>NC_141144.1:134701534-135372784 GCF_053477565.2 Lygodium microphyllum
TGATGCACGCTTCCCAAGGTGCAATTAGTGCTCAGCAGCACTAAAACATCAAAAGCCCCAAAATTTTCTGCCCAAAATTTCTGTCACAAATGTCTGTTACAAAAGCCCCAAAATGTGCATTCAATGTGTCACAGACAGACACAGCACGTTTCCCAATGCTGAAAACTGAACCTGCTGTTCAGCACGTTTCCCAATGCTGAACCTGAACCTGTTGCACGAACTCCTGTGTAAAAGAAAAGTGCAGAATGTTACCTCTGCGTGTTGACGACGGGCACGATTCCCGAGGTAATGACTGCTGGGTACAGTCGGACTGACGCACAGGTACAGGCGTGCAGGTCCAGTGACACGCGCAGGCAGGACTGGGCGCGCGCTGGGCAGAGGAGGCAGCACCCAGGACTGGCTGGTGGAGACAGGTGGCGCGCTGGCAGCTGGAGCTGACGGCACAGGCTAGCTCAGCGCAGGGAGGCTGCGCAGGCAGACTGACAGGCGAAGGGGCATGCTGGGCAGACACAGGGCAGAGGACTCGCTGGGCAGAGGTGGCAGCACGCAGGTACAGGTGGCGCGCTGGGCAGGGCGGTGCTGCGCGCTGATTGTTGGAGCTGCACGCTGGGCAGAGGAGTCGTCTGGTGCTGCGCGCTGATGGACTGACAGGCGCAGGCAGGACTGGGCAGGAACAGGACGCTGGGGCAGAACTGGCGGGGGCTGCAGACTGCAGACTGAAGACTGCTCTGAGCTGAGCTCTGATACCAAATGTCAGATGGGAGAGGATCGAGGTGCAGCTGAAGTGCAGTAGACAGTGTGAGAGTGAGAGACAGAGTTGAGCACGACACCCAATGCAATAGTACTGAATAGAGTGTAAGCTGAAAGTACAAATGATAACCTTTATACCTTAGAGTTATAAGGGGCTGTTCACACCCGAACACAGTAAGTGCCCGTAAGTGTGCACCACAAGCACATACAAAATAGTACACATAATCTGGGGGAAAAAACCTCTCCTACCGAGAGTAAAAAGTGCCCCAGTGTCCTAGTGATCACCCGCACACTCCCATATGAGCGTAGGCGTAAGTAAGGCGTGTGAGATACCCAACAATTCTCACGTTCTTCCCCGCACTTACATCATCATTGCGAGTTTGTCCAACTATTGACGTCCGACTACTGACATGGCCTGTTTGATTGCTACACATGTAAATCTAACCTGCACTACCACATGGCACTCTAGCAACACACAAACTCTGACAAACTCATCTTGAATGCATGGACACATGCCTGTCCAGAGGATGACTGGATGACCATATCACTAACAAGTGATAGGTGTTTTTTCCTAAATAAAAAGTGTAGACCACCACTACATTGCATTTCTCTTCAAGAATGTGGTTGCCTTGCCTATCTTGGATGCCTCTGTGAAGTTGCCTCCAAAATAGGCTACATCAAACTATTAAATAAAAGTAAGTGCTTTCAACCTATCTTATGCACCACTAGAAGACTCAAGACTCTACACTTTGCCACCTTCATCATAGTTTTTTACTGTTTGAAGAAATGCTCCCAATGCAAAAAGCACAAAATCAAATCGTACGCGAAAGCACAGACTGATAAACTCAAAACACGGTTAGGTTTAGGGCTAGAATAACTCAGAGACACTGAACACAATGAGTAATAAAGTCAATGAATAATAAATATACGGAACTCATGCAGCAAACACACTATACAGTGAATACTGAACCTCAAACTCTCATATTTCTGAGATCAAAGCAAAGGTTATGAGTTGTAGAGTGTGTCGTACTTCGAACAAATCCCAAATCACAACAAATGCAGCCTCTGTGTATCCAACACCAGCAAACATAGCCAAAGAAGGCTAGATTTGATGCAAACAGCAGCGCAAGAGAGAGAAAGACTAAAAACGCAGAAGACTAAAAATGCAGATACCTAAGAAGAGAAAATCTGAATGTTAGCTCTTAGGTATAAACGCAGCAAACAAAGGTAAGAGAATGTCAGAGCAGTAGCTAAAATCTGAAAATGCAGCATTCTGAGAAAAGAGAAGATTGGGGTATCAGTTCCAAGCTGATGACAATAGCACCAGATACTAATGTCAACATCAAACGCAACAGCAAACTGTAGACGACAATTCCAAGGTACCAGGCGATAGCTGCAAACAAAAGGCGAAGGCTCGAATCGAACGCCAAACGGTAGTAGATGGTTAGGGGGAGCACTTACCGTGATGTCCTCCACGAACGGGATATGGGCAACAAAGATACGGCTTCTGAAACCTACAAAAACGAAATTGAGGGAGAGTGGTGGGCTATATACCTATTTATAGAAAGTTTTGGGCACCCAAATTAGGGTTTTGCATGTGGAACATAGTAACTCTCTAGAATCATGTATCTTTTTAAAATAAGAGGTTTTCTTTATTAATTAAGCATGTTTTGGGATTGTTTAAGTCAAGCTAATGCATTTTTAGCTCAACACCCCCTTTCAGGCCCAAAGTTGAGCCATGAGAAATAAGTCCTTGATATATATTTGCTTTTACCTGAAGATTTCCCACCCCAAAGCAGCTAGGGTATCAAGCAAACGATGCACATCGGCTACCTAGTAACCTATCAAGACTACAAAGGCGATAGTTATCTTGCCAAGGGAGCCCAAGTAATCACCCCAGAGAAGCCAAGGCATAGAACTAAGGTTGCTCATTGGCTGCCCAAGGGCCTACCAAGACATACAAAGGCAAATGGAATCAACAATGGACTTTTTTTTTTTAAGGGCTATTAATGCAACTTGAACAAAAAGATTTAGCATTAAGTGATAGTTTCAAATCAGTTTTTGTCCCATTGAGTCACTATGCCCTGAAGCACGGGAAAATAAGGATAGATAGACCCACAAACTTCATAAAACAAGCAAAACAATCCCACACACTACTAGGATAAGTGCCTAGGGATTCCTAAGTGTATGTGTGTGCCAATCATATGGAAAATATGTAGAGAGAGAGACAATACAACAGGAGCAAGTAAGACAAGCAAAGCTAGCATGCAAGCATAGAAATTTTTGCCTTTGGAAACTACCATGTGCAATGCCACGATTATGGGTGATCCGGAGTTGACTACTCCAAAGATAACCGAAAAGGAATAAATGTGCACAAATGCATATTTACATGAATAGAATACCAATGCATGGGATAATACAAAGGAAGATGCAAGTTTTCATGCTCATGCAAAATGCAGTGCAATAGTGTCACTTAAACAGTGTCATCATAGGAAAATTGTTCACTTGCCCAAATGTCCTTTTACAAGCATGTCATCTTGACAGTGCGCGGATGAAGTTACAAATGTCCATAATAGATAATACATAGTAAATAAATGTCTGAAAGGAAAAAGTTGTAAGCATCATCACTATCACTACCAAGAGAAAAAAACCACCCGCTCTCAAACTGGAAGGAGAAGTAAGAGAGAAGGACCCTCTCCCCATCAATCGGAAGAAATAGAGAAGGGTGTATCCAAGATGATCCATGATAGCAGATACTGTAGAACCGGCCAGTTAACCGCATTGGTCAAAATATCTACAAAATTGTCACTTGACGACACAAACTCTAGGCAAACGGTGCCTAACTCAACTTGCTCTCTGATGAAGTAGCAATGAACCGCTACATGTGTCCGAGAGGTGATGATAGGATTACTTGCAAGGACAATGGTACTCTAGTTGTCGCAATAGACAACTGTAGGTGACTCACAAGGAAACTAAAGTGCAACCAATAAGTTCCTCAAATAGATAGCCTCCATAGTATCATCAAAGAGAGTCCTATACTTTGTCTCGGTCGTGGAAGCAGCCATCGTCTCCTACTTACGGCTGGCCCAAGAGATGGATGCCATGTCCAAGGGGTAGAGATAGCCTCCATGGAAACGCCAAGTCTCAAGATCTCCCACCTACTGAAACCGGCCTTCCTTCCGTGGATGGGTGGTAATTCTCTAATTACAACTTAGTTACAACAATAACATTTATTACAAAACTGAGAAATGCAATAACTTACAATCTTGGACAATGGATACCCTATCGGCCCCAAAATTGGTGCCCCTTTTGGTATTTATTTAGCTTAATTGAAGAAGAAGTTGATATATAATGGGATTCTCCCAATCCCTTTCGGCATTCCAACTCCCCGTGCTATCCAAAATGACCAACAAGTCTTCAATCTGATTAGCCCCTTGATTCGGGCAGTCAATTAGCCTTCACTTACTTTGATGGAGATGAAAAATGCCCCAATTCATTGTTTTGCTGAACCCTCCACTTAATTTTGACTAAAAATAGCTTCAACCCTATTGAATCCAAGTCTTGAAGCTTCGAATTTTTGACACACTTCCTGAGGCTGCTGCTAAACCCTGATTTCTGTTACTGCAGATTAGGGTTTACAACAGAGAAATCTGAAATTTCTCAACCTTTGGTAATCTCGATGTTGTAATCTTCAGAGCAAGGCTGTAGAAAGGCTAGGAGATGAGAGAGAATGCTGAGGAGAGAGAAAATTCGGACTTCTTTCACGAAGAACTAAAGAAAATCTCTCATTTACTAAATTTCTCACTTACTATTGTTGCCTTGTCTCCACAGCTTGTAGATGCAAAGAACTGAAGAAAATCAATCATTTATTATTGCTGCCCTGTCTCAACAGCTTATAGATGCTGTCACCTATTATTGATTGGTCTTCCCTTGCCCCTCGCTACCTCAGAAGATTCTCCAATGGCTGCAGATCAGACCAGCTGCATGTCTTCCCTCTCTCTTGCAGGCTAAATACACTAAAATGCCTCTCTTCAACCTCTAAAGACATTTTTTTGTCTTGTATGGACATTTTTACAAGTGACAGCTCTCCCAAACGGTTTTTCTAGCATTAATCCAAATTAAATATTAATTTTCAGTCTTTAAATACTGAAAATTAATCTAATAATTATTTCGGTGCCCTGAAAAATAATATGAATAGCCAAGAATTAAATTGGCTAGACAACTTTCATTCTTGAGTATCTTTGCGCCATCTTTAACCATCAAATTGGCATTAGATACCATTCAACGCCACTTCTCTAACGTTACCAACTGACACTTATGGCCAAATGAATGACCTAGGTCAACAATTGGCACAAGATGTCACCAAGTATCTATGCGACATAACTTATAGCAACTTTTGCCTCTGAGGTCCCATGATTTCCTTGGGTCCCGAGCTTGTAAATTTACTCTAATCCCAGTTATACCTCACATGTGTAACATTTACTTAACCATGTGATTAAAAATTAATCCACATGTTAAGTGAGGTTTCAAAAATACATGTCCTCATAACAGCTCTCTCTCCTAAAATCCTTGCAATCGTCATCGATTGCACTACCAAATGCATCAAAAGCAAAATCGTGAATTGGAATTTCCACGAGGTATCATAGTTCACACAACATTGTGCATTGTTGCTCAACCATTCCATATGCCCAACACATACTGAAAATTACCAGACAATCATAACATAACATAAGACTCACAAAGAATCTTAAAAACATTGTCATATTATCATGTGACATGTCTATTTCTCATGAGCTTAACTCATCTGGCAAAAGCAAACCATAGCATAGCATAACCAAGCATAAACCATGGCTAAAACATCAATGGCATCATAACATATGCTATTGTTCATGGAACCGGATGTAAACCATTGAAAGCTGAGCATAATCTGATCATAAACTGATCACTTGCTGATCTGAGAACTGATCACAAACTGCTACAAATGTGACCCCAAACTGATCACAAACTCATTGCAAAAACTGACCAACTATAATATTTCTGCTCAAAAATATTATTGAACTTGACTCCCCGCACGCCGCGTAAAACCTGTGCAAGGCTATCTCCCACACTGTAATTATTGATAGCTTAATCCGTACCCCGCACGCACAAAAATGAGGCCTCCACATTGTGAAATCAAGGCCAGGGTTGAAGACCGTAAAAGCCAATGAAACACCCTTTTTGAAGGGGCAATTGGATAAATTTAAGTCAATTTTTTTAATAATTATCCCTTCCCCCAACCGATGCATGGCTGGAGGAGAGGGAGTGTGGGGAGGAATGGCCTTAGGTGGAGTAGTGTGTGGGAGCATGAGGAGGGAGAGGCATGCTTAAGCCACGTGGTGGCTACCATCTCCCCCCCTAAAGCTATAAAAACACCCCCCTGTGGTCAAGTGGGGGACGAATCAAGAGAGGCTGCGGTGCTGCACAATCAGAGGAGGAGGACAAATCCTGCCACTGCCACCGTCATCCCGCCACCATACGTGACCCTCCCTGTGGCACGAGTTGGGGGAGAGGAGGATCAAAGGCACAAAAGAGAAGAAAGGCTGCGGTGCTGAGGAGAATCGAAGGGAGGAGAAAACGAACGTTGCCGTATTGGGAAGAAGGCCGCCGCCTGCTGTGAGACCGCCACCATGGTCGCCGCCAGACCATGCCATTGTCCTAATCACCCCCCCCCCCCCCGACAACAATCTTTTCCTCTTCCCAATCATTGGGGCCCTTCCACGTCGATTCTGTTCAAAATCAGAAGCTTCTTTAAGAAGCTTCTAAGGATAGGCTCATAAGCCTTGTTTCTACGTACCCTTCCCGGTTTTAAAACCGGGCTCGTAAAACCCCAATTCCTACGCAAGGGAGAAGGTATTGGCCTACAGGTAGGCTCGGAGAGCGTGAATAGAGACTAGAAGGAATCCGCGGAGTTCAAGTCATCAACGATGGCTCCCAAGAAGTTGCAAGGCACATCCGCGGAAGGCTCTTCCCCAAACATACACGTGGACATCTCCATGAGCCCACAAGCCCAGGTTCCACGAATTTATTTCCACAATAAGAAATGCTTTAAGCACGCTTAATTCCATAGGGAGAATGCATTTTACGCTTATCGTTAATTCATGTGGTAGTGATAAAAGTACATTTGATAAATTATCTGCTTGAACGATG
Source organism: Lygodium microphyllum (assembly GCF_053477565.2). Taxonomy (NCBI): domain Eukaryota; kingdom Viridiplantae; phylum Streptophyta; class Polypodiopsida; order Schizaeales; family Lygodiaceae; genus Lygodium; species Lygodium microphyllum. The sequence goes on from NC_141144.1 coordinate 134,708,471, forward strand.
GACAAGGGGTAGTGCATGTCATGAAAATTGGATCGTTTGCATTTCCAAAAGTTGCGAACATAAACTACTTGTCCGCCGTCTTAGGAGCTTAGTAGCATGTTGCCTTGTCGTGCATTTCAAAGTGACAAGCCTAAAACGCATATTGCCGAGTATTAAAAGGTTGAAATTGTTAAGTGCATCCTTGATTGGCCGTGAAAGAACAAGTGTATTTTGCGTTTAGTTAATAACTTCCTTGTTATGCCTCGCATGGAAAGAGTTATTAACGTCCGTTGCACGGCATGAAAATGAAACCTTGGTCAATTGCATAGTACGGGAATGGAACCATGGACTTGTAAGTTGCATGAAAAAGATGCTTGGAAATGGATTAAGTCAACACTAGCCTTAGTCTTGCATGAACTTCATTTACGATGTTATATCTAAGGGTCGCATGCTACATATTCGTCGTGCGTAAATTTCATTTCATTGAGTTGCATTTAGAAAAGATCGCATATCATAACAAAGCATGAAATTTAATGGCTTCGACAAAAGGGTTGTAGGCATAATTCCTTGATGTAAATCCTCGTAGGTTTCATGCAAGTTATTCTCTAAATTATCATGCGTAATGACTTTAGCAAGAAAAGTTAGGATTATTGCAAACCTTTTGGTGCGTAGAAGTAATGAATCGCATGTTTACATGTATTGTGACGTCTTGAAACTATTTACATCCTTAGATCAAGTTTAGCATCTCTAGAAAAGGATCATCCTTGTCGCAAGACAAGTAGGACAATCTACCCAATCACTTGTAATATTATAACCATTAGAGTTTCGAATAGGCATAACTAGTCGATACAATAAACACCTCAAGTACTAGCTAGGGCTTGGCACCTTAGAAATGCTACCTAGTATCGCACTTGGAATGCCAAGTCGAAACCCTCGAACCCAAAGGTCCTACCCACATTCACAGAACATTTGGGTCAATTGGACGCTTATGCAAACAACGATCTAGGATTTCTACCCTAAGGATCGTTCGACCTAATGCTAAAACTCGGATTAAGTTTGGAAACCCTAGGACCGAACGGCCTAATACAATTAGGGTTGGATAAGAAGACACCCCAAACCCTGCGTCTTGTCCAAACATAATTCCTTGACCAGGAAATGCCGTTCAATGGGTGAAATGATCCCATGAGTTAGGTGCGACACTTGTGCAACAAGTTGCAACGTCGCGCGGCTTTGTGGTTTATTCACAAGAGAGATTTCCACTCCTTGGAACGAGGTTGACAGGTTCTAGCACAAGTCTAACTTGCAAGAGGATGAGTAGTCATCCTGCTACATCACCTTTCTTGGGCTGATTTGCCAAGTTAAGGGAAGTTAGGTATTTGCTTGAAAGCAAAGGATCAAACAAGTTAGAGCGACATGGTCGCCAGGATTTACTGTTAATTTATGAAACCTAAGGTGTCGGTTAAGTTGGGTTAACAGGGTATGGCCCTAACCCAAGGACAAAAGGGTGAACAAACAAACCCTTGGGGATCTTGCCAAGTCGCAATTGATCCCGAATCGAATGTTGGATGCATTTGGAGAGAAGGATTCGCTCCTTAGCAGTTGACCAAATAAACGACCACTGGATTGATTGTGCTTGTAACAGTTTAAGAGCACTGTTTGCATTGTTTGCTCAAGGAACTAAAAGATGGAAAGTTAATTAATGCTTCAGGTTGAAGGCCTGAAGGGAGAGGCAGCATCAGTTACCCCCAACTGTCTGCCTGACCCTAACCAAGGGGGTTGTTAGCCGCGTCGGGAACGTGGACCGAACCTGCCGCGAGAGGTCTCTCCGTTGGGTGCTACTTGGAGTAGGAGGACGCTTGGGTACCAGGGGGGAGCTTTGGCCGTAAATCCCTTGCCTTCCGGTCCTTGCACAAGAGGCCAACGTGACTCGGGATTGGATCTTGAGGCCCACATACTAGTCTACAGGCGGAATCTTGGATTAGTAATCCCTGTGGATTGCTGGATAGCCTTCGGACGGATTATGGATTGCCTTCGGGTGGATTATGGATTAGCCTACGGGATCGATTACATGGATATATTCCAAAGATAATAAGATAATCTGTTGAAAATGAACTTATTTGACACTGTTTTTCTATGTCAAGTGCTAAGATTATGTAAAGGAACCGGTGTCTAACTGGCTAATTAAGGAAGCTATTTTATGCGTGTCCAACTAAATGTGGTAGGTAATTAGACAACCAAAATAACCCTGAGGAAAGTGTGGTGGATATGGCCATGGGTTCGTCCTACGGATGGGTGGTCTCGGTTGGCCGGGAACTTTTCTCAAGCGAAATGGACAGCAATGAATTTCGAAGGGAATAAACAGCAGGCAACACTGACCTAAAGTTCAGGTTACTAGAATTCCGATCTATGTTGTTTTAGGGGAACGGAATGGGACTATGCCTTATGGGCAGAGAGGTCGAGCTTTGCATCCCTCTCGTTTCCTATTCTCCTTGAACCAAGTGCAGCATGAATCCGCTTCAACCCTGACGTTTCTATGTAAAGTAGTTCGCCTGGGGTTCGACGCTAGCTGCCGTTCTAGAAGCTTGACCACTAGGAAAAACCCTGATTCAAGTCGGTCCTAAGTGGGAACGGCCGGAATACTTCCACTACGTGGCAGACTCGGAAAGACCTAGATCGCAAACCCCGTAACATTTCATGGGAGTGTCAGGCGGAGCTTTCTAGGCCCTCTTTTCAATGGGCTGCTAAGACGTGTCCTACGAGCAAACAAATGGACATGTTACACCAACAATCAATGAAAAAATTAATGCAAAACTGATCCTAAAAGTGACCATAAACGGTTCTGCAGCTGATCAAAAACTAAGTTGAAACTAATCAAAATTTTTGTCTTAAAATTTAGACAAAATTCATGCCAAATTGATCATAAGCTAATGCAAAAAAATAGTTCCAGTACCCAAGTGAAACTCATACTCATCCACATACATCTCACAATGACTAGTATACTAAGTAGTGACCTCGTGGCAAGCATATTGTCCGCGCACTACCTTGGATGCATGTTGAATACATACGAGAGTTGTCCATAACTGGAGGAGTGGAAGTGCTACCTCCCTCTTGAGCATCAGGTAATACTCTTTGGTACCTGAGCACATTTTGGCACATAAGGAAATAGGTCAAAGGTAAAGTTTCCAATAGATATTTGCCAAATGGATGGAAGAAGATGACTTGACAGACCATTCTCAATTGTTACAGCTTTATCTAGATACCTTTCAATTAGAGCCAACTTTAGTTCGGGCTCTGTCAGATTCAGCTGAGCAAGGAGACTGAATTTCAGCAGGCATATCCTCTAGCACATCACCATGAAAAAGCCTCAACCAACTGACATGAAAGGTATTGTGTATCCGCCAATGTGGAGGTAATTTCAGCCGATATGCCACATCACTGATCTTTTCTACAACAGAACAATAGGTATAAGTATCAAAAGACAACAAACCTAAGTCTATCATCTCAAATATAGAGCAAATTTGTGCCTAAATTTCTACTGTAGCCACAGATTTTGAACCAATGAGTAATAGATCATCAATATATGGGATACTATAGCTAACTCCCGTGCTAGCGGTGTGCACATATAGATTGGGTTCATAGGGGCAATAATGGTATCCATGAGTCCATAAGAACTCATCCATCCTGTGGTACCAAGACCTTGGCGCTTGCTTCAACCCATAAAAAGCTTTCAACAAGTAAAGTACCTTGTTAGTCCGGTTGGTGGAAGAAAAGCCGAGAGGCTATTCTACATAGACTTCCTTTTCCAAATAACCATTAGAAAGGCACTTTTAACGTCCATCTGATAGATTTGGCCAAGTGTGGAGAGTAGCGAGTGCAACCAACAAACGAAATGATGTCAATCAATCAGTAGATGTAAAGGTTTCTTCATAGTCAATGCCGTGCTTTTGCTTGAAACCTTGCACTACAAGGCGAGCCTTGTATTTGTCTAAAGAACCATTAGCCTTTAGTCGAGTCCTACAAATCCACTTCGTCTCAATAACTGGCTTGTGATGAGGATGATCCACCAATGTCCAAGTCCCATTGTGATCAATACTATCCAGTTCTTTTTCCATGGCCTCACGCCACAAAGGGACCTGGAGAGCCTTTTGCCGACTGTCTATCTTAGATTGTGCAATGTAATCAGCTGTAAACAATGATGCATATGAAGCATGAGGGGCAAGGCGAGTAGAACTTCTAGGGCCCTCCAAAGAGTAATCCGATGAAAGGATCCCCAAATCCCACATCATCTGCCGATACTAGCAAGGTAACGAGTCTCGCAAGGGAGGCCTGGGAGTTGAAGTATCTGCAGGAAAATCAAGCGCGGATAGTAGACCCAACTCAGTGGGCATGATCTCAAATGATGTGAGCGAAGGTAAGAACGATGAATCAAATTCAGAGGACTGCACTATGTCCCTCTCATCAAAGGCAACATCTCTCCTAATGATTACCTTATTCATCCGAGGATCGAACAAACGATAGGCTTTTGCTTCAAAAGAATAGCCCACAAAACTCAAGAGATCAACTCAAAGGGTGAGCTTTCCTATCTTGTCATGAGGGGAGTGTTCATATAAGCACGACTACCAAAAACTCTAAAATGAGAAATAATAGGCTAAGAACCAAAGCATGCCTCGTAGGGAGTCTTTTTAGGAATCGTCGCAATTGAAAATTGGTTGAGAATATACACTAACATGCTAACAGTCTCAACCCAAAGGCGCTCAAGGAGCTCTGCTATGAATAGCATAGAGAGTGCTATATTCATGACCGTCCAGTTTCTATGCTCTACGACTCCATTCTATGCAGGGGAGTTGGTAGAGGCGAGCTAGCCTGCAATGCCCTGCTCCTGTAGAAACTCAAAAAACTCGTGGAAGATAAACTCACCACTAGACTCCCTCCTCATAGTACCCATACGACGACCAATCTAGTTATGAACTGGCAGTACCCAATCACTAAAATAAGTGAAATCATTGGACTTGTGCATGAGGAAGTACACCCACATGTATCAAGAGAAATCATCCATGATCAAAAAGAAGTACAATGCACCATTTAAGGCAACAGTGGATGTGAACCACAAAGATCTACATAAATGAGCCTAAGGGATTCCGTAGTACGAGTAATAAACTACTAAGAAAAGGATGTACGATACTGCTTACATAGCTAACATTCTTTACAGATCTCTCGAGATAGTTATAGACGTGAAAGGCCCTCAATCATCCCCTGATGTGACAGCACATAAAGAGAGTCGTTGCCAAGATGTCCTAAGCGAAAATGCCAAAGACGCTTAGAGTCCATGGACTCCCATGCGGTGGCCACAGCCTGGAATTAATGAAACTCCCAATCATCTGTAGTCCGCTCGATAAGAAAGTGGATCATGTGATACACGCCATTAGGCGGTGCCTTGCCGCGAGCAATCACTAAACCAATCTAAGAGACTCATATCCAATGTCTCTAAAGAGATTATATGGGTCTTTGTAAACCATTTAAACAAACCCTCTAGAGTTGAGTTGTTCGCCAACTGTAATGACTGATTGGTGGTAGTGTGGGTTGCCTCGTCACTACCCCTGTTGAGAGTTGCTACCACTCTATTTCCCCTGTTGGGGGTTACTCGACTAGGATGAGATCTGATTCTGGGATTTTGGCTGAGTGCCTCATGCCTTAGATCCACACTCATCGTCATAATGGCTAACCTTTTGACAATATTGACCATACCTATTTCTTTTAGATGTATTCTACCATCCAGATTTAAGTGTATATTGATTGGTTCCTTAGGATTCACTAGCCCTATTATGATTTTGATTTTTTACTTCGATTCAAGTTTTGTGTACCCTTGCCCTATTGCCCCCCTCTAAGAAGATGCAAGTAGAGCCCCCTCTATCAAGGACATGTTATGAAATTGATCGAACAACCATGCGTAACGTAACAGCTAGCACTCAAACTCATAAAATGTGGGTATCTAAGGCTATGAAATCACCAACTGCACAAAATGGAAATATTTTCGTAGCAACTTGTTAAGGAATAGGGTAATTTGATCGTCAGAGGACTTAGAAACGTCAATGGTTAAGAACTTCGTGAGAAGAAACCGATACTCCCAACTTGACTTTCAAATCATCATTGTCTGTGATTTTGAAATTTTGGAGCTCATGATCCAAATTGATGTGAGAGATCCTATCTCGAGCCGCATAGCAGTCAATCAAGTGTGCCCAACGCTCAGATGCTAAGTCGAAATGTTGAAGCTAAGAGTGAAACTCATGCAACAAGCCTTGCATAAGCTCAACAATAGTGGAGGCATTATGAGCCTTCCATAAGTGGATGACCTTGTATGGAACAAGAGCATGATGAGGTTGGGGTTCCAACCCCTACACTAAATCCCATAGGTTCTGAGAGTCTAAGACATGACCCATCAAATTTGACCAAGTGATGTAGTTTGACCCATTGAAATGAGTCTTGTCATTAAAATTTTAATGCATGCCTGGCGGATAAGGAGCTAGAACTATGAGGTGTCTGTGAAGATGAATAGATGGGATAAGATGCAAGATAAGATGGTAGGGATGGGAGTGGATAAGGAGGAGGGGGTAAAGATGGATGTCGATTGTTGTAGGGTTACTGAAATGGATATAAGTCCATACCATACTATAGGTGGTGTTGGAGGCACTAGGACATGATAGCCTTATCCGAATGTCGACTAGGGCACAACATAACGATTGGATGGTCCATTAGGTAATGCCATAGAGGCAAACTATGATACCAAACGATACACACTCGAGTATGTCTGGGACGCACTCCTAGAGGAATAACTCAAAAGTATATGTGTGGGACGTCGAGCCTCCGTCTCACTGGTACACCACCCGAAAACAAGTTCGAAGAGGTTTTAAAGGCTGTATCTAAATGTGCAAAACCCCTGGTATGGTGTGTGGTGGTGGATAATGCAGTGCAGTTAATGGAAGTGGAAAGAAAGGTGCAGTAGAATATAAGGGAGGGATGGATGGAATCCCAAATGGATTTATGATGGATGTTATTGTGAAAAACATCGTAGGTTTCTTTTTTCCATTAAATGCATTAGATAAAGATGCACCTACTCCATATTGACCATGAGAAATAAAATCATTTGAAGGAAAAGGAAGGAATGGAATACTTACAAGGCCTTCTTTTAGCTTCTTACCTAGTTTTGAGTTCATAAAAAAACATCCGTCTTCCTCATTACGCACAAACCAAAGTTTTTTTGAAGAGTCCCTTCTTGATGAGTGATCCAATAGAAAATACAAAATCAGTTAACATAGGATCTGAAATAATAGGGTTGGTACCTAGCATTGGAGAACAGAAATACTCTAGAAGTGATATGTAATTTGAGCCAGGTTCCACTAGTGGATGGCCGGTCTGTAGTGGAGATTCTAAAGGTCCTGCAAGATCATTAGTTCTATGCACCAAATCTACAGGAGAAAACTCAAACTTACCTGCAACCTCCTACTGAGCTTTATGCATAAGGATGAGATCATACTGAACGACAAAAATTTGATATAGTCTGTGGACTCCATGGTAGTCTGATGGTTCTCCACCCATGTCAAATTGGGCAATAGTAAGTTGAGAGGCCCACTCCTGATTGTTTCTGTCCATGTTTGGTTGTGGAGACTGAAGTGGTATTGTGAATGTGTTTAAAGTTATCTAACCTTTTTGTTCTTCCTACTTTTGCAAATGAGCTTTCCGATCAAAGGCCAAGGTTTCTCAAAGAGTACCTAGCTCTAATACCATGTGAAGAAATGCTCTACGTAGAAGCACAAAACCAATCGTACGACAAAGAACAAACCGATAAACTCAGAACACAATTAGGATTAGGATTAATTTAACTCAAGGATAGTCAACACAATGAGTAATAAAATGAATGAATAATGAATATATAGTGCTCATGCAACAAACACACTGAATATTGAACCTCAAACTCTCGTATCTCTGGGATCAAGGTAGAGATTATGAGCTATAGAGTGTATCGTACTCTGAATAGATTCCGAATCACAACAAAGGCAACCTCCATGTATCGAATACTAGCAAACGCAGCCAAGGAAAGCTAGATCTGATACAAACGGCAATGTAGGAGAGAGAAAGACTAAAAACACAAGTACTTAAGGGGAGAGAAAATCTAAACAACAACTATTAGATGTAAACGCAGCAAACAAATGCGAGAGAATGTTAGAGCAGCAGCCAAAAACTGAAAATGTAGCATTCAGAGAAGAGAGAAGATCAAAGCATCAATACCAGATGCTAACAGCAGCAAACTATACACAACAACTCCAAGGTACCAAGCAACAGCTGCAAACAAGAGGCAAAGGCTGAAATTAAGCGCGAAATGATAGCAAATAGCCAAGGAAAGCTCTAACTGAAACCAACCTTCCTTCTTGGAATGGGTGGTGATAACCTGATTTAAGAGTTAATTACAGCAATAAATAAATGCACATAAAATGAAATACACACTTTGCCATAACATTCTTGGATAGTAGACTCCCTGTTGGCCCCAAAATTGGCGCCCCTTACGGTATTTCTTTAACTTTCATTCAATTGGAAGGAGTACAACTCGAGATTCTTCAATCTTCTTCTGCTAACCAATTGCTCTTTCTGTCATAAATGACCAGCAAGCCTTTTGGGTCATTTGCCCCTTGATTCACCCGGGACTTCTTCTCCAATTTGACCCTTGGCTGGCCAAATGCTGCCCCAAATCAATTCGGGATGGGCTGGCTCCTGAAATCCCTTGATAATCTTGAATTATCTGCTGCTAATTTCAGTCCCTTGAGCCTTTAATCTCTGGTACGGATCCCAAGGGGACTGCTAAACCCTAATTTCTGCTGTAAATTAGGGTTTACTGCAGAAATTACAGATCAGCCCACCAAAAATGGCTAAGATCTCCTCCGAATGGCTGAGAATTGCTGAGAATGGCTGAGCATAGGCTGAAGGAGATGAGAGAATGCTGTAGAGAGAGAAAATTCTGAGATTTGTCGCGAAGAACTAATCAAAATCAGCAGTTGCCCTGCTGTACCAGCCCCAAACAGATGCACCAACAACAATAGAAGCATCAAAGACTGTGATCTTCAAGAGAAAGTGCATCAATAGCAATTGCCAGCTTCCCAAGGTCAAGAATATCCAATCTCCATCACCAAAATGGTCTCCAATGGCTGGGAAATGGCCCCAAAAGCTGACAGCAACAGTCCAACAGCTCCAAAATGAAAAAACGAGATTTTCCTCTCCCTTCAGCCCTATTTAGCCTTTTCCCCCACTTTGTAATGTCTCCTTTCCCTCCCCCGTGCTCCCCCGGGCCTCCTCCATAGGAACAGTCCCCCCACCTAATTTTTTAAATTTTTTTTATCTCTCCCTCTCTCTGCCCCTGCCGTGGCATGGCAAGGAGAGAGAGAGAGAGAGGGGGGGGGGGGTGATGTGTGGGAGCTGGGGGGCATGCAAGCCACAAGTGGCAGCGGCCCCCCCTATAAAACCTCCCCTCCTCCCTCCTTCAGAGGCAACGCCCCCCCTCCTCCATCGTCTACAGAGGTTTCCCCCCCCCTCCCGTTTGCTGTAAGCAGACCCCTGGGCCCTCCGTGGGACACTATGCCCCCCCCCCTACTGACGTAAGAGACCTCCCGCTGACATACGAGCTCTCCCCCCCCCCCCCCCAACTACAAAACGCCCCCCACTGGCGGCAGCAACGGCTACGCCCACCGAAGCCGGGGCAGGGAAACCCCTCCCCTGTGGCCGTCATTTGAAACCCCCCATTTCGCCAGGCAACTGGTCGTGAGCAAAGAGATAGAAGGTGAGGAGGAAGAAGAGAGGAGAAGGGAGAGGAGGAGGAGGAGGAGGAGGAGAAGGAGGGGAAGAGGGAGAGAGAAGAGAAATAGAAGGAGAAGTAGAGGGAGAGAGAGAAGGTGAAGAAGGGGAATAAGAAGAGAGTGAGTGAGGAAGAAGGAGAAGGAGAAGAAGAAGGAGAAGGAGAGAAGGAGAAATAGAGAAGAAGAGAAGAAGAGGGAGAGAGGAGAAGTAGAAGGAGAAGAAGAGGGAGAGAGAGAAGGAGAAGGAGAGGAAGCGGAAGAATAGGAAGAGAAAAAGAGGAGAGGGAGAGAAGGAGGAAAAAGAAAGAAGAAGAAGAGAAAGAAGGAGAGAGAGAGAAAGAGAAGGAGAAGGAGAGAAGAGAGAAGGAGAAGGAGAAAGAGAGAAGAAGAGAAGGAGAGGGAGAGAGAGTAGGAGAGAAGACATGCTCGTTGTAATTCATTGCTAATAATAATTTCAACAAGATTGCAATGATCCCAAGTTGCAATCAAGTGCCACATGCCCATCAATTCAAAGGATTTGATGGTATCCCAGCATTGGAACCATGCAACCAACCTTCCTTCAATGGATGGGTGGTAATTCCTTGATTACAACTTAATTACAGCACTAAGCATTTATTGCAAACTGAAAAAATACAAATTTACCTACTAATCTTTGGACAATGAGCACCCGGTTGGCCCCGAAATTTGCGCCCCTTTTAGTATTTCTTTAGCTTCATTGAAGTAGAAGTTGATTTACAATGGGATTCTCCCAATCCCCTTTGCAATCCAAACTCCCCTTGCTGTCCAAAGTGACCAACAAGTCCTCAATCTAATATGCCCCTTGATTTGGACAATCGATTGGCCTTCACCCACTTCGAGAAGAGTGGAAATGCCCCAAATTTCATGGCTGACTAATCCTCCACCTAATTTTCAGCTTAAAATCACCTTCAGCCCTGAATAATTCAAGTCTTGAAGTCTTCAATATCTAGCAACTTAACAAGCAAAAGATAAACCCTAATTTTTGCTATAAATTAGGATTTACAACACAGGAAACTGAAATTCCTCAGCTTCCAAGAGTCCAAATGCCGAGATCTTCGAAGCAAGGCTATGCAATGGCTAGGGAATGAGAGAAAATGCTGAGGAGAGTAAAAATTTCCAGTTTTGTCATGAGAAATGACTAAAAAATCAATCAAATGCAGCTGCTGTCCTATCCCAACAGCAATAAACATTGTCCTCGACACTCAGAGACCCAAAATCTACTAATGCCTTCAACTTGGGACTGTCACCAAGCTACCTAGGATCTCATGCAGCTGTCAACTACTCCAAATCTACAAATGCCTCCTAGTAATGGCTGAAACTCAGCTCACGATAGCTGCTTTGGCTCCTCAATCATGATGTGTTTCCAACAAGAATCAAAGCCTTCACTTTTGCTCTCACAACCTTCCCAACAAAATTTAACAAGTGGCAGCCCTTTCAAATGAATTCCAGCATTATCCACATTATTATATTAATTTTTAGTCTAAGACTACTCAAAATTAATATAATAATTATTTTGATGTCCAAAAAAATAGTTTGATTGGCCAATAATTAAATTGGCTAGGTTAGTTCATCTCTGGAGTGTCTCTGTGCCTTTTTAAACCATCAGATCGGTGTTAAGTACCATTAAACACCACATCTCTAGTGTCACCAACCGACATTTATAGCCAAATAAATGACTTAGACCGATAACTGGCACCAGATACCACCTAATATTTGTACGACATAACTAACTGTAACTTTTACCTTTGACATCCATTGTGTCCTGGGCTCATTAATTTGCAGTAACTTGAGTTGCACCCCACATGTGCAACATTTACTTAAACATGTGATTAAAATTTAATCCACATGTTAAGTGAGACCTGCAAAAATACATGTCCTTCATGACATGATGAAAGATGTAACAAATGCATCACAACAAGGTCTTTTGAAGCCATGATCTTACTAAGGAATGCAAGCTCATCCCGAACCTCCTCCATCTTGTTGATGGTCCTTCATCATAGGAGAACTTGCAACACAAATATCAAAGCTTCAACTCGAGGGTTGTGTGATGCCAAAATGTTCGGACTTGGTAAAAAGACACCAATCTAGTCCAAACCTCTACTACAATGCGGATACATCTTACATACATGAGAATAGAATCCATACAACTCAACAAGAGAAAAGGGTAGGCTTTAGCATTGAGCCAATTCTAAAGCAACGGAGTCCACGGGCCATCATAGGAGAATCTACAACACACGTATCAAAGCTTCAACTCAAGGGTCATGCAATGACCAAATGTTTGGACTTGGTAAAAAGACACCAATCTGGTCCAAACCTCTGCTGCAATGCAGATACATCTCACATATATGAGAATAGAATACTCAAGAAGAGAAAAGAGCAGGCTCTAGCATTGATTCAATTTTGTAAAGTTGTGAGTCCACAATCGCTCCAACATGGGGATCCATGGAAGGCTGGGGGCATAGGGACTATCAAAAAATCCCATAGGTTCAAGGATGCACTTCACTTTGCACAACCATAGAGAATATTTCACCCCATCCAACTTTTTGGAGAGGAGGGAAGAGAGGGTAGGGTAGAGGCACCTGCATGAGGGGTGCCATAATGGCCAATCATGGATTGCTAGGCACACAAAAGACAGGCCAGGGATAGAATGATATGATGGTGGTCATAAAGGAACCTGGTCATGGACATCCTTCAATCTGCGTCACAACCACTATGTCGATCTCAGCGGTCTTCAAAACAATCCTCATGGTCATGGCTATATGAACACAGGTCTTCTTTGTTCTTAGTCATCACTTCAACAGCCCTTGTGATCCTAGTCCACTTGATCCTGCCTCTACCATTTGTAACCTTCAAGAATCCTACAAAAAACATAAAAATCTTGCTGCTGATGGAGAAAGCAACTTGTAGGATGATGATATCAGCCTGTCCAGCTGCTGCTCAGCAATTCTGATGTACAGCAGATCAGAATGAGAGTGTCCAAGGCTGAAATAGGTCAAAATGCAGCCATCCCAGGAGGAAAACTTGGAAAATGCAGAGTGCAGCTAGCTGGGACAGTAAACACAGGCTGATCTCAGCTTGGGACTGATCCATAGATCCTGAAAACAGGCCATCTCAACAAAAATGTAGATGTTGATGCGGTCCAGAACTGCAAAACAGGATCGTCTGGCAGCAAACTGCCACCCGGCACAATAGATATTAGAGATGCTGCCTAGTGACAAGAAAACGGAGAAAATGCTGATTGGCAATAGTGAATGATGTCGCCCAGCTAACTGTTGGATGCTCCTCTTCAATCAACTTTGGCTTCCACCAAGATGAATGATACCATGTGAGTGCATAGTGGAATGGAAAGTGAACACAGAGTAAATAGAGAAGAAGACTTGGAGAAACACAAGAAAAAGAAGGAACAAACTAATAAAAGCCTGAATGATACAAGGCTGCAACATGCAGCTCAGAGTGTCTATGTGGGCGTCAAACTGAGGCAAGAGGATGAGACAAAAATGAGGGGGGCTGGCTGAATGAGAGATGAATGAGTGGAGTGAGGGGGGGAGCTGCAAATAGCCAATTGATGCCAAAACTGGCACACTAGTTATCCAAGCTCAAAACATCGCCGCCTAGATCAGCCTGCCCATTGATAAAATATCCACCTTGCCAAAAATGAAATGCGCTAGTGTGACCTCCACCTAAAATGTCTAGGACTGATAAAATGACAAGCAAACACCGTGTCAAAGCTCCAAATGTCCTCATCTGACTCAGAAATGAGCTTGACAAGCAAGAGATGGCCATACATGACACACATGACTACTAACACATCCATCATCCACTCACTCAGCAACTACGGGGAACAGCTACAAGGTGACTCTCAGCACCGACAGCAGCTTCAGTAGCAGCTTATTTACACTTGGGGTGGTCATGGCCTGTTTTTTCACATCACATGCAGGTTGCCCTAGAGGCACCACATTCCCCCTCCATGGCTTCTATCCCCCATCATCCCCCCAGACCACATTAAGAGGCTTGTATATATGAGTGGCTTCTCATTTATACATACTCCAACTAGACTGTTGAATACCAGTACTTCTTTGTAAAAAAATTCTGAGTAATATAATTAGTTACACCTTTGTTCAGGAAAAAGCAACATAGGTTTATTGAGGGGACCAAGGTCCAAGCCTTGTTGGGGTCCTACCACCTATTCCAATTGTATGTAGCTAATATTGTGCTACATACAATAGAGAGCTCCTAGAGAACCTTTGAAAAACCAAGGTTATGCTGTTCAATGCAGCAAAACCATGGGTGACTAGATCCAAGAATCCATTTACATTCAGAGGGAAGCTGTGGAATTTGCAAGACCATATGTGCACTGTAGTGTTCCTGTTTTGGAAGCATAGTTTTCTATGCAGAAGGTGGCTGAAGCTATCTCAATGGCACCTCTGCTGAAGGTTAAAACAGTGGCTCCAAGCAGCATGCTTCTGTTGACACCTCCAGCATCATTTAAACAAACTTTATTGTGAAACTATTTTTAACGCTCATAACAACAACAAAAGTCAAAATAACAGGAGAAAAAGCAGGGAACTGAATATCATTGAAACACATTGAATAGAGTAAGAGTTCCAGAGAAAAGGCAACAGAGGCATATCAGAAACGGATGACTAAGAATGGCCTACAATAGCAGTCTGAACATTTTGACGTATACATCCTGATATGAAAACATGCACATCCTTGCTGCACTAAACAACCTCTTGCATAGGGCTTATTTACAAGTCGGTCATCATCATCAACACGTTGTACAAAGAACCACAACATACCATAGTGTCCGTAGTGAAGTAAAACAAGAAGGACTCTTGCAACACAAAATAAAGGCGATCCCAGGAGTAAGAATTTCCTCTACGCTTCTCCAACCATCCAGCCAAGTCTGGCCAAGGCCACATTGCAGCCTGTAAAAGAAAAAGAAAAAGCCATGGCACAAATTTTCACAGCAGGAAATGTAAAGCTCAAGGTTTATGATGAAGTATGAACAATAATAAGTAACATCAGGGTTTCCAAAATCATCTCAAGTCCCGATCCTTTAATCATTAAATGCTTTACGTAGTGCAAGCACATAAGATAACAATCTCCTTTAAAAATAACAAGTAATATCAGGGTTCAAGAATCATCTCAAGCCTAACTGGATATACTAGTAAAACTCGTTATATAATTGCAAAAAGTTTTTGACATTTTTCCATGAGGTAAAAAGGGCACTTTCTCCTTATTTTTCCCTATTGTGGTCATTGGGGCAAGCAGTCCCTGCCCCCAACCGCGCCTAGCTTTGTGTATGTGGTCCACCCCACGCGCAGAAGCTCATGATGTTGTTGTAATCAAAATGTGAGAATGAAAGTGGAGAATTTGTCTAAATTTTCTTATGAATGTAAGCACATCAGATATCAATTTCCGCAGGAATTAACAATCAATGTCAGTGACAAGCATTCAAAATCGCCGCAGTTCCTGATTGCATGTCCTCCTTGAACTCTTCATACAATGTGAGCTCATGGGATATCAAATTCCATGACAAATATATATGCAATATCAGGTTCCAAAACCATCTCAGGTCCTGATTGTTGCATGTACTCCTTGAACTCCTTATACAGTTATTACCATACACAAAGAATGAAAATAAAGAGAACTGACAAGCTTACCTGATTTTCCATCTTAGCGTGTGAAGGCGTAATCGAATCAGCGCGCAAGAACATTGGGAGCTGATACGACGTTCAAAGGCTCATCAGTGGCCGATGCAACCAACGAATGGGATACAGTTCTTGGCTCTCGTGACCCGGCCCTGGTTGGTTTCTTCGTTCGAAAAAATGCAAATCCATGAGAAAAGTTTGGGGCCTATCGTTCCGTTCTGCTTGCTCCTTTTCACTTAATCTACGCCCTCCTCCGCATCTAGATTTTCTCGGCGGGCTTCTTCAAAGGCATATTTCGTGTAGCACGATAGTGCATGGAGAAGGTTGGCATACGGAACATAATTTCAACTTTGAAAGCAAGTTTGATAGCTTAGACTAATACAATGTTAGAATGCATGAAAATGCAAATTATAAACTATATGACACTTATTAATATATGAGAAGCCAAAGATCTAGTCTCAACTATATCTCCAAAGAAACTTTATGACTATTTCTCAAAGTTTTTCAAAGACACATATTTATTTATGTATTTACATTGAGTTTATCATGGCATACATATTATCCTTACACATTAAACCTAGAATATTACATAAATTTGACAATCTATAAACTATACTCAAGCTTAATTATTATTATTATTATTGTGCTTCTTCTTCTTCTTCTTCTCTCTCTCTCTCTCTCTCTCTCTCTCTCTCTCTCTCTCTCTCTCTCTCTCATAATGAATAATTAATACATCAATTGAAACATAGTTGTCCATCTTTTATTAATAATTAATTGATATAACAATAATCAATCATGGATAACTAATCAATTATGTCATTATAGCATTATATATACATATATATAAACTATTATATACGTAATTAAATATATTATTTTATTAATAATTATAAATCATATATAAAAATAATTAAGTATAATAATAATTTTCTTAAATAATAAAATTTTAATTAGTATTTAAGATCATAGTAATATATTAACATATATACATGATACATAATACATATACGTTATATATATTTTACTAACAATTAATTAATATATTAATAGTTAATAATTAATATATAATTAGTTTTATTAATATATCAATCATTATAAATAATATATTTTATTGAATATATATATATATATATATTATAAATATTATAATATTACATTCTAATAATAACAATGCATATATACATACATGCATAGGTATATATCTATTTGTGTAGTTGCTCTTTTTCTCTCTCATATATATGTTTAGATGTGTGTGATTGTGTACATGTTTTACACATGTGTGTCCATTTATATGATCTCATAAGTATGTCTGCTCTCTTCTCTTTTTTTCTCTCTCTTGTCTTTCCTTTCTTTTTCCCTCTCCTATATCTCTTCTTCTTCTTCTTCTTCTCCCTCCCTCCCTCCCTCTCTCTCTCATACATACATACATACATACATACATACATATATATGTATGTATGTATGTATGATACACACGCACATACTTTTTTCTTTTTCACCTCTTCTTGTTTTTTATGATCCATGTGTGCGTGTATGTGTGCACATGTATGTATATATGTGTGTATATAAATGTGTGTGTGTGTGTGTGCGTGTGTGTGTGTGTGTGTAACACGTATATCAATTTGTATGGTCTTGTAAAGAGCTCTCTCTCTCTCTCTCTCACATTTTTTCCCTCTTATCCCTCATATTTCTTCACCTCAACTATATGTATCTATATGCATATTTATATATATATATATATGTATGTATGTATGTATGTATGTATATATATATATATTTATTTATAATTATGTAAGAATTTATGTGTTGTATAAGTATATATCCTCTCTCTCTCTCTCTCTCTCTCTCTCTCTCTCTCTCTCGTAAAAGGTAATTGTATTAATTACGAAAAAAAGGTACAAGTTTACTTGATTACAAGATACACAATGACACTAAGCCATCATGTGTATACATACATATATGTATGTATGTATGTATGTATGTATGTATGTATGTATGTATATATATATATATATATATATATATATATATATATATATATAAAATTGTGTAAGAATTTATGTGTTGTATAAGTATATATCCTCTCTCTCTCTCTCTCTCTCTCTCTCTCTCTCTCTCTCTCTCTCTCTCTCTCTCTCTCTCTCTCTCTCTCTCTCTCTCTCTCTCTCTCTCTCTCTCTCTCTCTCTCTCTCTCTCTCTCTCACATAAAAGGTAATTGTATTAATTACGAAAAAAAGGTACAAGTTTACTTGATTACAAGATACACAATGACACTAAGCCATCATGTGTAAAGGCCCAGTACTAAACTACAAAAGAGTTACAAAAGTCATGGCAAAGACGTAGAGGAAATTGCCACATGCCAGGAAAGTAAGTCTTCCCAAGGGAGTAAGCCAAAGTGCCGAATCAGATCTATCTGCCAATGCAAGAGACCTTTAAGCCTCACAATATGTGCCGGGACATTAGAGGCTAAATAAAAAAGAAAGGCATTCCGAGTGGTCTAATTGTGCCAACATCCCCAATATCTAAGAAAGTGAAACAAGATCTTCATATGCGATTGTGCCGATGTGGGGTATTTTGGTCATACAAAAACCCAATCAAAAGGGCTTAGCGAGAAGCCAACCATTGCTCGCCAAATCGCTGACAAGAGCGACCAGATATTCTTAGCGAGAGGGCACGAAATAAATCGATGACATGCCGATTCCACAGTAGTGGTGCAAAAGAAACAATGGCCATTAGAGATTAGACACTTGGAAAGGGCTGAAGGAAGTGGAAGACCACCAATCATCATCACCCTCCAAAGAAAGACCTTGCATTTGAAAGGTGTCTTGTTCAACCAGCCCTCCATCACAGTTGTCTTCCACCATGACTGAGATTTCCGTAATCCCCATATAGTATTAGCTTTAGTAACTAGCCATTGATGGTCTTTAATCAGAAGATGATACACCTGATTAGCTGAGGCCTTTTTCAAATTCAACCGACCCACAAGGTCCCAGTCCTGCCAAGGACAATCCAAAGCAAGGGCAGGAAAGGATTGCCTACTTTGGAGCACTGACAAAAGCTGTTCCCATAAATCACGGTATCCACGAGGGATTCTGAAAAGCCTCGTGGCTGTACGAAATGATATCAAGAAGTTACGATTGGCAAGGGTGGCATCTACAAAACTGAAGTCAAGCCCAAACATGCCATGCGGTTAAATTTTTGCCTGAGCTCATGTTTGCCTTCCCAAGAAAGTAATCACGAGGCTGCCAACAATTCTAGTTGAAAAGAGTTAGTATGTAAGCAGTCCTCCGCTGGATGCCAACGCGCCTTCTGGAGAACCAATTTCCAGGAGCAGACCAAATGAACAAGCAGGGATGAGGAAGGACTAGAAAACCGAGAGTCTGCATTAAGAACATGCCACCAGGAGCTTCGAATTTGTGTATTACCATGCAAAAGCCCGTGATCCTCAAGAAAATAATGAGCTATAACGACCCACGGGTGATGTCTCTCTCTCTCTCTTTCTCTCTCTCTCTCTCTCTTTCTCATTCATATATGTATATGTATATGTGTGTATAAGCATGTATGAATACATGTACAAATATGTGTATACGTGGATACGAGTTTGCACATATGTGTGCATTTGTGTGTAGTTTTAGAGTATGCATACATTGTATAAACATGATTAACCATATGTTTAATAAAGAAAGAGTTTTAACTCTTTCTTTATAGTATATGTGCATTGTGGATATTTTTAGAGCTTGTACATATTCAACCATTAAAATATTATATTATATCATATATATAATTTTAAAAAACCGTCTCTCTCTAAGAAAAGGGAAGAGAGAGAGAGAGAGAGAGAGAGAGAGAGAGAGAGGAGAGAGAGAGAGAGAGAAGAAAGAGAGATCTATTAACATCTCTAAAAGGCCAAAGTGGCCTATGAGACCATAACCAATATAACTGGTATCATCATCTCTCATCAGATAGGAAGAGATAAAATTTATGTGTAAATTTACATGGTATATTGGAATGAGATGTATGGAAACTGATTTTTTTTAAAACTAAGTTTAAAAAGATCAAGAGTGTAGGGTATCTTCCCCCATCAATCTATGGAATCCACCAAGACTCTGCAAGCTACCCTCCGACTAAGTCATTGTGCCAATCTACCTCTATAACGAGCAATCGTGATGGCAATGTGGCGCATATGGGCACGTCTATGTTGCCGAATAGGTACTCTAGGGCGTCATGCTCTGCATAGTGTTGTAGCTCTGTCAACTACAATGCCTCCTGATGTTGTATCTTGGCAACGCCTATCAGTAGGAGATGTAGTGTCTGGGGTGGTTGTGGCTGGGGATCAGCTATGCTGAAGTAGTCTATAATTGCTCTTTGGAGGGGTGGATGATGTTGGGGTCGCCTCCTATCCTGTAACAATAATGCTTTGTGTCGTTGGAGCTCCAAAAAGAAAAGGCCCGAACATGTTTGGTCCTCATAGTCCATCACCCATCTTAGTGGTCCGAAGCCCTCCTTAAAGAGGCAATGATAGCGGCCTCGGATATCATAGTATACAATACATCTACAAATGTAGTGCTCCTCTGTCTCTGGCTCCCATCCACAAAGCTGGCACATCCTCTCATCGATTGCAATATGGCTCCATCGACTTGTCTCAATCATTAGCTGAGGTGCGGATCACCAATAGCAACTCGGAGTCCATGGGATAGTTGAGCATCCATGTATCTATGCCTCACTATGAAACCGTCATGAGAAAGCGGCAAGAAGTGACTTTAGTATTGTGTCGTTTTCGTGCCTAATGGGAAAGGGGGCTTGGACCAATTCCTTTCTATCTCCACTTTAGTTATGTCTGCCCTGATCACACTATTCAGCCCTGCACGACTGAGGCAAAGCAATTGAGGTTGTAATCAAATGGTGGTAGTCTATCTGTACTCATGCCATGTAAATCCAGCCACGTGCTCATGTGTGCATACCAACATTGTCTATCTCCCTCTACTGCAAGCTATCTTGAAGACTCTAGCGCTAGTCTAGGATATCGGTCTTTAGGGAGCTGCCATATCCTCTAAAGGAAAGTAATTGCTTGGAATAATGCCTCAACTACTATGGGGAAGAGAGAGAGAGAACCACATACAATTTTTCACACACACACACACACACACACACACACACACACACACACACACACACACACAGAGAGAGAGAGAACCACATACAAATTTTCAAAGACTCACATTTTCCCTTTCCATGATCATATCCTATGTTTTAATAAAAAAAGAGAAAGAGGGAGAATGTGATATCTACATGTGTTTAATTTGTGTGTGTGTGTGTGTGTGTGTGTGTGACAAAGATAGAGAGAAAATAATTATAACTCCCACTTACCTTTCAAGAAAAATCCCTCTTTATTTCTTAAATACCAAACTTCTCCTCCTTGTGCACATAGGCTTCAGAGACTTTTGGTTGGTTCAAGATCCCTAAGGCAAACCTCTAAATAATATATTGAATAGATAACCCCCACTCATCCTTCAAGAAAAAACCCTCTTTATTGCTTGAATACCAAACTTCTCCTCCTTGTGCACACAGGCTTGGAAGACTTCTAGTTTATTCGAGATCCCTAAGGCAAACCTCTAAATAATGTATAGAATACACTAGGCACTTGTGGGCCTAAAATGACCAAAATGGACTGTGTCTAATCCCTGAAGCTATGTTTTGCACTATAAAAGTATTGTTGGACATAAAAAATCCACATATAAGCATCATATTTTGTTATTATGACCACTTGACCCATGCCTAGAGCTTGGGGGCCTAAACATGCACCATCTAGCACTCCCCAAAAGCTCTATGTAATACATATAAGAAACAATGTATATTATGAAATCTAATTAATAATACTAATTGTATATTAATGAAAACTATTATAAAATAATAATCATAAAAATGCATATAATATATGTACATACCTTAGTATTTCAAGGTAAATTTGTTGTCAAGTTATAACGTATGCTTACCATTAGTTTTTAACATATTATAGTAATGATAGTTAATAGTATTACATATATGATAAGTAACCAAATATAATTTTAAAGAGGGGAGTGCCTATGCGCGTGCGCGTGCGCACACACACACACAAAGGTTTTAAGGGGGTGTTTTGCATGCATCACATGGAACCTACCAAAAATCTTTCAATTTGTGCCTAAGCTAGTGTTTTGCGCAAATAAGTACTCTATCTTTCTTATATTGGTCCTTCTTTCCCTTTTTAACAATTCCATATTCAAAGGTTGAAGACATTTCTTAGTATATATTGCACAATAGTAAGATAAACTCAATAATGGCTCTATAAAGAGACATTTGTGCTTTTATTGACTTCGCATTAACCATAAGCTTGTTTTATAGCTTTGTAGATAGTCAAAATTTTTGAGGTCTATAAAAAATTATATATACAATGAATTGGTTTTAAATAACAAACCTATAAATAATAAACACTTTATACAATGACAAATAGAGGAGAAGTTAAGGTAGTTAAACCTAATCATACTTATAAACCTAATGAAGTATTTTGTGTTGCATGAATAATAGTGTGACAATAATACAACCAACTTTGTGTAGAAGCTTGCAAAAGATGGCTTGCTCAACCACTTGATAGCCCTAATTGGACCAACCTAGGCCACACCCATGCTACATGGAGCCCTCCTCAATCATTGGTTGGAGCATCCCCTAAACTTTTGGGAAAGGTTTGGCATGTTGGGGATAAAGGCATATATGCCTAGCCGCATGTGTATTACTACACTAAGATTACATGCACACATGTACACTATAGGTGATGGACGCTCATCACTATTACTTCATTCTTTATTATTTTAGTGATATTTAAATAAAGGAAAGACCATCACACATTGCGATTGTTGAAGTTCCCACATCTTGTCTTTCTCTCTCTTGCTCTTGCTCCTTCCACCATAGTTTTTTCTTTTGCTCGCGTGTTTCCACTCTGGGCTTACTCCCTTCAATTGGTATGCGGGTTGAAACTTACCCAACAAGGAGTAGCCAACCATTCAAGGAGGTTCTTTGTCCTTTGCTTTAGCTAGGATTCAAAGCTTTAACTCAAGATTTCATGGACGTCATTGTTTTTTTTCTCTCTAGAGAGCATGCTGGATAAGTCATGGACAATTATGATAGCTTGATGGTGTCGTGACGCTATGCAGGCACCATGTAAAAAAATCTAGAGTGTGGCTTTCTTATTGATTTAGAGAGCCAATGCCATTTTAGACATAGTGTTAGTGTCCATGGTTCAAAAATATTAGATTTTTGGATAAGTTTTAGCCAATTTTTGATATTTTAGATATTATCTTTTGTAAAAATCCATAAAACTATAGACAACTTCTAGATTAGGATAATATGTAAAATAAAGCATATAGCTTTCAGCTATTTTGAGAGGATTTTATGTAAAAGGAAAGATTAGCAAAATTGCGTGACGCGCGATCGCTGTTTTCAGGCAGTAAACATCATTCCAAAGTGGGAGATGAAGAAAGAGTGATCTGGCAGAATTCTGGCCAAGTGTGCTCGTATTTGTACCCCCTTTCGGAGCCAATGGAAGCATCAGATTGGTGATTTGAGTAGCATAGAGGAAGGTATTATTTTATACACGTTTTTGTCTATTAGAGTTTTATCTTCTTATAATACATGAATAAACTAATAGGCTTCATCTTTGTTAGTATTCTTATACATTTTCTATTTCTTTCTATGAGTATTCTTTTACGTCTTCTATTTCTTTGAATCCCTTCTCTTCCGTGGGCTGATTTGGGGCTGATATCTTCAGACATATTCAGAGAATTAGCTACAACAGTGTTCTTTTAATTCATTTCTTACTCTACAGAAGACATATTGTCAAAATATGCAAGTATTATGCATCCCTATGGCAAGGCAATATCTATAGATCATTCATAGATGCTTTGAGTTGAATTAAGATGAGCTTTTTCTCTTATTTCTTGGCTGTGGTAACTTATCCTTATTAGGAACTCAATATGAAGCTCTCTTGAAGCAAGTCTCTTTGCCCTACAAGACTTGTAATTGACTCATAAGCTTTTGTCCCTAATAGTCTACATTGAATGTATTCATGCAAAGTTGATTCATGCTATGGCATCATGTATGAATGATGGGATGCAGAGTTGTTTATGATACATGACAGCATATTGTACTTGATTTTATAATTTGTGATTGCTCTTACAGTCAGGAAAACAAGCTTGATTTGAGTTAGAACTTATGAGATAATACTCTTGTGATCTTTGCTAAGAACATGTAGTTGGAATCTCTATTAACATCTTCAAGAACTTGGCTTGAAACCTTCAACCCTTCTCTTATCTCTACCATCTCCGGAGTCTAAGCTCTTGAACCCCTATACATTCTTCTCTCTCAAACCCCTGTGATTGACTGTGAAGTACCTCTTGAACCTTTAAACATTCATTGTAATCTACTTATCTCTTGAAGACACATCTCCATCTATCTTGTCCAGTTTTCTTGCCAAACCCTTGTGGTGACCTTCAACCCTACATGCTGCGACATTGGTGGACCCGACGTGAAGGTCGGTATAAGAGAACTCCAAGATGGGGGATTCTTCAGGAGATACTCTACAACAGTTGGTGCGCATATTGCATCAGACTCAGCAACAACAAATCCAAATGTTACAATAATAACAACAAAGGCAAGACGAAGAGAAGATTGATTCCATAGCTATCAAGGCCCTAGAGGAAGTTGGGCGAGAATTAAAACAATTTAATGGTCAAAATGTTTATGTTTTTATTCACTTGTATGTTGAGAAAATACTCTTCTTTGGTGTACCGCAACATGCATGGAGTCGCTATTTTGTTAGACTAGCTAAGCATGGTCTTCAAGAAGAATCCACGGTCTTTTTCAGCAAGATGCGGATTGGGTTGCATTCAAAAAAGCCTTATGTGAAGAATTCTTCTTAGAAGACTCTGGCCTAATGATGAAGAAAAGTTTCACTGATTGGGTTGAGAAACCCAACAAAGGTTTAGCTTCAATAGCTTTATACCATGAGTTTGAAAGTAAATTTGGACAACTTGATGTTGAAGACCAACAAAGTATGGAAGGTTAGAAGATTGAATTATTCCTTAAGGTTGTAGATCCCATTCTGCAAGAGAAGCTTGCTGATCGCCTAGAAGATACTACCTCTGAATCAAGAGTCAAGACTGCATCGATAGATGTTACTGATGCAGTTAACATGATTGCTCGAAGAGAGCGGATGCAACTAAGATTGGGCTCTACTTCAACTTCAACAACTCCATTGATGGAGATTGTTCCACCTTTAAAATCCCTATTCCTTTGACTAATCGACCAACTCTTTCTTCTTTTGTTCCTTCTAAAAATGATGTCATGGATGAACTCATTAAAAGCATGAGTGACCTTCATCTAAATCTTACAAAAATTAGTTCCAAGGTGGAGAAGCTGGATGTCAAAGTTGAAGAACAAGGATGATCATCAACTCAAAGACCCATGAGAGAAGGCTATAAGAGGTGCTATATTTTGTGTGACAGCCAACAACATGACAGGAGGGAGTGTTCTGCCTTTCGTGAGGTTGAAGCACAAAGGCTCATATTTTGGAAAGACAGAAAAATTCATGCAGCTGAAACTAGTCCTCCACTGGAGCCAAATTTTAGCAATGGTGGAATGAAGAAAATATTAGAAGATTTAGTTGTAAAGAATACCTACGCAGCAATTGATGCAGCTACCTATGGACTGCAAATTGAGCCAACTAAATCAAATTTAAAAGCATGTAAAGCTAATGTGCAATCTAAAGTATGGATGTAGGCATTAGATCAAATGAAACACGAAAAAGTAGCCAAAGATGATTTGACTAACACTAGTCAGTGCATTCTAGGAATAATTGGCTGGAAAGAACCGGTAGATTTTTTTTCTACCTTTGCACATTTGGTTGATGTCAATCATAAAGAAGTCTTGATTGAATAAAAGAAAAGAAGAGAAGATGAACCAGGGTCTTCCTCTTCTGGCCCTCCAAAATGGATAACCAGAAGAACGCTTGAACAACTAAAGCTTGCTGAAAATATAACCCTAGATCAAGAGATGGAATATACGCCACAAACAAAGAATACTGAAGGAAAGAAGAAAGGCAAGTAGCTAGGCTACAAATTGTAGTCTAATATAGAATCTGTAAATTGATCTTAAACTAGTTCTAAAAGAAGGAATTTTGGGAAGTAAAATTGAGTTCACCTTAGGTGAAATTCTTGGAATTGCCAAACCTGAATTCCATGATGTCATTATTAATGTAATCAAAAGGAAAAGACAATATGTTGGTGATGAAGCTGAAGAAACAGTGCATGCTTTTTTGCAAGTTCTTCGAGTTTTTGTGCAAGATGAAGAGAAGCTGACTTCACAAGGAATTCATCTTAAAGCAGTTAAAGAATTAATTGCAACAATTGAAGCTGAAGATAAAGAAAGCATGAATGTAAAATTAAAGAAGTGAAAGCTAAAAATTTAATGGTTGGCTGGTCCAAATCAGTTGGGCAGTCCACCTCTAAAATAGAAGGCCATCTATAGCACATGCATGAGGAGGAAGAGGCTCGGTTTATTCCAAGCAGTCACTACTCCCGTATACATTGGGCAAGAGCAACAACGGAGACAGTTGTCAAAATTGGAGAAAAAGAAACACCATGTATTGCAC
Organism: Lygodium microphyllum; assembly: GCF_053477565.2. Classification (NCBI taxonomy): domain Eukaryota; kingdom Viridiplantae; phylum Streptophyta; class Polypodiopsida; order Schizaeales; family Lygodiaceae; genus Lygodium; species Lygodium microphyllum. Next base: position 134,734,636 of record NC_141144.1, read on the forward strand.
AATTAGACCATGGGTTGGAGATAAACGTCATGGCAAGGAGTCTCTATGAAAGTAGCGGATGGCCCATAGATGTTGATCCAGGTTGGTGAATGAGAGTTGCAAACAACTCTTCTCGAGAGTTATATGCTCCATGTCCTAATGTGCAAGTAACTATTGGAGACATAAAAGACAATTTTCACCTTTTTGTTTAAGACTCTTGTAGTTACCCTATCATTCTTGGGTAAGCTTACATTTCTGAAGCCTGCTTGGAAACAAAAGCTCTTGATGATGGTTCTTCCTATGCTCGAATCCGAAGCAAGGATAATGAACGAGCTGTCCAATTTCTTACTGTGTGTGTTAACCATCATCGAAATAGAGATCGACTATGTGATTATCATGTGCCTCTCCTAATGCCTGAGAATTCAAGGATTTTCGGGCTGCACTGCTATAAAAGGAGGCTATGGCAGCGTGTCATGTAAAAAGATTGAACCTCCTTATATTACAGAAATTGTGTCTCTAGGAAATCTGTATGTATGTACAGCTAATAGTATGGGCTGTTATAAGTCTCTCCCAGCCATGACTAAAGCTGTAAGAAAATATTTATGTCATGTAAAAAGGGCGCTGAAAACTTATGACATGATGGCTGAAAATGAAGATATTTCGGGCATTTCTTTTTTTGACTGATTACTACTAATACATTGACTGAAATATATATAGTTGCTCATACAGAAAATCAAGCTAAAAATCAGTCCATAGAAGTATGTACATTGGATTTTTATCAAACAATTCAAGAATTTATTGAGCAGGAAGACATTGGTTTACTCAACAAGGTTGAAGCGCAAGTGGAGATAAAATACAAGACCGTGGATAAGAAAGTCAAGTATGTGGTAGTCCCATTGCCTGAAAGTGAAGGGTTGGCTAATGGGGTAGCAAATTAGCCAAGTCTTCGTGATGCTTCCAACATTGGTTACAAGTTCACATCTGAAAGTATAAAAGAGCTCAAAATAGGTGAAAATTCTTTCCTTTTGTAGGCTGAAAAACACTCTTTTATGCAAATGATAATGAAACATCGAAAAGCTTTTGCCTTTCAGCCAAGTGAAATAGGTTGTGTGGATCCAAATATTGTGGCTCCTATGGTCATGTTTATGGTCCCACATGTGCCTTGGAACCTCAAGCCCATTCCCATATAGCGACTACGCTTTCTGACACAAAATAGCGGCGTTGCTATTTGCATTGCAAATGCAACACAAATAGCGACAATGCTCAGACGAAAAGAATGCGGGTCGAAACCCGAGCGTGTTATTTTGCGTACATACACGAAAGAAAGAGCGAACATAGTGTATTTGAGAGGGAGAGGGAGAGAAAGAGAGAAAGAGGGAGAATGAAAGCTTCTCATCGCCGCCGCCGCCGCCATTCGCAAAGTAGAGGAGGAAGTGCATGAAGGGCGAAGAGGAGCCGCTGAATCCATCTTCAAGCCTTTACGGTGAGTGCATTGTTCATTATTGCTTTGTTTTTGTGTTTTCTCTTTCTCTTTTACTTGTTTTTGTTAAAATTCACGTGTATTGAGAGAGGGAGAGGAAATGAGAGAAAAAGAGAGGGAGAGGGAGAGGGAGAGGGAGGGAGGGGAAATGAGAGAGGGAGAGGAAGAGGAAGAGGGAGGAAGAGGAAATGAGAGAGAGAGGGAGAGAAAAAGGGAGGGAGAGGAAAGAGAGGGAAATGAAGAGAGGGAAACATTAAACATAATAGGGAAAGAGAGAAAGAGAGGGAGAGGGAGAGGGAGGGAGAGGAGAGAGAAAAAACATTAAATATAATAGGGAAAGAGAGAAAGAGAGGGAGAGGGTGAGGGAGGGAGAGGAAGAGAGAAAAGGAAAGAAAGAACGAGAGAGAGAGGAATAAAACATTAAACATAATAGGGAAAGAGAGAAAGAGAGGGAGAGGGAGGGAGAGAGAGAAGGAGGGAGAGGTTGTTCTCTTGTTTGTTGTTGTAGTAGTAGTAGTAGTAGTTTCTTTTCTTTTCTTATTTATTATTGTTTAGTTTTTTTGTTTTTTGTTGTTGTTGTAGTAGTAGTTTTTTCTTATTTTCTTGTTTATTGTTATTTGTAGTAGTAGTAGTTATTGTTGTTGTTGTTTTTTTTCTTCTTTTCTTGTTTATTATAGTGGTAGTGGTAGTTATTGTCGTAGTCATAGTGGTGGTCGTGGTCGTAGTCGCAGTCATAGTTGTGGTCGTAGTTGTAGTCGTCCTAGTCATGGTTGTAGTAGTAGTAGTGGTTTTCTTGTTTGTTGTTGTTGTTGTTGTTATAGTAGTAGTAAAAGTTTTTTTTTAATTTTCTTGTTTATTGTTGTCTAGTTTTCTTATTTGTTGTTGTTATTGTAGTAGTGGTAGTAGTAGTAGTTTTTCCTTCTTTTCTTGTTTATTATAGTGGTAGTGGTAGTCGTGGTCGTGGTCGTGGTCGTGGTTGTGGTCGTGGTCGTAGTCGTAGTCGTGATCGTGGTCGTAGTCGTGATCATGGTCGTGGTCGTGGTTGTAGTCGTGGTTGTAGTAGTACTAGTGGTTTTCTTGTTTGTTGTTGTTGTTATAATAGTTTTTTTTGTTTTCTTGTTTATTGTTGTCTAGTTTTCTTATTTGTAGTAGTAGCAGCAGCAACAGCAGCAGCAGTAGTAGTAGTAGAGAGAGTTTTGTTAAAGAAAATGAGAGAGGGGGAGGAAGAGAAAAAGGAAGAAGGAACGAGAGAGAGGGAATAAACATATAGCATAATAAAGAAAGAGAAAAAGAGAGAGAGATAAAAGGAGAGGAGATAATGAATGGATAAAAAATAAAGAGAGAGTGGTGGCAAGGTTCGGTGAGTTCCGATGCAACACCACGAGACAGGAAACACTCCGACACATGTTAATTTATGGGTGGGTGGGTCGAGACTTTACATACGTTAATTTTTGCTAAGTTACAAGAGAAGAAATCCCTTCTCAAACAATTTAAGAAAGAAAAAAAGAATGATAACAAAAACAAATTGTTTGTCGTAACGTAGACAAAATGGAAAACGATGAAGGTCTTAATGTTCAAGATCGCAAGGCATATCTTAATCAGTGTGTCCCATATCCTTGCTCTCAATGTAAGCTGGAAATTAGACGAAAACGTCGATTGTCTATAAAACACATACGATGCTTCGATGAGTTTCAATCTGAGACTATTGATAAGCCAATCTTGGATTTTCAACAAACGGTAAGAAAAGTTAATATCAATCATGCATTGTAATCGCAAGCTAATTGAATACCATATACAAAAAGATTGGGTGTGGCTGGCAAATTTTCTATCCAGGGAGGTGACATCTCATCCCAAGGAGGAGTACACCCTTTGTGGCCAATTAGAAGAGTTCGTGGGCGTGCGATGGATGGAGTGCCTGAGCCAATCCACCACTTGGAAGGTACTACCCAATCTATACCGTCAATACCAGAGGAGACAGACAGTCTTCATGACTTACCTACAATCTTGGAGCCTGAGATGGAGGCAATGATCGATGCATTGATTCCCATGGATGTCAAGACTTTTGACTCGCTTAGAGAGGAAGCATCCATACCATTATATGATGGGTGCCGAGTATCTCACCTGAAGACACTGCTTGCACTCCTAAGTGTACAAGCAAAATATGAGTAGAGCGATGCGAGTGTGACCGAGTTGATCAGGTACCTTGTATGTACGCTTCATGGATTTCTTTTTAGCACTATCATTAAAAACATTTGTACATTTTCAAGGTGTTTTATGATTTTTTTCAGGTTACTGAAGTAACATATATTACCACTTACAAATACCATGCCTGAGTCTCGTGATGATGCACGCCATGTTATATGAAAGCTTGGCATAGACTACAACAGCATCCATGCATGTATCAACGATTGCATACTGTTTCGAGGAGAATACGAGACTATGGAGATATGTCCAAAGTGTGGTTCTCACAGGTATTGATAGGACTTGGAAGGGCAAACCATTCCTCAAAAAGTTCTTACACACTTTCTGCTTATCCACCGCATAAACCACATGTTTCGTACATTTGACATGGCGAGCTTGACAACGTGGCATGCGCAGAATAGGTCCACAGATGGAGTTCAACGAATATCTGCAGATTCACGCGCATGGAGCCACATTGGCTCTACCTTCCCATGCTTTGCCCGAGAGCCAAGGAATCTTCGGCTTGGTCTTGCAATGGATGGTATGAACCCATTCGGTCTGCGCTCAACTTCTTACAGTGTGTGGCCTATAGTCCTAATCAACTACAATATCCCTCCATGGCTTTCTACGAAGAAAGGACATCTCATCCTTAGCTTACTCGTCCCTGGCCGCCACAAAGTAAAAAATATGGACGTGTATCTTCGTCCATTAGTCGATGAGCTTAAGATTTTATGGGAGGAGGGGGTCATCGTGCAAGATATGAGCAAGCGCGACGGTAGATGGTACGCCAATATTCGAGCCATTCTCATGTGGATGATGCATGACTTTTCGGGATTCGGAGAGTGCTCAGGTAAATAGTCTTCCATTCTCGTTGGTAATATCTATCATAGCTCGTTCAAGTTTGTATTCACTGGATAGAGGTGTTGGGACAGGTCTGGTTACCTCAGGTTATCATGCATGTTCCATTGTACGGGCCACAGTTAGACTCCTGAAGGTCATGAACCATGAAGAAGATGGTATATCAAGGACACGCCGCTTTCTTGCCAGAGGGTCATGAACTCAGGGAAGGTTTTCTTGGACGACCTCCAACAGTATGAATGCCCAAAGCTGGTACGAGCTGAAAATGGTCCACACAAAGTCACATCCAAATGGAATGCAACGGTTCTCAATTTTCTACGAGTTGCCATATTGGACCCACTTACAGATCAACCACTTGTTGGATCCCATGCATATTTTCAAGAATGTGGGCAGCTTGCTATGGGAGCACATCATAGGAAAGAGAGACACTATAGGGGCATGAATGGATTTGAAGGATGTAGGCAAGATGGAGGCACTTTGGCCGCAGTCGAGTGCTGATGGTCATGTGCAGCTACCTCGCGCTCCTTGGGTTTTTTCCACTAAAGAAGAGCACATTGTAAAGCAAATAGTCAAGTCTATCTGCACTCCGATGGGTATGATGAGTTCTCTTAGGTCTGCATTTTCTAAAGATGACCAATTATCAGGGCTAAAATTCCATGATTGGCATAAGATATGTCAAGTTTGTACTACGAATGGATTGTAAGTGGCCTACGTATTTTGCTATTTGGAGTGTAGTCACTATTCATAATGCTTTCTCATTTGTGGCAGTTTGTATTACCGATCACGATCGCAGGATGCCTTACTCCAAAAATATGCGGGGCCATTTACAGGTTGTTGACTTTAGTGCAATGGATCTCACAGAAGGAGATTAAGACGTCCTCTATTGAATTCACGCGAGGTGGGGAGCAGTGGAGACAGTCTGTCTCTTTGAGAAATACCTGCTTACCAACATGCTCACGATACAAATCCACCTTCTTGTGCATCTTGTAGATGAAGTGGAGATTGCTAGACATGTCCATATGCGATGGATGTTCTTCTTAGAGGGCTTCATGAAAACCCTAAAAGGCTTTGTGCGACAACGAGCTCGGCCAGAAGGTAGCATGGCTAAAGGTTGGTTGGTGTCTGAGGCGCTAGTGCATATTTCACAATGGCTATCAATGGTAGATCCAAACAATAGTATGCTATGGTCATTGAAGGACGATGATAGACTGACCGAAGATGTGATGGTTGGAAATGGGGTAGAAAAAAGAATGGATGCTGCAATGGAGGAGAAAGTGAATCGCTTTTGTATGTTGCACCATGCCTCTATGAAGACGTGGTTCGCCAGGTAACAACAAGCTAAGCAAGATCGAGAGGAAGCGTGATCTGAATTTCGACGTAGTACGTGCCATCGACCAATTCGATATCCTGAGGGCATGGAGGAGATGCCGCGGTTTATGTCAACGCGATGGTTGCATGGAGCTTTGACCGCAGCGTCTCGCGAAGGGGCGGAGGTCTCAACCGAGGAGTGGGAATTCTCAAGGGGATGTAGTCCAAAGGTGATGACGTGTTTAGGGTTTGTCGTATCTATATTTTATATGTGACAACTAATTGAGTTTCAATGTACAATACAAAATATATAGTGCAGCGTGGTCGCGCGGACGGCATTTTCGCGTGGAGCGTATTGACAAAATGCGCTTCACAACAAACTGTGGTATCATAGCAAGGTTCGAGCAAGAGAGCCGATGACGAGCAATGGATCCAAACACTGTTATAGATGAGATGGAGTATTTTGGGAACTTGCAAAGTATTATTACGGTGGATTACCGTAACTTCTCCATGATACTATTCTATGTGTAGTGGTTTAAAGTGGTACTTGAAGGAGCTAGAGCAACAGTTCAACGAGGTCCATCTGGATTTCTCGAAATAGATTTTGAAAAAAAATAGACGAATTTGCGTGACACCTTTGTGTTGCCGGCCCATTGTGAACAGGTGCATGAACTCATTTGTTTGTTAATAGTTAAGTCTCTCTTGTTAAATCTCTATTGTACGTGTTTGTCACAATAGTTAAATCTCTCTTGTACGTGTTTGTGAACATGTAATCTTCTATCCAAACCCCTGACAACCTTGATGGTGGTATGTTATATCTTCAACTCCCCGAAGTGCAAGAGTATATGATCAAAGCGATGTTCCGAGCATAGATGAGGACAATATGCAAATAGAGGGGTCGATATTGCAAGGGGTGGAGGCCATCGAAAGCTTGGAGCATGTAGAGGAGCCAGCATCGGGTAACAATGATGGAAATACAAGAGTCCAAGAATTCTTTGAGAACGAGGTGGATTCATCCTTTTGTGGTGACATGTCTATTGACCTTCCAGTTTATGTCCAGTTGTGTCAGGAGATTGATATGGGACCATAGGATACTTCATACTTGGAGCATCCACTTACTCAATTCGTTGATGAATCACTTATAAGGGTACATAAGATATGCATTTTAAGTAAGATAATTTTTTAAAGATTTATATTACCGTGCTTTGTATGATTTAAATTGATTATGCTAACATCATTTTTTGTCTGTGTAGGTGACCTTTGTGGATACTTAGATCATCAGGATGAGTCGAGGGATGAGTGATGAGGAGTTGCTGGATATCTTCATGCGCATGTCTCCAAATCAAATGGCGAGATTTAGGGACATGGCGGACCAGGAGCTATCTCGGACATCGTCGGGCCGCTCTATTAGATCTACTTTGGCGCGATCAGATGCTTCAGTTTCAAGCAGACGAGATCGATGCTCCAGACTTGGGCCAGACGAAGGGAGTGCTTTAGGGTCAGGGGAATGCTACAGAGATCCAGATGCAGTGAGCCCATGGTCGGCTCAGGATATAGGTGCTACTCCTCGTTCTCATGGCGGTTCCAGAGAGTGTGGCTCAGGTGGTTGTTGTGGAGGCATGGATGCGGTGTCTCCATCTCGTCGTTTTGCTGGAGTTGTCTCACCTCCGGGATTTGTCATACCTATGGGAACGTCTACTCCAGTCACTCCGGTTGGCTTTTGCTCAGCCGTTTGCAAGTGGCACCCCTATGGGTGCTACTTCGATAGATACTACCACGGTCTGTATACCAGATGTACAGGGGTTTCCTAGATATGCCCAAGAGTGTGGTTGCAGGTGGGAGAGGACCCATCTTAGGCATATCCCATAGGGGTATGCCTACCTTATAGATGATAGGTCAGGAGCCATCATTAGAATGATGAGGGGAGGAGGGTGGTCGCTCGCATGAAAGAGTTGTACCAACAAGTTTTTTGGCACAATGTCTTGGATTATTGGAAAAACATACCAGAGGGGAGCAAGGACTACATAGTAGCATCCTTGCATAAGGAGTTTCTGGTACCAGCCGCCGCAGCAGAAGGGTTTTCTATGGGCTAGAGGATGGAGTGCATGTGTACGTATATGTCACACAGACGATTAGATGCACGCAAGGCACTCAAGAGTGGGGTTGCAAAGCTCAAGTGGCTAGATGCGAACGACTGGCGCCGACTGAGGGAGGAGGCTACAGATTCTCCAAGATGTTGGAGTTAGCAGCGCGAGGCAGTGAGGGCATGACTAGAGGCCGGAGTGGTCCATCATCTTGGAAGTGGCGGCCACATAACATATTTGGAGGACTTTGTAAGTTTTTCTTTTGTTTTGCTTGCTTATTTTTTTGCAATATCCTTTGTACTGACAATCGTGTTTCTAACAGTTAGTATGTTGTTTTCTTTGCAGCACTCCATTACAAATCGCGATCTAACCGGCCTTGAGACTTGATATGTAGAGAGGCATAGTCTCACTACATCGATCGACCGATTGTATGGATGTGACGGCTCTGTAAGTCACTCATCTTTCTTGTCCATAGTTACCATGTTTAATTAGAATGTATTATTGTATAGTCGATTGATGTATAATTGTTTCTTTTTTTGCAGAGTCTGTTCGATACTCCTTTGCGGCGGGATGAGCTTTCGGATGGCGATGATCTATAGCTCGCCCTTGGATCCTTGGAGCTCACACACCCTTCTTTTTTGGTCACGTGATCTATGTAGACATTTTCTATGTAGTAGTGATATCTTGCCATGATTGTACCAATCACTTTCATTATGCGATCATGTATTTATTTCATGTATCAGTATTATGATTTAAGTACACTTTGTCTTTATTTACACGAGCATTGTACACAGTGCAGAAACTGTTTTGTATGGCCCAAATAAAGCACATAGTGTTATATGTGCTGCCCTGCCACAATTTTTTTTTTCCCTGTTACCATTGCTATTACATCGCAAATTTACTGCATGCATCGTTATTGGCATCATTGTTAGCATCGCAAAGTGACATTATCAGCATCATTATTTACATCGGTATTAGCATCGCATTTGTGATGCTGATACTGATGCAAATAGTGATGTTGATAACGACACTAATACCAACTGTTCTATGGCATCAGCAATAATGATGCTTTTTGCGACAACGGGGGCAACTTTCTTTATTTAAATTTTCGTTGCTTTTAACGTCGGTATAAGGCCTATATCTTGTAGTGCAAGGGTGCATTTGCCCAAATTATTAGAACTTCTAAATGAGAAGATCAGAATGAAGAATTTAGAACATTCTTCAACACCTTACTTAAATCGATGGTTTAATGTGCCTAAGAAAAATGGATCCTTACAATTCATTCAAGATCTGCAACCTATTAATCGTGTAATAATCTGAAATGTTGGTTCGGGTGTCCAAGTGTTGATGAGTTTGCTGACGTTTTTGCAAGTAGAGCAATTTATTCTATGGGCGACCTATATTCAGGATATGACCAAATTCAGCTTTTATTAGAAAGTCGAGATATTACCACAATGAAGACACCTCTTGGATTTATCCGCATGTGCACTCTACCACAAGGTGCAACAAACTCCGTAGCTCATATGATGGATGCCATGCACAAAGTCTTAAGGGACTTTATTCCACAACTTACTCTTCCATTTCTTGATGATGTATCTATCAAGGATGTGAAGTCAATCAAAAGAATGAGGAGCTTGATGAAGATGGTTGCATGACATTTGTAGTTAACCATATTCATGATTGTAACATGATTTTGACAAGGCTAGAAGAGATACATCTTACCCTTTCTAGAGCTAAGTTGATTTTTGGAGTAGAAGAAGTCCTAGTGGTCGGACATCCGTGTGGCCCCTACAGACATAAACCTTCACCAATCAAGATAGATGCCATCAGCAGAATGCAATAAAAATACACAAATATTTTAGAGGTGAGAAGATTTCTTGATGCATGTATATTCTATCTCGTATGGATACCACATTTTTCTCATGTAGCTGAAAATCTTTATGAATTATTAAGAAAAGGCCAAAGATTCTCTTGGGGGGAAGAGCACACTCTCACTATACACAAACTAAAGAAGTTGTTAATTTCAGCCCCCACTCTCAAAAGTGCTGATTATTCAAATGGTAAACCCATCATCCTTACTGTGGATACAAGTCCAATTGGGATAGGATGGGATGTTGGCTAAGAAGACCTTGAAGGTAACAAGTATGCAATTCATTTTGGAGCAAGGGTTCTCAATGAACGTCAAAGAAGGTATGCACAAGTAAAAAGGGAATTGTGTGGACTTGTAACAGCATTAAAGTGTGATCATGAATACTTTATAGGCGATTCAGTAGTGGTAGAAACTGATTGTCTTCCACTCTTGGGCATGATTGCCAACAACTGCTCTACACCCGACATTGCTATGCTAAGATGGATTGCATATATTACACCTTTCAACCCCCTGAATTAAAGCTTATTGTAGGAAATGCGAATCCGATTGCTGACATGCGATCACGTGCAATATATGACAATGAAGAAGAGTTGATGGAAGAAGATGAAGTTGAAGAATCTATACTTGTGTAATTTCATTCCATGGCTGAAAGTATCTTTTCAATTGCTGCATATACAAACCCAAAGCTGAATCTTGCAGGTGAAGCTGATCTTTTTAATGGTATATCATTAAGTATAGTAATAACATGAAAATGTACTGCTGTAAATCACCATACAGCAATAAAGATAAAAAATTTATCTATGGAAGAAGGGTGGACAACTAGAAGCCAGCATGCTCATTACATTGCTAAAGTTCTAGTTCATTTCCTTGAAGAAGATTATGAAGAAGATTTGGCCAATATTTGAGCACAATGGAGAAGGAGGAGTCTTGGATTGATGAAGATTTCAAGCATATTAAGAGGAAAGCTTATGGCTTTTTTCTTAAAGAGAAGGGCATTTATGGAAGCATACAAAGAAGAAGAAAGGAGTGCATGTCCGAGTTTTAGGTAACAAAAGATTGCAACAATAGGTAATGAAGGAATTTCATGAAAGCCTGTGGGCTGGCCCTAGAGGCAATGGGGAACCTTTAGTAAAGTCAAAGAAAAATATTGGTGGCAAAACACGTATCGGGACATAGTACATTTTGTTGAAACCTGTTATGTGTGTCAGATGTATTCTATGGTCAAGCATTGAGATGGGTTACAACCAACTTATCCTTTGTCTATACATTATAGATGGGTTATTAATCTTATAACTATGCCTACATGAATATAGAATATGCGATATTTAGTGCTTGCAAGAGAGGATCTAACTAATCAAGTTGAAGGCAAAGCCTTAACAACCAAGACCACTCAAGCTGTTTATCATTTTTTGCTTAAAGAAGTGTTTTGTAGATATGGTTGTGTGGGTAAAGTAACTGTAGATAGATGAGAGTTGGATGTTGATGAGGCACACAACTTCTTTGCTCAATTGGGTATTGAGTTGGCTTTAACATCAGCCTACAACCCTGAAGGCAATGGGAAAAGTGAGAGAGGGCACTAGCCTATTCTCAAAGCTTTAACAAAGTCTTGTAGAGGAAAAATCAAAGAATGACCTTTGCATCATGGGCTGATCGGACTTCTCACAGTACAGTGATTGGCTATATGCCAACTGAACTTATGCATGGAAAACAACCAATTATGCCAATTGAAGAATCTATTCTCACATGGAGTCTTCTACCTTGGGAGGAAGGCATTAGTAGACAAAAGTTGTTGACTTTGCCCATATGGCAGCTAGAAAGAAGGCTTGAAGATGTTCAAGCAGCTATTGAGAAGCTAAAGACAGCAAGACTAAATAACAAAAGAAGATTTGATAAGCGACATTAACTTTGGCCAAGAGCAAATCAAGAAAATGACTGGATGCTTGTCTATGACAACAGCCTAGACAATCAATACAGTGCTTCTAGGAAGATGGTAAAGCATTGGTTTGGCCCGTATGTGGTAAAGGTCGTTCATGGCAATGCCACATATTCATTGGTTGAATTGGATGGGACTAGCATAAATATACCCATAGTTGGAAAAAGAATCAAGCTCTTTAAACGAAGAGAAAGTTCAACATATGAGTTAGAAAACTTGGATATAATTCAAGAGCATGAAGACATAGAGGAAGAAGAAGAGGCAGAAGATGAAGACATTGACATGGCAGAAGATAGTTCTTTTGACACTGTAAATCCGTAAGACTTTGGCACATGCCAGAGGATGTGCAGGTTAGGAGGGGGTGGATGTCGTGACGCTATGCGCACACCATGTAAAAAAATCTAGAGTGTGGCTTTCTTATTGATTTAGAGAGCCAATGCCATTTTAGACATTAGTTTTAGTATCCATGGTTCAAAAATATTAGATTTTTGGACAAGTTTTAGCCAATATTTGATATTTTAGATATTATCTCTTGTAAAAATCCATAAAACTATAGAAAACTTCTAGATTAGAATAACATGTAAAAGAAAGCATATAGCTTTTAGCTATTTTGAGAGGATTTTATGTAAAAAGAAAGATTAGCGAAATCGTGTAACACACGATCGCTGTTTTCAAGCAGTGAACAGTACTCTGAAGTGGGAGATGAAGGAGTGATATGGTGGAATTCTGGCCAAGTGTGCTGGTATTTGAATCCCCTTTCGTAGCCAATAGAAGCATCAGATTGGCGATCTGAGTAGCATAGATGAAGGTATTATTTTATACACATTTTTATCTGTTAGAGTTTTATCTTCTTATAATACAGGAATAAACTGACAGGCTTCATCTTTATTAGTATTTTTATACATTTTCTATTTCTTTCTGTGAGGGATTCTTTGACGTCTTCTATTTCTTCGAATCCCTTCTCTTCCGTGGGCTGATATTTTCAGTCATATTCAGAGAATTAGCTATAACAGTGTTCTTTTAATTCATTTCTTACTCTACAGAAGACATCTTGTCAAAATATGCAAGTATTATGCGTCCCTATAGCAGGGCAATGCCTGTAGATCATTCATAGATGATTTGAGTTGAATTAAGAGGAGATTTTTCTCTTATTTCTTGGTTGTGGTAACTTATCCTTATCAAAAACTCAATTTGAAGCTCTCTTGAAGCAAGTCTCTTTGCCCTACAAGCCCTGTAATTAACTCATAAGCTTTTGTCGCTAACAGTCTACATTGAACATATTCATGCAAAGTTGATTCATGCTATGGCATCATGTATGAATGATGGGATGCAGAGTTGTTTATGATACATGACATCATATTGTACTTGATTTTATAATTTGTGATTGCTCTTACAGTCAAGAAAACAAGCTTGATTTGAGTTAGAACTTATGATATAATACTCTTGTGATCTTTGCTAAGAACATGTAGTTGGAAGCTCTATTAACATCTTCAAGAACTTGGCTTGAAACATTCAACCCTTCTCTTATCTCTACCATCTCGAGAGTCTAAGCTCTTGAACCCCATACATTCTTCTCTCTCAAACCCCTGTGATTGACCGTGAAGTACCTCTTGAACCTTTAAACATTCATTGTAATCTACTTATCTCTTCAAGACACATCTCCATCTATCTTGTCCAATTTTATTGCCAAACCCCTGTGGTGACCTTCAACCCTACACACTACGACAACAAAATTGTCGTATTTGGCTATACCTTTTGCATACGGTATCAGATTTGGGCATTATATAGCTAAAAATGAAGAGTGTGATGAGATCTATAAATTTGTATGCTCACAGAGTTGATTCTATGCATTTTATTATTCTTTGTTTCACACAGAATAGAACTCTGTTCTAGTTTTGACAACAAATAGTAAATTCTAGAATGCATGTTTAATGCTTCGAGGATGCTATTTTGGTGTCCAAATGGTATGGTTATGCTTTTGGGCTAATTTGAGCACACATTTAGTTGAGATTTCATTGTCATTTGAGTACTATAATAACATATCAATAAGAATTTATCAATGAGAAGCTTACACCTAATGCTCATTGATGCTTTACATAATACTCTATAGATGTATTGCTGCTTCAATTGTTATATATACTATTTGATATACTATGATATGCTTTTGAACTTAGATTTGGGCTCTGTTACATTGATATTGGCTGTGGTTACATGCTTTGGTTACTTCGATGGCTTATGAAATTACAAGCTTGAAGAATCTATTGGGTTTTATGTCCCCGACTTATGCTTAATGTATCTTAGATACTCGAATGTCGTTCACATCATGTTTTGAGCTTTACTTGCTCATTTAACATTCGACTTTTGCTTCAATGGGAGTTACTCAGCTTTATGTACTTTACCACGTTGGTACTCGGATGTACTATAGAGAATTTGGTTCATGCAGCTGAGCTTGAGCTTATTACAGTGAGATAATGGGACCCATTATGATATGTACATGCTCTCTTGATATTTAAAAAATGTAGTTACCCTATCATGGGCTAATTTGATATCTTGGCTTGGGCTTGTTACTTATATATGTTAAGGTGTTGCCAGTGGTATTTATGTGCTTTTGGGTTATGTATTGAGCTTTGCTTAGTGGATTATGCATCCAGTAGTTCTCTTCATTTATCTTTAAGACTTACCTTATGCATGATATCTACGCCTATTGCATATATGGTTTTTGACACACTTTAGTTGTGGCAATCTTCAATTCCAGTTGTTCTTGGCTTCTTCCTTCTTCATTCCTCACAATTGGTTGTTGGAATATTGTTGCAATTTATTAAAACAGCCTATCATTTCAATTTTATGCATTCTATTTGAGGGCAGTCACCTGGACTTGACAGTCTTTTGCTTATAGTTTATGGACAACTCATTACTTTGGTAGTATCTCCTGTCTTTTGATTTAGTCATGGTTTTGGGGCTAATTTGCAGGGTAGTATAGTAGTTTGTCTTGCCCTTCTTTGTATTTGCTTGGTCTCTCTATGGCTAGTGGTTCTCACGACAGTGCTATCTTCAATATTGAGAAACTAGATGGGACCAATTACAGATATTGGAAGTCCCAGATATGGTAGATTTTAGTGCAAAAATCGCTAGTTAGACGACTAAAAAATGGGGGTGCCAAAGCCAAAAACATTGCAGCTAAGGATTCGGATGAATTGAATGAGCTATGCAAGTCCACAATCATTTTATCTCTCCATAAGTAGGTTCATTACAATGTTGTAACTGGAAATTAGACTGCATATGAGCTTTGGACATAGGTTAAGAATCTTTATGACAAGTAGAGTCTTGCATCTCAAATATATTAGCTAAACTTGATGGACCTTTGCATGAAGGAAGGGACTTCTATGCCTATACACTTGAATGAGTCTAACTCCATCATCATTCATTTAGCTTCGTAGGAGATTGAGTTCAAGGGTACTTTGCATCCTTTATTTTTGCTTGATATTCTACTTGAGTCATGGGACACTTTTCGCACGATTCTCTGTGCTAAGAATGGGATGAAATTGTAGGATGTTGCAAGTGCTCTCTTGAAAAAAGAGGTAAACAAAAAGAATGTAGATGCTTGCGATATATCGCATGCATTAATTGTGAGAGGCTAGCAGGATGGAAATGGCCATGGTAGAGACTCTAATAGGTCTCAGTTTAAGACACATGGACAATCTTGTTGTAAGTCCCATGGCCATAAGTCTTGTCTTACTTGTCATTATTGTGGGAAAGCATGTCATATTCGACCACAATACCATAAAATGTATGAAGACAAGCACAAGGAAAAGAAAAATGGTAAAGTGCAGGACAAGAATGATGACTGCGGCATTGTGCCTAAGCAAGTCTAGTATCAAGATTGAGGAGATTAATGTGGTGTAGCCTAACGTATTTGATGATCTTATCTTGGTAGCAACTTCTTTAGACGCTTCGCAATTAACTGATGCTTTGTCAAGATATAATTAGTGTTGGTTGATAGATTCATGCGATCCCTTATAGAGAGTGGTTTGACTCCTATCGTAGTATGACTTCATTTGGATAATGACTTGGCATTGGTGGAGATCGTTGGTATTGGTAATGTCCGGTTGTATTTTGGTTCAGGCAACATATTCACTCTTGATGATGTACATCATGTATTAGCTCTCATGAAGAGCCTTATCTTTATTAGCACCTTGGATTATGCAGGTTATATTGTCTTTTTTGGTGATTACTCGTGGAAGATTTCTCGTGGGAATCTTACTATTCCACATGGTGCTAATCTAGTATCCTTTATCCTTTGCTTGTATCTAGGTTAGCTGACCATGTTTTAACTATGGTTGTAATTCCATGTGTATCTCTTTGGGATCATCACCTTCGGTACATGTATTTGAAAGGAATGAAAATGCTTACTGATTTGCAATATCTTCCGCCCCTAGACTACAATATATAAGAATTCTGGCATGAAGGTCATGGGTGAGCCTTTGGCTCTTGTTTATTCGGATGTATGTGGTCCCTGTGCCCTATCAGTCATTAGGTGGTGAGAACTACTTTGTTACATTTATTGATGATTACTCACATAAGGTCTGGGCTTTCCTTGTTAAGCAAAAATCAGATGTCTTGTTTACCTTTCAGCATTGGTTTACTCTTGTTGAGAACCAGTCTAGGTATAGGTTGAAATATCTAAGGTCAGATAATGGGGGTGAGTGTGCCTCAAAATCTTTTGAGCAATTTTACGATGAGTGAGATATTAAGCATCAATTGACAACCCCCTACACCCCTCCCAAGAATAATATTATCTAACTCATGAACATGATGATTTAGAAGAGACTCCACAATATGCTTAGCCAGGTAGGCTTACGACAACACTTTTGGACTGAGGCAATTACTACTACCGTACAATTGATTAACTAATCCCCTTGCACTACTATTGATTGCTAGGTTATAAAGGAGGTCTGGACTGGGAAACCTCCATCATATGCTCATTTTCGTGTCTTTGATTGTGAGACATTCTGCCATGTTCCCAAAGACAAGTCTAATAAGCCAGATCCTAAGACTGTAAAATGCATCTTTCTTGGTTATGGGGATGAAGGTGAGATGGGCTATCGCCTATGTAATCTACAAGCTCACAAAGTTATCTATAGCCATGATATCATTTTTAATGAGGAAAAGATGCATAAACAGCCTGAGCATGTGGTTGAGGTACGTAGGGTGATCTTTCAAGAGGAGCCTCCTGCCCTTGTATAGCTAGCTAGATATCCTATAGGGTAGTTGATGCTCCAATACCCAAGCCTCACCTATTGTTCAAGATTAGCCTACTTTGAGATTCTCTACTAGAGCTAAATGTTAGCCTCTATACTTTACTCCATGGACTATGTTATGGTGACAAATGTAGGTGAGCCTCTCTCTTATGATGAAGCAATGCACACATAGTGATTTTTTAAGAGGAGCCTCGTACCCCTATATAGCTAGCTAGATAGCCTTCAGTAGTTGATGCTTTAGTGGCCCAAGCCTCATGTGTTGTTCATGATAAGCCTACTTTGAGATACTGTACTAGAGCTAAATGTTAGTCTCAGCGCTTTACGCTCTCCATAGATTATGTTATGGTGACAAGTGTAGGTGAGCCTCTCTCTTATGATGAGATAATGCACAGAAATGATAGTCACTCATGGGATAGGGCTATGTAGTCGGAGTTTGACTCCTTACAAACTAACCATACATGGGATTTGGTTCCTTTGTCTAGTGGCAAGAAGGCATTGCCATGTAAGTGATTATACAAGCTAAAAAGTATCCTTGGATACCCCAAGCCTCCTTATAAGGCCAAATTGGTAGCTAAGGGTTTCAAGCAGGCATATGGTATTGAATTCAATGAAGTCTTTTCTCTTATGGTCAAAATGATGACCCTATGCTTAGTACTAGTATTGGTTGCTTGGACCTTTATCACATGGATGTAAAGACAGCTTTTTTACATAGAAACTTGTATGATAAGATCTATATGTAATAGCCTAAGGGCTTTTAAGAAAAAGGCAGTGAACGCCTAGTGTGGAAGTTGATAAAGAGTCTCTATGGCCTTAAGTAGGCACCTAGGGAGTGGTACCACAATTTTGATACTTTTATGCATTCACAAGGATATAGTTGTACTACTATGGATCCATGTTTATACACAAAGAAGGCTTGTGATGGTAGCCTTATGATTTTGGTACTCTATATGGATTGTTAACTCTCAAACGAACAAGGTGGAAAAGCCAAAAAATCTAAAGCAGAAGACAAGACCAAGGCAAAAGTAAAACAAAAGACGAAGGTGTGCCAAGAATAATCTGGAAACATAAGAAGTGCAGAAAAGTCCTAAATAAAGGAAAAAGACACACGAGAAAAAAGCGCGAGTCTATACTTTTGTAAAAAAGCACAAGGCGTACCGTGATTTATTTTAAGAGTGTCGGTGGAGCCCTAAGAGGAACACCAAGGAAAAGGGGATTCTACTGCAAGAAAATCTATCTTATAATATCAACAAGCTTTTATTTCATTCTTTGGATGACCAAAACAAGGAAAACAACAATTCTTTATGCATCATCATAGTAGATATCTCCCACGGATTTGATAGAATCAACCATAATCTTCAACATCTTCATAAAATCCATCAATAGAACAAGGAACATAAAAGAATACACCATTTTTGAATGGAAATCAATCACATAGTATTCATCTTCAATGTCTTCATAGTTTTCTCTCTCAATCTCTCATAGAAAGATACATTGTTTTCATAGGATTGGCTATCTCTGGCTCTCTCTCTCTATCTCTCTATCAATAATACATAATCTCCTCACTACAATACACAATAATGACTCTCAATAATCCCTCTTAGGTCGTGGATGCACCTCCCGAGAGGTATGTCTGTGTCGAAGAGGCACCAGAGCCACTATAGTAACCCTTCATATCTCACTCCTGTCTCAGTCACTCTAGTCTTCTCTTTAGTCTTCAGCACTACCTCTTCCATTTGTTTTAGCTCTTTTGAACTTAGATTAATCCTTTTAAAAAGTTAAAAAACTTTTTCAAAGTCACACATACATTCTACATAACACTTAGAGAAGATCTATAGAACAAAATAGAACAGAAACAGAGCAGAGACGGAACAGAGACAAAGGCTCTACAGAAGATTTACAGAGGGTTATAGAAGGTCATCAAAGAACAACAGATCCTCATAACTCATACTAAAACCATTCCAAACTATCAAAAACTATTAAATAATCTTTCAAAAGATTTTATGATTCATCAATCATCAATCCATGCTTCATATAGAAGAAAATCAGAACAAAACAGAAGCTATACAGAAGGTATCAGAACCAATCAGAACCTCAACAGAACCTATCAGAACATCACCACAGAGCTTCATATTTTCACTAAAAATCATCATGAACTTCCAAAACATAATCAATATAATCCAAAACACTCTCAAACACTTCCATTTACAACCATATATCACTCTAAATCCATAAAAAATCAACCATTCAGACCTAAAAAACAACCAAAATAAATCAAAAATTCAGTCTTTTTCCACTCTCAACATATCCCCACACTTAGAAAGGAAGCGTTCTCGCGATCTAAGGAAAAAAAGAATGTAAGTTCAGTAAAGAGCTCAATTTGATCTTCTGTAGTATCTTCAATAATCACCCCAAACCACGACCCCAAGTTATCACCTGTATATTTGATAATACTACAACGAAAGGAAAACACCCATTTGGATATTATCTCCATTTTTTAAAAATTGTTAGCAACACAAAGTCATAAAGGATATAAAAGTTTTCTTTGAATCAGCATCATCTTCTACTAGCTTGTAGTCCAACATCTTCTTCATCAATCCATCTTCAACTTCAGCTCCATCCAACAAAGATAAACAATATATACATACCACATATACAACTCACACAAACACAACACTAGGTAATCTGAATGGCACATGCCCCCAAAAAATGGAGAGCACAGAAAAAGATTTCCATTAAAGAAAAAGAACTGATACATCCAAGAAGAACTCCATTGCTAAGCAGGATGCAGACACTTCTTCTTAAACTGCATGCTAGACTTGAGACGCTCCAGATTTTTACTCTCATCTACAAAATGCAAAGGCACATTCTGGAGGAACTGTACACAACACATCCTTTCCAGCAAAATAAGAAACTTGGTAGGGAAAGCTTGTGCGAAGTAATACAAAATATCCATCTGAGTAGCAGTCACATCCACATTCGGATTGATGATCAAACGGAGAATACACTTGCAAGTGTTCAGATTAGATTGTTGATGTATAAAAGCAAGGTACCAGCAAAAATGAGCTGTAAGACGTACAAAGGTATCCTCAAAATGAGCATGCACCCGATAAAAATGAAGCTAAGAGTTTGAATATGCTACAAAGGTATCCAAGACCCTGGAATGAAAGGCCAATTAAACACTGGTCCTATCACAGAATCATGCAGTGTCCATTGTCATCGACGAAGTATGTCACTATCATACCCTGGTGTATCCAGCACTATCTGAGGAGGAAGGTTAATGTAATCGGAAGGAGAGGGAAATGGAATAAGAGGAGAGCATTGTAAAGGAGGATATGATACATCATAAAAAGAAGAGAAATGAAGAGATAAGGAAGATGGAAGAGATGGAAAATTTAGGAAAAACTTATGAAGGGAATCTGCTGAGAAAACAAAAGGAATAGGAGGAGGTTCAGAAGGGGTAGGCGATAATGTCGGATCGGCAATGAAATGACAAAAAGTAAAAACAGGTTTGTGAGGGGAATTAGAAGGAGTAAAAGACAACAAAGGAATAGTGTTAGGGTTGGAAGTGAGGAGGGAAATATATAATGGAAAACGATAGGACATAAGAGAATAAGACAAAAGATCAGTGGGATCCAATGGATAAAAAGAACAACGATAAGCAAGATCTTGGAAAAAAGAATCAGTGAATAATGGATGTTCAGCAATGTGACATAACAGTTGAGTTTACAAAGGCTAGATATCAGATTTGTGGAATATACCCCTGAGACGACGAGGTTCCAAAGCAACATCTTCCAAAGGTGGATGCCAAGCATATCCTCTATACCAAGATGTCTGCTCATGATAATGCTTCAAACTATCTGCTATTAGTAGGAGCTCAATTGAGTGCACATACATCACTGCTTGTAAGATGACATCTCCCACATAAATATTCAAATCCTCCTCATCAGGAATTTGCAAATGCCCCGTAAGATACATGAAAGACAACAACTGTACTTCATGCGAAATCAGCTCATCAATAAATCTGTCAAACATAGACTTCAGCAAATCTGTAGACCACAAATTCTGCCACCCATCCTCTGGAGGTTCTAAATCCACATTGCTCAAAGAGATATACAAGGCAAAATGGTGCTGATTATACTTGATCCAAAAAGGCGGTGGGGGTGACACCAGCTCAGCATAATTGTAAAATCATCCTGCACATAGTTCATTCGTTGTTGAAGGCATTCTACCTTAGCAAAAAAACCATTACACAACTTTGCCTTCTGCTGTAACTGGTCAAGCTCCTCGTTGGAAGATACTACAGAAGAAACCACAGGAGGTGGAGGAACAAAAAGAGTAACAATCTTCTGATTAAGCTCTGCAATCATCTTCTTCTGTGACTCAACGGTTTCCTGAGAAGACTATAGCTGACCCTCACAAGTACCCAGCCTACTGGCTAAGTCAATCATCTCCTCAAGGGAAGAATTCTTCTCTTTAGTCAAAGACACATTCTCTGCTTCCAAGGTAACTACTTGAGCTTCTAATTTCTGAATGGTGGCCTTCTGGTAATCCGTCAGGGTAGTAGATTCAGTCATTTGTTTGTGAATATTCGTGAGGGCGGCTTTCTTAGATGCTACCAAAGCCTTACTCAATTGACTAGTCAAGGAATCCACTTTGTCCTGCAATGAAGTATACATCCCTGTGTAAATGGACTGAAGACAAGTAGTCAGTGAAGTCTCCAATGTAGCCTGGATACCAGAAACTAGCTGAGGAAGCAAAGGTCCAGCTAACATTGTTTGTAAGGAAGCATGGATCTGTTTATCCAACTGCCCTTTCCTTTGTGCTGCAAATAGATTAGGACATGACAAGAATGAAGGAAGGGAACTAGTAGAAACAGGAGGAATGGAGTTCTGCGTAGGAGAATCAGAAACTGAAATAGAAACAGGACTAAAGGGCCCTTTAGTATGTATTCTTTTACTACGAGAGAATCTGGAAGGGGGCTCATCCTCCAAATCAGAATTGGGCTGTAATGGAGGAGGAGTTGGAATAGAAGGTGGAGGCTGCTTCGGAAGAGGAGCAGGATTAGGAACTGGGACACCACCAGGAGGAGGTGCAAGGGAGATAATCTTCTGAAGAAAAACACTGTAGGAGACATTACTGCCCTAACCTTTCCGAACTCTCTGAAAATGATGATCCATCTTCGCAAGTATCAATGCTGCCCAATTGAACTTGTCTCTCTCCAGGATCCTAATAGGAGCAGTGAACATCTCCTTGGAGAGACATTTGGAAGCAGGCTTCCCTGACATGAACCTGTCTTGCAGAAACTGGCAAAGTTGTTTCCATATCGGGGAGGAGATGTGAGCTATAGAAACCCCAAAACTGGTTATAACATTGCTGGAGACCAAAGGAATAGAGGTTTCTTTCTGTAGGAGAGAAAGGATCTCCTTAGCTGTCAATAATTGATTTCCACTAGGGATGAAAGACGCTGAAAGGGGCAAACACAATGCATCACTGATATTGGTTGTGGATAAGCAAAAGCATTGGTTATAAACCAAGCCAGACTGATTTTTTGTAGGATGCCAGGAAGGAGTAGAAAATCGTGTTGTCCAGTGGCGCAAACTTCAAAGCCACAAAAGGTCGAAGACCAGCACGACGAATGCAATCCGCCTCCAGGAGAAGAGCATAGTCATGCATCGGCAACAACACATGCTAGATAACAATAGGAGGAATAGAGGTAGATGCCATTCAGACTACAACAAAAAACCCACACACACAACCAAGGAAAAAGACGAAAAATTTGCTACAAAGCCCAAACAAATCATCACTGAGAAGAATATTAAAACAAAGGACAGACGACCAGACTAGACTGAACCAGACTTTCCCAAACAATCCACATCCTACGGAAAAATTTTAACATGACCTACGTACTCGTGCGACTGAAAGCTTCATGCTATATGCAACAAGCAGGCACCCTGATCCTACGTAATGAAGCAATCAAAAATAAAAACTCAAACACACTGTACCCTAGACAATAACCAGACTCAAATAGAATCCAAGACCTAAATCAACAGAATAAAGAGAGATGAATAAGACCGACATCTTGGACTTAACAAATCCCAACACCCGTAAACGCATTGCGTAACCCTATGGTGCAGTGAATGTGGATGGGTGACCACTATCGAATTCATTTTAACCATGTACAAATTAGATTGTAGTTCGTTATTAGTTAACCATTAATGCATAGTGAGTCGATTCCACAATCCCAACCCCTACTTAGATTGACTTGATTGACTGGGGGTCTCTACAAATGCAATTCATTGTTACAACTTATGTGATCTGTGGTGCAAAGCGCATGTATGTGTGATGGTGGGGGTTCATTTTAATTACAAATAAATTGTGTTTGTAGCACATGTGAGCATGTACTATGGATTTATTTTAGAAAATTATGTGGATTATTGTGCCATGTGCTCGTGCAACGGTGGGGTTCCTTTTACAATTAACAGTCAGGTTCCTTTTAAATTAAAAATTAATGAAGTGCATTATGTTTATTTGGTGAGTGCAACGATCGGTTGATTTTATAACAATTACATGTGTGTTACGGTGCATGTGGGAGAGGGAAAAGAAAGAACCTGGCGGTGTGTGGACACCTGCAAGGTCTGAAGCACAAGTCCTCGTCCAGGCAAGTCGGAAAACAACTCTACGAATGACCACAATAGGCGACTAAATAATAGTCGACCTCCTGTCAAAGACGGAAAAAAAAAAATGCGAACAAAAGCAAAAGAGCGGGACATATGACAAATGGATTCAACATGTTACATGTTGAGTGAATGGATCAGCGATTGATGTGTCTGTGAGGCTTATACTTTTGTTTTCTTTTTATGTGAGTTTTGTTTGTTTTTGTTCTTTTCCTTTCTTTCTGGATTTTGTATTATGGATAACGTTAGGCACGTTGGGAAAGTGGGATTAGAAAACATCTTAAGGAGTCCTGTGTTATGATTTTTCAGCCATTTATTTGTGTGTTTGTGTTTTGTTTCGGTTTTTTAAAAAAAGTAATTATTTTTTTTAAAGTTTAGGCAGATTTGGATTTTTATTTTTAGTGATGTGTTTGGATTTAGGTATGTTGGTTTGTCCTAAATTGAATTTGGTTGTTTGTATTTTTGTGTTGTGATTTTGGTTTATTATGTTTGGTTTGAAGTGATTTTGTTGTTATTGTTGTTGTTTTTTTTTCTTTGTTTTGTTTTGGTTTTTGTGTGGCAATTGGTAATTTTGTAAATAAAAAACCCAAATAGCAATCCCAAAAATTAGAAATATTAAAAAGAAAGATTTGGAGTTTTCTAAAATTTACATAGTAATTTTTAGCAAATTATTGCAACTTTTAAAGCATTTAAATAGATTATTCCAAATATCTAATTGCCCACAAGGATTTTTAAAAATTTTAAATAGGTTTACATTAGGGCAAAATCATGCAGAAAATTGTTGGAAATATTTTGGATTTTTTTAATTTTTCTAGTAGTTTTTTGAATTCAAATGAATTTTTATAGAATTTATGTGTTTTAAATGATTTTTTGGGTTTTTTGTTTATTAAAGGTGGAACAGTGAGGTATGCGATAGCAACTGCGTATGAACAGTAGCTTGTATTCGGACGGCACGCACCACCGCGGACAAGTCGAGATGCGCGTCCTCGTGCGTGAATATGCATGGACAACTCCCAGACTTCGACCCGAGTACTCCCGCGACGCGCGCGAACGCCCACAAATAGGGTGGGGTGACGAGGTGGTGGTGTAGACGTAGTGGAGCACGAAAATGGAGGAAATGGGCGGGGCGTTAGCGGGGTGGTAGAGGTTGTTGGTGGGTTTTAGCGGAAGAACGAGGGCTAAGAAGTTTTTTTTTTTTTTTTTTTTTTTGAAGGAGGGGTGGGGTTTTGGGCAGGCAAGGGGGTTGGAAAATGGGGGGGGGGGGGCGCTGCACAGCAGGCGAGGGGGAAGGGTTGGGGGGGGGGGGGGGGAGGAGAGGAGATGAGGGAGGAGGAGGATGCAGGGTGAGTGGTGGAGGAAGCAGGCAAGCGGGGCGGTGTGCAACGCGGCGGGGAGGCCGCGGCCAAGGAGGACCTGAGCGGGCCGGCGGGGGGTCCAGGAGCAGAGGGAGAAAGAAGAGGAGGAAGGGAAGAGAAGGAGGAGGAGGGGAGGAGAGGGGAAGAAGAGGTGGAAGGGAGGGAGAATAAGAAGGGAAAGAGAGGAGGAGGAGGGCAAGGAGGATTGCAGGAGGAGGAGAGGGAGGGGAGAGAAGAAGAAGTAGGAGGAGGAGAGGGAGGGGAGAGAAGAAGAAGAAGGGGAAGAAGAAGAAGTGGAGAGAGAGGGGAGAGAGAGAGAGGGGTCAGGGAGAGAGAAGAAAAAGAAGAGAGGGAGAAAGAAAAGGAGAGAGAGAGGAGAAGGGGAGGGGTGGGAAACCGTTGGGGAGGTGGGTTTGATTTAAAAAAAATAGAATTAATTTATTAAAAATAAATAAATAAATAAATAAATTTAAGAGACATAAGCAAAAGAAGCGCACCCTCTCGTCCCGCGCATAAGCGTGGGGGTGAGGGCAAAAAAATTTGTAGTGGCGGGAAGCAACGGGGGCAGGACGGCAGCACGGGTGCGGGAGGATGCGACGGATGCATCGTCATGATTAACAATCGAAAAAAAAAACGGGTGGTCACACGCGATGCGAGAGGCACGACAAGCGCAAACGAGCGAAAAATTTATAAAACCCAAACCGTGCACCAGAATGAAAGGCGGGAAAAAGAGAAAATGTGCAAAAAGGCATGCTGGATAGGCTTATCATGTTAGAACACAGTTCTGATGAAAATAAGATCTGTTCACATTGAAAAAACCCAAAAATCGTATCCGAAAAGGGATTCAAAAATTAATATGGAATGATCTGTGCACTGGAATGGAGGATAGTAAAAAGGAAGAATGTCCAGACACATATAATCTTCACGGCTCCCACATCAAATCGTAGTTTGGATGGGGTTAGGAGGTGTTCACATGGAAAAAACAAGAAAATAGAGCTAAAAAACACAAATGAAAATGAATAACCAAAAATCCAGAGGGTGAAACAGGGCAGAGAAAAAAGGAGAATTGTGCAAGAAGGGTGGCCGAACAAGTCTATCTAGTCAGAAGGGAATTCCGAAGAGAATAAGGCAGGTTCACATGGAAAAAAGGGCAAAACAATGCATGAAAAAGATACGAAAACTCGCAAAAATGAATAATGGACAACCTGTATAGCGGAAGGACAGGGTGTAAAAAGGAAATATGTCCAAGGGAAGGAGCAAGACAGGGTTGGTATATTAGATTGCTGTTTTGAAGTGAGAAGGATGCGTTCACATGGAAATATATCCAATTAGCGGGAATTGCTTCAAAAATTAATAACTCAAAAACAGTAAGCCAGAACAAGGGGATGTAAAAAGGAAAAGTGTAACAGTCGAAGGGAAAAAATGGGTTATGACATCAGATATCAAGTCCAGTGAATGTAGGATGCGTTCACATGGAAAAACATAAAATTGTTCAAAATGGGATAGCGGATGAACCGTAAGTCAGAACAAGGGCATATAAAAAGGAAAAACGGCTAGTTTGGAGGAATGAACAAGGCAATAAGCTTGGATGTGAGTCTCAATGAATGTAGGGTGCATTCACATGGAAAAATGGCAAAAGAAAGAATAACGGTAAATTGACAAGGAACAACCAAAGGATAGGGTGAAATAGAACAGATGAGTGGGGCAGGGACCCCATTAGAGCATAGAAAATGAATTTTCGCATTTGGAGGTGGATAGACGTATTTCCATGATGATATGCAGAACAGATGCACAGGGACGCGTCTCCACACTTAAGACCTTATCGGGCAGGGTTACATGCAGCAACATAACCTAGGACTCGTCAATCGATTGAGCTCTGGTATCCCCACACTTAATACATAACGTACACTTGCAATCATAAGAATAGGGTTAGAAAGACTTGGCTCGGTTTGAGTATGGTCGAAGGAACCATCATTGCTACAGAAGGGTTGGAATCGGCTGTAGGAGGTACCACGGCTCTCAACGAGCTTGGCAGGGACCATGCAGCAGCACCCAGGGAGGTAGCTGATTGATGAAGGCCGTCAGGGGAGGTGTCGTTGACGAAGGATAGTCACTTAACTCACACGCACTCAAATGGAATGAAAGAATTAGTCACTCGCCCCATAACTTACATCACTTGAGTTAATAATGATGAAACCTAGATCTCACACCCGGTTTAGGAATCGACAAGGGAATGGAGTAGAGGGAGTATGCTAGGGTGCACAATTGATGGTGCATCAGTGTGTCCAACCCGTTTGGCATAGGTGCAAGCAAGAAGGCCAGGGAGCCTTACAATACCGTGTACAGAACAAAGTGACGTGTCCTATGCTAATGGCAGAGACCCATCCCGTGGGTGCATAGGAAAATGGGAATGTACCTGACTCCAATTGTCGTAATGTCCCTCAAGCCTTACCTCTCAATAATTGATTGAAGAAACACCAGTCACACTCAGTCCACCCTCTGTCTCACGCTCTATTGAAAGATACAGAGAGCAACCCATTCGTGAAACCCATTGATGTAATCCTCACTGTCACTTGTGCAGAGGTTGTATGCCTTGTGCGCATTTGATGAAGCAACTGTGCATCCCGCCTTGTGCCGGCATACAGTGCAAGAAGGAAGGCCAGGGTTCCTTATGGTGCAGTGCACAGGAACAGATAGTGTGTTGTGCATTGAGAGGTCCAACCCATGCGTGCAACACTCCGTTCACACATCTTGCCTCTCATTTGATTTGAAGGGAAAGACTGGTCACTCAGCCCACCCTCTGTCTCATGCTCATTGATAGATACAGAGGGCAGCCCATACACACGTCCCCATCCTGTTAGGATGAAAGCTCACATCACTCAAGGGGTTGGTGATGAAGATTGTGTCGACTGTTGTTGTCATCAAGATATTGAAGATGAGGCGTACCCAGGGAGGCAACCAACAAGTCTGATACTTCAATGATTTGTAAGAAAGGTCTTTTGTTAAGAAGGGCAGACGGGATTGATATTGCAAAGAAAGTGCACCAAGGGAGGTGTCTTCAAATTACTTGTGCAAAGATTCTGTTGATAAATCAGATGTCCTGAACTGTGGGGTGTTACCATCTTTTCCACAATCAGCTTCCCGCCCAAGGGTGTTTCCACCTTTTCTTAGAACAAGGCCTATTATGACAGGGAATTTCTTCCTTTTCTCCCATAACAATTTTGTCTGTTTTGTTTTTGTTTTGTTTTTTTCTCTTTTTTTCATTTTTTTTCGTTAATAAAGAGAATGGTAGAAATACCACATGTTAGGACCAACCTCGCTACCATTGTTGGATTAGACGAGAAGAGAACAAGGTCAGGTTGAGAGGTATTTGTGAGGGGCTAGCAGAACGGGACCGCCTCATGAGGAGAATCATAAGGGCTATCAGAAGCACGAAGAGAATGAAAGTGCGACACCCAAAAGGGAGAGGGTAGGTCGGCTGTGATTGTGAAGATCCCCAAGGAGGGAAGTACTTCTTCAAACGATAGCCATTGATCAGGAAAGGATCATCAGAGGCATCAACAGTCTGCACCTGAACAGAGCCATTAGGATTGATAGCAAGTACCTTGTATGGGCCCATCCACCATTGTTGAAGCGTGCAAGGAAACTTGCCAAATCTCGAATCATAGGCCAAGATAAGATCACCTTCTTTGAACTCCTTGTGCTTGATGAAACTATTATAATAGGCCTTGCATTGCGCTTGATTGGTTTCCATGCATTGTAGAGCCATCCTCCGAATCTCATCCAAACATTCCAAGTGCAGGAGGCGGTGTTGAAGTGACTCATCATCTCCCAAGTGTTCTTTAACTACTACTCAAAAAGAAGGAAATTCCAGTTCAATAGGGAAGATGGCTTTTGTACCATACACTAGCTGGAAAGGGGTCTATCCTATAGCTGCCTTATGGGAGATTCTATATGCCCAGAGGGCCTCTGTAAGTCGATCGTCCCAGTCCTAATGATGTGTGGCAATCGTTCTTGTCAAGATCGAGCAGAGGATGCGATTGGTGACTTCAAATTGGCCATTGGCTTTGGGGTAGTAAGGAGTGGACTTGCGATGGTGGATCTTATATAGCTCCATCAGCTCGAGGGGACTGCCAAAATGGGTGATAATATTTTCGTACATAAACAAAGCTACGCTGTTACCATTGTCCCGCTTTAGAGCTTTAGCTTCACACCACTTTGTGACGTAATCCATACATACTAAGATGTATCTATTCTGCTTCCGTCTGATGGGTGGATCAATGGGACCCACAAAATCAATCCCCCACTTCTTGAATGGATTTAGGGGAAGAATGGGTTGCAGTGGCATGGCACTTGTTTTGGTGGGTTTCCCAATTCGCTGACAAGCATCATATCTCTTGTAATAGTCATAGGCATCCTTGTGGAGGGTCGACCACCAGTATCCTGCCAACAGAGCCTCCCTGGCTGTCGCTTCTCCTGCGAAGTGTCCACCACATGGTTCGTCATGTCATGCTTTCAATACTATGCCAATTTCATCCCCTGCAACACATCTTCGCAATACTTCATCTTTGCCTCTCTTGTACAGTGCATCGCCCAGCAAAGTGTAGGGGGATGATTCTAACAGAAGCTTCTTCTTCTCATGGCTTGAGATGCCAGGAGGATACTGTTGAGTTGCCAAGAGGTTGGCTATGTTTGCATACCAGGGAGCAACTGTTTCAACTAGAAAAAAGGAAGCATTAAGAAGGTTTGGATCATCCTGTTCTTCTCTTGTAGTTTGAGGGATCCGTGATAGATAATCGGCTAGGACATGGGAACGGCCAGGCTTAGTGAGACCACTTTAAAATCGAACTCCTAGAATATGAGCAACCATCTCATCAGTCGTCCTTTAACATCTGCTTTGTTCATCAAGAAGGACATGGCTTCATGACCCACGTAGAACTTGAAATGGATTGACAATAGATAGTGTCAAAATTTCTCTAGTGCAAACACCATTGCCAAGCATTCAAGCTCTGTCACCGTATAGTTCCGTTTCCTATTAGTGACCTTTCTACTTGCATAATATATTGGTTGATCCAATTTAGAGGGGCCCTTTTGACATAGGACAACACCTAGCCCTTCAACTGATGCATCTGTGTGCACATGAAACTCCGTCCAATCAGGAGGCTGCAAGATAGGTGCTTGGATAAGGCACTGTTTTGGGGTATTAAAGGCTCCTTTACAGTCACCAATCCAAAGGAAATCCGCATCTTTCCTTAGGAGCTTGTGCAAAGGGGCTGCTTTGGTTGCAAAATGTGCAATAAATCTTCTGTAGTAACCCACATGGCCAAGAAATCCTCTCAATTGCTTGAGGTTTGTTGATGCTGTCAAGGCGGCAATCTTCTCAATCTTTGCCGGGGTCTGTTGCAATCCCTTGTGCAGAGACAATATGACCCAGAAGAACTCCCGATGAGACGTCAAAAACACATTTGTCGAGGTTGAGAGAAATCACATACTCTCGGCATTTGTCAAAACATTGCTCTAAGTGTCCGCAGTGCTCACAGATTAAACTATAGACACAAAAGTCATCAAGATACACCTTAATGAAATCATGAAGATGATTTCTGGAAGGCAGCCATCATTACTCGCTGGAAGGTGGCAGGAGCATTATAGAGACCAAATGGCATCACTCTATAGGCATAGGTTCCCCATTTTGCGGTGAAAGTTATTTTGGATTGGTCCTCTTCTGCAATTTGGACTTGGTTATATCCACTGAATCCATCCAAGAGGGAATACAGCTCATGACCTGCCACTGTGTGTCCAACAGTTGGTATGTAAAAGAGATATGGAAATGATCCTTCTTCATCTTCGAATTGAGCTTTCAAAAGTCTACACATATTTGAAGTTTCCCGTTCTTCTTGGGTACAACCACAATGGGCGAAACCCATTCACTGTTAGCCACATGTTAAATGAACTCGGCTTCAAGAAGTTTCAATAATTCAGACTTCACCAGAGCATAATAATTAGGATTCATACGCCTTTGTCTCTATCTCAATGGTTTGGCATTAGGCGCTAGGTCAATGTGATGTTGGCATACTGTGGGATCAATCCCCTTTAGATCTTTATATGACTAAGCAAACACGTCTAAGTTCTCCTTTAGTAAATTTTGTAGGGCCACTAGTTCTTCTTCTGGAAGATTGAGACCCACTTTCAGGTGACGTTCAGTACCGTCAGTATCCAGGAATGTCACTTGTCTTTCACCTTCCACTTCGCAGATAAATGTCCCACGGATTGCTTCTGGATAGAGGTTTGACTCTTTCAAGGGAATAGTGTCATCGTCTGATCTTCCACTAGAACCAGTGTTCTCCTTCTGAACAGATGATTCATTTGTCACTTGAGATTGCTGAAAGGGTATCAGAGATTTGCTTGCTTTTGTGTGAATGGTGTTTTCTTCAGGACTTAGGGATTCATCTTCAGAGGATGCGTCCAGGAATGTCACATAGCACTGACCTTCTAGAATCCGTGGCTTCGATGGTTTTGGCTTCTATTGACAAGGGGCATCATCATCATATTTTCTCCAAAATGAATGGTCACGGCGAACAGGAGCCACTGGTGAACTCAATTTTTATGCCTTTGATTCATTGCTTATGTAGATTCTGCATACTTTGTGGTCCATTGGTCAACCCAAATGGAACCATGGTCATTTCATCCAACACTTCCAGCACCCCGATATTTTCGGCCTCTGAGATCTCTATAGGGACATCAACAAGATCGTCCGCTATCAGAAAAACTTTTTCATCTGCACTTTCATAACCTGCTTATTTTTCTTCCTCATCATGTCCATCCTCTTCCTCTGGAGGTTCTGTCTCTGCTTCTATAGAGGTTATGTAGGAGAAGAACAAATCTTCTGCCTCTATGTCTGTTTCTGCTTCTGCTTCTATCTTTGGCTCTGTCTCTGCTACTGTCTCTGCTTTTGACTCTGTACTACCATGTAACAGGGAGAGAACAGTATATCCATGCTTCTATTTCACCGTCAGAGGTGATTTTAGAAGTCAATTCTAGTTGAGGCAAGAGGTATTCTCCCATAGACAAATACTTTACTTCCTTTGGTAGTTGGCTTACAGTGCCCACTGTTAGGGACTGTGCCTCTATTTTCTTGGGAAAGATCTATTTAACAGCCTCTTCATCTCCTGATGTACCATCTATTACTTCGTTGGAGGAGTCAGTTATGACTTCGATGGATGTGGATCCATTACCTTTTTGCGATCCATACAATTTCAACACCACTTTGTTGGGTCCTTTGCCTAGGGTTAGGGTTCCTTTGAACCAGTTTGTCCTAGCTCTCGCTTCAAAAAGCCAAGGTCTTCCCAATAGTAAAGGGTATGAGGTCACATAAGAATTTGGTTTGACCACCAGATAGGTCAGTTAGTAATCTTTTCCTGCAAGGGTTGTTTTTACGTATGGGAGAATGCCCAACGGTTTAATTCTGCTTTAGTCTTCCAATCTGATAAGCCACTGTGTAGGTTAAATTCCTTGCAACTCTAAGTCCTTCGTTGTCACATCCGTCATTATGTTTACTGATGAGCCTCCATCAATCAATACATCTAAAATAAAGCATTCTTCAATCCATACACTAATCTTTGGGGTTCCAGGATCGAGGAAGGCATTAGCCACATCTACTTCCTTCGTAGGTTCTACAGCTCTGTTGGAGTTTATTGTTGTTGGGGGAGCAATCCTTAGTCCGCTCTTCTTGTCAAGATACTTTTAAATTTCTTTCGGCAGTTGGGAGACAGCATTAGCAATTATCGGAATGTTAGGTTTGGTTTAAAGG
The DNA here is from genome assembly GCF_053477565.2 of Lygodium microphyllum. Taxonomy (NCBI): domain Eukaryota; kingdom Viridiplantae; phylum Streptophyta; class Polypodiopsida; order Schizaeales; family Lygodiaceae; genus Lygodium; species Lygodium microphyllum. Next base: position 134,767,423 of record NC_141144.1, read on the forward strand.
TGTCTAGGTCTTTGACCAAGTCGTCATAATCTTTGATAGGATCCACAGGCTTCTCTAGCCTGTTGGGGAATAGGGCTACACCCATTTTCATCTTTCCTTTTTCTTCTAGTGATTGCAGCATCTGCACTTCCTCTGTTTCTGGAGGTGCTTCTGTATTGTCTATCTCCTGGACCTCTGGTCCTATTTTTGGGACTGTCTCTGTGACTCTCTATGGCACTGCAGTGCTTTGTACTGCACTGCACTGCTCTATCTTGTATTGCTCTGTCCCTCTGTTGGCAGGTTAAACTTCACCGTCTTGGCGGAGGAATTATTCTCTTGCTAGACAACTGGTTTCTTCTTCTTAGCGCGTGTGATAGAGGCAACTTCCAACTCTACCAAATTGGAGGCATGCTCTTGTGCCTTCTGTTGGCTATTAGTGGCATTGGCCTTGATCGAGGCTGGACTTGGATAGTCCTTTGCAGCAGTGTGGCCTTCTCCTTTGCATCAACTGCATAAGGGCTTACAATCCACAGATCGTCTAGGGTTTGGACAATTCGGGGAGATATGACCCTTTTCTCCACACCTATAACATTTCACCTCGGATCTGTGACCACACCATACTGTCGTCCTTTGTAACTTTGAGAGGGAAACCTCCTTGGACCGAAATTAGGACCAAACTCCTTAGGCTTTGGTCCAATATCCTGTGTTGTCATTTTGGATTCTAGTAAATTGAATCTTGCATTTTTATCTTTCTGTCTTCGTTCATGCATCTCTTTCAGAGAGTAAATATCCTCTGTATGGTTCTTCCGCAAACAATAGGAATAAAAGGCTCCAGGAATGGTTGGTTTTTGGGTACATTCAATAGCTAAATGTCCCACTTGATGACACTTTTTGCACCATGTATTAGAACACATTACATCTCTCCCACCTCCGTAGGAGTGGATATATTAGTGGTATTCACCTTCAACATTTGTAGCTGCACTGTAATCACATCCATAAGCTCTTTCTTGATACTTACAACTGAGTTGGATAAGTAGTCTTTCAGATTTTCACCTCCTGAAGGACTTGTAGTAGGGTTTTGGGAAGCTTCTGTAATTATTGCATACACTGGTTGGGTTGATCCAGGGGGTCATCTGTTTTGGTTCTAATTCAGAGCTCCTGTTAGACTTGGGGTTGTTGATTCCAGTTGGTAGGGTTCCACTGTTGTTGAGTTGCCATTGGAGGAACTGTTTGAGGCTACTATTGTTGTGGTTGAACCATCATTTGAGGCACTATTGTCTGTGGCGACCACAGTGGATTAGGTGTACTATACTGCGGCACTGTTTGCATCTAGGGATAGGGGTAGGAAACTGTCCCTAGGATTGCATTTGGTGGGTATACCATTCCTGGCATGGGAGGAGGTAAGACTCATCTTCTTGGAGTCATTGACAACCTTGCTTCAACTTCATCATACAATCTTGCGCACCTTCCACTGCAGCTTGCAGATTGACTGGTCTTCTCAATTCCACGAACTTGCGAACTTCTGGTTATAGGCCTTTGAGAAACACTCCTTTCTGTATACCTTTGTCCAAATGATGGTTAGTCCATCTCTTCAAGATGGATTCCATTCGCGAGATATAAGCTTTTACTCTTTCTCCAGAGGACTGACTTAGGTTCATTAACTCCTCTTGCATTCGCTCTTCAAAATCTTCAAGCCTGAATTTAGTGAGGAAGGCCCCATGTGCCAAAAGTTATTGCTGCTTATCTCGCATACCATTAAAACACTACGCCCTTGAAAGTGGCGGGGAATATTGCTAACCAATGCTCAGGGATTCTGGCATTGTTAGCCAAACATGCTACAAAAAAATCTGCTACATGAAGGTCAGGGTCTTTATTATACTCTCTCTTAAAAATTGGCAATGGGACTACATTTGCTGGCTTGTCATCAATATTTCCAATACAAATCTGACTAGGAAGGGGACCTTGAGTCGCCATGGGGACTTCTGTAAAGAGTGCTTTTAGGGCATCAAAGAAGGCTTCTGTTGCAAGCTCGTTCTTAGTCTTGATTCTTACCTTCTCTCTTCTCACATACCTCTGTACTTGTTCTAATGCTTGCCTCTTGATTGCGTCATTCATCAGGGACTTGGCTCCAACTAATTGTTCAGTACTCAACAGAATAAAATCAGAGAGGGGCTTCAATCTCTGGGAGATTCTCTAGCCAACATCTCCTCTACTTCCTTCTTTTCAACATCTTTGAATTCGACTTTCAAACCACTATAGAGGGGGAGATATTCCATTCTAAAAGTATCAAAACTCATTCTTCTTAGGATCGTTGTTGTGCCATCATTATAATAATGCCAGCTTCTAAGGGTTTCAATAGTGTATGTTGTGAAAAACACTTTGTCTACCAACTTCCAGTGGGTTGCTAATTGGACAAACAGAAAATTGTCACTGCACCAAGCATCCCATATATCTTGATGTTGAGCATCCATGAACAAATTCCAACTCTTTTTCTTCTTGTTTTTGTGAATCTCCATAGACCATGACTCTTGAAGCTTCTTCACAATCTCCTACTTAATGATGTCTAGAAAGTTCTCAATGAATACCAAATCTTCCATGGATGGTCATTCTCTGTATTTCTACCCTTCAGTTTGTTTCCAAATAATTTGCCACCAAGATGCAAGTTTCTATTGCTTCAACAAGAAGAGGAAACAGTCCACTGTATAGAGCTTGCATCATGATGGTAATATGTTTCCGCCATTGTGGAATGAACTTCTTGTGGAAAGTGGCTTTGGCAATAAGAATCTTCAACTCTTCAATGGAAGAAGGAACTTTGCAAGCATCCATTGAATTCTCCTCTTCTTGGCAATGCCACTTCCTTCATTTTCAGCCTCTTTTGATGCTTGTTGATGGCAAGTTTCCCTTACTGCGCACCAAAAACATGGAGCTCCAAGAGGAACACCAAGGAAAAGGGGATTCTACTGCAAGAAAATCTATCTTATAATATCAACAAGCTTTTATTTCATTCTTTGGATGACCAAAACAAGGAAAACAACAATTCTTTATGTATCATCATAGTAGATATCTCCCACGGATTTGATAGAATCAACCATAATCTTCAACATCTTCATAAAATCCATCAATAGAACAAGGAACATAAAAGAATACACCATTTTTGAATGGAAATCAATCACATAGTATTCATCTTCAATGTCTTCATAGTTTTCTCTCTCAATCTCTCATAGAAAGATACATTGTTTTCATAGGATTGGCTATCTCTGGCTCTCTCTCTCTATCTCTCTATCAATAATACATAATCTCCTCACTACAATACACAATAATGACTCTCAATAATCCCTCTTAGGTCGTGGATGCACCTCCCAAGAGGTATGTCTGTGTCGAAGAGGCACCAGAGCCACTATAGTAACCCTTCATATCTCACTCCTGTCTCAGTCACTCTAGTCTTCTCTTTAGTCTTCAGCACTACCTCTTCCATTTGTTTTAGCTCTTTTGAACTTAGATTAATCCTTTTCAAAAGTTAAAAAACTTTTTCAAAGTCACACATACATTCTACAGAACACTTAGAGAAGATCTATAGAACAAAATAGAACAGAAACAGAGTAGAGACAGAACAGAGACAGAGGCTCTACGGAAGATTTACAGAGGGTTATAGAAGGTCATCAGAGAACAATAGATCCTTATAACTCATACTAAAACCATTCCAAAATATCAAAAACTATTCAATAAGCTTTCAAAAGATTTTATGATTCATCAATCATCAATCCATGCCTCATATAGAAGAAAATCAGAACAAAACAGAAGCTATACAAAAGGTATCAGAACCAATCAGAACCTCAACAGAACCTATTTGAACATCACCAAAGAGCTTCATATTTCCACTAAAAATCATCATGAACTTCCAAAACATAATCAATATAATCCAAAACACTCTCAAACACTTCCCTTTATAACCATATATCACTCTAAATCCATAAAAAATCAACCATTGAGACCTCAAAAACAACTAAAATCAATAAAAAATTCAGTCTTTTTCTACTCTTAACAGTCGGGCTTTCACCTGTGCAATTTGTAAAGGTAGATAGGCGGTAGGAAAGAAGCTAGAAAGATAGGAGGACAATGGAGAAAAGGGTCGGCCATGTAAAAAAGGGGATGACCGCCCAAAAAGGGATTTAGGGTTTTGCATATAAAGTTGAAAAGTGAATGAGAAGCTCATTCTTGTGTGTTTTCAAAAGTGGCTCTCCTCTTCTTCTTTTTATTATTATTATTCTTCTTGCTTGCTTGAGCTTGTGCTTGAGAGAGGGAGTGGGAGAGGGTGAGGGAGTGAGTGTGTGAGAGTGAGGGACTGGGGAGGAGAAGCTCTCCATCTTCTCGTCTCTTCTTCTCTTCTCTTCTCTTCTCTTGTATTGCTCGCGGCAATGGAGCTTGGAGCGGGGAGCTTGAGGATGGAGCTCGCTTGAAGCTTGCACTTGGATTGTGGAGCTATCGGAGTGCTCAGGAGAGGATGCAACTCGATCCGGCATGGAGGTAAACTCACTACACCCGTAGAGATGGATGGCATGCTGGCTATGTGAGATATAGCCATTAGTGCTCGGTTTGAAACGCTTGAAGCAATAAGCGGTCCGTGGGTCTTGGCGGTTGAGCGAGAGTTTCCACATTTTGGCTGGGACCAAAAAATTCAAGCCTTGAGCGCTTGCGTGCTTCAAATCAAGCATTGAAGTAGGAGGTAGATAGGTAGGAAGCGAGGGAGTTTGAAGAGGCATTCGATCTCCTTAGCAAGTAGGTTTTTGGTTTTTGGACTTGGAAATGCATGTTGGAGTAGTGTAGGTAATTTCTGTGTGATTTGTATGCATTAGGATAGGAAAAAACAAAGAAAAAGAACAAAAACAAGCATTAGGATTTCTGCTGTCATAACAGGGCATGAGGGTCTGATTCGTTTGCCGATTTGCATTTTGGAGTTTATTTGCTATTTCAAGTATATACAACTCTTCCACTCCATCTGTAGCTTTGATTTGGAGGTGCGTGCGATAGGCCGTGACCTAAATTGTGTGATTTGAATGATTTATTGTTGCGACAGCCAAAATCACACCGTATTCAGCTCGTTCGAGTGACAGTGATTTTGGGCCGAATCCCAGAATTGGCCCTCGGCCCGTCGGTCGAATCAACAATTCAACCCATCTTGCTCGAACACCCTTTGCTTGGCCCTCTGAATCAAGTATTCGGACCAACTTGATATTTGCCCTTGGCCATGCCGACTCGGTTCCCAACCCTACTCGAACAAGTTGCCATTTGGCCCAACCCCACTTGGACAAGTTGTCATTCAGCCTGGTCGAATTTACCATTCGGCCCTCAGCCCACCTGACTCGGCCCTCGGCCCAGTCGCCCACTTGGCCCTTAGATGACTGAATCGGACATTCGGCCCCTGCAATTCGGACCTGCTCGGCCGAATTTGGATTTTTTCAATATTCTAACATGTAGATTCTGAAATCGACTAGATACCACATAGAGCCAAAAGCACATGATAGATCTATTACTAGACTGAAATCTAGAGTAAGTAGTTCAAAACTTAGCTACGAACGGTCCTTCAAATCGCGCATGGTGTTTACCATATCGGCCCTACGGGTCGGGGGGGACTGCCCCCCTGGACCCCCGCAGAGGGGGCTCCTCTGCACCTCCCCCAAGTAGGTTGGAGAGAAAATGCGTGCCGGTCCTCCAAATTAGACCCTAGTGTAGTAATGGCTCTACACAAGCATGGATTCTCACTTGCAAAGGAGCAACCAAAAGCCCATACCTGAACAAAGATAAACAGAGACCCTAGAACCTCAATGGGCCAATCTAGCCAACAATGACAAAAAGGCCACACCACAAAAACATGTATGTGTTGCATCCGGGCTGCATCTAGTCAAAGTGGAATGGAACAACATCAAGCTACAATTGTGAGGATGACTAAACATGACAATCTTAATGATAGATGCACCTTGAATGACACTGCATAGACAACCCAAGAAATCAATGGATAATCCACATCTGGTCATGTAATTAGGGAATCAAGGGCATGGCCTCCTCCCTAAACACCCTCAAGGCCTATATAAAGAGACCTTCTCCTTTGTAATTTGCAAGAGAGAGCCAAGAGGCCTTTTTCTTTGTAATTTGCAAGAGAGAGCCAAGAGGCCTTCTTCAGCCCTATTGAGCCTTCCCCATTCTCTCTCATGAGCTTATGCAGTTCATTCCCTTACTATAGCTTATGCATGCTCTACAGTGTAATAAGCCCATGCTATTGGTGTCCATATTGTGTATATTGGTTATGTCTTGAGGGTTCTCCATCTCTTGTGCCCTCTTAAGTTTTATTGATTCATCTATTTTTTGTAGTTCTCTCTCTCTCTCTCTCTCTCTCTCTCTCTCTCTCTCTCTCTCTCTCTCTCTCTCTCTCTCTCAGTTTTCCTCTCTTCTCCCGCACAAGCTCCTCTCCCTCTTGCATAGCGTCCCTAGTCCGCTCTTCCATGACTAGGTGGTGCCCTTACCTCATTCACTTTGTGGCAGAAGGGAGTTTGGCATAGTATACAGGCTACCATACCGAATTCTCTTCGTCATAAATTGGTGCCCCCGCTGAGGACATTCTCATCCACAATTCTCTACCTCCTTATGTGGGACGATACAACACATAGTGGTGCATCCTCTACAACAAATGCTCCAAGTGGCTCTTCTCCAACGCCTTCACCAATTCTTTTTGAAGTTGGTCAAAGTCCACGACTCCTAGAATGGTCTCCCAAGGTAGCCCAAGAAAGGAAGTATGCCTATCGGATGACAACACGTATGCGGGTAAAAGGTGTTCACCTTAGAAATTCCATTCTCTCACAATGGAAAAAATCATGTTGCTATCAATTGCTAGGTTCTCATAATTGTGATGAGTGTTTTGCAAACAAAGTGAAGGCCCTTCCGGGAGGTCCTCGTCTCTAAATCATCAAATCCCTCTCTCTCTCTCTGGCCTAATCCACATCAAAGGAGGACAACTATGCATGAACGGTGTGGAGTTTTGTAGAGGTGCAAAGTATGGAGACTACCTTCAACTGTTGCTAGCTCGAAGGTTGGGTGTGGTTGAAAAGGTGGCCATCACACCTTATGAAATATATGTCACTGAGGATGGACACACTAAGGCAAGAACAATCACTGGTGAGCAAATTCTCTGTATAGCAAAGTTGGTGGATTCCAAAAAGAAACACTATGGGAAAAATCCTTTATAATTCAAGAAAATGCATTCCCTTTACTCCCTTAAGTAGTCTCAACTTATGAATAATAATAATGACCCGAATTTCCACACCTTCCACTCTGTATAAAACATCCGAGTTAATGTATGCATCAATAGGAAGATTTTCTTCCAGCAGCATCTTGTCATGTACGTTGGGGCTGAAAGATTAAGGGAGATTGTTGTATCACCAAAACCTATAATCTTTCCAATGCTAGACTACAATGCATCCTTCAATGTACATGTCTTTATTTTATTATAATAGTTTCTCATGAATCACCGCGAGTTGTATGGACCAATCCAACCTCTTGTTATGCAAACTGTGCATATTGTAGCCAACACAAATCTTGCATTCCAAGGCATGATTAGAAGCATACTGGGGCCTAGACGTCTTGCTCAAATCAATGCATTTGTGAACCCATTTATCCTTTCCCTCATGAAATACAACTTAAGTCTAGACGTGTTCATCTTTGTACTCTACTAAGGCAACATGGCATTTTCAAGCTTCTTTGGGTGCAATGGGAAAAATGCAGTGGATTTTTTGGACAACCTTGAGATGGCCTTCCTTGTCTCTAGGAGGGATGATGAAGCATTAAAGATGAGGGCTTTTCCTTTGGTGCTGAAGGAAGAAGCTAGAATGTGGTTCCAAACTTTAAATCCAGCCCAAGGAGCTGAATGGGAGGGATTGAAGGCAGTATTCTCGCAAAGATTTCAACAAACTAACTCAGTTGAAGAGTTATGGCAACGGCTTTTGGCCTTCCATCAAAGTGATCCTTATGGTTATGCAACTTATGAGGAAGGGTTTTTGAAGCTTTGGGGGTAGTGGTCAGACTCACTGAATCTTGGTGAGAGAGCTCCAAACTGCCTTCAAAAGGATCTATTTATTTCTGGTTTGTACCCCTTCCTAAGGGAGAAGGTAAAGGTGAAATTTACAAATACTTTTGAAGATGCTTTGAGAATCACTAGGAAAAATAATCAAAAGATTCTCTACCAAGCTCAAGCTAGCCAAGCCGTTTTGGGAAACAATATCACAACTATGGAGGCCTCTCAAGTTCCCCCAAATGTATCTAATGCACGAGGCCTTGTTAGAGGTTAACAAGACATGATCCAACTAATAAAAAATTTTACTAATTAAGTAGAGGGTTTGAGAGTGAATCTTGTGCAAGGTGCAAGAAGACCTATCGAGGGGAATGGTGGGAATCGACTACAAATGTGGCGACAAGCAAGGGAGATGTTGTGTTACAACTATGGAGAAAATGGACATGGCATGTACAATTTTCCTCATCCTAGAAGATATGAATACCCTGCCAGAGGTCCTCAACAACAAGTAAGCCCTCCTCGTGCTAGGACTCTAGAGTATGAGTAGTCACAATCTGCAATTTTACAACCACCTTATGTTCAAGCTGAAACCCCTGCTGTTCAACCAAATGTTAATGTCATAAAAATAGAGGAGGTGGTCAAGGATAGAAGGCCCCAAGAAGAAATAGCGAGAGATAAGATGAAGGTAGATGTAGTAGAGACCATGCCTATCAAGCAGATACATGTCCAAAGTTAGGCAAGCAAGGAAGCAATCAATGGGGCAAGTACATCATAGGTACCTAGAGATGAAGGGAAGAAGAGAAAGACTCGAACTAGGTCTAAAATTGATATCTCTGACTTCCCTTTGGGTTCTCAGACACAATCTTATGATCTGAAAGTAGCAGATGTGAGTTCTCAAGGGCCAAAAATTACTTACCCACAACTACTTCATGCCTCTCCAAAGCTACGACGACAGTGGTAAAAAATGGTAAGCACAAGGGCAAGGCAAGGTAAAATGGTTAGTGCAATCAAGGCATATGGCCTCAAAGATATAGTGCCTTTAGTAGAGGCTCAAATCAAAGGTCAACGGATTTGAAAAACATACATTGATAGTGGAGCAGAGGTTTGTGTGATGACAGAAAATCTTATGTATCAATTAGGCTTAGAAGTAATGTAATCCTTAACCGTTAGGGCAAAGATGGCCAACAATGATGCGGTCACATGTGTGGGTGTAGTGAAAGCTTTGAGAGTTTCTATTTTTGGAATCACTGTAGCAGTGGATGTTTATGTGATGCCAGTAAAGGGAGAAGGATAACCCCTCATCCTAGAGAGACCTTGGCTTATGGGCATCGGAGCTAGGCAAGCTTGGGCAATAGGGGATCAGGAGTTGAGGCCACGTAAGGTGGGTGGCCACAATCAAAAGATGGTTTACAACTTGAAGAGTGGGCGTCAAGAGAACCTTGAATTAGAAATGTCTGCTGATGATGAGTGGAACTCAAGTGGATGTTCCTCATCGGTAGAAGAGGAAGAGAGTTCAAGTGGAGAGAGTGATAGCACTCTCGAAGTTATGGGGGTCACCTTAAAGGAACCTACCTCATGAGAAGACAACCCAAGAATCCAAGGAGAAGATGTGTGTGATGCTAGCCTAGAGAAGAAGATATCCAAGGATATAAAGGATGAGGAAAGGGAGGATTATATGAATGTTCTCAAGAAGCATGCATCATTGTTTATTTTCGATTATACTTACATTACAGGTGTCACTACAGCGAAGCATCACATCCAACTCAAAGAAGGAAGTAAACCTGTAGTACAAAGATTGAGAAGATTGGGAGTTGTGCAACAGGATGCACTGTTGACGGAGGTGAAGAGACTCTTGAATGTAGGATTCATATACCTAGTGGAAGATTCAGAATGGGTCTCCCCAGTAGTGGTGAGGCCAAAGAAAAATGGTAAGTGGCGAGTATGCATAGATTACAAGCCACTAAATGCTGCAACAAAGAGGAACCACTTCTGTCTCCCATTTCAAGATGAAATCTTGAATGAAGTAGCGGGACATGAGCGGTATACAGTATGTGATGGCTACTTTGGCTACTTCTAGATTTGCATTGCAGAGGAGGATCAAAAGAAGGCCACTTTCATCACAGGATGGGGTTGTTTTTCCTTTCGGGTCATGCCCTTTGGTCTCACAAATGCCCCAACAACCTTTCAACAACGATTCATGAATATGGTCTTCCAACCTTACTTTGGTAAGTCCATAAGGGTTTTCATAGATGACTTTTGTATTTATAGCTCAAAGAACATACATCTACGCAAGGTTGATGAAGGATTTACTCGCTTAGCTAGGTTGGGTGGACAACTAAATAAGGATAAATGTCACATTGGGGAAAGCAAGGTTACACTACTAGGGCATGTAGTGTCAATTGAAGGAATTGAGGTAGATCCAAAAAAGATAGAAACATTGCTAGCTCTATCTTCCCCAACCTCCGTCAAACAATTAGTTTTCTTTTTACAAAAGCTAAGATATTTGGGTAGATTTATACACTTACTCTCTTAGGCCATATATCCCCTGCAGCAAACTGACACGTCAAGAAACACTTGTATGGAGTGAATAAAGTGAAGGACATTTTAAGGAGATAAAGAAAATATTGGGGTCACTTCCTATAATCCTCCAACCTTGTTGGGAAGAAACATTATTTGTAAACCCTAGCGTGGGAGAAGAGGCCATTGGTGTTTCTCTCCTATAAAAAGATCCAAAAACATCCTTCATGAGGCCTCTGTATTTTGCTAGCCGCTTCATGAAAGCCTCAAAGAAGGCTTACACCTGCATGAAACAACTAGTGTTGGCCCTCATGTTTGCAGTAATCAAATTTCGGCCATATTTGCTTCCAAAGAGGTTTGTGATCATCACTGTGGAGGATATGTTTCCCTATGCACTACAACATATGGAAATATATGACAAAATAGCAAAGTGGGTGGTCTGACTTCAAGAGTTTGATTATATAGTGTAGGTTGAAAAAATAACTCGAGCATGCTTTGCTGATATTTTGACAAACAAGTGCTATGAGAAAAATCTCAGGGTGAAAAGAAAGGACCTTCCACCACCCCCATCCATAAACTCTCTTGTAGATGCTTATAGCCTCTACTTTGATGGTGCATACAAGAGAACTAAGGATAAGGCAACCGCAAGCATTGTTGTTTTCTCTCCTTTAGGATTGAAAATCTATGGTGAAGGAATAATCTTGGAAGGTGTCCACCCTAACAATGAGACAGAATATAGAGCTTTAATTCATGGTCTTTGTTGGTGTCTTAGTAATTCAATCGAGAGGTTGAATGCTTTTGGAGACTCCATGCTATTGGTAAGGCAGATGCAAGGTACATGGGCATGTAAAAATACAAACCGCTCTAGTAGAATGAGAAAGGCCAAATCTCTTATGAGAAGATTTAGGGAGGCACAAGTACATCATGTGCCAAGAGACCAGAAAAAGGATGCCTACCATCTAGCATCATCAAAGCTGAATGAGTCAATGGTGGGAGCAGTGGCCATCAAACCCCCACTTCAGCAAAGGCAAGGAAGACTTAGAAGATATTCTACACCTCTTAAAGCAAGGAGAAGCTCCCAAACACCTGACTAAGGGAGAAAGACAGTGGATAGCTCGGAAGGCTACAAGATATTGCATGGTAATTGATAGTTTGTATTGTCTTGGTAAGGATGGTGTGCTTAGAAAAGTGCCTTCAAAGTGGAAAATTGAAGAAATCTTAAAAGCTTGCCATGATTATGTGTGTGGAGGGCCACTTTGCACATGACATCACAAGTAGAAAGGTTCTACAAGCTGGCTTTACTTGGCCCAGCCTATACCGAGATGTCAAATATTGGTGTCAAACATGTGAAGAATGTTAGAAATCCGGACCATGACGGCTCATAGCAGAACCCCAAACCCCAATCAAGGTCTATGGACCCTTTGAGAAGTGGGGAATTGATGCCATAGGGCCTCTACCATGCACTCCATCAGGAAAATAGTATATTATCATGGGGGTAGATTACATGACTAGATGGGCCGAGGCTATGCCAGCTAGAAGAATCACTGCTAAGGAAGTGAGTAAATTCATCTTTGACCACATTTGTTGTAGGTTTGGTACCCCTCTTGAAATACTATCAGATAGAGGACCAGGGTTTAGAGCTAATGTGGTGGGTGAACTCATGCAAAAGCTAAATATTCAACGACGATACTTTACCCCTTACTACCCTCAATGCAATGGATTGGTGGAGAAGGTAAATGGAATGTTTTGTAAAATCATAAGCAAACAAGTACATTCAAGGCTCCGGGATTGGGACAAGCGCCTTAGTGGAGCTCTATGGGCTTACAGAACCTCCTTCAAAACCATGTTATCGTTCAGACATTTTCATCTAGTTTATGGACAAGAGGCTCTTTTGCCTATTGAGGTGAAATTCGCTAGCCTTCGGGTATTAGGTGGCATAATAGGCTCTCAAAAGGAGAAGTTACATCGAAGATTACTAGACCTAGAGAGGCTACAATTGGATTATGAATAAGCTATCAACCACTTACTCCCAAGAAGCTCAAAAGCGTAGAGAAAAGTTCAATAAGGAGCTAACAGATAAAAACATCAATGAGGGATCTTTAGTGCTTCGATATGACAACCGCTTTGATAAAAGAAAGGATGGCAAGTTTCTCTACCAGTGGGAGGGACCATTTTGGGTCACAAAAAAATTCAACAATGGCTCCTACAAACTTCAAGAAATTGAGGGAAAAGTGCAAAGACCAGGGTAAATGGATGGCGCTTAAAACCGTATCACATCAGGGTGCAGTCAGCTCAAGATACCAAAGAGTGTCTAGAGGCATAAATACCTCTAGCCAGGTTGGGGGGGCTATATGATCCGAGAAAATCACAAAAAAATATTTGTCTAACACTTTGTTGATTTTTTGTACATTTGGAGGTTTGAAATAAAGAAGAGGGTGGGAACAACCTCTTGGGAAATCCAAGAAATCACTGGATGGAAATATTTCATGGACCGGTTTACCAAGGGGGGTGAAGAGTAAAGATCAATGGAGGAAGGTGAAGAGAAAATATGTAATGTGAAAAGGGAAGACATGAAATGGATTTGGAGCCATCTAAAGGGTATGTGAGGCTCATTATGTCATGGCTTTGGAGCCTTATGATAATTCAAACAAATGGGACCCTTCTTGGAAGCATTAGTGGAATAAAAATGAGGCACATGATTTTGTAAGATTTTTTTAAAATACTTTCACTTCGATCCAAAACAACTTTTCAACATGAAAGTTGTAGCATGTGAGCTGAAGTTTTGGCTGGTATTTCTTTATGTTTTTTTGGAGCTATGAGTCAGGAGATATGTCCAAAATGGTGGATGCCAACTTTTTCCAATTGCGGTGGAGACCACCTTCCAATTTTATACACACCCCCACTTTCTTCCCCACACTTAACAGTTCCATAAAACATCATTCATTAGACTCCCAACCCTTTCCCCTCTCTTCTCCTCTCTCTCAAGCTAATAAATCATTAAAATTCCCCTCCTAAATCTCTCTCAAATCATCTTTAATTGTAGTAGTAATGTATGAATTCTCACCATTCTCTCTCCATTATTGCTAGATATAATCTTATTTTATGAAGATTCTCTATATTGTTTTATAGGAGAGGTCTTGGACTCAAGCTATGGGGGGGGGGAGAATGGAGACAACTCACCTATGATGGAACTTGATTAAGTACAAAATTGGTCAACAAAACATCTAGATGGAGCTTCCACATTGGTGGAACCGCCTTAATGTAGCTTTGGTGGTGTTAATTCCTATTCTATCTTAACCTCCTCCCTAAACATCCTCAAGGTCTATATAAAGAGGCCTTCTTCTTTGTAATTTGCAAGAGAGAGCCAAGGGGCCTTTTCCTTTGTAATTTGCAAGAGAGAGCCAAGAGGCCTTCTTTAGCCCTATTGAGCCTTCCCCATTCTCTCTCATGAGCTTATACAGTTCATTCCCCTACTATACCTTATGCATGCTCTATAGTTTAATAAGCCCATGCTATTGGTGTCCATATTGTGTATATTGGTTATGTCTTGAGGGTTCTCCATCTCTTGTGCCCTCTTAAGTTTTATTGATTCATCTATTTTTTGTAGTTCTCTCTCCCTCCCTCTCTCTCTTCTCTCTCTCTCTCTCTCTCTCTCTCTCTCTCTCTCTCTCTCTCTCTCTCTCTCTTAGTTTTCCTCTCTTCTCCCTCACAAGCTCCTCTCCCTCTTGCATAGCGTTCTAGTCCGCTCTTCCATGACTAGGTGGTGCCCTTACCTCATTCACTTTGTGGTAGAAGGGAGTTTGGCATAGTATACAGGCTACCATACCAAATTTCCTTTGTCATAAATTGATGCCCCCACTGAGGACATTCTCATCCACAATTCTCTACCTCCTTATGCGAGACGATACAACACATAGTGGTGCATCCTCTACAATAAGTTCTCCAAGTGGCTCTTCTACAACACCTTCACCAACTCTTTTTGAAGTTGGTCAAAGTGCACAACTCCCACAATGGTCTCCCAAGGAAGCCCAAGAAAGGAAGTATGGCTATCGGATGACGGCACGTATACGGGTAAAAGGTGTTCACCTTAGAATTCCATTATCTCACAATGGAAAAAATCATGTTTCCATCAATTGATAGGTTCTCATAATTGTGATGAGTGTTTTGCAAACAAAGTGAAGGCCCTTCCGGGAGGTCCTCGTCTCTAAATCATCAAATCCCTCTCTGTCTCTCTGGCCTAATCTACATCAAAGAAGGACAACTATGCATGAACGGTGTGGAGTTTTGTAGACGTGCAAAGTATGGAGACTACCTTCAACTGTTGCTAGCTCGAAGGTTGGGTGTCGTTGAAAAGGTGGCCATTACACCTTATAAAATATATGTCGCCAAGGATGGACACACTAAGGCAAGAACAATCACTGGTGAGCAAATTCTCTGTATAGCAAAGTTGGTGGGTTCTAGAAAGAAACACTATGGGAAAAATCCTTTATAATTCAAGAAAGTGCATTCCCTCTACTCCCTTAAGTAGTCTCAACTTATGAATAATAATAATGATCCGAATTTCTACACCTTCCACTTTGTATAAAACATCCGAGTTAATGTATGCAGAAGTAGAAAGATTTTCTTCCAGTAGCGTCTTGTCATGTACTTTGGAGCTAAAAGATTAAGGGAGATTCTTGTATCAACAGAACCTATAATCTTCCCAATGCTAGACTACAATGCATCCTTCAATGTATATGTCTTTATTTTATTATAATAGTTTCTCATGAATCACCGCGAGTTGTATGGACCAATTCGTTCTCTTGCTATGTAAGCTATGCATATTGTAGCTAGCACAAAGCTTACATACGAAGGAATTATTAGAAGCATACTGGGGCCTAGATGTCTTGCTGAAATCAATGCATCTGTGAACCCATTCATCATTTTCCTCATAAAATACGACTTAAGTCTAGACGTGTTCATCTTTGTACTCTACTAAGGCAACATGGCATTTCCAAGATTCTTTGGGCACAATAGGAAAAATGCAGTGGATTTTTTGGACAACCTTGAGATGGCCTTCCTTGTCTCTGGGAGGGATGATGAAGCATTAAAGTTGAGGACTTTTCCTTTGGTGCTGAAGGAAGAAGCTAGAATGTGGTTCCAAACTCTAAATCCGGCCCAAAGAGCTGAATGGGAGGAATTGAAGGCATCATTCTTGCAGAGATTTCAACAAATTAACTCAGCTGAAGAGTTATGGCAACGACTTTTGGTCCTTCATCAAAGTGATCCTTATGGTTATGCAACTTATAAGGAAGGGTTTTTGAAGCTTTGGGGGTAGTGGTTTGACTCACTAAATCCTGGTGAGAGAGCTCCAAATTGCCTTTAAAATGATCGATTTATTTCAAGTTTGTACCCCTTGCTCAAGGAGAAGGTAAAGGTGAAATTTCCAAACACTTTTGAAGATGCTTTGAGAATCACTAGGGAAAATAATCGAAAGATTCTCTACCAAGCTCAAGCTAGCCAAGCAGTTTTGGGAAACAACATCACAACTATGGAGGCCTCTCAAGTTCCCCCAAATGTATCTAATGCACCAGGTCTTATTAGATGTCAAGAAGACATGATTCAACAAATAAAAAATCTTACTAATCAACTAGAGGGTTTGAGAGTGAATCTTGAGCAAGGTGCAAGAAGACCTATCGAGGGGAATGGTGGGAATTGACCACAAATGCGGCGACAACCAAGGGAGATGTTATGTTACAACTGTGGAGAAAATGGACATGGCATGTACAATTTTCCTCACCCTAGAAGATATGATCACCCTGCCAGAGGTCATCGACAACAAGTAAGCCCTTCTCGTGCTAGGACTCAAGAGCAAGAGCAGTCACCACGACCTGCAATTTTACAACCACCTTATGTTCAAGCTGAAACCCCTGCTATTCAACCAAATGTTAATGTCATAAACATAGAGGAGGTGGTCAGGGATAGAAGGCTCCAAGAAGAAATAGCGAGAGGTAAGATGAAGGTAGATGTAGTAGAGACCATGCCTATCAAGTGGGTACATGTCCAAACTGAGACAAGAAAGGAAGCAATCAATGAGGCAAGTACATCGCGGGTACCTAGAGATGAAGGGAAGAAGAGAAAGACTCGAACTAGGTCTAAAATTAATATCTCCAACATCCCTTTGGATTCTCGTGTTGAGATATTGAGCTCCACTCGTGATATGCCAGGGTGACCATTGTGCATTTATGTCATCGACTTGTCAGTTGTGCAGATGCGGTTGGTACACCGCTCATGAAGAATAGCTAGATGACAGCTATCCCTATCTACTCTAGTTCGTGGCTCAGTTAGTATGCTACCTTAGTTAGTTGAGTTTGGTTTGAGACCCATATATAGGGTTCTTCTATTTCTATGTACTTGAGTTCTTTTTGGCTTACACAACTAAGAAGAGGAAAACTGTTTTCAGCCTCCACCTGTGTGTGTATTTCCCCATTGTGCAAGCAAGAGAGCTACAAGTGAGTCTCCTTCCTTCTCTCCCACAATTTTGACATGGTATTAGAGTCTTGTTCGTGGTAAGGAGCTCAAGAAAGCAAACCAAGTTCGCGGTGTTCTGGTAAGAGGACCAGTGTTGCTTTCATTTTTTTGTTATGGGAGCAAGTCTTTGCAGCAGGTAGCACAACCAGAAAGTGCAAGAGTGCATTGTCTCAGATTGAGACGCCCTTTGCGGTGTAGCAAGATGACAGTATATACTGCGCGTATGGGCTTTAGCCCTCAGTTGCTCTGTTTGTTTGATTTGAGGCCATTTCGGGGCCTGTTTTGGAGGCGGAAGTTTTCTGCACGCACTCGGGAAAAGGCCCTGTTTTATGCTGTGCGACCACTGTTCTACATGTCGGTGAAAAGTTACTGTAGAAATTGCATCGTATGCCGGTGCGCAGAGACATTGGGAGTTACAGAATCATCCTTGTTGCCTGTTGATGCAAAATCGTCACTAGGAAGTGACTGTGTGGTCAAATACCACTTTCGTCAGGTTTGCAGATTTGCCCTTGTGAGGCTGAAGCTGTGTTCTTTGCAGTGATAGAATTTTTTGCAGTGTTCTATAATGGCGTTTGATTCTCTTTCACAGATTGTCACTGCAAAGCTTGACTTGACAAGAACAACTTCCAAGCATGGAAGTTTAGAATGACGAATTTCCTTATGGAAAAAGGATATTGGGAATTCGTTGCAAGAAATGAAGAAGAACCAGTTCTTCTTGATGTTCCCAATCAACAGCAAATGCAGGCATTTAACGCATGGCATGAGAGAGTCAGGAAAGTTATGTACTAGCTGTCTATCAGCATTTCAGACTCTATGATTGTGTATATTCAAGATGCAAGTACGCCAAAGGAGGCATGGGATACTTTGTCAAAAATGTATAGCACAAATACACAAGCCAGGAAAATGCAGCTCAAGCAAGAGTTGCACAATGTGCAAAGAGAAAGTATGAGCATCAATGACTACCACATGAAGGTGAAGAAGATTTCAGATGCACTTGCTTCCATTGGGTCGCCAGTGGAAGATGATGATTTAGTTTCTGTGACCTTGAATGGTCTAGGAAAGTATTATGCACAGTTCTGAACATCCATTTCCGTCCGTGAAAGATTTTTTGATTTTGAGGAGTTGATTGCTCTTCTAATTTCTGAGGAGTAGAGAAATGGTGGTGCATCTTCTTCAGGAGGAACTTCGAAAGAAGTTGTCTTCTACTCAAATGCCGGAAGAGGTAGAGGCAGAGGTAGAGGAGGTCGATCTAGAGGTTGTGGTAGAAATCAGAATATGCAACAAACTCAAGAAAACCAGTCCTATGGAGGAGGACGTGGTAACTCTAGAGGCAGGGGGATCCAAAGAGGTCATGGTGGATGGCACAGAGGCCAAAATGCAAACAGCAATGTTGAATGCTACTACTATGGTAAAATGGGTCATATGGCTAAAGACTGCTATAAAAAGCAGAATGATATCATGAATGGAAATTTGCAACAAGGGAATTATGCATCTTCTAGTAGACAGGGTGATGACATAAATGAGCATTTGTTTATGGTGCAGCACATGACCAATTCTGTGACAAGTGTAGAAGAAAGAAATGATGTGTGGTATGTTGACTCAGGTGCATCAAACCGCATGACAGGTCATGCAGAATTGATGCATGATGCAAGAAAAATGGAAAAACCAAGATTTGTGGAAACTGGTGATGATACTGGATATCCTATTGTGCAGATTGGAAAAATTCCTTTGTCTATGCAGGATGGAAAAAAGAAATACCTGTCGGATGTATTTCATGTCCTGAATATCACCAAGAACCTGGTTTCTGTTGGTCAAATGGTTGAGCAGGGGTTGCAGGTCAGATTTAGTTCTCATGGATGATTTGTTGAGGATATGAAAAATAAAGGTCGCTTGATAGCAAAAGGAAAGAAGAAAGGCAGAATGTTTACATTGGAAGCAGACATGCCTGAATTGAGTGCAGCAATGTTTGCACATGGGACCGGTGTAGTTGGCAGATTTTGATATCTGGCATAAACGCATTGGTTATGTTAATGTACAACGACTTAAATCAATGCAAGTCCAAAATATTGTTGCAGGATTGCCTAAATTCAAGGTTGCAGAAATGCATAAGGTATGTGAAGCCTGTCAGTTTGGAAAACAGGCAAGGAAACCATTTCCTAGACATGTTCAAGAGGGTAAGAAGCCATTGGAATTAATCCACTATGATGTGTGGACTACTAAAGCTGCATCTCTTGGAGGCTGTCATTATTTTGTTAGTTTTATTGATGACTATAGCAGAAAAGTTTGGGTGTATTTTATGAAAAAGAAAAGTGAAGTTTTTGGGCATTTCAAAACTCTTAAAGATATGGTTGAAAAAGAAACAGGCCTGCAAATAAAGTGGCTAAGGTCAGATGGAGGGGGAGAGTACCTCTCAAATGAGTTTGCAAGGTTCCTGCAGGAGCATGGCATAAAGCAGCAATATTCATGCAGTTATACCCCACAACAAAATGGAATTGCAAAAAGGAAAAACATGCATATTGGAGAGGTATCTCATGCCATGCTCAACGAAAAAGACTTGCCAGATTTTTACTGGGCTGAAGCAGTTGCTACAGCAGTCTACATAATGAACATGACTCCCACTACAGCAATACATGGGATGACTCCAGAGGAGAGGTATACTGGTAGGAAACCAGATATTTCTCATTTGAAGATTTTTGGTTGCATTGCCTATGTTCATGTGCCAGATGAGTTGAGATCCAAGTTGGATCCAAAAGCTGAGAAGTGCATCTTTATTGGTTACTCTCTGTAGCAAAAAGGGTATAGATGCTATAACCCTTCTACTCGTAAGTTTACAGTGAGCATAGATGTTGTTTTTGATGAGATGAGTAGCTGGTATAAACCAGTAAATGTGATTGATAATGTAGATGCACAAAATGGTAATGCTACACAGAATTCACAGCAGCAGTCACAAGATATTAGTGGACTTGGAGCGTCCTCTAGGAGTGATTCACATTCTTCGCCATGGACAGGTAGATTGAGATCAAGAGAATTTTCTCAAAGCAATGCAGATAGTGGTATGTAGGTATCACGAAAAGGAAAAGAGAAGGTAGATCACAACCCATGTTTGATGTGAATGCAGGTCACTCTTATGTGGATGGTGAATCCAGTGGCTCTGAACAGAGCATTGATGATGAGTTGGGTATTCCTTCTGTTGTTACACCTGAGTAAGGAAGACCAGGGATGTTTTGAAGGCATCTGGAAGTGAGGCTACTTTGCGTAGGTCTACCAGAGCTAGGTATCCTGTGGATAGAATGAAATATGATGGATTTACAGCCATTCACTATGCCTATGTGGTCAAAGTGATACAGGAACCAGAACCCACTTCTTTTGAGCAAGCCATGGGAAAAGAAAAATAGGAGAAAGCCATGGATGAAGAAATGGATGCTTTGGAAGCAAATGCTACATGGGAATTGGTACCTTTACCTAAAGATAAGAATGCAATTGGTTGTAAGTGGGTTTATAAGGTGAAGCACAATGTAGATGGTTCTGAACAGATACAAGGCAAGATTAGTAGTCAAGGGGTATGCACAAACATATGGCATTGATTATGAAGAAACATTCAGTCTGGTTGCAAGGATGGCAACTGTAAGAGTAGTCATTGCTATGGCTGCATCAAAGGAAAGGTCTTTACATCAGATGGATGTAAAGAATGCCTTCTTGCATGGTGATTTGCAAGAAGATGTATATATGGAGCATCCACCAGGTTATGTGTATATTGTTCATCTTGAGTTTGTTTGCAGGTTGAAGAAAGCCTTGTATGGCTTGAAGCAAGCACCTAGAGCATGGTCTGACAAGATAGGACAGTATCTTGTCACTATTGGCTTTCAGATTTCCAAGGCAGATTTTTCACTTTATGTGAGAAAAACAGAGAAAGGTATTATGCTACTTGTCATTTATGTTGATGATTTGATTATGACAGGTGGCAGTGATGAAGATATCATTCATGTGAAAAATGCTATTGAAGTAGAAGTTTGAGATGAAGGATTTGGGAGAGCTGCATTATTTCTTGGGCATTGAGGTGATTAGATCACCAAGTGGGATACGGCTCTTACAGAGGCAGTATGGATTGGACATGCTGTCCAAATATGGGATGATAGGCTGTAAGCCTATTTCAGTTCCTTTGGAGTAGAATGTGAAGTTGAGCGCAGATGCAGGTGAGCTTCTGGAAGACCCTACTATGTACAGACGCATAGTAGGAAGCTTGATTTATATGACTATTACCAGGCCAGATTTGAGCTATGCTGTTGGATTGGTAAGTTAGTTTATGCAGGCTCCAAGGAAACCGCATTTGGATGCGGCTAGACGCATACTCAGGTATGTGAAGTCCACATTGTAGTATTGACTACTTTATGAGACTGGGGTTCAGATACATTTGCATGGATACACTGATGCTGATTGGGCTAGTAGTATTTCTGATAGACGATCTACCGGTGGATATGTGTTCTCTTTTGGGAGTGCTGCAGTCACTTGGAGTAGCAAGAAACAGCCTACAGTTGCCTTGTCGAGCACAAAGGCTAAGTACAGGGGTGCAACAATGGCTGCATGTGAGGTAGCTTGGTTGCATAAGCTACTTATGATATGCATCAGCCTACAGATGGGCCAGTTGTCATTTATTGTGACAACATGAGCAGTATACACTTGGAAAATAACCCAGTCTATCATGCTAGAACAAAGCACATTGAGGTGCATTATCACTATGTGGTGCGGGAGAGGGTTTTACTAGGTCTTATTGATATAGTTTATGTCAGCACAGAGGATCAGGTAGCTGACATATTTACGAAGGCATTGGGCGCAGAGAAGCTGCGCAAGTTCAAAGACCTGCTTAATGTGCAGGAATTGGGATTGAGCTGGAGGGGGAGTGTTGAGATATCGAGCTCCACTCGTGAGATGCCAGGGTGATCGTTGTGCATTTATGTTACCGAGTTGTCAGTTGCAGATGCGGTTGGTACACCGCCCATGAATAATAGCTAGATGGCAGCTATCCTTATCTACTCTAGTTCGTGGCTCAGTTAGTATGCCACCTTAGTTAGTTGAGTTTGGTTTGAGACCCATATATAGGGTTCTTCTATTTCTATGTACTTGAGTTCTTTTTGGCTTACACAACTAAGAAGAGGAAAACTATTTTCAGCCTCCACCTGTGTGTGTATTCCCCCATTGTGCAAGGAAGAAAGCTACAAGTGAGACTCCTTCCTTCTCTCCCACAATCTTGACATCTCAGACACAACCTTATGATTTGATAGCAGATGTGAGATCTCAAGGGCAAAAAATTACTTGGCCACAACTACTTCATGCCTCTCAAAAGCTACGACGACAGTGGTCAGAAATGATAAGCACAAGGGCAAGGCAAGGTAAAATGGTTAGTGCAATCAAGGCATATGGCCTCAAAGATATAGTGCCTTTAGTGGAGGCTCATATCAAAGGTCAATAGATTCGAACAACATACATCGATAGTGGAGCAGAGGTTTGTGTCATGACATAAAAGTTTATGCATCAATTAGGCTTAGAAGTAATGGAATTCTCAACCTTTAGGGCAAAGATGGCCAACAATGATGCGGTCACATGTGTGGGTGTAGTGAAAGCTTTGAGAGTTTCTATTTTTGAAAACTCTGCAGTAGTGGATGTTTATGTGATGCCAGTAAAGGGAGAATGATATCCCCTCATCCTAGAGAGACCTTAGCTTGTGGGCATTGGAGCCAGGCAAGATTGGGCAACGGGGGATCTGGAGTTGAGGCCACGTAAGATGGGTGGCCACGATCAAAAGGTGGTTTACAACTTGAAGAGTGGGCGTCAAGAGAACCTTGAACTGGAAATGTCTGCCGATGAGTGGAGCTCAAGTGGATGTTCCTCATCGGTAGAAGAGGAAGAGAGTTCAAGTGGAGAGAGTGATAGCACTCTCAAAGTTATGGGCGTCACCTTAAAGGAACCTACCTCATGAGAAGACAACCCAAGAATCCAAGGAGAAGATGTGTGTGATGCTAGCATAGAGAAGAAGATATCCAAGGATATAAAGGATGAGGAAAGGGAGGATTATATGAATGTTCTCAAGAAGCATGCATCATTGTTTATTTTCGATTATGCTCACATTATAGGTGTCACTACAGCGAAGCATCACATCCAACTCAAAGAAGGAAGTAAACCTGTAGTACAAAGATTGAGAAGATTGGGAGTTGTGCAATAGGATGCACTGTTGACGGAGGTGAAGAGACTCTTGAATGTAGGATTCATATACATAGTGGAAGATTCAGAATGGGTCTCCCCAGTAGTGGTGAGGCCAAAGAAAAATGGTAAGTGGCGAGTATGCATAGATTACAAGCCACTAAATGCTGCAACAAAGAGGGACCACTTTTGTCTCCCATTTCAGGATCTTGAATGAAGTAGCGGAACATGAGCGGTATACAGTGTGTGATGGCTACTCTGGCTACTTCTAGATTTGCATTGCAGAGGAGGATCAAAAGAAGGCCACTTTCATCACACCATGGGGCTGTTTTGCCTTTGGGGTCATGCCCTTTGGTCTCACAAATGCCCCAACAACCTTTCAACGATTCATGAATATGGTCTTCGAACCTTACTTTGGTAAGTCTATAAGGGTTTTCATAGATAACTTTTGTATTTACAGCTGAAGGAACATACATCTACGCAAGGTTGATGAAGGATTTACTCGCTTAGCTAGGTTGGGTGGACAACTAAATAAGGATAAATGTCACATTGGGGAAAGCAAGGTTTCACTACTAGGGCATGTAGTGTCAATTGAAAAGGAATTGAGGTAGATCCAAAAAAGGTAGAAACATAGATAGCTCTACCTTCCCCGACCTCCATCAAACAATTAGTCTTCTTTTTACAAAAGCTAAGATATCTGGGTAGATTTATACTCTTACTCTCTCAGGCCATATATCCCCTATAGCAAAACTGACACGCCAAGAAACACTTGTATGGAGTGAACAAAGTGAAGGACATTTTAAGGAGATAAAGAAAATGCTAAGGTCACTTCTTATAATCCTCCACCCTTGTTAGAAAGAAACATTCTTTGTAAACCCTAGCGTGGGAGAAGAGGCCATTGGTGTTGCTCTCCTACAAAAAGATCCAAGAAAATCCTTCATGAGGCCTGTGTATTTTGCTGGCCGCTTCATGAAAGCCTCAGAGAAGGCTTACATCTCCATGAAACAACTAGTGTTGGCCCTCATGTTTGCAGTAACCAAATTTCGGCCATATTTGCTTCCAAAGAGGTTTGTGATCATCACTGTGGAGGATATGTTTCCCTATGCACTACAACATATGGAAATCTTTGAAAAAATAGCAAAATGGGTGGTCCGACTTCAAGAGTTTGATTATACAATGCAGGTTGAAAAAACAATTCAAGCATGCCTGGTTGATATTTTGACAAACAGGCGCTATGAGAAAAATCTCAGGGTGAAAAGAAAGGACCTTCCACCACCCCCATCCATAAAGACTCTTGTAGATGCTTATAGCCTCTACTTTGATGGTGCATACAAGAGAACTAAGGATAAAGCAGCCGTAGGCATTGTTGTTTTCTCTCCTTTAGGAGAGAAAATCTATGGTGAAGGAATAATCTTGGAAGGTGTCCACTCTAACAATGAGGCAGAATATCAAGCTTTAATTCATGGTCTTTGTTGGTGTCTTAGTAATTCAATCGAGAGGTTGAATGCTTTTGGAGACTCCATGCTATTGGTAGGCAGATGTGAAAGCAGAATTTTGGTGCCGAGAGTTGCTTAAAAATAGCTAAAAATTATGAATATCAAGGGAAAAATATCCAATGTCAAAGGCGGCGGCTCGACCTAGGACGATTTTAAGCGTCAAAGTGCGTTAAGGACGCCCGGGCAACACTTGCAGATTTTTAGTAAATTTTCCATGCACCTGTGGCAATCAATGGAGCTATCAGTCAGTGCGGGATGCCGAGACGGGCTCACAGAAATTTTCAGACTACGATTTGGACACCGTATGCGCGAGAGGGAGTGAAAAGGCTAAACGGCTGGTCAAGAATTGGGAGGGTGCCCAAAAATTGAGAAATGAGGGGGTGCCTTTTTGAAGGGGCACCCCCCTTCTAAAAAAATCGTGATGGAGGGGGGGTGGCGGCTGATCAGGCCGCCGAAAAAAACGGCGCCCCCCCCCCCTCCCCCCCCCACAAATCAAGGAGAGAGGCTACAAGTAAGCCAGGAAATGAAGCACTCAAGGCAACTACATTCGATCTCCGCTCCGCATCGCTCCGGTCCACGCGAGGAATGGCAGCCTGTAGAGGGAGAGAGAAAATCAGTCTTTCTCTCTCCTCCCTCCCTCTCCTCTAAGAGGGAGTTCATGTGGGAAGAAGAAGGAGGAAGAAAGAATGGTGGAGGCTTGTCCATTGCTTTTTGGGCTGGAAATGGTGATTTGTGATCGTCATGAGCATGAAGTGTTGCTGATTTTCAGATTTGCAGCCATGGACATGAAACCGGAAACACACAAATAAGCGGTAATTCAATTTTTTCAAAGAAAATTTGAGATTTCATGGCTTTTGATTGATAAAATGTTGTTCATGTGGGCTAAAAATTGTTTATGTTGCTATTTTCCATGAGTACTTGTTGATCATAATCAGAAAATCAGTAAAATATGCATCTTGTGGCTCAAAATAATACACTAAAACACGTAAAATATGGAAAATCAAGGGAAAATGATGTTTTTAGGCATAAAAATGGAAGAATGAATAGGAACACCAACTAAATTTTCATTTTTGCTGCAAGAAGGAACTAAGGGCCATAGCCCATAACCTATCTTGAATTTTCAGTAATAAAATAATGCAGGAAATAAGGGAAAATACAAGGAAAATAGAGAAAAATCACTAAAAATAGAGAAAAAATGCATTTTGGGTGTGAAAAATTAATGAAAATTAAGAACAATGGTTGTGAATGTTTGTGGGGACTAAAGCATGAGGATTTGCCTCAGTTCAATCCCACCTTCTTGTTCTAGTGTGTTTTTCTCGCTTTTTTCACATAAAATGATGGCAAAATGCCCTATAAATCCATACAACAATGCAACATTTGATCAATGGGAGGGTAGAGTGGTTAGAATGTGTCTAAATGAGGAGTCAAATGATGAAAATATTTCTGTTTTTGTTTGCATGCCATATAGGTCGATGAATAATTATAAAATAAGAGCCTAGTAGCACGAGGGTTTCCTTGGTGCTAGGTTCGTGCAATGCCGCATAAGAACGGTAGTTGAAAATCATTGAAATGATGTTTTTCACATGTGCACAATATTGATTTCATAACTGTTTGAGCACTTAGCATCCACAATATGCATAAATCATGGAAATGTTAAAAGGTATCAGAAATCCTGGATGCACAGCAATTGCTTTCATTAGGACCTTGACCCGCACTGAGTGAGAGACAGGACACCCTAAGCCATAGGCTAGTCGTGGGGTCTAAGGGAAAGAGAAGTAAGGACAATGGTACATTCCTGTATACGATTAAATGGTACCTTGAGTGGATTTTGTGCGAAATGTTTATATGTTGAGCGACGCATTGAGGGGCCAATCCCCAATGTGTAGGAGAGTCGCAGAGGGGTGGCGGCACTCAACCATTGGAGGACCCCCTATGTCTGTGCTTCGTGCCATTAGGCAATGTGTAAGGGACTCCCTCTGAGGAGTAGTGGGTGAGAGAAGATGGACTACAAATGACCTAATACAAATGCAAGACATTTAGGAAGGCAATGTATGTGTCATCAACGCTCCTGGCCGCGAGGCCGGGGGGTTGTTGAGCGCGTGTGATAGAGGTTAGTGCACGAGCCAGTGCCAGCCCGTTCTAGGTTCCATCAGTGGTGCGTCTGCCGGGAGCCGCTTAAAAGTGGCGGTCCTCGAATCCTGGTTGTCTAGGGACCAAGTAGCAGTTTATGCCAAAGGATACTGTGATTGATTTGTTATTTAGCGGTAAGCGTCGTCTAGTAGAAATCCAAAAGCAAGAGAGAGACGAAAGAGCTAGGCGACGTGCTGAAATTTTTAGGAGATATTCCCCTAAGCGTAGCGGTGTTGAACCCTTACGAGGGAGTGGATCTAGTGGTCTTGGGGCCACAAGCAGTAAGTTAGGAGAAGGTGGAAGCTCTAGTGCTCCCCTTCCTTCCAAAATCCAGTCTACATCAAGTACGGGAGGTGTAACCCCACCATCCCCTATTTCTAGTGCAAATCCAATCCTCGTCATGGTGCAGCCTATTGCAATTCCAGCAGGAACGACGGATTTGCCGGCTCTAGGTTACCCGCTACCCATTTTTAATGGGTTAGTTGAGGAAGATGCGGAACTCCACATTAGGGAGTTTCAAAAGCTGATGTTTAACTGTCGCATTCAAGAAGAAGGACATTTAATGATGTTCTTCAACATGACTCTCAAAGGAAGAGTCGCTATATAGTATCATGGTTTAGAAGTCGAAACCATATTGAATATTGATTCATTTTATGGAGCTTTTCGAAGGGAGTTTGCCCCTGAAAGGGGTGGGCAATATTGGTTGCGTGTACTCATCGTGACCTGCCAAGAACCACACGAGGATATTTGTGCTTATGCGAAGAAGATAAAAGAGGTTTTCCGTAAGTTGGACACCTCTATTCCTATCCCCGCAGCTGCCCAATTACAATATTTCCTACATGGTTTGGACTTTAATATCCAATTGCAGTTGAGTAGTGTCCCCTTGGGGGATATAGATACTGCCATTACACGAGCACGAGGTGGAATCCCGACTACAAGCAGCCTATGCTTCTCGAGGCAATTCAAATATGGGTTTAGTATTGGGAAACAGTGTGGCAATGGCCAATGGCAGTAGTGGCCAAGGGATAGCGATGGCTATACCCTAATGGGAGAGGGAACATGATGCAGAATGTCCCTTTATTACCAGCTCCCCTTAGCATGTCGATGCCTACGGGCAGTCAAATGGCTCCAAATGGTGGAGGCCAGGCGGTCAATTCTAATACCATGCCTGTGGCTCAACAACCAGTGCCTAATCGAATTGTGAGGCCGATGGAACGACATGGTAATGACCAAGGCTATGAGTCGAGTGCTTCCAATGTTCTTGGCGAGGTTAAGGATATGATGAAGCATTATACCGATATGATTACAGAGCAGTATCGGCAAATAGCTGTTGATGTCAACTTCCTTAAAAAACAACAAAATTTGATAGGAAGTAGATACCCAGATGAGGGCGCACCTTCGAGGTTTAGTTGCAAATGGTGTGGTGGACAGCACTATCCAAGAAATTGCCCAAATGTTAAGTGCGACATCTATGGAAAATCCGGCCATTTAGCAGCTACTTGCTGGAGTAAGATCAGTTCCCTCCAGCGAGGTAGTCGGCAGCTAGGGCCTGTTAATCATCGTGCCCAAGGAAATGATTCCCAGCGAGAAGATGGGCCTAAACAAATACTTCAACGACCAAAGACTACAGTAGAGGAGCTGCCTAGTGGTAATGGGGTTAGTTTGATTGAGGCTGTGCGCGTTAATGATGCTGAAACCTCTAATCTGCAAGCTGTCCTTACAAGAGGTCAAAAGGGTAGAGAAGCCGACAAGGATAAGGCTGTCGACGAAAGCCCTAAACAAGGCGACAAAGGAACACAAGTTTTGGATCCTGCCATGGAAGGGGGACCTTTGAAGCCCGTGGAGAGTAAAGCCGATAAGGAACCACCAAAGAAGAAGGTGAAAGTTAAGAAAGAGGCAATAAAGACGGTTGAGCGACCTAAAGAGCGGATGGTTTGGCGTGAAAAGCGAGCTCTATCGAACTATCATGAATTCGATTTGGCGAGCTCTCTTTGTGAAGTCAAGCCGGATGTGAATCTTTTACAACATATTAAGCTTTCCCCGGGAGTACGCAAGGAATTTAGAAAGATCCTACGTACCGGGTATATCGTAGAACCTTTGGGTATTGCGCGAGTTGGTGACGACTGGTTCGAGCATGCTGAGAAGCATTGCCCAAGGGTTGCAGCCTATGTCGATGGGATATTAGTAGATTATGCCATTGTCGACACGGGATCATCTGTTAACATTATGAGTTCTGAACTGATGGAAAGGTTGGGTCTTGCGATCCAGAAAGATACCTCCACAATTCTCAGAATGGCAGATGATAGTTTGAGACAACTGGAAGGTTGCATTACTGAGGTCCATGTCATTGTTGCAAATGTAGAATGTCTGTTGGACTTTAGGGTGATTCGTTTTGCAGGCCGTTCAAGTTACCAAGTATTACTCGGATGACCTTGGATCTTGCAAGCGGACTGCCAAGTAGATATACTCGCCGGTCGACTAATATTTGGCAGAGGTGCCCAGCGTGTGGTGATTGATGCTTATCCTGAGTCCCCCGCAGAGTGAGAGAGCTCCTCTATCTTCTACAGAATTGGAGACATTAGAAGATTTATCTGCCAGTGAGACATCATCAAGTGATGAGTCTAAAGAGGGATCCACCACAGAAGACATCTATCAGATTACTTTGAACGAGCCGATAGAGGGCCAAGATCGTATAAGAGATGCAGATGTTATCGAGCTAGACCTTGGTACGCCTGATGGTTCGCGGCCAATCAAATTAGGTTCTATGCTCAGCACAACAGAAAGGGAGGACTATGTGGCCTTGATCCAAGAATTTCGTGATATCTTTGCCTGGAGTTATGATGAGCTGAGAGGCATTCCTCCTAGTCTTGCTATTCATACAATTCCGTTGAAAGAGGGCAGTCGTCCTGTACGACAGAAAGTAAGGCGTATGCCTTTCGAACTGAGGGACGGGCTGTTTGAAGAGTTACAGAAGCTTCGTAAAGCGGGTTTGATTTTTCATGTGCAACACACGGAATGGTGTTCGCCTATTGTGATCAGAAAGAAGAAGAATAATCAAATCCGATTATGTGTAGACTTTAGGGAGCTGAATAAGCAGACAGTTAAGGACTACTACCCGTTGCCATTTATTGACCAGATTTTGGATCAATTAGCGGGTAGGGAAATATATTCGTTTATGGATTGCTTTGCAGGATATAACCAGATGGCAATTGCAGAAGAGGACAAGTTGAAAATGACTTTTATTACTGTGTTTGGTACTTTTGCGTACCATGTGATGGCCTTTGGTTTATGCAATGCGCCTGATTCATGGCAACGAACAGCAGATAAAACATTCGGTGACATATCCCCTGAAGAGTTGAAGGTGTTTATTGATGACTTAGGGGCTGCCACTGTGAGAGGAAGGTAGTTGATCATTTTGAGAAAATGCTTTGAGCACTGTAGACAATTCTGCATCACTCTAAACCCACGGAAGTGTGTTTTTGGAGTACCTTATGGGGTATTGCTGGGTCATGTGGTCAGTTCAGTAGGAATCGCGACAGACCCCGAGAAGGTCAAAGTTATAGTTGCCATGGGTCCACCACGCACTTCAAAAGAAGTTCATAGCTTTCTGTCTTCGGTTGGTTATTACCGTAGATTCATAAACACCTTGGCAGAAAGAACGTTGCTGCTTACAAATTTATTGTCCTTTAGCTGTTTGTTTGAATGGGGTGACCCTTGTAAGGTAGCATTCAACGATGTGAAACAAGAACTAGCAAGAGCTCCGGTTTTAAAAGCACCTAAAAGAGGTGAGGTGTTCTATATATTCTCAGCAGCCACCATGTATAGTATCAGTACTGTTTAGCCCAAATTTGGAAAGAGAAGTGGTACCACTCGATTGCTTTTGCTAGCCGGAAGCTGGGGGTATCCGAAATCAATTATACCTACATGGAGAAGTTGTGTCTAGTGATGGTCTTTGGGACCAAGAAATTCAGGCATTATATTCTCTATGAGAAAGTCGTGCTTTATACGAAGGCAGAGGGACTTCGACTATTGATGAATAAGCTACAGCCGCCTGATCGTCTAGCAAAGTGGTTGATCACTTTGCAGGAATTTGATTATGAAATTAGGAGTAAGCCACCAAGATTGCAAGGCATCGTGGAATGTCTTGTGGACTTTGGGGAGGCAAAAGAATCTGTGGCTGAAGGTAGTGACATGGAGTTGTTATTTAAAATAGATACGGCATCTATTCCCTCCTGGTATGCTGAAATAACGCATTATTTATCGACGGGAGAGGCGGGATCCGAATTATCTAAAGCTGAGAGAAGGAAAATTAAGCAGCAAGCGTTAAAGTTTGCCTTGATTGCAGGTACATTATATCGGCAAGGGGTTGACGACATCTATCGCCGGTGTGTGATGCCTGACGAGGTGCCATTCATTTTGGAAGAGTGCCATGATTCTGCTTGCGGTGGCCATTTTGCTGGACGGCTTACAGCACAAAAGGCTTTAAGAGCAGGTTATTGGTGGCCTGCCATCTTCCAGGATGCGTTTGCGTATGTTAAGAGATGCGATATTTGCCAACGACATGATAGTCGAGAGAATAGGAAACGACCACTCAACCCTATTATGGCGATACTTCCATTTGAGAAGTGGGGAATAGACGTTGTGGGTCCTATTACTTCATCATCGACTATGCAAAAGAGGTACATCATTGTAGCAATTGACTACTTCACAAAGTGGTCCGAAGCACGTGCAACAAGGAAAGATGATGCTAAAGAAACTGCTAGTTTCCTTTTAGAGCAGATAATATGCCGGTTTGGTCCGCCGAAAGAATTAGTGTCGGACCGCAAAACCCATTTCTTGAATAAGGTGATCAAAGGTTTGACAGAGATGTGGCAAATCAAGCATAACAAGACAACCCCATATAACCCGCAAGCCAATGGGCAAGTTGAAAGCACCAACAAGCAGCTTGTGGGCATTCTGTCCAAAATTGTGTCGGAAAAGAAACGGGATTGGGATAAAAAGTTATACGTGGCAGTGTGGGCCTATAATACGACCTTCAAACGAGCCACTGGGCCATACCCCGTTCAAGTTAGTA
Source organism: Lygodium microphyllum (assembly GCF_053477565.2). Taxonomy (NCBI): domain Eukaryota; kingdom Viridiplantae; phylum Streptophyta; class Polypodiopsida; order Schizaeales; family Lygodiaceae; genus Lygodium; species Lygodium microphyllum. The sequence continues at coordinate 134,799,383 of NC_141144.1, forward strand.
TATGGGGAGGAGTGTGTCTTGCCTTTAGAGATTGAGCTGCTGACTATTCAGTTTGCCATCAATCATTCTTTGAGTGATGAAGACGCACTTTTTGAGCGCTTGACGACACTGGCACATTTAGATGAGCTTAAGCTGCAGAGCTTATTGCACCAAGAAGTGGTGAAGCACCGAATGAAGCAGTTACACGACCTCAAAGCCAAGAAATACACCTTCAAGAAAGGACAGCTTGTTCTGTATTATGATGCATGACGTGAATTATTTCCAGGCAAGCTAGAGCCCAAATGGAACGGGCCCTATAGGATCGTTAGAATAGGAAAGAATAAGTCCACAGTTTTGTTAGCTGACCTTGAGGGGATAGAATTTAAAAATAAGGTTAATCTTAATAAGATTAAACCTTATTATTTCTAATTGCACTAATACTATGACTGCCTTGCAGGCCTAGGAGAGATCGATCAAACATCTGCAAGGAAATCATGATAGAGGTTGATGGGTCGTCTGATCCCTTATTTAGAACACCCATATTTAGAACAGAGGTATCATCAGGGAAAGCTCATTTGGTGGAGCAAAGGATACAAGGTGATTGAGCAAGAAGGCGGGACATTTATTTGGGAGATCAAGGTATTCTGCCATCACTGCCTACAAATTTTGACAAGCATCGCTTTTGAATTCAATGATGATGGAGGGATGGAGCCTACAGTCCACCAGTTGAATATGCTGAATTTCGATTACCATAATTACGAGTAGAGTTTCGGATGGCGGGATATGTAAACCCTTTATGGATGTACACCTTGTACTTTGATGGGGCGTCCAGGGGTGCATGCAAAAAAGGGAGTGTAGGAGTTGTCATCTGAGACCCCCGATGACGCATTGTCATGAAGTTAGCTGCTTATATCGGGGTGAATTTTACCAATAATATGGCCGAATACAAAGCCCTGATTATGGGTTTGAATATTGCAAAGAAGGGTGGTATCCGCCAGTTATTGGTGAAAGGGGACTCTCAGTTGGTTTTAAATCAACTCAATGGGATGTACATGGTGCGAAACCCCATCCTTTGCATGTACCATCATACTGCCATAGCCCTGCTAAACGAATTTGATAGAGTGTCTTTTCAGCTGATTCCACGAAACTGGAATCAGTTTGCCGATTCATTGGCTAATTTTGCGTATGAAGAAGACCTCTTCTTTAATTGTGGCCCTTGTCTCGATATATCTATTGATGGTGAGACAGGACCTGGTCGTTTGTGGGGTATGCTTTCTGAACATGCCCTCTTTGGCAGACGATGGTTGATCTGGGTGATGCAGAGGGTAAGCGAGACTCATCTGCCTTTATTATCTTGGACCTACAGACTGATTAGACAACATGTGATGCGAACACCTCTTGTAATATACGCAGGAGGGATGGGTCATAATCTAATGCACCTAGTTTAGGGCTACGAGCCCTATTCCCCTGGAAACGGTATGCTTTGATGTCTATCATAGTTGTTTCCAGGAGGATGTTATGCGACGTCATGTTTTATTTCATTAGGCCAAGAGGGCCGATTCAGTTTTGTAGCCAAGTCATGTTTGATTTCATTAGGCCAAGAGGGCCATTTTCTTGTCTAGTGCGGGTGCATTTAATTGGGTTTTTGTTTTAAGTGTTGTGCTGGACAGGTTTTGTGATTCGTGGAATTTGGTGGAGTCGGGAGGAGCCTTTGCTGCGATGGAAGCTTCTTGTGGCCAATCCAGGTGATATCTCTCCTTTACGAGTACCTTTCTTGTTATATGTGTATTTGTACTTGTCGAGGGGATACATTTTTGTTGGGGACCGCAGTAACCAAGGCATGAAGTCCTAGGTTTAGGCTAAGTATGTTTGAGGGAGGTCGGAGTAGTCATTGCCTCCTGTAAAGACATTGTCAGGCATCGAAAGGCCTGTTTTAGAAGGAAGTCCTAGTGGCCCTGTTCTGCTAACTTGCTAGGCAGCCGTTCTAGGAGTTCTTGTTAGTAGTGAGGCAATTAGAAAAGGCTGCCAGAAGATAATAATGATGATGCCAAGAAACCCTGAACATCCCAAAAGATGAATATAAATACGAAGGTGTGTAAAAAGGGGTTCTAACCCCTATCAAAGAAAAGAAAAGAAATGACAATGTATAGGCAGTTGATCATCGCCTTGCGAAGGCCTGGTAGGTTCCTGGGGATGAGTCAGACCCGGGGCCGATACCTTGTCTTCCTAGGGGTGGCTTCTTGCTGAAAAAAAAAAAACCAAAACAAGGAAGGTTGGAGCGAAAATAAAAGTGAGCGTTAGAAAAGGATTAAGTGACGCCTTGCGAGGGATTGGTAGGTTCTTGGGTGCCGAGACATGTCCTGAGACCGATGCCCTGTTCTCCTTGGGTCACTACGCTCAGCTCCCTCCTTTTTACATGCCCAAGTATGTTCATCAAATAAAAACCCTCAAAGAAGAAATGTATTGAAAGAAAATACTCCTTGAGTAGGCTATAGGAGTCCTCGCCTTGTAGGAGCTCCTAGTTGTGTTGTCTTTAGTTGGTAAATAGTTCAGACTACCATCTAGGGCAACCGCTTTGATAGGTTTTTTAGTTTGGCTGTGTTGGAGCAGCTGGTTAGTGACTCACTTTGGATCTTCTATTAGATGATGCTAGGCCTACTCCTTGTGGACGTCATGCCTTGGTTCTGTCTAGGGGTAGGGGGAGCATTGTGCTGAGTTTTATTATATATTTGTTTTGTATCAGTTTGATGCTTCTTTAGTTGTTTATGTGCAGATATGTTCGTGGATTCGACGGGCTGGGTCGCCCTATCCCGTGGTCGCCAATGAAAGCGGAATTTTGGTACCGAGAGTTGCTTAAAAATAGCTAAAAATTATGAATATCAAGGGAAAAATATCCAATGTCAAAGGCGGCGGCTCGACCTAGGACGATTTTAAGCGTCAAAGTGCTCTAAGGACACCCAGGCAACACTTGCAGATTTTTAGTAAATTTTCCATGCGCCTATGGCGGTCAATGGAGCTATCAGTCAGTGCGGGATGCCGAGACGGGCTCATAGAAATTTTCAGACTGCGATTTGGACACCGTATGCGCAAGAGGCAGTGAAAAGGCCAAACGGTCGGTCAAGAATTGGGAGGGTGCCCAAAAATTGAGAAATGAGGGGGTGCCTTTGTGACCCCCTTCTAAAAAAATCGTGATGGGGGGGGGACGGCGGCTGATCACGTCGCCGAAAAAAACGGCGCCCCCCCACAAATCAAGGAGAGAGGTTGCAAGTAAGCCAGGAAATCAAGCACTCAAGGCAACTACATTCGATCTCCGCTCCGCATTGCTTCGGTCCACACGAGGAATGGCAGCCTGTAGAGGGAGAGAGAAAATCAGTCTTTCTCTCTCCTCCCTCCCTCTCCTTTAAGAGGGAGTTCATGTGGGAAGAAGAAGGAGGAAGAAATAATGGTGGAGGCTTGTCCGGCATGGATTGGATTGCTTTCTGGGCTGGAAATGGTGATTTGTGATCGTCATGAGCATGAAGTGTTGCTGATTTTCAGATTTGCAGCCATGGAGATGAAACCGAAAACACACAAATAAGCGGTAATTCAATTTTTTCAAAGGAAATTTGAGATTTCATGGCTTTTGATTGATAAAATGTTGTTCATGTGGGCTAAAAATTGTTTATGTTGCTGTTTTCCATGAGTACTTGTTGATCATAATCAGAAAATCAGAAAAATATGCATCTTGTGGCTCAAAATAATACACTAAAACACGTAAAATATGAAAAATCAAGGGAAAATGATGTTTTTGGGCAAAAAAATGGAAGAATGAATAGGAACACCAACTAAATTTTCATTTTTGCTGCAAGAAGGAACTAAGGGCCACAGCCCATAACCTATCTTGAATTTTCAGGAATAAAATAATGCAGCAAATAAGGGAAAATACAAGGAAAATAGAGGAAAATCACTAAAAATAGGGAAAAAATGCATTTTGGGTGCGGAAAATTAATGAAAATTAAGAACAATGGTTGTGAATGTTTGTGGGGACTGAAGCATGAGGATTTTCCTCAGTTCAACCCCACCTTCTTGTTCTAGTGTATTTTTCCCCCTTTTTTCCACATAAAATGATGGCAAAATGCCCTATAAATCCATACAACAATGCAACATTTGATCAATGGGAGGGTAGAGTGGTTAGAATGTGTCTAAATGAGGAGTCAAATGATGAAAAGATTGCTGTTTTTGTTTGCATGCCATATAGGTCGGTGAATAATTATAAAATAAGAGCCTAGTAGCACGAGGGTTTCCTTGGTGCTAGGTTCGTGCAACGCCGCATAAGAACGGTAGTTGAAAATCATTGAAAGGATGTTTTCCACATGTGCACAATATTGATTTCATAACTGTTTGAGCACTTAGCATCCAAAATATGCATAAATCATGGAAATGTTAAAAGGTATCAGAAATCCTGGATGCACAGCAATTGCTTTCATTAGGACCTTGACCCGCACTGAGTGAGAGACAGGACACCCTAAGCCATAGGCTAGTCATGGGGTCTAAGGGAAAGAGAAGTAAGGACAATGGTACATTCCTGTATACGATTAAATGGTACTTTGAGTGGATTTTGTGCAAAATGTTTATATGTTGAGCGACGCATCGAGGGGCCAATCCCCAAGGTGTAGGAGAGTCGCAGAGGGGTGGTGGCACTCAACCATTGGAGGACCCCCTATGTCTGTGCTTTGTGCCATTAGGCAATGTGTAAGGGACTCCCTCTGAGGAGTAGTGGGTGAGGGAAGAGTGGACTACAAATGACGTAATACAAACGCAAGACATTTAGGAAGGCAATGTATGTGTTATCAACGCTCCTGCCGCGAGGCCGGGGGGTTGTTGAGCGCATGTGATAGAGGTCCGGCTAGTGCACGAGCCAGTGCGGCCCGTTCTAGGTTCCATCAAGATGCAAGGTACATGGGCATGCAAAAATACAAAGCGTTCTAGTAAAATGAGAAAGGCCAAATCTCTTATGAGAAGATTTAGGGAGGCACAAGTACATCATGTGCCAAGAGACCAGAACAAGGATGCCGACCATCTAGTATCATCAAAGCTGAATGAGTCAATGGTGGGAGCAGTGGCCATCAAACCCCCACTTTAGCAAGGCAAGGAAGACTTAGAAGATATTCTACACCTCTTAGAGCAAGTAGAAGCTCCCAAACACTTGACTAAGGGAGAAAGACAGTGGATAGCTCGGAAGGCTACAAGATATTGCATGGTAATTGATAGTTTGTATTGTCTTGGTAAGGATGGTGTGCTTAGGAAAGCGCCTTCAAAGTGGAAAATTGAAGAAATCTTAAAAGCTTGCCATGATGATGTGTGTGGAGGGCCACTTTGCACATGACATCACAAGTAGAAAGGTTCTACAAGCTGGCTTTACTTGGCCTAGCCTATACCGAGATGTCAAATATTGGTGTCAAACATGTGAAGAATGTTAGAAATCCGGAGCAGGACGGCTCATAGCAGAACCCCAAACCCCAATCAAGGTCTATGGACCCTTTGAGAAGTGGGGAATTGATGCCATAGGGCCTCTACCATGCACTCCATCAGGAAAATAGTATATTATCATGGGGGTAGATTACATGAGTAGATGGGCCGAGGCTATGCCAACTAGAAGAATCACTGCTACGGAAGTGAGTAAATTCATCTTTGACCACATTTGTTGTAGGTTTCGTACCTCTCTTGAAATACTATCAGATAGAGGACCAGGGTTTAGAGCTAATGTGGCGGGTGAACTCATGCAAAAGCTAAATATTCAACGACGATACTTTACCCCTTACTACCCTCAATGCAATGGATTGGTGGAGAAGGTAAATGGAATGTTTTGTAAAATCATAAGCAAACAAGTACATTCAAGGCTCCAGGATTGGGACAAGCACCTTAGTGGAGCTCTATGGGCTTACAGAACCTCCTTCAAAACCATGTTAGGGTTTACACCTTTTCATCTAGTATATGGACAAGAGGATCTTTTGTCTATTGAGGTGAAATTAGCTAGCCTTCGGGTATTAGGTGGCACACTAGGCTCAAAAGGAGAAGTTACATCAAATATTACTGGACCTAGGGAGGCTACAATTGGATCGTGAAGAAGCCATCAACCACTACTCCCAGGAAGCAGAGGAGCGTAGAGTAAAGTTCAACAAGGAGCTAACATATAAAAACATCAAGGAGGGATCTTTAGTGCTTCTATATGACAATCACTTTGATAAAAGAAAGGATGGCAAGTTTCTCTACCGATGGGAGGGACCGTTTTGGGTCACAAAAAAATTCAACAATGGCTTCTACAAATTTCAAGACATTGAGGGAAAAGTGCACAAGACCAGGGTAAATGGATGGCGCTTAAAACCCTATCACATCAGGGTGGGGTCAACTCAAGATACCAAAGAGTGTCTAGAGGCATAAATACCTCTAGCCAGGTTGGGGGGACTATATGATCTGAGAAAATCATAAAAAAATATTTGTCTAACACTTTTTTGATTTTTTGTACATTTGGAGGTTTGAAATAAAGAATAGGGTGGGAACAACCTCTTGGAAAATCCAAAAAATCACTAGATGGAAATATTTCATGGATGAGTTTACCAAGGGGGGGTGAAGAGTAAATATCAATGGAGGAAGGTGAAGGGAAAATGTGTAATGTAAAAAGAAAAACATGAAATGGATTTGAAGCCATCCAAAGGGCATGTGAGGCTCATAATGTCATGGCTTTGGAGCCTTATGATAATTCAAACATTTGGGACTCTTGTTGGAAGCATTAGTGGAAAAAAAATGAGGCACATGATTTTGTAAGATTGTTTTGAAATACTTCCACTCCGATCCAAAAAAACTTTTCAACATGAAAGTTGTAGCGTGTGAGCTGAAGTTTTGGCTGGTATTTTTGTTGAGATATCGAGCTCCACTCGTGATACGCCAGGGTGACCGTTGTGCATTTATGTCACCGACTTGTTAGCTGCAGATGCGGTTGGTACACTTCCCATGAATAATAACTAGATGACATCTATCCTTATCTACACTAGTTCGTGGCTCAGTTAGTATGCCACCTTAGTTAGTTGAGTTTGTTTGAGACCCATATATAGGGTTCTTCTATTTCTATGTACTTGAGTTCTTTTGGGTTACACAACTAAGAAGAGGAAAACTGTTTTCAGCCTCCACCTGTGTGTGTATTCCCCCATTGTGGAAGCAATAAAGCTACAAGTGAGACTCATTCCTTCTCTCCCACAATCTTGACAAATTTTTTATATTTTTTTGGAGCTACGAGTCAGGAGATATGGCTAAAATGGTGGACGCCAACTTTTTCCAAATGCGGTGGAGACCATCTCCCAATTTTATACACACCCCCACTTTCTTCCCCACACTTAACACTTCCATAAAACATCATTCATTAGACTCCCAACCCTTTCCCCTTTATTCTCCTGTCTCTCAAGCTAATAAATCATTAGAATTTTCCTCCTAAATCACCCTCAAATCATCCTTAATTGTAGTAATAATGTATGAATTCTCAGCACTCTCTCTCCATTATTGTTAGATATGATCTTATTTTATGAATATTCTCTATATTTTTTTATAGGAGAGGTCTTGGACTCAAGTTATGGGGGGGAGAATGGAGACAACTCACCTATGATGGAACTTGATTAAGTACAAAATTGGTCAACAAAACATCTAGATGGAGCTTCTACATTGGTGGAACCGCCTTAATATAACTTTGGTGGTGTTAATTCCTATTCTATCTTAACCTCCTCCCTAAACACCCTCAAGGCCTATATAAAGAGGCCTTCTCCTTTGTAATTTGCAAGAGAGAGCCAAGAGGCCTTCTCCTTTGTAATTTGCAAGAGAGAGCCAAGAGGCCTTCTTCAGCCCTATTGAGCCTTCCCCATTCTCTCTCATGAGCTTATACAGTTCATTCCCTTACTATAGCTTATGCATGCTCTATAGTGTAATAAGCCCATGCTATTGGTGTCCATATTGTGTATATTGGTTATGTCTTGAGGGTTCTCCATCTCTTGTGCCCTCTTGAGTTTTATTGATTCATTTATTTTTTATAGTTCTCTCTCTCTCTCTCTCTCTCTCTCTCTCTCTCTCTCTCTCTCTCTCTCTCTCTCTCTCTTAGTTTTCCTCTCTTCTCCCTCACAAGCTCCTCTCCCTCTTGCATAGTGTCCTAGTCCGCTCTTCCATGACGAGGTGGTACCCTTACCTCATTCACTTTGTGGTAGAAGGGAGTTTGGCATAGTATAGAGGCTATGATACCGAATTTCCTTCGTCATCACGGGGCCGTCCCTCTACTACAAACACTACATGTTTCACCTCATCCCCCCTCGTCATATGCGCTTGATAATCCACTGTTTAATCCCTTCCATGCAAGTGGCTCTATCCTGTCTCAGGGCCTAACACTTGGTTCACTTTTTACAGATTTCCTCCGTAGTAGCCATCATGGATCACACAATGCAGCTAGCCTGCAAGGAAGCTCTTCGCCGCCATCGAAGGGAGCATACCGCACAAGCTTCTCCACCAGAGCGCTACGTGCCTACCCTAAAGAGGTATTAACCGAGACAAGGCCCCAAGAAACACTGCTATGATGCAAGTTGAAAACACCCCAAGCCAGGAGGACAAAGGATCAAGGAAACGTTCGGGGGGTGATGACCCCCGCCATGTAGACCCTCCTGAGACGCTTGAGTGCTAAGTGCTCAAAAGAGGAGAAGGAAGCTTGAGTCAAGAATGAAATTAACGAACTGTTTCGAAGTATTCTTGAGACCGAGTGGCTAGGGACTACACCATTTGGGTTCCAACCGACGTCTTCCCTGCCTGGCTTGCTAGGAGCCCATCGCCAACCCGGCCCCAGTCACCTGAGCACCCAAACTCACCCCACCTCATACAAATAGAATAGCCCTATGTGGTATAAGCGGCTTACCAAATGGCATCTCGCCATAAATTTTTGTCCTTAAGTGGTTAAAGGGGCAGGCTCCCCAACTGTACAAACCTTCCTTACCTACTACTAATATAGGCCATGTCTTTAACAAGCACTGATGATATGCATCGTAGTCAGTACCATAGGATTTTGATAAAGTTATATCTTTTTGCTTTTCATTTGTTCATTAGAATTGATGCACGTGACTTGCATATACTCTCACAAAGTGACAAGTGGATGGAGAACGACATAGGTCTTTGTACGAAACTGTTCAATGCCCAAGTCACCGCAAGACCACCAACCTCACAAAGAGCCATAATGGAAGCTTCACTACCGAAAGCGAAGATCACCCTTGCCAATCACCCACATTGCATGGCCCAAAGCATGATTAGTGGTGGCCACTCTCTCTTTCTGGGTCAAACTCTACACCTAGCACTCACGGCAACTGTTACCTCAATGGTAACAACATCGCACGTTACAAAGAGGTTTTGCAAAATCCCCAGTGTATCTCCCCATCTCAACAACTGTTCCTCTAGCAACGAGGCTAGGACACAATCATCACTGTAATATCCATTTCATAGCCTTTGAACCTTGACATTTTCCAATCCAATTGAAAGGCTGATAGCCTCAACATATTGCAATGGTTGTACAAATGTTATTCTTATTTTTAAATAAAAAAGAAGGGGAAAAAAAGAAAAGATAAGAAAAGAAGGAAAAGAAAAAGAAAAAGAAAAAAGAAAAAGAAAAAAAAGAAAGAAACAAAAAAAAGCACTCACAATCAGAGCATAACACCTAGGGGTCCTCAAATTAGGTCTGCCCAGTGACCTTAGTCGGCTGGCTCCTAGTTCCCTAGCCCTCTACACATCCCCCACAATCGTTCAGGACACATCAAGCGCATGACATACCTAGGGAGCTTGTCTCAAACCTGTCACCCTAACCCAATTGCATGGTTCCTTTTTGCACTCCGCCTTAGTACCATTGCAATCGATCGTGGTAAGCATTGCATGAATGGCCATGAAAAGTATACCGTACTCTTCGAGAAAGCCCAGTAGCTACCAACTACCAAAATTTTGGTGTTAATGTGTTCAATTATACTATATCGTGCTGTCACAACACAAAGGATGTCTCATACACCTTCATGTGTACTTCTCCTCAACATGGACAACTTTGCTTCATCCACACGTTGTTACGAGGAATCAGACCTGTGGTCTTCTAACTACATAATATCTAGGTATACACGAGCACTCACATAATATCTGCACCAAAATATATACATAGTTTGGGTTCTCAAGTGTAGAACAATACTCTCAGCTTGCTTAGAGTTTGCTTAGAGTTCGACCTATCTCCCAAACTAATCAAACTACATCTTGTGCACAATAAGAAAACTAGCACTACCCCCAGGGAGCGACCACATATGATGGGTTTTCAATTGTAGGTATTGAAGACTCCAAGGAAGTGTCGTTCACTCTTCATCGACACTCAACTTTGAATTCCACAAGCCCACCAAAGAATTGTCGCCCACCACTGAATCCCCAGAACATCAACACCTATGCCAGCCATAAGTGTAACTTCCAACAAGAACCAGCCATATCACCAACTTTAACAACCCTATCACCTGCCAATTAGGCCAACAACGTGTCCCCAATGACCTTCATCCACACCACCACCAAAACTCCTCCATGGCAAACCATAGCAGTTCCTTTCAACCACGTCTTCAGTGCATGCCAAAGCGTGCTACCTACGACGGTGAGTTCCATGGGACTGGCACTCGTCTAGGAGGGGGTAATGTTAACCCTCAAACGAACAAGGTGGAAAAGCCAAAAAATATAAAGTAGAAGACAAGATCAAGGCAAAAATAAAACAAAAGACGAAGGTATGGCAAGAAGAATCTGGAAACACAAGAAGTGCAAAAAAGTCCTAAATCAAGGGAAAAGGCGCACGAGAAAAAGCACGAGTCTATACTTTTGTAAAAAAGCACAAGGCTTACCATGATTTATTTTAAGAGTGTCAGACTCTCACCCGTGCAATTTGTAAAGGTAGATAGGCAGTAGGAAAGAAGCTAGAAATATATGAGGACAATGGGAAAAAGGGCCGGCCATGTAAAAAAGGGGATGACCGCCCAAAAAGGGATTTAGGTTTTTGTATATAAAGTTGAAAAGTGAATGAGAAGCTCATTCTTGTGTGTGGCCAAAAGTAGCTCTCCTCTTCTTCTTCTTCTTCTTGCTTGCTCAAGCTTGTGCTTGAGAGAGGGAGTGTGAGAGTGTGAGGGAGTGAGTGCGCGAGGGTGAGGGACCAGGGAGGAGAAGCTCTCCATCTTCTCCTCTCTTATTCTCTTCTCTTCTCTTCTCTTGTCTTGCTTGCAGGGCAATGGAGCTTGAAGCGGGGAGCTTGAGGATGGAACTCGCTTGAAGCTTGCACTTGGATTGTGGAGCTACCGGAGTGCTCAGGAGAGGAGGTAACTCGATTAGGCATGGAGGTAAGCTTTTTATACCCGTAGAGATGGATGGCGCATCGGCTATGTGATAGGTATCCATTAGTGCTCGGCTTAGAATGCTTGAAGCAATAAGTAGTCCGTGGTCTTGGCAGTTGAGCGAGAGTTTCCACATGGACAATATGCTTATTGCTCGAAGTGCTCATGATGAGTTGGATGCCTTGAAAACTTAGCTCAAGAAGAGCTTTGAGATGAAGGACATGAGACATACCTCACATATTCTTGGGATGCACATCACATGTGATCGCTCTAAGGGACTCCTTTATCTATCATATAGAAGGTGTATATCTAGAAAGTCCTTTAGCAGTTTCATACGCAGGAGGGTAAGCCTATTGGTTGTCCTCTACCTTCTCATGTGAAGGTTAGTCAGAACGATTGTCCATAGTCTGATGAGCAGAAGGCTGAGATGGCCAAGATCCCTTATGCATCTGTCATGGGCAATTATGCCATGATAGCCACTCGCCTGATATAGCATTTGTAGTGGGAGTTGTGGCACGTTATATGGCTACACCTGGTAGATGGCATTCGGATGCCATCGAGGGTATCATGAGGTACATGAAGGACACATTAGGCACGTGCATATGTTATGGCAGCTAGGATATAGGAGTCATGGGATACGCTTACTTTGATTATGCAGGATGTGCAAATAGTAGGAAGTCCACCTTTGGCTATGTCTTCACCTTTGTTAGAGGTGTTGTTTCTTGGATGTCTAGGGTGTAAAAATGCATGGTCCTCTTTACTACTAAGGCCGAGTATGTTATAGTCACCATTGAGGCTTATAAGAAGGCTCTTTGGCTAGGCGGTCTAGTGGGAGACCTTGATATTACTGCTATGGTCTCTACATTGCATTCCGATTCTATATGTGCTATCTAATTAGCCGATCTTCCATGCGAAGACAAAACACATTGAGATGGCTTACCACTTCATCAGAAATGTCATTGCAGATAGGTATGTTGACCTTGTTAAGATTTCAATTGACTAAAATCATGCAATCTGCTCATGAAAAGTCTTTCAATGGAGTGTTTTTCTTTCCTTAAGAAGTTGACGGGTGTTGGATGAGATGTTGTCTTTCCTCATTGTATTGTACTTATGTACATTTATACTTTGTAACTTTTTTTCTTGTTCTCTCCTCACTAGGGGCACATTTTCCTTTAAGTTGGAGATTCTTGGGAGTAAAGGCACCTATGCCTAGTCACTCGTATATTGCTAATTGATAGTACCTGCGAACCTATACACTGCAGGTGGTGGGTGCCCATCACTGTCACTTTATTCTTTATTCTTTTAGTGACTTTGAATAAAGGGAAAGTCACGGTCACACATTGTGACTATTGGAGTTCCCACATCTTGTATGGCTCTGTCTTTCTCTTGCTCTTGCTCCTTCCACCATAGCTCTTACTTCTGTTCACATGCTTCCACTCTGGGCTTACTCCCTTTATGGCACATGTCTCATAATCATTAACTGTTTTTGCAAGATATTTAGTCCCCTTAATATTTGAGGACAATATCACTTTTTTCCCATTGGAAGAGATGGTGTAAATGACCACTTCTTACATAGGGGACATTGGCACGCGCGCGCGCGCGCACACACACACACACACACACACACACACACACACACACACACACACACACACACACACAACCTAGCATTGGCTTGCATATACTCAAATTTACACCTTATTTACTAAGGTAGCACTATATTGTAGCACATGTGGAGATGGTCAAAATAATTATTAGTGCACATAGTCAAGTCAAAGGTATTGACCCTTTTGGTACCAATTGTAGTTGGGTAGAGATCAAAACTCCTTTTAGTCCTCTTCATATTTGGAGGTAGAGGTGCAATGACCATTATAACTTGGGGACAAAGAAATGTTTTCAATATCCACATTTAGGCAAAGTACATTGTAGGTTTGTTAGCCAAAAATCTATCTTGCCCTCGTAAAGCCTCGGAAAGAGTCTAATGCCTCCTCCATATTCCCTATTACAATCACTAAATAAATCAACCTTTATGATTAATCGGTCACTTGATCTAATGGTTATAGCTTTGCCAAAAAGCTTTGATATTCTCATCTTGGGAGAGGAATAATGCCATAGTCATGTTATTTGAGTAGTTGCAAACATAGTCAATCCATGTGGCACTTGTAACAATGTTGCCATATGCATAAAAAATATGTCATTTCTCAATTGAGAAATAAAAACATGAAGAGATTATTAAAAAGGAGAATGGGACCCTAACAATGCACAAAAATGTGAAGAGATTATTAAAAATGAAAAAGGAAATTGGTCATTCTCATATCCATGCCATATATATATATATATATATATATATATATATATATATCGGGCCTCTTGTAGGTTCTCAATTGCACCTTTGCAAGTGGACATTGTCATGGTTGTGGGTTTCTTGCTGCCCAAAGTAGTTGGTGGGTTTGAGTAGAAACCATTTTGCCATGCCAACTTTTTACTATTGGCCATTCACCTCAATGTGAAATCTTGAATATGACATGTCATGTATTGACATTTTGGCCTTTTCCAAATGTTTCCTACCCCAATGTGAATCCCCACCTTAGGCAAGGTGATCACCATCCCTCAACACTATCTCCCATGGGGTCTTAAAGACCACATAGAGTTGGGATCTATGGCCCAAATTGTGCCTAACATGCAAGTCATCGTGACCACTGCTTTTATAAAAAGTAAGCCCATCCTATCAAACAGTGATTACTGGTCAAAAATTAGTTGCTAGGAAATATCTTAAAACTCATCATGTTTAACTTATGTATAGTATATAGAGTAATGTGGAAAGCTTGCCTTGTATTTGAGAGGTTATGGGTAACATTTTCTCCCTTTGAATTTTTTATTTGTTATTTTCTTAATTTATAATTTTTCCCTAGAATTTTTATTGATAAGAAATAAACTATTGTATTAAAATTTTTTAATTTTCTAGAAGATGTTAAAGTTTTGAAGCTTGGAAAGGAGGTTTAAGATAAAAATTGAAAACAGGGTTTGAACCCAAACCTTTCCAGCATAAGGTAAGCTTTCTACCATCACCCTACATATTATAAATAGGTTAGCTTTAAATTTTGGCTAGGTTTACTTTTTTAAAAAGTAGTTATCACAATCTCTTGCATGTGTTAGGTGTAATTTGGGATGTAGATCCAATTCTCTCTGGGATCTTTAAGACTCATGGGAGATAGTATTGAGAATTGTCTTTTATAAAATATGAGGTGTTGTTATCAAAGACCTAGTAGGGAAGGGGGAGAAGGATCAAAACTTATAGAAACCCTATTGAATTCATTGTTACTAGCAACAATATCACTATTTTCTGCACACATCTATTATCTTCTTGAAGCTCTCCTTGCATCTTCAAGCTATCTTCACCTCCCATGGTATCACTTAGTTTTCCAAACTCAAGCTCCTAAAGTGTTGCCACACCTCAACTTTATGATTTGCCATAGGATTAGGTATTGCCTCTCTCTGTATATATGTAAACCTATAAACCTAGCTGCATTGCAAAGAAGGAAGAGCGAGTCTATTAACCCTATGCATACATGTGATGTTGTGCCCTCCACATAGAGAAGAAGAAGAAGAAGAAGAAGGAAAAACAAAAATCTCTCCCTCTTACTACTTCACCATGACATCTTGGTCATAGAACCTAGTGATAGCTTACTTCTATTTGCAACACCTTGCCTAGTTGTAGAGAAAGAAAGTGTGTAGATGTCTACCAAGAGAGATAGCGAATGAGTGTGTGTGGATGATAGTTGCTACAAGGTGAACATCTCATAGACTTCACATCCACATGCCTATTCCCATGGACTAATACCTCTTTAATAGCTTCATTGACCTCAAATCCTCATGCCCGCTCATCCTCTTGCCATATTACTATGCTTGTCACTAAATAGAAAAGAAATGCATAAGCCTATTCTCCTTGAGGCTTGGAGTAGTAGAAAATTGGATAGGGAAGGAGGAGAAGTAGTTGGTTTATGCCAACAATGGAAACAAAGAGAAATATTGTGGACTTCAATTGCCAAGAACACTACCAAACCCACTTTCTGTCAATCTCTTCTCTCTCCCTTTGTCCACTAACCTACCACATGGCAAAGTTGAAAAATTCTCCTTAATCTATATCTATTTATAATACTTTTCTATATCATCTATACTATGTCAACCTATTCTCCTTGAGGCTTGGAGTAGTAAAAAATCGAATAGGGTGTTGAGATATCGAGCTCCACTCGTGATACGCCAGGGTGACCGTTGTGTATTTATGTCACCGACTTGTCAGTTGCAGACGCGGTTGGTACACCGCCGATGAATAATAGCTACATGATAGCTATCCTTATCTACTCTAGCTCATGGCTCAGTTAGTATGCCACCTTAGTTAGTTGAGTTTGGTTTTTGAGACCCATATAGGGTTCTTCTATTTCTTTGTAAGAGAGTTCTTTTGGCTTACACAACTAAGAAGGAAAAACTGTTTTCAGCCTCCACCCTTGTGTGTCTTCCCCCATTGTGCAAGCAAGAAAGCTTCAAGCGAGACTCCTTCCTTCTCTCCCACAATCTTGACATGGTATCAGAGCCTTGTTCGTGGTAAGGAGCTCAAGAAAGCAAGCCAAGCTCGCGGTGTTCTGGTAAGAGGAGCAGTGTTGCTTTCATTTTCTGTTTTGGGAGCAGATCTCTGCAGGTAGCATAGCCGAAAAATTGCAGGAGTGCATTGTCTCAGGTTGAGACGCCCTTCGTGGTGAAGCAAGAGGGCAGTATATGTTGCGGGAAAGAGCTTTGGCTCTTGGCGACCCTGTTTTTATGATTTGAGGCCATTTCGGGGCCTGTTTTGGAGGCGGAAGTTTTCTGCACGCACTCATGAAAAGGCTCAGTTTTATGCTGTTCAGCCACTGTTCTACAGGTCGGTGAAAAGTTATTGTAGAAATTGCATCGTATGCTTGTGCGCAGAGACATTGGGAGTTTCAGAATCATCCTTGGTTCCTGTTTATGCAAAATCGTCACTAGGAAGTGACTGTGTGGTCAAATACCACTTTCGCCAGTTTTGCAGATTTGCCCTTGTGAGGGTGAAGCTGAGTTTTTGCAGTGACAGAATTTTTCGCAGTGTTCTGTAATGGCGTCTGATTCTCTTTCACAAATTGTAACTGAAAAGCTTGACAAGAACAACTTCCAAGCATGGAAGTTTAGAATGACGAATTTCCTTATGGGAAAAGGATATTGGGAATTTGTTGCAGGAAATGAAGAAGAACCAGTTCTTCCTGATGTTCCCAATCAACAGCAAATGCAGGCATTCAAAGCATGGCATGAGAGAGCCAGGAAAGTTATGTACTGGCTGTCTATCAGCATTTCAGACTCTATGATTATGCATATTCAGGATGCAAGTATGCCAAAGGAGGCATCGGATACTCTGTCAAAGATGTATAGCACAAATACGCAAGCCAGGAAAATGCAGCTCAAGCAAGAGTTGCACAATGTGCAAAGAGAAAATATGAGCATCAATGACTACCACATGACTGTGAAGAAGATTGCAGATGCACTTGCTTCCATTGGGTCGCCAGTGGAAGATGATGATTTAGTTTCTGTGACCTTGAATGGTCTAGGAAAGGATTATGCACAGTTTCAGACATCCATTTCAGTTCGTGAAAGATTTCCTGATTTTGAGGAGTTGATTGCTCTTCTAATTTCTGAGGAGCAGAGAAATGGTGGTGCATCTTCTTCAGGAGGAACTTCAAAAGAAACTGTCTTCTACTCAAATGCTGGAAGAGGTAGAGGCAGAGGTAGAGGAGGCCGATTTGGAGGCCGTGGTAGAAATCAGAATATGCAGCAAACTCAAGAAAACCAGTCCTATGGAGGAGGACGTGGTAACTCTAGAGGCAGGGGGAGCCAAAGAGGTTGTGGTGGATGGCAAAGAGGCCAAAATGCAAACAGTAATGTTGAATGCTACTACTGTGGTAAAATGGGTCATATGGCTAAAGACTGCTATAAAAAGCAGAATGATATCATGAATGGAAAACTGCAACAAGGGAATTATGCATCTTCTAGTAGACAGGGTGATGACAGAAATGAGCACTTGTTTATGGTGCAGCACATGAACAATTCTATGACAAGTGCAGAAGAAAGCAATGATGTATGGTATGTTGACTCAGGTGCATCAAACCACATGACAGGTCATGCAGAATGGATGGAGGATGCAAGGAAAATGGAAAAACCAGGATTTGTGGAGACTGGTGATGATATTGCACATCCTATTGTGCAGATTGGAAAAATTCCTTTGTCTATGCAGGATGGGAAAAAGAAATACCTGTCCGATGTATTTCATGTCCCGAATATCACCAAGAATCTAGTTTCTGTTGGTCAAATGGTTGAACAGGGCTTGCAGGTCAGATTTAATCCTCATGGATGCTTTGTTGAGGATATGAAAAATAAAGGTCGCTTGATAGCAAAAGGAAAGAAGAAGGGCAGAATGTTTACATTGGATGCAGACATGTCTGAATTGAGTGCAGCAATGTTTGCACATGGGACTGGTGTAGTTGCAGATATTGATATCTGGCATAAACGCATTGGTCATGTTAATATACAACGACTTAAATCAATGCAGGCCCAAAATATTGTTGCAGGTTTGCCGAAATTCAAGGTTGCAGAAATGCATAAGGTATGTGAAGCCTCTCAGTTTGGAAAACAGGCAAGGAAACCATTTCCTAGACATGTTCAAGAGAGTAAGAAGCCATTGGAATTAATCCACTCTGATGTGTGGACAACTAAAGCTGCATCTCTTGGAGGCTGTCATTATTTTGTTAGTTTTATTGATGACTATAGCAGAAAAGTTTGGGTGTATTTTATGAAAAAGAAAAGTGAAGTTTTTGGGCATTTCAAAACTCTTAAAGCTATGGTTGAAAAAGAAACAGGCCTGCAGATAAAATGCCTAAGGTCAGATGGAGGGGGAGAGTACCTCTCAAATGAGTTTGCAAGGTTCCTGCAGGAGCATGGCATAAAGCAACAATATTCATGCAGTCATACCCCACAACAAAATGGAATTGCAGAAAGAGAAAATAGGCATATTGGAGAGGTATCTCGTGCCATGCTCAATGAAAAAGACCTGCCACATTTTTACTGGGCTGAGGCAGTTGCTACAACAGTCTACATAATGAACAGGACTCCCACTACAGCAATACATGGAATGACTCCAGAGGAGAGGTATACTGGTAGGAAACCAGATATTTCTCATTTGAAAATTTTTGGTTGCATTGCCTATGTACATGTGCCAGATGAGTTGAGATCCAAGTTGGATCCAAAAGCTGAGAAGTGCATCTTTATTGGTTACTCTCTGCAGCAAAAAGGGTATAGATGCTATAACCCTTCTACTCGTAAGTTTACAGTGAGCAGAGATGTTGTTTTTGATGAGATGAGTAGCTGGTATAAACCAGTAAATGTGATTGATAATGTAGATGCACAAAATGGTAATGCTGCGCAAAATTCACAGCAGCAGTCACAAAATATTAGTGGACCTGGAGCGTCCTCTAGTAGTGGTTCACATTCTTTGCCATGGACAGGCAGATTGAGATTAGGAGAATCTTCTCAAAGCAATGCAGATAGTGGTATGTAGGTATCACGAAAAGGAAAAGAGAAGGTTGATCAGCCCATGTTTGATGTGAATGCAGGTCACTCTTATGTGGATGGTGAATCCAGTGGCTCAGAACAGAGCATTGATGATGAGTTGGGTATTCCTTCTATTGTTACACCTGGAGTAAGGAAGACCAGGGATGTTTTGAGAGCACCTGGGAGTGAACCTACTTTGCGCAGGTCTACGAGAGCTAGGTATCCTGTGGATAGGCTGAAATATGATGGATTTACAGCCATTCACTATGCATATATGGTCAAAGTGATACAGGAACCAGAACCCACATCTTTTGAGCAAACCATGGGAAAAGAAAAATGGGAGAAAGCCATGGATGAAGAAATGGATGCCTTGGAAGCAAATACTACATGGGAATTGGTACCTTTGCCTAAAGGTAAAAATGCAATTGGCTGTAAGTGGGTTTATAAGGTGAAGCACAATGCAGATGGTTCTGTGAACAGATACAAGGCAAGATTAGTAGTCAAGGGGTATGCACAAACATATGGCATTGACTATGAAGAAACATTCAGTCCGGTTGCAAGAATGGCAATCGTAAGAGCAGTCATTGCTATGGCTGCATCAAAGGGATGGTCTTTACATCAGATGGATGTAAAGAATGCCTTCTTGCATGGTGATTTGCAAGAAGAGGTCTATATGGAGCAACCACCAGGTTATGTGTATGCTGTTCATCGAGGAGTTTGTTTGCAGGTTGAAGAAAGCTTTGTATGGCTTGAAGCAAGCACCTAGAGCATGGTCTGACAAGATAGGACAGTACCTTGTCACTATTGGATTTCAGATTTCCAAGGCAGATTTCTCACTTTATGTGAGAAAAACAGAGAAAGGTATTATGCTGCTTGTCATTTATGTTGATGATTTGATTATGACAGGTGACAGTGATGAAGACATCCTTCATGTGAAAATGCTATTGAAGCAGAAGTTTGAGATGAAGGATTTGGGAGAGCTGCGTTATTTCTTGGGCATTGAGGTGATTAGATCACCAAGTGGGATACAGCTCTTGCATAGGCAGTATGGATTGGACATGCTGTCCAAATATGGGATGACAGGCTGTAAGCCTATTTCAGTTCCTTTGGAGCAGAATGTGAAGCTGAGCACAGATGCAGGTGAGCTTCTAGAAGACCCTACTATGTACAGACGCATAGTAGGAAGTTTGATTTATATGACTATTACCAGGCCAGATTTGAGCTATGCTGTTGGATTGGTAAGTCAGTTTATGCAGGCTCCAAGGAAACCACATTTGGATGCGGCTAGACGCATACTCAGGTATGTGAAGTCCACATTGCAGTATGGACTATTTTATGAGACTGGGGTTCAGATACAGTTGCATGGATACACTGATGCTGATTGGGCTGGTAGTATTTCTGATAGACGATCTACTAGTGGATATGTGTTCTCTTTTGGGAGTGCTGCAGTCACTTGGAGCAGCAAGAAACAGCCTACAGTTGCCTTGTCGAGCACAGAGGCTGAGTACAGGGGTGCAGCAATGGTTGCATGTGAGGTAGCTTGGTTGCATAAGCTACTTTATGATATGCATCAGTCTACAGATGGACCAGTTGTCATTTATTGTGACAACATGAGTAGTATACACTTGGCAAATAACCCAGTCTATCATGCTAGAACAAAGCACATTGAGGTGCATTATCACTATGTGCGAGAGAGGGTTTTACTAGGTCTTATTGATCTAGTTTATGTCAGCACAGAGGATCAGGTAGCTGACATATTCACGAAGGCATTGGGCGCAGAGAAGCTGCGCAAGTTCAGAGACCTGCTTGGTGTGCAGGAATTGGGATTGAGCTCAAGGGGGAGTGTTGAGATATCGAGCTCCACTCGTGATACGCCAGGGTGACCGTTGTGTATTTATGTCACCGACTTGTCAGTTGCAGATGCGGTTGGTACACCGCCGATGAATAATAGCTACATGATAGCTATCCTTATCTACTCTAGTTTGTGGCTCAGTTAGTATTCCACCTTAGTTAGTTGAGTTTGGTTTTTGAGACCCATATAGGGTTCTTCTATTTCTTTGTAAGAGAGTTCTTTTGGCTTACACAACTAAGAAGGAAAAACTGTTTTCAGCCTCCACCCTTGTGTGTCTTCCCCCATTGTGCAAGCAAGGAAGCTTCAAGCGAGACTCCTTCCTTCTCTCCCACAATCTTGACATAGGGAAGGAGGAGAAGTAGTTGCTTTATGGAAACAATGGAAAGAAAGAGAAATGTTGTTGACTTCAGTTGTCAAGAACACCACCAAACTCACTTTCTATCAATCTCCTCTCTCTCCCTTTGTCCACTCACCTACCACATGGCAAAGTTGAAAACTTCTCCTTAATCTGTATCTATCTACACTACTTTTCTATATTATCTATACTATTTTAGAATTGAAAGAAATACCAAGCCTCTCTCTAAGAAAGAATATGGTAGGGTCTTTTCTTAGATATTCATGTTTGCATGAGTGTATGTTTAGTAGAAAGAGTTCTAGAACTTATAAAAAGTAAAGTATTGGGATACAATGCGCGGTTTTGTCCCACTTGTAAATGTGTTCACCTTCTTGATTGTCTTGAGTGCCACTACAATAGTGAAGGAGTATTGGGATACAATGCACTATTTTATCCTACTTGTAAACGTGATCACCTTCTTGATTATCTTGAGTGCCACTACAATAGTGAAGGAGTCTAGGAGGAAGAGGATATCACGAAATTTGAAAAAGGACTACTTGACATTCAAACATGATTTTATAACCAAAAATAGCAAATATCATACATTGTAAGATAGATCTTGCTTATTGTCTATAAAGGTTTGCAAGCAAAGTGGTTATCTATTTGTGAGATAAAGCACCTACAATTATGAATACATATGGACTTTATGTGATGCGTATGTAGGTTCACAATATCGATCAATCTTGCTATATTTTCTTTTCCCGTAAATGTGATGATTATACATGCATACATGTAATGCAAACCACATTGCACTTAACCTTATCATGTTAGAGATCAACATGCATAGTAATATGCCTTAGTTCAATATAGTTATTTTCATAACATGTTGTACGTACATACATAAAGTGATGTATGAGAGAAAATTCTATATTCCAAGAACTTGTATAGGAGTCTAAATAGTTTGTGTGTCAACAAGTGTGTGACGATCAAGAGAGTGCCATTATGAGCAAGGATAAAGTAGTGTGTGTGATCCTATAAATATTAGTAGCATAAAGGACTAAAAAGTAATGTGTGTGCAACCCCATATTGTAAAACCAAACAAATAGTGCATAGGTTAGTCCATATGTCATGTGTATGTTGTGTGTGTAGATGGGTAGGAAGTAAGAGAGTCATGTATGACAATTAGGTATATGAGAAAGAAGAGTAGAAAAAAAAATGTGTGTATCTATCATGTGTATATTATGTGTGTAGATGGGTAGGAAGTAAGAGATTCATGTATAACAATTGAGTGTATGATAAAGGAGGGTAAATAAAGAATGTGTGTGTGTATTGGAAGTATGTATCCATATTGGAATATGAAGGGTATTGTATCATGAAGCATGTGATGGGGGATGCTTTCTTGAACCATTGCATCAAACATACTCAATACATACAAGGAGAACCTCACTCAAAATCACAAAAATAGAGGTGGGGCCCAAAATGTTTTCTTGCTAGTTTTTCTTTCTTCTTTCTCACACAATACAATGTAGACAGAGTAAAGATAAGGTACAACATAAAGCAAAGTATCCTAAAGTCAAATAGTGCATAACTGACTATACTAATTGATTGGCACTATAGCTATGCTAGATGTAGAGGTAAGTGTAACTAACCAAATATAATAAGTGATGAGTCAATAGCCATGTGAGAATGACATGCTAATTGTAGATGTGGGGACCCATAACTAGCTGGTCCATCATCAATGTTTGCACTTATTGTGCTTACCATCTCATCAGTTCCCTTAAGCCCAACTATATCTCTTACTATTCCAAGTAAGATTTGAAATGTTAAAAGCTTCGTTACACCCAATATCTTTGTGAAAATGTGAGTTACCTTATCTTGTGTATTGATCATACAAAAGTATCTAATATAAACATTGTGCTTTTGTAGAGAAAAGTAGAGATGCATAACTTTGGGAAGAATTACCTTGTTTTACTTTTAAAAAAAATCTTGTGCTATATGAGCTTTAAAGTAAGGCTATGTCTCTTCCTTTTTTATCTTTGGCAACAAGTGTTGAAAACTAATTCCACTAATGTTGTCTTTGTTATGATCTAACTCATATGATGTCTTTTTCTAAAATTGTCCTAGATGATAAAGTTATGTTTTTCTCTTAATTGGTATAATGAGTGGAATACATGGGAACTAGGGGTTAAGCACCTAGTCACATTGATTGGGGTATATAAGGTGTGAGAGTCCTAGTTTAGGGCAACCAGTTATTATCAAGAACATACTCTTCACCTTCATCTTTAGCCTTCCATGGCTTCCTTCTCCTTTCTCCCCTCTTTTGTGTATTTCTCTCTCCTCTTCTAGTCTTTGTTTCTCCTCTTCCTTTTCTCTTTCTCTCTCTTAAGCTCATTCTGCTCTCTCCTCTTAGCTTCATTCATTACAAGTGGTATTAGAGCTTCAAGCTTTGGTCCTTTTCTTATTTCCTCTTTCTCCATCCAGTTCCCTTTTCAAATCTGAAACCCTAGTCACTCAGGTCATAGATATAAGTACAACAATAATGACCATAATTAGCTTTAACTTTTTGGAGCAAGTACAAGCTATGGCTAGAGAGACTGAGACATATTTCTAGGTAAAATGGCTAACTTAGGAGGTTGTCACTCCTTTTCAAGCAAATTTTAGGGGTTCCAATACCAAAGTTCAAGACTTAGGAGTTAGAAGAGGACAAAATCTCAGTTACTTTTTGCTTCAGCCCCCTTCTCTCTCCCCCCAAGCAAGCTATCATAGCCATTCAACAAGAGAAAACCTATTCCTTCCTTAGAATAGCCCTCATGGTCTCCGGCTGAGACCATAGGAGTCTTCCCTACCCCCTAAGACCAAGTGGAGCACCCTTGTGAAGGGTTGTTGCTAGGCATTCACCCCAGGGAATAGCCTACAATTTGTGGTGCATTTTGCACTGCTATCCCTACTTTGGCCGCCCCATTCCTAGCTCTACTCATCCTTCCTACTGTTTCCTCATGGCATTGACAATCCTCCTACACCTCCTTGACTAGGTGGTCTTGGTCCTCATTCCTCAACATTTGAGCTCCCACCTCCTACAAGGTTCAATTCCCTATTGTACACTATCTTGAACATCCATTAAAGCTTAGCCCAAGCCCTCAAATCAGCCAACAACCCTTGGAAGTTCAGCCCTCAAGAGATCCTTCACTCCCCCCTTTTGCCTCTCTTACCTGAATTGAAGACATGGAGCTTAGCATGCAAGGATTTCTTGTGGGCATGCATGAAAGCTCTCTTTTAAGCTTTTCATTACTAAAGGTTAAGCTTGGGTACAAGCTTGGGACCCCCATCATTGGAAGCATTTGAATGCTTGAAGGCTTAATCCACCATTAGAGTGCTCTTATCAATCACGCTTGCTTGATGGAGAAATTGGCATCATAATGGATCATGCTTCAACTATCTTCCCCAAACACTAAAGAGGTATGTCAATTTGATCTTAATCTCTCATCTTAATCCACTTGTTGCTAAGCTTAATTCCTTTTGTTAGAGAGATTATTGTTGTATAGGATTTACTAGTTCAAGCTTTCATTGTATCCATGTACCCACTGAAATCAATGCCCCATTTGCTTCCTCCCAATGCATCATGAGTAATCCTAAATCAATTGCATTTGCTGACATTAACTCTTTCTGATCTTATGTGCTTTGGATTAATCCCAAGTGAGTAATAAGCCTTTGTAAAAAGAGGTAAATAGCAGCCAATGAGTTGCTGGATTGCCAAGGTAATCCCTATCTCTTGTTTATCCTTGCATCTCATGAAATGGTCCAATGTTTCCTTTCCAATGCATCTCTCATGCCGATTTCTTAATAAAAATGTCTACCACATGTATACTCAAGCTAAGGAAAAAGGCTGATGCTAGGCGAGATGGTAAGCCAAAAGTGAGATGACCCTCCCTTACCACTTAAGACCCTGAAGGGGTGCACAACCTAGCCGAGGGGGGACTTTGCCCACCTCTTGGTGATTTGGAACCCAATATTTATATGCAGGTGTATGTATCCCTCCCATAGTCTCCACCATTCCTGATGAATAACCCCTTTTGGACACCCTTTCAGTGCTTATGGTATCCATGCCATGACACTTGGGGTGTATGCAGTCCAAAGAGATGTATGCCATGACACTTGAGGTGTATGCAGTCCAAAGAGATGTATGGCATTAAGCTCCACTTATATAGTGATGAAAAAGAAGATGGATATGAAAATGTAATTGGGATTATAATTAGTGTGCCCAAGATGTTGTTTATGATGATGCTCATGTCTCTTGATGTATGAGCCATCCATACACTGCATTTGTATAAAGAGACAGAGCTCATCTCAAAGAGGGCATTGTCCTCTTCAATTTGAATCAAAAATCTCCCCAATTGGGGTTATAGTCTAAAAGTTATGTCCATTTTTATGCCCTAAGGTCACTATGGACAAGGTGAGACTACTCCAAGACAGGCATAGAAATCCAATTGCAGAAAATTTTCATCATTTTTTACAAAAAATAGTAATAGTTCATCTCAAAGATGGTTTTCTCCCCTTTGATTTGAATAAAAAAATCTAATCAACTAGAATTTCCCACCAAAAGCTGCATCCCATTTATTGACAGTGGGTCTAATTGACTGCATCTAAATGGCTTGCTAGAAAGGCAAAAGTAAGGCCCATAAAGAGGTCTAAAGGGAGATTAGGGACTCTAGGACCTCAATGAATTACCATTAATACCATATTCATGATGGTAATTACCATTCAATGATTGCCATGCTGGCCATTAATACCATGGTGATATGCATAAGGAAGTGCTCGAATGGATGCCTATAGCTTGCTCAACCACACTTTATGTCAGCATGAGCTTCGTCACATGGAGAGATATAATGACATGGTTACCAACCACCACCAAATGATGTCAAAATTTGATGAAGCAATTGAGAAAATGGCCCTCTTTAACTCTAGGACTAAGCACACCTTGGAGAAGCTCACTACTCTTGTAGCTCAGCTAGCTACCACTTTGTCCCAAGAAAAGGCGAATGAATCTAAGCGCGAGTCTTGATGGCCCCCACCACTGGAGCCACTACATGGTCCACGGGACATTCTTGGATCCAAGGATATTCCCTCTTCTACCTATGAAGTCGATGAACCCTCTCATGCTCATGACGAGCCTCTATTGAGCTCCCCCATTACCCATGTAGCCAACCCTCTAGTGAGGCCCTCTCCCACCATTGGTAGAAGCTCCCCTACTCTCCCTTAGAGCCCCAATGGAGCCTATATGGGTCATCCCCATCATGGACAATATGGTATTAATGGCCAGCATGGCAATCATGGGCAACATGACAATATAGGTAGCATGGCTATAATGGACAGCATACAATAAATGCACAAAATGGTATGCATGGATAGGAAGGTTTCCATGGGTAGCAAGGCCCTCATGATCTTTGTGATAAGATCCTTATCACACTAAGTACAATGGGAAATCTCCCTCACCATCAAACTTGGAATAATGTATATTCAAATTAGAGTCCTACTTCAATATCTACCCCCGTACAGATGATCATAAAATTATATTTTCTTCTCCCCCCTTGTTGGAAGGATTTAGCCACACATGGTGGTGCTATATCAATCGAGAGAATCATCAATTCATTGATTGGGAAGACTTCGAAATGCATGAAGTTCAAGTATTTATATCCCCCGTGAAAAAAGAGTAGTTGGCAAGACAATGGTACACTATTGATGAACGTAATCTCACTATACAAGAGTACAAAAATTAGTTTATAAACTTGACCATGTATGTAGAGCATTAGTGATGATTCCAAATTGCAGAACCAAGCCTATCAGCAGATATCATGGCTCAAAAACCCACCACACTATTTGATGCAGTTGGCTGAAAAATATGTAAGAAAGTACCATAAGAAAGAGTTTTCAGCAAGGTTATGGATAGCCTTGCAACCCATTGAGGTCATACCTATATGGGGGTGGTTTTAAAGGCAATTCCATGCCTAATAGCAATCCCAAAATACCCACTTACCCCCCCTTCCATGTTGAAAGAAAACATAGCACTTTTGGGACAACATTTGGCTCTAATGCTAAGAGTAAACATGCTCACCTGCATCACCCTCCAATGGCTCAAGTGGCCAAAGGTTTATTTCCTTGGATTTTGTGAAGGAACGAAAGGAAAAAGACCCCTATTTTAAATGTGGGTATAAGTATACTGTTGATCATGCCTCCAAGTGCCCTTACAAGATAGCCAATGTCAAAGTTCATAGCATGTATGTAATGGAAGATTAGCATTATGATGGGGATAACTTACATGTTAACAATAAGAAGCATGTTGAGGATGTGGACCATGAGTAATTTTATGACATGGAGGATGGGTTTCCCTTTGACCCAGGCCGTTGCCCATCCCATGCACTTGATTTGATATCCCACTTAACTACCACCTCCCTTTGCTCCATCTACTTGGAAGCTTGGATGGGTTCTAGGAGCCTTAACACCATGTGTATTCAAGGTAGTATTCATGGAAAGCATGTATTTATCCTTGTGGATAGTAGTACTACTCACAGTTTTGTTAATAAATTGGCCATTAACCGGTTGAAATACACCCTTACAGAATTACAGCAACCTTTGAAAGTTCAAGTAGTAGTACTCACAGCTTTTTTAATAAATTGGCCATTAATCGATTGAAATACACCCTTACGGAATTATAGAAACCTTTGAAAGGTCAAGTAGCAAATGGCGAGGAAGAAATTAGCACATATGTATGTCTCCTTGTTCCCTTATGCTTGGCTAAGAATTATGTGTTATTGGTTGACCTAATTGCATTAGACATGGGCCCCATTGATATTGTCTTGGGTTGTGATTGGCTGAAACAATTGGGAAAAATTACTATGGACTTCTCTCAGCTCTACATGGAGTTTATGATACATGGTCATCTCATCCACTTAGAAGGATTTCATGATAATGCTGATTTTTAGCTCATTATAGCAAAGCAACTCAAACGGGAGTTTAAGAAATGTTCACAGATCTTTATCTTCCACTTGAATAAGAAAAATTTAGATCAACCCTCCAAATTATCTAATGATTCAACCTTGCAGGCCTTTATAGCGATCTATTTTTGAAATGCCTACAGACCTTCCCCCTAAGAGGCAAGTGGACCACCCACTATATTTAGAGCCCCATTCCAAGCAAGTGAAAACAAGCCACCTTATAGATTCTCCAAGTGTGAATATGAAGAGGTTGCAAAGCAAGTCAATGGGTTACTTGAGATGGGTTTCATTGAATTGAGTTCTTCCCCTTATGCATCCCCCATCTTGTTAGTCAAGAAGAAAGATGGCTCTTTCCACATGTGCATCGATTATAGAGACTTGACAAAAATCACAGTGAAGAACCACTATCCCATCCCATGTATTGATGACTTGTTAGATGAATTGAAAGGGGGACACTTTTTTACTAAGATTGATTTGCGCTCTGGCTACATTAGATCTGTATAAGACAGGGTTATGAAATCAAAACGGCTTGTAGGATTGATCATGGGCTTTATCATTTTTTTAGTGATACCTTTTGGATTGACTAATGCACCTGCCACATTTTAGAGCCTTAGGAATAAAATTCTCCACCCCTTCTTGTTCAATTTTGTGCTCATTTTCTTTGATGACATTCTCATTTACATAGCAATTCACAAGAGGAGCACTTGGCACATATTAGAAGGGTGTTTCATATCTTGAGAGAGCATCAACTCTTTGCTAGGGAAAGTAAGTGTATCTTTTTGCATATATTTGTGGAGTACTTGGGATACATTGCTAGCAAAAATGGCATATAGGTTGACCCCAAGAAGGTACAATGTGTTAAGGACTACCCACTCCATCCATCACTACTTCATTACATGGTTTCTTTGGTCTCTCTTCATTTTATAAACGCTTCATCAAGCATTATGCCACCATTGCAGCATTGACTAATCAGTTAAAAAATAAATCATACTTTGGGATGCCACTACTGATCATAGCTTGAAATAATTGAAGGAAATGCTTACTTTAGTCCCCATCCCTCCTCGTATGTCTCGATTTCTCTGAGTTTACCATTTAGTGTGATGCTAGTGGCAGGGGTATTGGTGCGGTCTTGTTGCAAGAGCATGGTGTGATTGCTTTTGAGAGCCGTAAGCTTGATGACAAGGAGATCCAAATGAATGTGTATGACCAGGAGATATTGGGCTGTAAAATATTACACGGCGCAGCCAACAGAATCTGAGAAAGAGATAGAGAGTACGCAACAGATAAGAGAAGAATCAGTAAATTCTTTAACTCCAAACAACTGATACAAAGATGGCTCTGTCCACCCGTGCGCTTCCACTGTGTGAAGCTTAGATGGCGATCTAGACAGAGGATAGGTGAAGAGCTTAAGGCTAGCTGGAACAACAACTCTGACTGGGGGAAAGATGAGTGAGAGATGGCTGCGAAGGGGTTTAGCTTTTATAGCCCACGAAGGTCGTTAGGTCGGCCTGCTGACCGCGACCTACCATATGAGCCTCCACTAGTCAGCTAGGGAATATTCCAGGGAATATGACCCACAACAGTCATGTTTTTGCCATCCTGTCACATAGACCTCATCTGATATACAAGTCAGGACCCGGGCTCACATTTGGCTTCTCCTCATAATGGGGGCCTTACAACTTTGAGCACCATGGATCATTGGTAGCACCTAATGAGGGTGGGGCATTGATCATATCTAACATGGGCATCCTCCACGCTATTAAGAAATGGCACTACTATTTATATGGTAGTCACTTTCAAGTAAAGAGTGACCATAGAGTTCTCTAGCACTTCCTGACCCAGTCTACTTTGACTTCTAAGTAAAGGAGATGGGTGGTGATATTGCAAAACTATGATTTTGACATTTCTCACACTCAAGGCAAAGATAACATCGTGGCTAATTCACTCTCTCAGATGTGGGTATGCAAAGTATCCTCCACTTCAGAGTTGCATAGTGATTGGATTGAGGATCTTCAAGAAGCTTATTTGTTGGATGAGGACTTCAACCACATATTCTAAAAATTACAGCATGGGATAACAGCTAAAAACTCCCAATATCAGCTCAAGAGTGGCCTTATTTGGTCCCATGGCAAGATGATCATCCCTACACTTCTTCTTTCATACAGAAGATCATGGAAAAGATGCATTCTTGATGCACTACTATTGGTCACTTGAGTGTTTTCAAAACATATGATAGGATTGCCAAGAGCTTTCATTAGAAAGGCTTATGGAGGGATGTCAAGGAGTTTGTGATCAAAGGTGTTCATGCCAAATAGAACAATAACAATATGCTTAGGCCCAGTGGCCTCTTGCAACCCCTTCCTATTTTGAAGGGAAGTGGACACATATCACCATGGACTTTATCATGGGCCTCCCCATTACAAAGAAAGGATGGGATAGTATATACATGGTAGTCGATTGCCTCACCAAAGCTACCCACTTTATCCCTACTAAGACACAATACACTCTCTCTCCAGGTGGCCACTCAACTTATGGAGTCTATCTTCAAGTTGCATGGATTACAACACACCAAAGTGCATGATCAAGATGCCAAGTTTATGAGCAACTTTTGGCAGGAAATTGTCACATCTATGGGTGCACCAAGCTTGCTCCATCCACTAAATACCACCCCGAGATAGATGCCTAGAATGAAAGAGTAAATAAATGGCTTAAGGTGTACTTACGACACTTTTACCATGATTTACAATACAGTTGGGATACGTGGCTCCAATTGGCTAAATTTGCATATAACAATCCCGCCCACTCTAGCATCGGGGTTTCTCCTTTTGAGGCATGATACAAGTATAAGGTTCCCCTTCCTACAATCTTATTCAATGATAAGATCAACCCTCAAAGCAAAGCCAAGTTGGATCACTTGCATGCCCTC
This sequence comes from Lygodium microphyllum, assembly GCF_053477565.2. NCBI lineage: Eukaryota > Viridiplantae > Streptophyta > Polypodiopsida > Schizaeales > Lygodiaceae > Lygodium > Lygodium microphyllum. The sequence goes on from NC_141144.1 coordinate 134,830,458, forward strand.
CTTTAGCAATGCAAGGTGAATCTTCAAAAGGCACAAAGTCACATGAAACACTATGCTAATTAGAAAAGAAGGCAGTTGGATTTCCAAGAGGAAGAGTTGGTCCTCTTAAAAGTGCCTAAGTCCTATTACTCCATTCTCAAAGAATATAACAGTAACAATTTGGCCCACCGTTTCTATGGCCCCTACCGGATCGTCAAGAGAGTTGGTGATTTGGTCTACTGATTAGAGCTTCCCCCTACTACCACCAAGATTCACAATGTATTTCATGCCAACCAGCTAAAGCCCTTCATTGGCACCTTATTGGACTATATGAAAGAACTTTCCTCCATAGGTGAAGAAGGTATCATTCAATATATCCTCGAGGCAATCATTGGGCAATGAGATAAACACGTAAGATCTCGATCCATCAAGGTGTACCTCATCCAAGGGTAGGATCTACCCCTAGAAGAAGCCTCATGGTGCCCAGTCACTATTGGCAATGAAATTTCTTACCTCCAAGATGCCCAATGGGCTAAAGACTAGCAAGTTATGTTCCCTTTTGACCACACCTTATGCTTGTAGACTGCACATTGTTTTAGAAGAGTTTCGTACTTGCCCAAATCTTAGCAATGCACTTCTGAACCAGCTCACCAATCCACAACCATTTCATTTTCCATGAAAAATTGGTCTTTTATGCCTCCTAGGTCACTTTTTCACTTCAAAAATGCATCCCAAATTCCAACCCTTAGGAAACTAAGACTTGGTGACAACATATAGGAAAAGAGTGCAAAATAAAAAATGCACTCTTAAACAAAAAGGATGGTGCAAAAGAGTCAAACGTCTCCCAAAGCAAGAGGTTTCTAATACATTTTTGGCAAAGGGAAACACAATACTTTACAAAAAAACCTTCAAGAAGGCCATTGTGCATAGGAATTTGTTTGCCATTTTGGTGGATATAATTTCTTTGATGGTGTGCATATGAATTTCTTTGAAATTTTGGTGGAGATGACAATTTCTTTAATGGTAATGACTAAGTCTATAATCAATAAAAAGAACTTTTGTAAGCTAAAAATGATTGCATGTTCATGGTTTGGGGAGCAATAAAGGAAAGGTCTTTGTCATGCAATTGTAAAGAGAAAGAAGCCTAATCTTATAGCATTGTAGGAGGTTAATCTTTGAAGTCTATAAAACCTATGGCTATTACTATGGCAAGGGAGAAGAGGTATAATGAGAGTACACTTCTTCAATTAGTGAAAAACTATGGCTATAAAACCTATGGCTATTACTATGGCAAGGGAGAAGAGGTATAATGAGAGTACACTTCTTCAATTAGTGAAAACTTTAGGTCAAGTGAATACTAAAAGATAGGTGATGGTAACATAGGAGCTACAAGGCTATTGGTTGACAAAGAAATTGTGCATATATTGTTAATGTATGGTCCAAATGTATTAGCAAATAGAGCAAGGCTCAGGAGGAGATAAAGCTAGCCATGAACAACTCTAGTACTATCCCCATGGGGGACTAGAATATGACCTTCTATGATGGTGATATATCACACAAATCTAGAAACATGGTGTTACAAGAAAGAGAAAGTTGGGATGATCTTGTTAAATCAAATGATTTGGTGGACCCCACATTGTTTTCAATAGTGGGAGGAAACCCCACATTTCATGGCATAATAGGCACCCAGGAAGACATGGCATGCAACCCATCTTGATCATGTGTATTTCAATCATAGGGGCCACTAGGTCTCAAACAATGGAGATTCATGATGCTCTCAAATGTAGAGTTATTTGGTCATACCCTATTCCAATTTTTGTCAATGTTCACATCATGTCAAGACCAAATAATGACCCACCACTATTCAAATTTAGCGCCTCATTCCTAACTTCATAATCCTTTTTCTTGGGGGATGTACCTATAAAAAGCCATCCATATCAAATGTGTTCAAATGATATTTAAAAATGGCCTAAACTTGTCATAAGACAATATAATGACCCCTTCTTAAGAAACTAGTGGTTTCCTTTTAAATCATAATTTAAAAACAACTTTTGATAATGTAACCCTCTAAATTATACCAAATAAAATAACATTTCTATTGATCACATGTGGTACACTTAGATTTTTTGAAGTGCACCTCCCAAGGCCTTTATGAGATAGCTTAATGGTGAGTGGAGGTTAGATGGAGAGATAGATGCCAATTTGACAGCTAAATGGAACAAAAAAGTCAAGGCTATAACTACTCTCACTAAGAAGCCTTGCAAAAATTCATCTAGAGAAAGGAGGGGACTCGAAGCTAAGAGTTTCAACTACAAAGATAATCTATTTCAGGCTTTGGATAAGTCTCATAATGATATGATTCTAGGTCAGTTGCTCGAAGGAGTTAAGGTTTACAAGAGGACTAAGAAAATCATAAAATTGAGGCTACTAAATTGTAGCTAAAGGGTAAATGGATGGGTTTGGGAGACACTCTGCACAATAGAGCATTTAGTTCTACAATAGAAAGTAAAGATGGTAAATTGATCTATGATGACACAGAAATACTTGAATCCTTTTTAGGGTATCTGGTTGCTCTCAAAGGAACTTTTCCAAATCTCCTACAAAATTACAAAGAAAAGGTGAAAGGCTTCTTAGAAGTTGAAGCATCGATGGTATCACAAGAAGAAGCAATTCTTTTGGTGTAGCCTTTCTCCAAAGATGAAATGTAAAATTTCATCTTCAAAAGTAAATAGGCAAGACCTCAAGCATTGATGGCATTTGAGTGGAAGTCATAAAAAAGCTTTGGGAAGTGTGTCCCTAGGATATTTATAACCTATTCAAGAGAAGTAAATTGGAGGGAAAGTTCCTAATAGAATTGAATAGGGGGACTTGTGAAGCTAATACCTAAATTACTTGACAATATTAAAATGTCTTAATGGAGGCCACTTAGTATGCTCAATGTGATGTGCAAGATTATGGCCAAGGCTATTGCCAACACGATCAAGTTTATACTAGGGAGAGTCATGCACCCACAAGAGTATGGGTTTTCCCAATGTAGGAAGATTCATGATGCAATGCTCAACTTGATTCTATCTATAGCAAGCCCTAAGTCTCCAATAAGATTTTGTTCTCATCAATATGGACTTTGATAAGATCTATAATCAAATTAGTTTGCACTTTGTCATTGAATTGATGAATATATTAGGATTTGGAGTAGGATTCATAAGTGTGAATAGAACTCTCTTCTCAATTTTCAAAGAGATACTCTATGTCAATGGTCTTTGGTCCAAACTATTTTTATGACAAATATCAGTAAGGTAGGGGTGTCCTTGTACCCCACTAACATTTTCTTTGATTTTTAATCCTCTATAAATGAATGTAGATATGAGGCTAAGGCAAGGACTAATAAAATGCCTATCCTAAAGCTAGGATTCTACCTTTGTAGCCCAATTTTTTGCAGATGATAACTCTAAGATTGTTGAATCTACAATAGATATATAATCAATTCTTTGAATTTTTTGGGTTGAAAATCAATGATCATAACATAGAGCTAGTCTTCTTGAGTTAGGGAGATTAAAGGTCATGTATAGAAATATTTGGCTTCAAAATGATTGAACATGGCCAATCTTTTTGCTATATTGGCTGTCTTATGGGAGTAGGAACATGAAGTATGAGGCCAATTGGCTGAAAGGAAAATTGGAGACCAAGTTCAAGAAATGGATTAACATACAACTCACCTTTGCAAGGAGACTTATTGCTAATTGAAAATATGGATAAATACTAGTTTTATTCCCAAGTTGATGAGGAAGAGAATGTTCTTTCTCAAACAATGCTCTCTCAATATTCTTACTATCCTTTCTCAACCTCTCCTTTCTCCATACCCCCCCATGGATCCGCTGGCATGTTAACATCCCCCTCATCTATCCCCCATTCTTCTTTAGAATAACCCCTTTAAACTTGGCTCCTAAACCACTGAGCCCTTCTTCTCGACAAGCAGCTCCACCCACTTCCCAAAGCATGGAGAATGGTTGTAGTTCCAACCCTATAGTTTCTCAACCCTCCAAACCCCATGCCAAAACTTTTAAGAAAAAGGCCCTAGACCTCAACAACGAAGTCCCAAAAGTGCTTCATCCAAGAAGCAACGTATTGCAAAGAAGAAAGGTGTGGCGGACCTCACTGATGATAAGGATAATGAAAAGGGCAAGGCAACTGGGAGGATTTTTGGATGGACAAACTCATTCATGTCGAGGGTGGCATGAATGAGGAATTTGGAAACCCCAAAAACAAGAGATAAACCTTTGGGCCAAAGTGGCACACCAATTGTTCACTACTTAGTATGATTATGACAAAGATACTAAAGCATGTTGAAAAAAGTGGGCTATAGTATTAGGTCAATATATAGGCATTGCACTTGCAAGTAGTATGACATGGTGGACAAGTACTACCATAATAAGGTGCCAATCAATTGTGTGTCCCATGTAGCATCTACTATCTTTAACCATGATGTGGGTGATGTGGTTGGGGGGGCCAAGGGGAGGGGCGGAGTTGGGGGGGGGGGGAAGAGAGGGGAGGAGAGAGGAGAGGGGTGAGACAACTATCAAGGGAGACTCCCAAGATGAGACCGAATGTGAGGACTCTTTGACTAACATAGCTAAAACTAGTTGAGCACTCCTTGATCAACTCAAGGAGAACTCACTTCAATATGGGGTCTTAGAGAGTAGGCACCTAGATACCCTTGCACAATTCCAAGACACCATGGATGGATTTTTAAATTAAGCTAACATGAGTTAAAATGACTTGTAATGTTTGAATATTTATTAAAGTGTGTTATCATTAGTAATTTATGCTTTTAATGTGTTATCAATAGTAACTGGTGCTATTGACGCATGCTACACAAATAAAAATAAAATGTACTTCCAAATTGCTTTGTCAAAGTAATTTGTTTACCTGTTACACATTTCACAATATTGAAAAGCTAACACAAGGGGATAATTTATCTCACTAATATACATGTGTGTATGTAGGTTAAAATGGAAATCTCCAAAAGGTTGGCCTTGTTTTGTATATGGCAGTGCTCATTGGCAAACATGGAGCTTCTTGCACTAAGACACATGCACATTGGTGAGGCCATATGGTTGTATCTAATTCAATGTATGGGTCATTCAATAAATTTTTAAAATCCAATTAACTATTATTGAGGGTCATGAGTGTAGAAAGGCTCGGGCTTATCCATGTCTACAATATTTTCTTGATCATTACTTAGCATGTTCTTACTTAGAAAGTATGTTCAAGCGGTGTCTTCACATCAACATAGAGACTTTTCATTACTTGTGTGGGAAACTTGCTTCACAAATGGAAAATAAAAAATATACTTGGCCACTCTACGTATTATCTTAAGACTTCATAAATTGGCATCCATTATAGCATTAGAGGTCTTAAACATTTGTATGGGTGTGCAAAGAGCACCACTTGTGGCATAATCATAGACTTTTGTAAGGCTATCCTCACATCGGGTGGCTTAAGAGCTGCATATATATGAGGCAACCTAACATGTAGCCCAATGGAAGAGGATCAAAGAACAACAACAAACTCAATGGTTGAGATACAAGTAGTTCATCCCATCCAAGTAGAAGATGCAATGGAGTGAGCACAAAGAGGGGACAAAGGTGGTGGTGGAGCTATACCAAATGACTTTGATTGAGATACAAGTAGTTCATCCCATCCAAGTAGAAGATGCAATGGAGTGAGCACAAAGAGGTAACAAAGGTGGTGGTGGAGCTATACCAAATGACTTTGATTATGGGGCTAATCGGTGCAACAATGTTGCTACAATAGGTAACTTGCTATGGAGGCGCAACAAGCATAAGGACCTTTACGATATCAGAATGAAGAGCATATCCTCAAATTGCTAGCTTCTTGAAAAAATGTTATCAAAAATCAAAGATAAGAACTTGGAGCAAGAGAATCACAAGAGCGTGGAAAGCAATACCATCACACAAGCTCAAAATCGTGCCATGAAGACTCATTATGAACAAATTGCCTAGTATGGAAAAGTAATGAAACAAATTGCCAATTGAGGATAAATTAGGGAAGGCAACGAGGCTATCATCATCATGCATTTTTTGCAAAAGAGAGTAAAAAAGTGCATGACATCTCTTTTGGCAATGTAGAGAGCTTATAGTTATTTAGAGATGTACCCAAAAATCAATAAAGGCAACAAATTTTGAAAAAAAAATCAATCAAGAATTGATTTTTTTTTGAGAGCAAGGCAATATGAATAAAGGGTCAACAAGGACATTGAATCTTTTAAGAGTACTAGCAATAGCATGGTTATGGAAGGTGAGAAACAACTCGTTTTTAGTAGGAATAAGAAGCATCTACAGCTTCAAAAAATGTGGCCACAAGTGCGAAATATATATAAGAGGGGTTTCACACACAAAAAAGGCAAACTATGCCCACTGCATTCACTAAATATAAACTAGGTTGACACATATAGTTAGGTTTAGGTAGTGATATTGTTGCTTTTTTTTTTTAAAGTCCAAGTTTTTTTGGGGGAGAAATTTGAAGGGGGGGACCTTTTCTTTTTTTGCTTGAAAATAAAAGTTAAACATAAAATATATATCTTTAAAGAGAGTATGATTGAATATGGTTTTACATATTAATCTTGATATTTAAAAAAATATGTGATTTATTAAAATATTTTGATCGAGTATAGTTACTTATAAGTTCTTAAAGCTAATCAAATTTGGCTACAAAGTTGTCATTTAGCTTGAGTTGTACTACTAAAGAAGAGTACCTTGCAAAACATAAAAGCAAAAGAAAGAAAGTTTCTTAGTTACAATCTAAAATGTGGTGATTTTCATGTTTAACTAAATGTTTTTGTTAAAAATTAGCTTATAAGTCATAAAAACATAAAATAACACAAGAAAACACATGAACATACTATACAAATAGCAAGTTAAAGAGCTAGCACATACAAGTCTCTTCGTTATTTTATAACTATGTAAAAAGATGCCATTTTCTTATATTTTGAGAATATTTATGCTTTCATTTACTTTTCTTTACTTTTCCTTACAATGTTCATTATCACAAAAAGGGAAAAAGATAGATTCTAACCTTGTGAAAAATTGTGCAAATGAAGATTGGAATTATCTTTGCTAAAGTGAAGCTTGCAATGATGGGATGGAAACTAGATTAACTCTAAGTAAAGTAATTATTATTTTAAATATTTAACAAAATAGATATATATACTAATATAATATATAATTTATTTGTATTCGTATATTCTAATTAAAAGGAAAATATCTCTTTTAGACTATGCATTAGATGAATACCACTCACGAGTTTTGGAGCTAATTTGCTTTGGCTAGAAACTTGTCATATAGCCTATTGCGCACCTTGCAAAACATAAAATAAAAATTAATAAAGTTATACTCGGTCAAAGTTTAAGATGCAATGACTTTCATATTTCACTTTTTTTTTGTTGCATTAAGACTTATAACTTCGTAAAAGCATAGCAGTGCTATAAAAAAACACATAAACACGTTATACAAGCAACACGTTGAAGAGTTGACATAGGTTTCTTCATTTTTTTATAAGTATAAGGGAAGTTTTTGTTCCCCCATCTTTTGAGAATATATGTAATTTTCTTTATTTTCATTTATTGTTGATTTTGAGAAAAAGGAAAAAATGTAGATTCTAACCTTGTGAAAGATTGTATGTCTAAAGATTGTAGTTGCCTTTGCTAAAGGAAAGCCTGCAATGATGAGATACAACCAAATGAGCAAACTACATTAATTGTAAGTACAATCATTGTTAGTCTCATATTCAAAATAATTTTATAACCTCAACTCCTCTAGCCTTAAGCTACCCCTAGTAGAACCCCAAGTACCTAAGCAAATGAAATACATTAGAACTGATTGCATATGTGAGTCATAAGCTAAAACTAATAACTAATAAATAAGCTAAATAATTGAATTAATTAAATAAACTAATCAAATAAGTTAATTATTTGGACTACTTAAATGAACTAATTTTACTAATAAATAGCTAGCATGGTGGTGAAATAATGAATTAACTAATTAATAAGTCAACTAATCAAACTAAATAAATATAATAAATTAAATAAATTATAATTAATCAAATAAATAATTCACAAGCTAAAATTAATAGATAATTAACTAATTAAAAATTTAATTAATCAAAATAATTTAATAAACTAATAATTAATCGAGTAATTAATAAGGTAAAAATAACAATATATAATATACAACTAATTAATAGGCTAAGTAATTGACCTGTTAAAAATTTATATCAAACTAACTAATAAAACTAAAGCAATTGAATAGGAGTCATATTTTGATTTCCCTAGCCATCTCTTTAAGCCCTACTAACGATCTGCACTTCTCAACTTCTTTTCTTCTTTCTTCGTGTAGCACGAATAACATCCAAGACACATGCTCCTTCTTCTTTTTCTTGCTTTGTGCAACAAGAATAACTTCCAACATGCCTGATCCTTTTTTGCCTCATCTAATTTCATCTTTTCTCTTCGTGGTGTAGGAATAACTAGAGGAAGAGAGAAGATGAACTAGAGGAAGTAAGACGAACAACAAGTAGAGAAAAAGCTTAGGAAGACGAGCAATAAGTAGAGAAAAAGCTTGTGTTTGTTCTTCTATAGCTTTTGTCATGATGAAGTAAACACTTTTGTTATGATGAAGCAAACACCATAGTCCATTTTTTTAAAATAAAAATTTTGAAAAATCAAATACATTTTTAAAAAAACCCAAAACCCCCTTTCATTGCACATGTAAAAATTGTATTCGCTTGATAAACGAAGCCACATTTACAAACATTCTATGAGCCATTGTTTGTCGATGCTAACTGCATTTCAAGAGTCGTGGCAAATGACAAACTTTGGCTTGTGCTGCAAAGCCCCTCTTGTGTAACATTTCCACCCCCCCTCCCTCCCACCATATGACCTCCCCCCCGTAAATTTTCTTTTTTTGAAAAAAAGATTTAACCCCCTTGTTGCGCCGCCAACTGTCGGACGGTGTGAGGGGAGGGGGTTGTCGTGACGTCAATGGGGGAGGGTGCCATGTGGCGAAGGAGGTGGCAGGGGGGGTTGCGGTGTTCCGTGGGAGGAGGAGGGAGGGCCTCCATTGATAATCCCCCCCCCCCCAAGACCCTATAAAAAGGGCTTAAGTGTGGGAGGGAGGACCCTTCACTGGAGAGAAAAACAAAAGAAAACTGAGAGAGAGAGAGAGAGGAAGGAAGAGTAAGAGGAAAGAGGAAGAGTAAGAGAAGAGAGAGAGAGAGGGAGAGAGAGAAGAAAATAGTTTTTTTGTCTTCCTCCTTGAAGAACTCTGAGCTTGCCATCTTCCTTCTCCCCCCTCTTGGATAAGGTCCTCGTAGAGGAGTCCCTTCCGCGAGGAGTCATCTCTCTCGTAATCTGGATGCGTAGCCGCGAAGCAAAAGCCAAATCGCACGATGCCTCCCAAACGAAGTAAGGTCCCAATCAAACTCGAATCTCGCCTCAACTGATGGAGCTGCGGGTCAAGGAACCACATCACTTGGTAATCACGTGTGTTCCATACACCCTACCCTAATGGGAGGTCTTAAGGACATAGGGCGACTTCATTGGGAAGGGAAAGCTATTCGATGAAAGTCTATCATAACTAACCACCATTTAGTTTACATCATTTTATCATATTGGAAATTGTGCTTACTTGCACTTTGGTATGTTTTAGAACGAGTAAATCACACAGAAGATTTTGCATTCATGCATGCCGATTTAAAAAAAAAGAAGCAAGGACCTTATTGATTATGCTCATAATAATTTAGATTATGCACTAACATTAACATGCTTAAAAATGGGTTGTTAAAACACTTATGCATATTCGTCAATTGAGCAAAAATAATACTTTTTTTCTTTGCATCACAAAATTTGTGAAATTGGAAAGGTAGAAGTGATAGTTTGAATCAAGTACATGAAATTCCTGAATTACTACGATGACGTTTAAGTATATCTAGGCCATTGCAATACTAAAACATGTATTAGGCCCCTATAAACCTTCAGAGGGGAGTGGTTCGCTTTTGCCTTAGGCTTGATAACTTCACGTCCTCCGCCCAAAAGAAAAAAAAATATACAAGTCTGTATTTGTGTTTTGCATAAGCATGTCGAAATGAATTCCCAAAAGCAAAGGCTTGCATTGCAGCATTATCTTAGGAAAGATAAGCCTCTAAATTGTTTGGCATCATGATCAGTTTCATTTGTGTTGCTAGGAATTCATCTTGAAGATAACTGTACACCGCACATATGAAATTCTAATAATTGCTCAATAGCCGTTCAATAAAAATGAACCCTATACATGCAAGGATAGGGCTCAACTCAACTTATTTAGGGTTTTGAAGAAATTAAGCCAATCTATTATTACTTCATAGGGGAACGGAATGAAGAAATTTGCTATCCTTCAGAGGATATTGGAAATTACCACTAAGGCAAGAAGGACAAATGCTAGGGTCAAGAGAGAGACCCCACCTTAGCAGATGTCTGTTGAGATATCGAGCTCCACTTGTGATATGCCAGGGTGACCGTTGTGCATTTATGTCACCGACTTGTCAGTGGGTGGCAGATGCGGTTGGTACACCGCCCATGAATAATAGCTAGATGACAGCTATCCTTATCTACTCTAGTTCGTGGCTCAGTTAGTATGCCACCTTAGTTAGTTGAGTTTGGTTTGAGACCCATATATAGGGTTCTTCTATTTCTTTGTATGAGACTTCTTTTTGGCTTACACAACTAAGAAGAGAAAAACTATTTTCAGCCTCCATCCTTGTATGTATTCCCCCATTGTGCAAGCAAGAAAGCTACAAGTGAGACTCCTTCCTTCTCTCCCACAGTCTTGACATGGTATCAGAGCCTTGTTCGTGGTAAGGAGCTCAAGAAAGCAAGCCAAGCTCGTGGCGTTCTGGTAAGAGGACCAGTGTTGCTTTCATTTTTCTGTTTGGGAGCAAGTCTCTGCAGGTACCACAGCTGGAAAGTGCAAGAGTGCATTGTCTCAGGTTGAGACGCCCTTCACGGTGAAGCAAGAGGGCAGTATATGCTACAGGAAGAGGCTTTAGCCCTTGGTGACCCTATTTTTTTGATTTGAGGCCATTTCGGGGCTTGTTTTGGAGGCGGAAGTTTTCTGCATGCACTCAGGAAAAGGCCTTGTTTTATGCTGTGCGACCACTGTTCTACAGGTCGGTGAAAAGTTACCACAGAAATTGCATCGTATGCTTGTGTGTAGAGGCATTGGGAGTTACAGAATCATCCTTGACTCCTGTTTATGCAAAATCGTCACTAGAAAGTGACTGTGTGGTCAAATACCACTTTCGCCAGTTTTGCAGATTTGCCCTTGTGAGGGTGAAGCTGTATTCTTTGCAGTGACAGAATTTTTTGCAGTGTTCTGTAATGGCGTCTGATTATTTTTCATAGATTGTCATTGAAAAGCTTGACAAGAACAACTTCCAAGCATGGAAGTCTAGAATGACGAGTTTCCTTATGGGATAAGGATATTGGGAATTTGTTGCAGGAAATGAAGAAGAACCAGTTCTTCCTGATGTTCCCAATCAACAGCAAATGCAGGCATTTAAAGCATGGCATGAGAGAGCCAGGAAAGTTATGTACTGCCTGTCTATCAGTATTTCAGACTCTATGATTGTGCATATTCAAGATGTAAGTACGCCAAAGGAGGCATGGGATACTTTGTCAAAAATGTATAGCACAAATACGCAAGCCAGAAAAATGCAGCTCAAGCAAGAGTTGCATAATGTGCAAAGAGAAAGTATGAGCATCAATGACTACCACATGAAGGTGAAGAATATTGCAGATGCACTTGCTTCCATTGGGTCACCGGTGGAAGATGATGATTTAGTTTCTATGACCTTGAATGGTCTAGGAAAGGATTATGCACAATTCCGAACATCCATTTCCGTCCGTGAAAGATTTCCTGATTTTGAGGAGTTAATTGCTCTTTTAATTTTTGAGGAGCAGAGAAATGGCGGTGCATCTTCGTCAGGAGGAACTTCAAAAGAAGTTGTCTTCTACTCAAATGCTGGAAGAGGTAGAGGCAGAGGTAGAGGAGGCCGTGGTAGAAATCAAAATATGTAGCAAACTCAAGAAAACCAGTCCTATGGAGGAGGATGTGGTAACTCTAGAGGCAGGGGGAGCCAAAGAGGTCGTGGTGGATGGCAAAGAGGCCAAAATGCAAACAGTAATGTTGAATGCTACTACTGTGGTAAAATGGGTCATATGGCTAAAGACTGCTATAAAAAGGAGAATGACATCATGAATGGAAAATCGCAACAAGGAAATTATGCATCTTCTAGTAGACAGGGTGATGACAGAAATGAGCATTTGTTTATGGTGCACCACATGAATAATTCTGTGACAAGTGCATAAGAAAGCAACGATGTATGGTATGTTGACTCAGGTGCATCAAACCACATGACAGGTCATGCAGAATGGATGGAGGATGCAAGGAAAATGGAAAAACCAGGATTTGTGGAGATTGGTGATGATACTGCACATCCTATTGTATAGATTGAAAAATTTCCTTTGTCTATGCAGGATGGGAAAGAGAAATACATGTCAGATGTATTTCATGTCCCGAATATCACCAAGAATCTGGTTTCTGTTGGTCAAATGATTGAGCAGGGTTTGCAGGTCAGATTTAATCCTCATGGATGTTTTGTTGAGGATATGAAAAATAAAGGTCGCTTGATAGCAAAAGGAAAGAAGAAGGGCAGAATGTTTACGTTGGATACAGACATGCCTGAGTTGAGTGTAGCAATGTTTGCACATGGGACCGGTGTAGTTGCGGATATTGATATCTGGCATAAACGCATTGGTCATGTTAATGTACAACGACTTACATCAATGCAAGCCCAAAATATTATTGCAGGATTGCCTAAATTCAAGGTTGCAGAAATGCATAAGGTATGTGAAGCCCGTCAGTTTGGAAAACAGGCAAGGAAACCATTTCCTAGACATGTTCAAGAGAGTAAGAAGCCATTGGAATTAATCCACTCTGATGTGTGGACTACTAAAGCTGCATCTCTTGGAGGCTGTCATTATTTTGTCACTTTTATTGATGACTATAGCAGAAAAGTTTGGGTGTATTTTATGAAAAAAAAGTGAAGTTTTTGGGCATTTCAAAACTCTTTAAGCTATGGTTGAAAAAGAAACATGCCTACAGATAAAATGCCTAAGGTCAGATGGAGGGGGAGAGTACCTCTCAAATGAGTTTGCAAGGTTCCTACAGGAGCATGGCATAAAGCATCAATATTAATGCAGTCATACCCCACAACAAAATGGAATTGTAGAAAGAAAAAACAGGCATATTGGAGAGGTATCTCGTACCATGCTCAATGAAAAAGACTTGCCAGATTTTTATTGGGCTAAGGCAGTTGCTATAGCAGTCTACATAATGAACAGGACTCCCACTGTAGCAATACATGGCATGACTCCATAGGAGAGGTATACTGGTAGGAAACCAGATATTTCTCATTTGAAAATTTTTGGTTGCATTGCCTATGTTCATGTGCCAGATGAGTTGAGATCCAAGTTGGATCCAAAAGCTGAGAAGTGCATCTTTATTTGTTATTCTCTGCAGTAAAAAGGGTATAGATACTATAACCCTTCTACTCGTAAGTTTACAGTGAGCAGAGAGATGAGATGAGTAGCTGGTATAAACCAGTAAATGTGATTGATAATGTAGATGCACAAAATGGTAATGTTGCACAGAATTCTGAGGAGCAGTCACAAGATATTAGTGGACCTGGAGCGTCCTCTAGCAGTGGTTCACATTCTTTGCCATGGACAGGTAGATTGAGATCAGGAGAATCTTCTCAAGGCAGTGCAAATAGTGATATGCAGGTATCACGAAAAGGAAAAGAGAAGGTAGATCAGCCCATGTTTGATGTGAATGCAGGTCACTCTTATGTGGATGGTGAATCCAGTGGCTCAGAACAGAGCATTGATGATGAGTTGGGTATTCCTTCTATTGTTACACTTGGAGTAAGGAAGACTAGGGATGTTTTGAGAGCATCTGGGAGTAAACCTACTTTGCGCAGGTCTACCAGAGCTAGGTATCCTGTGGATAGGCTGAAATATGATGGATTTACAGCCATTCACTATGCATATATGGTCAAAGTGATACAGGAACCAGAACCCACTTCCTTTGAGCAAGCCATGGGAAAAGAAAAATGGGAGAAATCCATGGATGAAGAAATGGATGCCTTGGAAGCAAATGCTACATGGGAATTGGTACCTTTGCCTAAAGATAAGAATGCAATTGGTTGTAAGTGGGTTTATAAGGTGAAACACAATGCAGATGGTTCTGTGAATAGATACAAGGCAAGATTAGTAGTCAAGGGATATGCACAAACATATGGCATTGATTATGAAGAAACATTCAGTCCGGTTGCAAGGATGGAAACCGTAAGAGCAGTCATTGTTATGGCTGCATCAAAGGAATGGTCTTTACATCAGATGGATGTAAAGAATGCCTTCTTGCATGGTGATTTGCAAGAAGAGGTATATATGGAGCAGCCACCAGGTTATGTGCATGCTGTTCATCCTGAGTTTGTTTGCAGGTTGAAAAAAGTATTGTATGGCTTGAAGCAAGCACCTAGAGCATGGTCTGACAAGATAGGATAGTATCTTGTCACTATTGGTTTTCAGATTTCCAAGGCAGATTTCTCACTTTATGTGAGAAAAATAGAGAAAGGTATTATGCTACTTGTCATTTATGTTGATGATTTGATTATGACAGATACAGTGTATTATGCTACTTGTCAACATTGCAGTATGGACTGTTTTATGAAACAACCTACAGTTGCCTTGTCAAGCACAAAGACTGAGTACAAGGGTGCAACAATGGCTGCATGTGAGGTAGCTTGGTTGCATAAGCTACTTTATGATATACATCAGCTAATAGATGGGCCAGTTGTCATTTATTGTGACAACATGAGTAGTATACACTTGGCAAATAACCCAGTCTATCATGCTAGAACAAAGCACATTGAGGTGCATTATCACTATGTGCGGGAGAGGGTTTTACTAGGTCTTATTGATCTAATTTATGTCAGCACAGAGGATCAGTTAGCTGACATATTTACGAAGGCATTGGGCGCAGAGAAGCTGCACAAGTTGAGAGACCTGCTTGGTGTGTAGGAATTGGGATTGAGCTCGAGGGGGAGTGTTGAGATATCGAGCTCCACTCGTGATATGCCAGGGTGACCGTTGTGCATTTATGTCACCAACTTGTCAGTTGCCGATGCGGTTGGTACACCGCCCATGAATAATAGCTAGATGACAGCTATCCTTATCTACTCTAGTTCGTGGCTCAGTTAGTATGCCACCTTAGTTAGTTGAGTTTGGTTTGAGACCCATATATAGGGTTCTTCTATTTCTTTGTATGAGACTTCTTTTTGGCTTACACAACTAAGAAGAGAAAAACTGTTTTTAGCCTCCACCCTTGTATGTATTCCCTCATTGTGCAAGCAAGAAAGCTACAAGTGAGACTCCTTCCTTCTCTCCCACAATCTTGACAATGTCTTGAGCACTCACCTACACCTTTGTTTGTGCTTGTAAATTTAGGAACACTGTTTCAACTAAAAAGAAAAAAAGAGTGATTGTGTAACCCCAAACTCATAAATGAGCATAGTGAATTAGGTTGAACTTTTGGAGGGCACACCAAACCACCCCCAACTAGCTGCCAACCCTAGCCAAGGGGATTCTAAATAGCCGTGATGGGAACGTGGACTGAACCCGCCATGAGATGTCTCTCCGCAAATTGGGTTGAACGTAGGAGGATGCTTGGATGCCAGTAGGGGCTCTAGCCATCAATTCCCTGCCTCTCCGGGACCTACTCAAACGATTAGCATGACTCGGAATAGATTTTCAAGAGGCCCTTGTTACTAGTTCAAGATGGAAACTCGGTGGAAATAAAAGTGCATCCTTAAGGATTGCGGATATTGTCCCTTTTGAAGAAGATTTGTATCTCTGATAAATTGCTATTATTAGGTACTTCGAGGGATCCTGTTTAAATTTGTTTTCGTGTTAGTGTCATAAGATTACGTGAACGAACCCTGTCCTTTTAAAAGGCTAAATAAGGAAGCCGTTTTTACATGTCACACCTGAAAGTGATAGGGCTAAGTAGACAACTAAAATACACCAAGTGAGGGAAGCGGGAGGATGGAACCCCCGACGGGTCTGTCCTACGGCAAGGTGGTCCCAGAGAAGTGGGAGGCTTCTCACAAGGTTAGGTTTTAGTGACAAATGATGCTTAGAAATCATTAGGTTAGAACCTCGATACATGCCATTTTAGGGACCAGAATGGGGTTATACCCTATGGGTAGAGAGGTGGAGCGTCGCATCCCTCTCGTTTCCCATTGTCTTTGAACCAAGTGTGGCATGGGTCTGCTTCGGCTTGGGTATCTTTGCGTAAAGTAGGATATCCAGAACTCGATGTTAGAATGCTATCATAAGACCTCGACCTCTAGGGACTTAAGTTGCAGGTCGATCCTAGTGGGTTCGGTCGCAAACATTCCGTTGCGAGGCGGACTCGAAAAATCCTAGGCGACAAACCTAGTGACATTCCATGGGAGTATCGGCGGCGTCACTTGTGTTGAGATGGCAAGCTCAACACGTGCAGGCATTGATGATGGACCGCCTGGCTAGATGGGTCCGTACGTCTACACTTAGCACATTGGTGGTTATTATGATACTAACATGGCCACTCACTTATCACTTATTATATTTAGTTTGTTACACCTACCTACAGCTGGCAAAAGACATAGCGCCAATCGATTAGTGTAGTTGGTTATGCATTGTTTGACTTAGTAGGCTGCTTTCCTTTATGTTGTATATTATCTATACTTTGTGTACATTGTATAGTGTGTGGAAGAAGAAGAAGAAACCATCAAGAAAACGTTTTGGCCTCCATCTCTCTTCTTTGTTCTTGAGTGAGCTTCCTCTTGTGTATACAGTGTGTGTTTAGTGTAGTAGATCAAGCAAATCCCCCCACCACACGATTCTTGACATGATATCAGAGCCGCACCAGTGAGAGAGGCTGATTTCAAAGGTTGAAGCGAAGGAGAAGAAGCAAGGTTCGAGCAAGCAAGCAACGGGTAAGAAGCTCTCCCATTCTTCCACTCTCTCTCTTGGATAGTGCTTGTGAAGGCACCGGAAGCAGGGTCGAGCAAAAATCTCAGATTGCTGTGAGATTTGGTGTGCGAGCAGATCACTGTATATTCTGCATATCAACCCTTTAGGGCTTACCCACAGTTATTTTGGGAGTCTGAGGCCGTTTCAAGCCCATTTTAGAGCCGTAAGGTTGCAGATAGTAGTTTCAAGGTACAGTGTGATTTCGGCTGTATTGACCGAAAGTGGGTGCGCAGGTTACAAATTGCGAATCTGTAATTTTTGAGGTGTTTGCAAGAAGCAAACATAAGGTTTATCTACAAATAGGTTGCAAATTACATGTACTGTTGAGCAATCAATGAAAAAGGTTGCTTGTGTATTGTTGTGCACGTATTGTGAAAGATTGCAGAAGACTAGCTTGCTGTGTTGTATTCTTGTTTATGATAATGGCAGAGAACATCGAAAATCCCATTATTGAGAAGTTTGGCAAGAACAACTACCCTTCATGGAAGTTTCGTGTGACGAATTTCCTCATTGGAAAGGGCTTTTATGAGTTTGTTTTAGGTGAAGAAAATGAGCTAGAGCTGGGTATCCCTCCGACTCTACAGATGAGTTAAAGCATGGAAAGAGTGGAATGCGAAAGACAAAAAGGTGATGTATTGGCTATCTGCGGTCATTGATAATACTATGCTGGGACATATCAGGAATGTAGAAACTTCACATGCAGCTTGGACAATTTTTTAGAGTATGTTTTCAGTAAATACAAAGGTACGAAAGATTTAACTCAAGCAAGAGTTGAATGCCTTGAAGAAAGGAAAAATGTCTATCAATGAGTATGTGTTGAAGGTGAGGAGCATTGCAGATGCTTTAGCAACGATTGATGCAATGTCGGATGATGATGATTTGGTTTCATCCACTCTGAGTAGCTTTAACAATGAGAATATATGGAAATCATTTGTTACTTCAGTATATGTACGGAAGCCATTTCTAGATTTTGATGAGCTGATTTCTCTCATGATTACTGAAGAGATCAATATGCAGGGTGATTCATTTGAAAGAAATCTTGAACAGGTCGAATCATTTTACTTGAGTTCAGGAAGGGGACGTGGTAGATCCTCTTCGAGAGGCTATGGCATGGGTGTGCTGGTGATAACCATCAAAATAGGTTCAATCAACAGTTTGGTGAAATGTAGGTTTCTAGAGGCAGAGGAAACTTTAGAGGCAGGGGGAGCTCTAGAGGAAGAGGTGGATAACAGAATAGAGGTTCTGGAAATTCTTTTATTGTTTGTCATTATTGTGGCAAAATAGGCAATATTGCAGCCCATTGCTATGCAAAGAAGAATGATATTTGCAGTGGTAAATTGCAGCAAGGAAACTATGCATCGTCTTCACGATAGAATGAAGACAAAAATGAGCGTTTGTTTGTTATGCAGCATATGATGAATGCAGGTACATGAAAGGGGGCACATCATGATGTATGGTATGTCAATTCGAGTGCATCTAATCATATGATCAGTCATGTTGAATGGTTTGGAGAGATGTAGGACTTATAAAACCCAATTTCACACATTGAAAAGGTTCCCTTGTCGTTGTATGATGGCCAGACAAAGAGTCTGACAGATGTATTACATGTGCCATCAATTACAAAGAATCTAGTGTCTGTTGGCCAAATGATAGAGCAGGGATTGCAGGTCCGATTCAATGCAAAAGATTTTTTTGTAGAAAACTTTAATGATAAGTACATGTTGGTCGCAAAAGAAAGTAGAGTTGGCCGAATGTTCACTTTATATGTTGGAATTCCTACAATGGATGCTGCTGTGTATGCTAAAGGAAAAGGAGTAGTTGCAGATATTGAAATATGGCATAAACGTATTGGACATCAAATGTGATGCAATCTAGAGGATTGGTTACAGGATTGCCTTCTTTTAGAGTTGCAGAATTGCATAAAGTCTGTGAAGCATGCCAGTTTGGTAAGTAGGCAAGACAACCCTTCTCGCATGATAGAGAAGTGAGTAGAAAAATACTTGATGTAGTGCATCCAGATGTTTGGGGGCCCACACAGAATGTATCTCTTGGTGGCAGCAAATACTTTGTCACATTTATTGATGACTGTTCAAGGAAGTTATGGGTATACTTCATGAAGGAAAAAAGTGATGTATTTGAGCACTTTAAATCTTTTCAGGCAGTTGTTGAAATAGAAACAAGCTTAAAAGTAAAGTGCTTGAGATCAGATGGAGGGGGAGAGTACCTCTCTAATGTGTTCAGTGGCTTCTTGAGGACTCATGGGATAAAGAGGAAATTTACTTGTAGGTATACCCCACAGCAAAATGGTGTTGCAAAAAGAAAAAACAGGCATATTGCAGAAGTTGCACGGGCATTAATGGCTGAAAAAAATATGCCCAAACATTTTTGGTCTGAGGTTGTCCATATTGTTGTTTACATTATGAACAGAACTCCCACAGCTGCAGTTCATGGGATGACTCCTGAATAATGCTTTACTGGCAAGAAGCTTGATGTATCGCACTTGAAGGTATTTGGCTATGTTTCATACGTTCATGTGCCAAATGAGCTACGGAAGAAGCTTGATCCAAAGGCAAAAAAATATATTTTTATTGGATACTCTTTAGAGCAGAAAAGGTATCGCTGTTATAACCTTGTCACAGGTGAGTTCAGAGTGAGCATGGATGTTATCTTTGATGAGATGAGAAGTTGGTATACACCTGCTGGTGACGTTTTGGATGATGATAATGATCAGGACAGCTATGTGCAGAAAGATAAACAAGAATCACGGAGTCTTAGTGGACCAGAAACATCATCTGGTACTACACCTACAGTGAGCCCTTGGTCTGGGAGACTAAGGAGTAGCCCCACACCTTCAGGTGGAATTATAAGTGTTGCAGGGAAGGAAAAAGGAAAGAAGAAAGTGCTGGATGGTAATGATGCATCTACCAGTCATTTGGGATTTGATGGAGATTCTAGTAGTTTGGAGAGTTTGGATGATGAGCTTGGCATTCCTTCAGTCAAGACACCAGGTATATAGAGAGCTCATAGTAATGTAAAGGCTCCATTGAGTGATCTGGTGGTACGCAGATCTAGCAAGGTCAAATACCCTATTAAAAGATTTGGTTTTGAAGGTTATGCAGCTCACCACTATGCTTATATGATGAAACTAGTTGAGGATGTTGAGCCCACTTGTTTTGAGGATGTTGTTGGTCATGCTCATTGGGATGCAATAATGGATAAGGAGATGGCTGCATTAGAGGCCAATAAGACTTGGGATTTGGTACCTTTACCTAAGGGTAAGAAAGCTATTGGTTGTAAGTGGGTTTACAAAGCTAAGCATAATGTAGATGGTTCAGTTAGCAGGTATAAGGCTAGGCTAGTTGCAAAAGGCTATGCTCAAACATATGGCATAGATTATGAAGAGACATTCGGTCCAGTAGCTAGGATGGCAACTGTTAGGTGTGTGATGGCCTTGGCAGCATCCAAAGGTTGGAGGTTGTAGCAAATGGATGTTAAGAATGCCTTCTTACATCGTGAATTGTAAGAAGAAGTGTATATGGAGTAGCCAGCAGGTTATGAGGATTTAGAGCATCCTACATATGTGTGCAGGTTAAAGAAGGCACTCTATGGACTCAAGCAAGCACTTAGAGCATGGTCTGACAAGATTGGAGAGTATCTTGTCAATATTGGATTTTGTATTTCTGATGTTAATCACTCACTTTATGTGAGAAAGGGAGATGCATGTTTGGTCGTCATAGTCATCTATGTGAATGACTTGATTATTATAGGTGACAGTGACAATGGGATTGCTGAAGTTAAGGACTTCTTGAAGAAGAAGTTTGAGATGAAAGATTTGGGTGAGCTGAGATACTTTCTTGGTATTGAGGTGATCAAATGTGATGATGATATATGGCTATCCCCAAGGCAGTATGGCTTGGATATGTTATCCAAGTATTGTATGACACCATGCAAGCCTCTTTCAGTACCATTAGAGCAAAATGTGAAGTTGAGGGGATGAGATAGAAGACCCTACTATGTTCAGGAGGATAGTAGGGAGTTTGATTTACATGACTATCACAAGGCCAGACTTGAGCTATGATGTTGGCCTTGTCAGTCAGTTTATGTAGATGCCTAGAAAGCCTCATTTGGATGCAGTTAGACGTATATTGAGGTATGTGAAGTCCACTTTACATTATGGACTTTTTTATGAGACAAGTAAGGACATACAGGTCTTTGGATACACAGATGCAGATTGGGCTGATAGCATGTCTGACAAAAGATCTACAAGTGGATTCATGTTTTCCCTTGGTAGTGCAGCAGTTACATGGAGCAACAAAAAGCAACCTACAGTTGCTTTATCGAGTACAGAGGTTGAGTACAGAGGTGCTGCTATGGCAGCATGTGAGGTGGTATGATTGCAAAAGTTATTAGGTGATTTGGACGTGCAGGGAGATGGTCCAGTTGTCATTCATTATGACAACATTGTTGAGATATCGAGCTCTACTCGTGATATGCTAGGGTGACCGTTGTGCATTTGTGTCACCGACTTGTTAGCTGCAGATGCGGTTGGCACACCGCCCATGAATAATAGCTAGATGACATCTATCCTTATCTACTCTAGTTCGTGGCTCAGTTAGTATGCCACCTTAGTTAGTTGAGTTTGGTTTGAGACCCATGTATAGGGTTCTTCTATTTCTCTGTACTTGTGTTTTTTTTTGCTTACACGACTAAGAAGAGGAAAATTGAGAACCAGTGTTGCTTTCATTTTTCGAGTTTGGGAGCAAGTCTCTGCAGGTAGCACAGCTGGAAAGTGCAAGAGTGCATTGTCTCAGATTGAGATGCCCTTCGTTGTGTAGCAAGAGGATAGTATATGCTGCGGGATAGGGCTTTTGCCCTGGTTGCCCTGTTTTTTGGATTTGAGGCCATTTCGGGGCCTGTTTTGGAAGCGAAAGTTTTCCACATGCACTCAGGAAAAGGCCCTGTTTCTTGCTGTGCGACCACTGTTCTATAGATCGGTGAAAAGTTACTGTAGAAATTGCATTGTATGCCTGTGCGCAGAGACATTGGGAGTTATAGAATCATCTTTGTTGCCTGTTGATGCAAAATCGTCACTAGAAAGTGACTGTGTGGTCAAATACCACTTTCGTCAGTTTTGCAGATTTGCCCTTATGAGGCTGAAGCTGTGTTTTTTGCAGTGACAGAATTTTTTGCAGTGTTCTATAATGGCGTCTGATTCTCTTTCACAGATTGTCACTGAAAAGCTTGACAAGAACAGCTTTCAAGCATGGAAGTTTAGAATGACGAATTTTCTTATGGGAAAAGGATATTGGGAATTCGTTGCAGGAAATGAAGAAGAACCAGTTCTTCATGATGTTCCCAATCAACAGCAAATGCACGCATTTAAAGGATGGCATGAGAGAGCCAGAAAAGTTATGTACTAGCTGTCTATCAGCTTTTCAGACTCTATGATTGTGCATATTCAGGATGCAAGTACGCCAAAGGAGGCATGGGATACTTTGTCAAAAATGTATAGCACAAATACGCAAGCCAGGAAAATGTAGCTCAAGCAAGAGTTGCACAATGTGCAAAGAGAAAGTATGAGCATCAACACATGAAGGTGAAGAAGATTGCATATGCACTTGCTTCCATTGGGTCGCTAGTGGAAGATGATGATTTAGTTTTTGTGACCTTGAATGGTCTAGAAAAGGATTATGCACAGTTCTGAACATCCATTTCCATCCGTGAAAGATTTTCTGATTTTGAGAAGTTGATTGCTCTTCTAATTTCTGAGGAGTAGAGAAATGGTGGTGCATCTTCTTCAGGAGGAACTTCAAAAGAAACGGTCTTCTACTCAAATGCTGGAAGAGGTAGAGGCAGAGGTAGAGGAGGCCGATCTGGAGGCCGTGGTGGAAATCAAAATATGCAGCAAACTCAAGAAAACTAGTCCTATGGAGGAGGATGTGGTAACTCTAGAGGCAGGGGGAGCCAAAGAGGTCATGATTGATGGCAAAGAGGCCAAAATGCAAACAGCAATGTTGAATGCTACTACTGTAGTAAAATGGGTCATATGGCTAAAGACTGCTATAAAAAGCAGAATGACATCATGAATGGAAAATTGCAACAAGGGAATTATGCATCTTCTAGTAGACAGGGTGAAGACAGAAATGAGCATTTGTTTATGGTACAACACATGAACAATTCTGCGGACAAGTGCAGAAGAAAGCAACGAAGTGTGGCATATTGACTCAGGTGCGTCAAACCACATGACAGGTCATGCAGAATGGATGCAGGATGCAAGGAAAATGAAAAAACTAGGATTTGTGGAGACTGGTGATGATACTGCACATCCTATTGTGTAGATTAGAAAAATTCTTTTGTCTATGCAGGATGGGAAAGAGAAATACCTGTCAGATGTATTTCATGTACCGAATATCACCAAGAATCTGGTTTCTGTTGGTCAAATGGTTGAGTAGGGCTTGCAGGTCAGATTTAATCCTCATGGATGCTTTGTTGAGGATATGAAAAATAAAGGTCGCTTGATAGCAAAAGGAAAGAAGAAGGGCAGAATGTTTACGTTGGATGCAAACATGCCTGAGTTGAGTGTAGCAATGTTTGCACATGGGACCGGTGTAGTTGCAGATATTGATATCTGGCATAAACGCATTGCTCATGTTAATGTACAACGACTTAAATCAATGCAAGCCCAAAATATTGTTGCAGGATTGCCTAAATTCAAGGTTGCAAAAATGCATAAGGTATGTGAAGCCTGTCAGTTTGGAAAAAAGGCAAGGAAACCATTTCCTAGACATGTTCAAGAGAGTAAGAAGCCATTGGAATTAATCCACTCTGATGTGTGGACTACTAAAGCTACATCTATTGGAGGTTGTCATTATTTTGTCACTTTTATTGATGACTATAGCAGAAAAATTTGGGTGTATTTTATGAAAAAGAAAAGTGAAGTGTTTGGGCATTTCAAAACTCTTAAAGCTATGGTTGAAAAAGAAAAAGGCCTGCAAATAAAGTGCCTAAGGTCAGATGGAGGGGGAGAGTACCTCTCAAATGAGTTTGCAAGGTTCCTGCAGGAGCATGGCATAAAGCAGCAATATTCATACAGTCATACCCCACAACAAAATGGAATTGCAAAAAGGAAAAACAGGCATATTGGAGAGGTATCTCGTGCCATGCTCAATGAAAAAGACCTGCCAGATTTTTACTGGGCTGAGGCAGTTGCTACAACAGTCTACATAATGAACAGGACTCCCACTACAGCAATGCATGACATGACTCCAGAGGAGAGGTATACTGGTAGGAAACCAGATATTTCTCATTTGAAAATTTTTGGTTGCATTGCCTATGTTCATGTGCCAGATGAGTTGAGATCTAAGTTGGATCCAAAAGCTGAGAAGTGCATCTTTATTAGTTACTCTCTGCAAAAGCAGAAAGGTTATAGATGCTATAACCCTTCTACTCATAAGTTTACAGTGAGTAGAGATGTTGTTTTTGATGAGATGAGTAGCTGGTATAAACCAGTAAATGTGATTGATAATGTAGATGCACAAAATGGTAATGCTGCACAGAATTCACAGCAACAGTCACAAGATATTAGTGGACCTAGAGTGTCCTCTAGCAGTGGTTCACATTCTTCACCATGGACAGGAAGATTGAGATTAGGAGAATCTTCTCAAAGCAATGCAGATAGTGGTATATAGGTATCACGAAAAGGAAAAGAGAAGGTAGATTAGCCCATGTTTGATGTGAATGCGGGCCACTCTTATGTGGATGGTGAATCCAGTGGCTCAGAACAGAGCATTGATGATGAGTTGGATATTCCTTTTGTTGTTACACCTGGAGTAAGGAAGACCAGGGATGTTTTGAGAGCACCTGGAAGTGAGCCTACTTTGTGCAAGTCTACCAGAGCTAGGTATCTTGTGGATAGGCTGAAATATGATGGATTTACAAACATTCACTATGCCTATATAGTCAAAGTGATACAGGAACCAGAACCCACTTCTTTTGAGCAATCCATGGAAAACGAAAAATGGGAGAAATCCATGGATGAAGAAATGGATGCCTTGGAAGCAAATGCTACATGGGAATTGGTACCTTTGCCTAAAGATAAGAATGCAATTGGTTGTAAGTGGGTTTATAAGGTGAAACACAATGCAGATAGTTCTGTGAACAGATACAAGGTAAGATTAGTAATCAAGGGGTATGCACAAACATATAGCATTGATTATGAAGAAACATTCAGTCCGGTTGCAAGAATGGCAACCATAAAAGCAGTCATTGCTATGGCTGCATCAAAGGGATGGTCTTTACATCAGATGGATGTAAAGAATGCCTTCTTGCATGGTGATTTGCAAGAAGAGGTCTATATGAAGCAGCCACCAGGTTATGTGCATGCTATTCATCCTGAGTTTGTTTGCAGGTTGAAGAAAGTCTTGTATGGCTTGAAGCAAGCACCTAGAGCATGGTCTGACAAGATAGGATAGTATCTTGTCACTATTGGCTTGCAAATTTCCAAGGCAGATTTCTCACTTTATGTGAGAAAAACAGAGAAATGTATTATGCTACTTGTCATTTATGTTGATGATTTGATTATGACAGGTGATAGTGATGAAGATATCCTTCATGTGAAAATGTTGTTGAAGCAGAAGTTTGAGATGAAGGATTTGGGAGAGTTACGTTATTTCTTGGGCATTGAGGTGATTAGATCACCAAGTGGGATACGGCTCTTGCAGAGGCAGTATGGATTGGACATGCTGTCCAAATATAGGATGACAGGTTGTAAGTCTATTTCAGTTCCTTTGGAGCAGAATGTGAAGCTGAGCGCAGATGCAGGTGAGCTTCTGGAAGACCCTACTATGTACAGACGCATAGTAGGAAGTTTGATTTATATGACTATTACCAGGCCAGATTTGAGCTATGTTGTTGGGTTGGTAAGTCAGTTTATGCAGGCTCCAAGGAAACCGCATTTGGATGCGGCTAGACGCATACTCAGGTATGTGAAGTCCACATTGCAGTATGGACTATTTTATGAGACTGGGGTTCAGATATAGTTGCATGGATACACTGATGCTGATTTGGCTGGTAGTATTTCTAATAGACGATCTACTAGTGGATATGTGTTCTCTTTTGGGAGTGCTGCAATCACTTGGAGCAGCAAGAAATAGCCTATAGTTGCCTTGTCGAGCACATAGACTGAGTACACGGGTGCAGCAATGGCTGCATGTGAGGTAGCTTGGTTGCATAAGCTACTTTATGGTATGCATCAACCTACAGATGGGCCAGTTGTCATTTATTGTGACAACATGAGTAGTATACACTTGGCAAATAACCCAGTCTATCATGCTAGAACAAAGCACATTGAGATGCATTATCACTATGTGCGAGAGAGAGTTTTACTAGGTCTTATTGATCTAGTTTATGTCAACACAGAGGATCAGGTAGCTGACATATTCACGAAGGCATTGGGCCCAGAGAAGCCGCACAAGTTCAGAGACTTGCTTGGTGTACAGGAATCGGGATTGAGCTCAAGGGGGAGTGTTGAGATATTGAGCTCCACTCGTGATATGCTAGGGTGACCATTGTGCATTTATGTCACGGACTTGTTAGCTACAGATGCGGTTGGTACACCGCCTATGATAATAGCTAGATGACAGCTATCCTTATCTACTCTAGTTCGTGGCTCAGTTACTATGCCACCTTAGTTAGTTGAGTTTGGTTTGAGACCCATATATAGGTTTCTTCTATTTCTCTATACTTGTGTTCGTTTTGGCTTACACAACTAAGAAGAGGAAAACTGTTTTCAGCCTCCACCCTTGTGTGTATTCCCCCATTGTTCAAGTGAGAAAGCTACAAGTGAGACTCCTTCCTTCTCTCCCACAATCTTGACAAACATGAGGAGTATATAGCTAGCTAGGAATCCAGTGTTCCATGCTAGGACAAAACACATTGAGGCGCACTACCACTTTGTGAGAGAGAAGGTACTTGCAGGAGAGATTGACTTGGTATATGTCAGCACACACAGGATCAGATAGCTAACATTTTCATAAAGGCATTGGGTGTAGAGAAGCTTCAAAAGTTTCGAAACTTAGTTGGAGTTGCAGAGATAGAGTTGAGCTTGAGGGGGAGTGTTGAGATGGCAAGCTCAACACGTGCGGACATTGATGATGGACCACCTGGCTAGATGGGTTCACACGTCTACAGTCAGCACATTGGTGGTTATTATGATACTCACATAGCCACTGACTTATCACTTATTATATTTAGTTTGTTACACCTACCTACAGTTGGCAAAAGACATAGCGCCAGTCGATTAGTGTAGTCGATTATGCACTGTTTAACTTAGTAGGTCACTTTCCTTTATGTTGTATCTTATCTATACTTTGTGTACATTGTATAGTGTGTGGAAGAAGAAGAAGAAACCAACAAGAAAACATTTTGGCCTCCATCTCTCTTCTTGTGTATACAGTGTGTGTTTGGCGTAGTAGCTCAAGCAAGTCCCCCCACTGTATGATTCTTGACAGCTTGGACTCATCTCTTGATGGACCGCTAAAAAGTGCTTGGATAGTTGATAGGCAAGCACGTTACGTTGTTATCAGATCCGACCTATAACTAAGACAATTAGGAAGAAAAATCGAAAAGAGTGAGGCAATGTGTTTATTAGAAAATGTTTTCCTTTTTACTCACTTGTGGATTGCTATCGCTTCCAGACTTACGAGGCATGGAGCAAGTTTCTTGTATTTCATATCATGTTTAGAAAAACTATGAACTCTTCAAGCTATCGCAGACGGTCCAACATGATAGGGATCTTGGATCGGTTCTACAACCCCTCACCATTGTATGTGGAAAGGCGTTGGACTTGGAGTGCAGGATACTACTACATAGACACCACCCAACTCACCTATCTTCATAACAATTTGAAGAGGTTAAAGTGGTTGGAAGACTTGAAGATTATCAAGTCATTCATCTTCCATGAGGCTCGTGTGAACTCAACCCTACACATCGGACGCCTGCAAGTCGATCAGAACCGCTACATCTACAAAGAGGTGGTTAAAGCAGATAGAATTAAAGTAATGGGGTGAAATGAACGTCATGACTATCAAAAACAGGGATTTCTTGAACTTTCCATGACTTATCACTTCCTGAGAATCCAATCCCCCAATCCATACTACTATTCTGTCCCAATAGCCGATTCCCATAGGGAATCATTAACTTGGCGTTAATGTAACTCTTGAGAAGAAAAAAATCATCTCAGTCGATTCCAATAGGGAATTATTAACCTGGCATTAATGTAACTCTTGAGAAGAAAAAAATCATCTCAGTCAAACCCTATCCATTCCCAAATGATTGTACTTGAGGCTTACGTTTCCCCATGGTTAAATAAGAATTTTATGTTCATTTGAATGGTTGCATAGTTGCAATGGAAAAATAGGTGCACATTGATTTAAGTTGTATAGGGGTGTGTAAATGCAAACCTAACACGGGAAAGTTTAAATTGGTAATCAGATATATCCTCAAGCGCAAATCCAGAACCTTGTTACTACACTGAACCCAGCAAAGGTACAAGAGAAGAAGTTTCTTCTCAAACAAATTAAACCACCAGAATTTGATGGAAAGGGGAAGATTGTTGAAGCTGATAATCAGATACATCCTTAAGCGCAGATCCAAAACCTTGTTACCACACTGAAACCAGCAGAGGTACAAGAGAAGAAGTTTCTTCTCAAACAAATTAAACCACCAGAATTTGATGGAAAGGGGAAGATTGTTGAAGCTGATAGTGAAATATGGATTGAATCCATGGAAGACTATTTTAGTGCAGTCAAAAAGAGCACCTGTGAACCAAGCCATGATTGCTAAGCTCAAGCTCACCGGCGAGGCTAGGCTATGGTGGAAGCAATGATGTAAAGACCAAGGAGTCACTGAAAGCACAATAACTTGGGAAAAACTAAAGGAAGTAGTGTAGGCAAGGTATATGCCACCTGCGTATAGAACTCAGAAGATGAATGAGTTCTTTAAGTTGAGGCAGTTGGGCCTATCTGTGGAAGCATACTACTCGAAATTTGTTTCCTTGCTAAAATACACCTCGATAATGAGCATTCCCCAACAGGTCTCGAAGTTTTGTGATGGGTTGAATCTGCCAATAAATACTCGGTTGGAATCAATGCGTCCTTCGAATTTGCAAGATGCATTGATAAGAGCAGGACCTATTGCCCAAGAAGTCCAGTCAAAATCCAGAAGTTGGGCTTTCAGAGACCAAAATTTGGGGATGTCAGGTGCTCAAATTAAAAGGGTGCAAGGACAGGGTTAAGGCCAACAGAAGAAGCCAAGAGCAAATGCAATCAATGACTTTGTCCTTGCTCAAAGAAGTGATCAAAGCCTATGTTGTTTCCACTGCAATGAACCTAGGCACTTCAAAAGGGAATGTCCCAAGCTTGGCGGGGACGCTATCAAGGGAAATTCAGAGGCCAAGCCATAGTTACCCATGGCCGCGGTCGTGTAGCATTGGGAAGAGCAAAAACTTCTAATATTACCATTAAAGGATTAGATGATGAAGAAGATCCGTGAATGGAAGATGAGATCGAGAGGGCATCTGTTCATGTCGCCCTCCATAAGAAGGGGCCAAACCGCCAATTCTTGGTGATTCAAACACCATCGGACTACCAGGGTAAGGAATTTAAAACCATAACTGACTATGGGAGCACTCATTCTTTCATCTCACCAATGTGTGCCAGAAGGTTAGGGATAGCCATTGTAGCTGCACCCACCTTGCTTGTCAAACTAGCAAATGGGCGAGAAATCACTTGCACTAGACAAACTACTAAGGTGGAATTCCTACTCGAAAACGAGCCCACAACTATTAGGTTCAGAGTAATGAATCTAGGTGTCCATGATGTCTACTCGGGATGGATTGGCTAATCCCCAATTACGCTCACATTCATTGTGAAAAGGGCCTGATGCCAAGAGACATATTCCACGGTGGATTCCGTGCCACGGTGGATTCCATGAGGTTTTACGGTGGATTCCGTAAGATTTTATTATCAGGACTCATACACAAAGTGGATTCTTTGTGCGAGAAGTCGATGGGGACACCTATCCTTTTCGGGCATTTTGTTAATTTTATGTGTACATGGGTGATTCCATAGCGGGTGATTCCGCAAAATACATATTTAAATTAATAAACGTTTATGAGTTTAGAGTGCGCACTCGTGATAAATTAAGGTTAAGATTGATTTCTAACCATTTTATTTATGTAGCTGAAGACTGCTAGGTATTCACTTTTGTCGGTTTAATTGTATTATTTTACTAACGATTGTGAATGCTTCAGTTGATGTGTAGAGATAGCAGCGGTGGCAGTGGAAAGTATTGGAGGATAGCGTGTATTCAAGTTATCATCAATATTTTGATGATGGGCGCATACCTTTGGCATGGCGCCTATATTTTGTCGCGCTTATTTATCAAAGTGCTTGATATTTATTTATCATTTTTGAATGCACATGGGCGCACAATTTAGATATTTGTATTGGACATTGTATTTGGATACGCCTGACTTCTTAGGTGCCCATTAGCTTTAACTCTCTATTTGGCACAAAAGAAAACTTAAAAGCTAAAGCGTGCTATTTTGTAATTTGGGCTATTATTTGAGCTTGAAGATGATTAATATATGAAATACATGCTTTGTGGAGCGCTCACACAGGGCATGGGGGGAGATTGCACCCAATTGGTCTCTTGTTCATGTCGTGCAAGCTTTTAAAATTGATTTGTGTGCAAAAAATAGAGTTATTTTGTTCTTGGGGACCTTCTGACGCTCACTAGGCGTGCTTACGACATCAAATCTGTGCACCAGTGATATCAGAGCGAAGCTAAGATCGAGAGCTTCCAATTGCTTACCATCTTGCGCGAAGGCGGAGCTCTTGGAACGATCAAGCTCTACAGTTAGTTTCATCGTGAACGATCGATACTGGTGTGTTCCTGGCAGTCAAGAACCCCCTTCTGCACTCTCTGTCGCGAAGGACCGGCTTGAGGAGGCGGAGGACCACGTGGATAACTTCTTCTTCAAGTCGTCTTCAAAAGATATACAGATAAGCTCCATAGCCAAAAAGTTTAAAAGCTTTATCTTAAAGCTTAATAAGCTTATTACAAAGTTTAAGGGCCCTCAATTTTACGATTTAGTAACGCGGCATCCTGACGCTAGAATTGGCGGCGAAAAAATGGCCCCCCTCCTAAAATCGAAATTGTCAACAGTTTAGATTCTTAAGCTTAGTTACTTAAGCTCCTAAATCCACTAAGTCTTCCAAGTTATACAAATTCTGCAAGTCACAAAAGTCAATAAAAGACTTACTCCAACCACTCCCATAAAGGCTATTCATATGTAGAAGCCTACGAACTAGTTTATTGCTCTCTAGTAGACTCTGCTCATACTTGCAGACTTGCTGAACCAGTTCCAACAAACGCAGAAGGTCATACGCAGTTCATACACAGTTTCTACGAAGACAACGAATACCACAACCGCAAAAGAGAAAGACCATAAAAGCCAAATTGGATTTTACAGGATGACTGAACAAAACATGGACAATTTAATGGCTGAAGGTGATTTACCCGAACCAATGATGGAGCAAAAGTTGGATTTGATTATGATGCAGCTTGATGAAGAACGAAGAGCCCGACAAGCTTTGCAAGTTCAATTGGCCAATTTGCAACGAACTACCACCGACAAAGATGGACCGCAACCTGAAGATCTTATTCGACGTACCATCGATGCGACACTTGAAGCTCAATCCATTCGCAAGAAACAAAGATAAGTAAAAGAAACTTCAAATTTCGTGCTTTCAATGGATCTCGAGATGGAAAGACTGTACTTGCATTTATCAGTCAATTTGATGATTACTTCCATGAAGAAACATATGCTGAGAAAGATAAAATTAAATGTGTCACTAACCATTTAGTCGATCAAGCATCTTTATGGTGGACTGTGGTCCGCAAGAGCATTGATTGTCCCACTACCTGGGAGAGTTTCCAAAAGAAGTTTTTGCAGAATTTCCTTCCTCCTCAATTCCATGAAAAAGCCATTAAGCAATGGAATCTTCTTCAGCAAAGAGAACGTGAACCTATTTCCCAATACACTGAATGTTTTTGGAATGCCCTACTGCAACTATGCATGCTCGAAGATGTACTTGAAGCGACTCACAAACTCAAGTTTATGTCTGGCCTACTTGGACATTACTATGCAGAAGTCAATATGTTCAAGTCAAGAACCCTTGAAGATGCAATTTCCTTGGCTCATGACACTGAAGACAAGATTCGCGGAAGAGACAAGCGTCCACAACAATTTCAAACTAATGGTAACTATGGTTCTAAACAATTCAATTCAAATTTTCAAAGATTCAATCAAAGTCGTTTTCTTTAATCGTCATTCCGTAAATCTTGGACACGACCATCTACTTTGCCATCAAATACCAATCCAAACCCTAAGCCATCCTCACAGCCAAATTCCAACATTCCTAAACTTTCTGCCATTACCAACAATGTATCTAAAGCCAAACCCATAGTTTATTACAAATGCCATCAACCTGGACATCTAGCAGCCAATTGCCAAACGAAAAAGCCACATGTCCATATCAATTATCTTGGAGCAATGGAAGATGAAGAACGTGAGGAAATGCCTGATTTTACGGAAGATGATGACGACATTGGTACTACTTCGGATACTTTGCCAGGTATGCCAATTCCACATTCTTTGTTAACAATGAAATGTTTTGTGCATGGTAAAGAAAAGATTATTTTACATGATGATGGTAGCACACATGATTTTATTTCTGCAAAGTTAGTCAAAGAATTGAATTTACAAACTGTTTCTACACATTATCGCATTAAAGATGCATTCCTAGGCACGAGATATAATGGAACACAAGAAGTGCATAATTTAGAAATTAAAATTGGTGAATATACTGAACGAAGAAATTTCCTAGTTGTACCTTTGTAGTCTAGTGACATTATCTTAGGAATGTCTTGGCATCATTAGTATAATCCTGACATAGATTATTCTACGCATTTAATTAGAATTTATTTTCAAGGAAAACAAATCACATTGCATAGTATGCACGCTTCTAATAAATTTTCACTGCTTACTCATACTCAAGCTAAATGTACATTACGTAAAAGTAGCAAATCTTATTTAATATGGGTGAATGGACTTCAAGCTAAAGAAAAACAAATGCATCCTAGGCATACACAATTTTTTGCTCAATTTCAAGATTGTTTTGCTAATGATTTACCACCTCGATTACCACCTTCACGTCCTGAAGATCATAAAATAGATTTAATTCCTGGAACACAACCACCATGTAAAGCACCATATAGCATAACCAAATTGAACAGAAAGAAATTCAAAATCAAATAGAAGAATTGCTTAACAGAGGATTAATTAGACCTAGTAGTTCTCCATTTGGTGCACCTGTCTTATTAGTAAAGAAGAAGAAGAATACTTATCGCATGTGTATTGATTATCGTGCCCTAAATAAAATTACTGTTACGAATAGATATCTGATTCCTAGGGTAGATGATATTATGGATAAACTACAAGGATCTGCCACATTCAGTAAGATAGATCTTAAATCTGGTTATCATCAAGTAAGATTGGATAAATCTGATATATTCAAAACTGCATTTAGAACACAATTTGGACATTATGAATTTCTAGTGATGCCTTTCGGTCTAACTAATGCACCTGCTACATTTAGTCGAATGATGAATCGCATATTTCTGAAATATTAGCATTGTGTTATAGTATTCTTTGATGATATATTAGTATTCAGTAAAAATGAGAATGAGCATTATGAACATCTGTCTTTAGTTTTCAAGTTGTTAAAAGACAATCAATTGTATGCTAATCCAGAAAAGAGTGAATTCTTCCAAATAGAAATTGAATATCTAGGACATATTGTTTCATCAGAAGATATTAAGGTTGACCCTAAAAAGATAGAAGCAATTTTAAATTGGCCCATACCCAAAAATGTGCACAAGTTATGTTCTTTTCTAGGTCTTGCTAGTTTTTACAGAAAGTTTGTGCAAAATTTTTCATTAATTGCATTACCTTTGACTAAACTTTTAAAGAAGGGTATTGTTTATAACTGGTCTGATAACCAACAAAAATCTTTTGATTTATTGAAACATGCATTAACCCATGCTCCTGTATTACAACTATCTGATTTCAATAGACCATTCTTTTTAGTAGTTACTGACGCTAGTGGATCTGAAATAGGAGCCATCCTTATGTAAGATAATCATCCCATCGCCTATTTTAGCTGTAAACTGAAACCATCTGAACTTAAATATTCTACATATGATAAGGAATTGCTAGCAGTAGTACAAGCCTTACATCAATGGAAACATTACTTAATGGGTTCTGAATTTATGATCAAAATTGACCAAAAAAGTATTAAACATCTCCTTAGTCAACCACAAATATCTAACCGACACATTAAATGGGCAGCTTTCATTCAAATTTTTCATCCCCTTATACAATATCAACCCGGAAAAGAGAATGTTGTAGTCGATGCATTAAGTAGAAGACCAACAATTCATAATATTTTTGTGATATCATTTGATTCCCTTATCCCTATGAAAGATACTTATCATCAGGATATTACTTTTCAAACTGATTGGAATAAATTAGTTGCAAATAATTGGATTCCTATTGATTCACTGTCTTACAATAATGGATTCATGTTTTGTGAAAAAAGATTATGTGTTACAGTTCCATTTAGATCATTTGTTTTGCATGAGATTCATTGTCCTCCATATCAAGGTCATAGAGGTATTATATCTACTTTACGTACTGACTAAAGATTTTTATTGGCCACAAATGGACACTGATGTATCTAAATTTGTATCTAAATGTTTAGTTTGTCAACGAGTTAAAAGACACCATGGTAAACAGTATGGTTTACTAATGCCATTATCTATTCCATCACGACCATGGGAACAGATTTCAATGGATTTTATCAATGGTTTACCTAACACTAAAGCTAACCATGATATGATTTGGACTATTATAGACAGGTTTAGCAAACAAGCATATTTCATTCCATGCAAGAAAACTTTAACTGCATCCCAAGCTGCTCAATTGTTTTTGAAAACTGTGTTTACTAAATCATGGTTTACCAAAAGTTATTATTTCTGATCGTGATTCTAGATTCTGTAATAATTTGTGGATTACTTTGTTTGCTAACTTAGAAATAAAGATTGATTTTTCATCTGCATTTCATCCTGAAACAAATGGACAAACAGAAGCTACTAACAGTACTATTTTAGATATTTTACGTGCTTACACTATTTCAAAACCACACACATGGGATACACATCTACATTTACTTCAGTTTGCATATAATAATACACCACATACAGCTACAAAGAAAGCACCATTTGAAGTTATTTATGGATATAGATTGTCTACACATGTTGCATCATTATAAAAAAAAATTCAAACTGCTGATGATATTGCTAGCATGCATGCCACTATCTTTGATGAAGTTAAAGATATGATTGCCAAAGCCTAGCAATCATATACAAATCAAGCAAATAAGAAAAGACAAGCTATGGAATTTAAAGTTGATGATTATGTTTGGTTACAAATAGAAAAACGAATATTACAAAGTATAGATAAACACCCAGTTGTGAAATTAGCACCTAGATTTTATGGACCATTCAAGATCATACACAAAATCAATGACAATGCATTTAAACTAGAACTACCACAACATTGGAAAATTCACAATACCTTCCATATTAGTTTATTACGACCCTTTAAAGGCCAATTACCTGCACACCCTGTCTATGAAAACCCACCTTTGCTAGATGATGAGATTGAAATCCTTGAGCCTAAAACTATTATAGATACTGACTTTATAACCACTAGAACTAGCCGTAGATATTCTAGATATTTGGTCAAGTATAAAAACCATCCTGTTGAAGAGGCCAAATGGATGCACGTTAGAGACTTAAATGCTTTCCCCACTCTGTTAGCTCCACATTGAGCTAATAGCAATTGAGGACAATTGCTATCCCACCCTGAGGGTATGATGCCAGGAGGTATATTCCACGGTGGATTCCATGCCACGGTGGATTCCGTGAGGTTTTACGGTGGATTCCATAAGATTTTATTACCGGGGCTCATAAACAAAGTGGATTCTTTGTGTGAGAAGTTGATGGGGATGCCTATCATTTTCGGGTGTTTTGTTAATTTTATGTGTACATGGGTGATTCCATAGCGGGTGATTCCGCAAAATACATATTTAAATTAATAAGCGTTTATGAGTTTAGAGTGCGTACTCGTGATAAATTAAGGTTAGGATTGATTTCTAACCAATTTATTTATGTAGCTGAAGACTGCTAGGTATTCACTTTTGTCGGTTTAATTGTATTATTTTACTAACGATTATGAATGCTTCAATTGATGTGTAGAGAGAGCAACGGTGGCAATGGAAAGCATTGGAGGATAGCGTGTATTCAAGTTATCGTCAATATTTTGATGGGCGCATACCTTTGGTATGGCGCCTATATTTTGTCATGCTTATTTATCAAAGCGCTTGATATTTATTTATTATTTTTACATACACATGGACGCACGATTTAGATATTTGTATTGGACATTGTATTTGGGTACGCCTGACTTCTTGGGCGCCCATTAGCTTTAACTCTCTATTTGGCACAAAAGCAAACTCAAAAGCTAAAGCGTGCTATTTTGTAATTTGAGCTATTATTTGAGCTTGAAGATGATTAATATATGAAATACATACTTTGTGGAGCGCTCACACAGGGCATAGGGGGAGATTGCACCGAATTGGTCTCTTGTTCATGTCGTGCAAGCTTTCTACATTGATTTGTGTGCAAAAAGTAGAGTTCTTTTGTTCTTGGGGACCTTCTGACGCTCACTACGTGTGCTTACGGCATCCGATCTATGCACGAGGGCTAAGTCTCCTTTCGGAATCCTAAGGGTGAGCTAGTTACAACACAAGGTAAAGCAGATAAACCAAAGATCCAGTTAGTTAAGGCAACTCGAATAGTTCAAGGAATGGGGAAGGGATTACCTGTCTACCTGATCAAGCTAAGAAAACCCGATTAGATAGAAGACACTAATGAAGAACCATCATGGCTAGAGGAATATGTGGATGTGTTCATGGAGGAATTGACTGAATTACCACTGCCTAGGGAAGTGGATCATGAGATTAAACTAATCCCAAGAGCTGCTCCAATTGTGAAAAGGCCCTACAAGATGTCCATTCCTAAGGCCATTGAGTTAAAGGAACAACTCAAACAACTACTAGACCAAGGGTACATACATTCTAGTAGTTCTCCTTGGGGAGCTCCAGTCTTGTTCCAAAAGAAGAATGATGGTACACTTCGACTCTGCATTGATTATAGAGGCATGAACCAAGTAACCATAAAAAATAAATACCCCAAAAACCAATGAAGAAAGCTTGCACGACATGGACAAGAGACCAATTGGGTACAATCTCCCCCCATGCCTTGTGTGAGCGCTCCATAAAGCATGTATTTAATATATTATTCATCTTCAAGCTCAAATAATAGCCCAATTTACAAAATAGGACGCTTTAGCTTTTGTGTTTGCTTTTGTGCCACTAAAGAATTAAAGCTGTTGGGTACCCAAGAAGTCAGGCGATATCTAAATACAATGTCTAATACAAATATTTAAATCGTGCGCCCATGCGCATACAAAAATAATAAATAAATATCAAGCGCTTTAATAAATAAGCGCGACAAAATATAGGCGCCATGCCTAAGATACGCGCCCATAAAAAATTGATGATAATTTGAATACACGCTATCCTCTAATGCTTTCCAATGCCACCGCTGCTTGCTCTACACATCAACTGAAGCATTCACAATTGTTAGAAAAATAATATAATTAAACCGACAAAAGTGAATACTTAGCAGTCTTCAGCTACAAAAATAAATTGGTTAGAAATCAATCATAACCTTAATTTATTACGAGTGCACACTCAAAAATCATAAACTTTTATTAATTTAAATATGTATTTTACGAAATCACCCGCTATGAAATCACCCACTTACACATTAAATTAACAAAACGCTCGAAAAGGATAGGCGTCCCCATCGACTTCTCACACAAAGAATCCACTTTGTTTATGAGCCTGAGTAATAATAAAATTTTACGAAATCCACCACAAAACCTCACAGAATCCACTGTGGAATATGCCTCCTAGCATCATACCCTCAGGTGGGATAGTAATTGTCCTCAATTGCTATTAGCTCAATGTGGAGCTTACAGAGTGGAGAAAGCATTTAAGTCTCTAGCGTGCATCCATTTGGCCTCTTCAACATGATGGTTTTTATACTTGACCAAATATCTAGAATATCTACGGCCAGTTTTAGTGGTCATAAAGTCAGTATCTATAATAGTTTCAGGCTCAAGGATTTCAATCTCATCATCTAGCAAAGGTGGGTTTTCATAGACAAGGTGTACAGGTAATTGGCCTTTAAAGGGTCGTAATAAACTAATATGGAAGGTGTTGTGAATTTTCCAATGTTGTGGTAGTTCTAGTTTAAATGCATTGTCATTGATTTTGTGTATGATCTTGAATGGTCCATAAAATCTAGGTGCTAATTTCACAACTAGGTGTTTATCTACACTTTGTAATCTTCGTTTTTCTATTCGTAACCAAACATAATCATCAAATTTAAAATTCATAGCTTGTCTTTTCTTATTTGCTTGTTTTGTATATGATTGCTGGGCTTTGGCAATCATATCTTTAACTTCATCAAAGATACAAGTGTGAACATGGACTTCTTGAGAGTACTACGGTGAATCGTGTATTACTGAGTATGAACTGCCTCTATGGTAGTTGGTGAAGATAACTTTGATGACCTTGGAGACTTGAGAAACTTGGAGAACTTAGAGCTTAAAACTTTGTTGACTCGGCGTGATTTTCGTGGACAAGAGAACGTCTTCACCAGCGCACTAGTACACAGATCGGTCGTCGTATGCGTGTGTAATGAGCGTCAAAAGGTCCCCAAGAACAAAAGAACTCTAC
Organism: Lygodium microphyllum; assembly: GCF_053477565.2. Lineage (NCBI taxonomy): Eukaryota > Viridiplantae > Streptophyta > Polypodiopsida > Schizaeales > Lygodiaceae > Lygodium > Lygodium microphyllum. Next base: position 134,869,683 of record NC_141144.1, read on the forward strand.
TTTTTTACACAAAAACCAAAGAAGAAGGCTTACACGACATGGACAAGAGACCAATTGGATGCAATCTTTCCCCATGCCTTGTGTGAGCGCTCTACAAAGCATGTATTTAATATATTATTCATCTTCAAGCTCAAATAATAGCCCAATTTACAAAATAGCACGCTTTAGCTTTTGTGTTTGCTTTTGTGCCACTAAAGAATTAAAGCTATTGGGCGCCCAAGAAGTCAAGCGGTACCCAAATACAATGTCCAATACAAATATTTAAATTGTGCGCCCATGCGCATACAAAAATAATAAATAAATATCAAACACTTTAATAAATAAGCACGACAAAATATAAGCACCATGCCTAAGATACGCATCCATAAAAAATTGATGATAATTTGAATACACGCTATCCTCCAATGCTTTCCAATACCACCGCTGCTTGCTCTACACATCAATTGAAGCATTCACAATTGTTAGAAAAATAATAATTAAACCGACAAATGTGAATACCTAGCAGTCTTCAGCTACAAGAATAAATTGGTTAGAAATCAATCCTAACCTTAATTTATTACGAGTGCGTACTCAAAACTCATAAACGTTTATTAATTTAAATATGTATTTTACGGAATCACCCGCTATGGAATCACCTACTTACACATTAAATTAACAAAACACTCGAAAAGGATAGGCGTCCCCATCGACTTCTCGCACAAAGAATCCACTTTATGTATGAGCCCCAGTAATAATAAAGTTTTACGGAAACCACCGTGGAATATGCCTCCTGGCATCATGACGCCCTCTGAACAAGCAAATTTTGATCAACTCAAGCATAGCTTGGTGACATCACTAATTTTGAAGCTCCCTGACTTAAGCAAGGATTTTGAAGTTGTCACGGATGCTAGCACACTTGCATTGGGCTGTGTACTAATGCAAGAAGGTCATCCCATAGCTTATTCCTCGCGAAAGCTAAAATCCATGAGAGGAATTATGCCACCATGACCTGGAACTGCTAGCACTGATCCATGCCCTCAAACTTTGGCGACATTACTTGCTTGGTAACAAGTTTTCTTTGATCATGGATCATAAGAGCCTTAAATGGATCTTCACCCAGACCGACCTCAACATGAGACAACGTCGTTGGATAGAAGTTCTACAGGAGTATGATTTTGAGATCAGGTATCGACCCAGCAAGGAGAATGTAGTCGCTGATGCTTTAAGTCGCAAGGCATTCCTTAACTCTCTTATCATGGAAGAACCCTAATTAGCTGAATCTTTGGCAACTATGGTGTCAATGCCCAGCAACCCTATCCTTGAACTAGCCAAGGAAGAAGCTAGCCATGATCTGGTAATGATAAATGAAATTTTGAAAAAGGACCAAAACCCAAAACTTAAGGTCAAATATCAAGAATTCTCCGTCAATGAGAAACTTGCCTATTTTAGGACAAGATTATGCATACCCTCCAGCAAAAAACTCAAACAGAGAATACTTTGGGAAGCACATGACTCCCCCTTTTTAGGCCATCCCGGATATGTCAAGACCCTCAACACGGTCAGAAAGAGCTACCATTGGGAAAGGCTTAAGGGAGATGTGCTTAAATATATCACGGAATGTTTGTCTTGCCAACGCATCAAGGCGAAACATGTCAAGGGAAGTTGCAACCTCTCGACATTTCCCAAATGAAGTGGGAATTTATCAGCATGGATTTTGTTGTTGGGTTACCCTCAGTGCAAGGGGGCTGCAACTCAATTATGGTTATAGCAGATATGCTCACCAAGGTTGCGCACCTCACTCCAGTCAAGACAAATTATAAAGCTTCAAATATTGTCAAATTGTTCATCAAGGAGATATTCAGGCTCCATGGGTTGCCTAGAAGGATCGTTAGTGACCGTGACTCCCTCTTCACGTCTCACTTCTAGAGAGGGATATTTGGGGCCATTGGGACTCAACTCTGTTTTAACACAGCCTATCACCCTCAAACTGATGGCCAAACAGAGAGTGTCAATCAAGTCATTGAAGATATCCTTAGAGCTTATTGCTGTTGTGAACCCAAGAAATGGATTCAATATCTACCATTAGTAGAGTTCGCCTATAATGCTTTCTACCAACAGAGCATCCAAATGACACATTTTCAAGCATTGTATGGGCATGATTGTCATTCCCCATTGAACTTTTCAGATCCTACTTTAAGAGTAGAAGCTTCTAAGGAAATGCTCGAGGAAATGAATGAGTAGGTTAAGACTATCAGACAAGACATTAGAGCCACCAAGGATAGGCAGAAAGCCTATGCAGATCTAAATAGACAAGAGCGACTCTTCAATGAGGGGGACATGGCTTTTATTCATGTACGGCCCAAGAGGAGTTCCCTATCATTGGGGGAATTTAAAAAACTGAGTCCAAGGTATTGTGGACCCTACAGGATCCTCAAATGCCTAGGGCCCAATGCCTACAAACTCCAACTCCCTGAGAACGTAAAGGTTCACAATGTATTTCATCTTAGCCTACTAAAGAAATATGTATCAAATCCCAACCATCTACTCGATGATCAACAAGTTGTAATGCCAAGCCAAGGAGTCCTTGAGCTTTGGCCAGCTAGAATCCTGGACATGCGAGAAAAGAGATTGAGGAGTAGAATCCTCAAGGAGTACCTCATCTAGTGGAAGGACTTTCCGGAAGAAGATGCCACATGGATTGATGAGAGTACTCTCAACCAACAATACCCCCAAATCCTTTCGAGATGAGGACATCTCGATTCCTTAAGGGGGGAAGAATGTAACATTCTCCCCCTCCTTCCCGACGTATGACCTCCCCTCCCCCCCCAAATGATTTTTTAAAAAAAGAATTAACCCCCCTGGTTACGCCGCCAACTGGCAGACGGCATGAGGGGAGGGGGCTGTCGTGATGTCAATGGGGGAGGGTGCCACATGGCGAAGGAGGTGGCAGGGGGGGTTGTCGCATGCCTGGAAGGGGCAAGGGGCTTCCACGTGTCCTAGAGGTGGCAGGGGAACTGCCGCGTGCCGTGGGAGCAGGAGGGAGGACCTCCATTACTAATCCCCCCCAAAGACCCTATAAAAAGGGCTTAAGCGTGGGAGGGAGGACCCTTCATGCCGGAGAGAAAAACAAAAGAAAATTGAGAGAGAGAGAGGAAGGAAGAGTAAGAGGAAAGAGGGAGAGTAAGAGAAGAGAGAGAGAGGGAGAGAGAGAAGGAAATAGTATTTTTTTTCTTCCTTCTTGAAGAACTCTGAGCTTGCCGTCTTCTTTCTCCCCCCTCTTGGAGAAGGTCCTCGCAGATGAGTCCCTTATGCAAGGAGCCGTCTCTCTCGTAATCTAGGTGCATAGCCGCGAAGCAAAAGCCAAATCATACAATGCCTCTCAAATGAAGTAAGGTCCAATCGAACACGAATCCTGCCTCAACCAATGGAGCTGCGTGTTAAGGAACCGCGTCACTTGGTAATCACGTGCGTTCCATACAGCCTACCCTGATGGGAGGTGTAAGGACATAGGCCGACTTCATTGGGAAGGAAAAGCTATTCGATGAAAGTCTATCATAACTAACCACCATTTAGTTTACATCATTGTATCATATTGGAAATTGTGCTTACTTGCACTTTGGTATGTTTTTGAACAAGTAAATCGCACTGAAGATTTTGCATTCATGCATGCAAATAAAAAAAGAAGCAAGGACCTTATTGGTTATGCTCGTAATACTTTAGATTATGCACTAACATTAGCATGTTTAAAAATGGGTTGTTAAAACACTTATGCATATTCGTCAATTAAGCGAAAATCTTACTTTTTTTCTTTGTATCACAAAATTTGTGAAATTGGAAAGGTAGAAGTGACGGTTTGAATCAAGTACATGAAATTCCTGAATTGCTATGATGACGTTTAAGTATATTTAGGCCATTGCAATACTAAAACTGATATGAGGCCCCTATAAACCTTCTGAGGGGAGTGGTTCGCTTTTCCCTTAGGCCTGATAACTTCACATCCTCCACCCAAAAGAAAAAAAAAATACAAGTCTCTATTTGTGTTTTGCATAAGCGCGTCAAAATGAATTCCCAAAAGCAAAGGCCTACATTGTAGCATTGTCTTAGGAAAGATACACCTCTAAATTGTGTGACATCATGATCAGTTTCAGTTACGCTGCTAGGGATTCATCTTGAAGATAACTGTAAACCACACATACGAAATTCTAATAATTACTCAAGAGTCGTTCAATAAAAATGAACCCTATACACGCAAGGATAGGGCTCAACTCAACTTATTTAGGGTTTTGAAGAAATTAAGCCAATCTATTGTTACTTTATAGGGGGATGGAAGGAAGAAATTCCCTATCCTTTGGAGAATATTGGAAATTACCGCTAAGGCAAGAAGGACAAACGCTAGGGTCAAGAGAGGCACCCCACCTTAGCAGATGTCTCGAGCACTCACCTGCACCTTTGTTTGTGCTTGTAAATTTAGGAACATTGCTTCAACTAAAAATAAGAAAAAAAAAGAGTGATTGTGTAACCCCAAACTCATAAATGAGAATAGTAAATTAGGTTGAACATTTTGGAGGGCGTGCCAAACCACCCCCAGCTGGCCGCTAACCCTATCCAAGGGGGTTCTAAATAACCGTGACAGGAACGTGAACCGAACCCGCCACGAGAGGCCTCTCCACAAATTGGGTTGAACGTAGGAGGACGCTTGGATGCCAGAGGGGCTCTGGCCATAAATTCTTTGCCTTCGAGTCCTACTCAAACGATCAGCGTGACTCGAAATAGATTTTCAAGAGGTTCTTGTTACTAGTGCAAGGCGGAAACTTGGTGGAAATAAAAGTGCATCCTTAAGAATTGCGGATACTGTCCCTTTTGAATAAGATTTGTATCTCTGATAAATTACTAATATTAGGTACTTCCAGGGATCCTGTTTAAATTTATTTTCATGTCAGTGTCGTAAGATTACGTGAACGAACCCTGTCCTTTTAAAAGGCTAAATAAGAAAGCTATTTTTACATGTCACACCTAAAAGTAATAGGGCTAAGTAGATAACTAAAATACACCAAGTAAGGGAAGCGGGAGGATGGAACCCCCTATGGGTCTGTCTTACGGTAGGGTGGTTCCAGAGAACTGGGAGGCTTCTCACAAGGTTAGGTTTTATTGACAAATAATGCTTAAAAATCGTTAGGTTAGAACCTTGATTCATGTCGTTTTAGGGGATCGGAATGGGGTTGTGCCCTATGGGCAGAGAGGTGGAGCGCCACATCCATCTTGTTTCCCATTCTCTTTGAACCAAGTGCGGTATCGATTTGCTTTGGCTTGGGTATCTCTGCGTAAAGTAGGATGTCCAGAGCCCGACGCTAGAATGCTGTCATAAGACCTCGACCTCTAGGGACTTAAGTTTCAGGTCGATCCTAGTAGGTTCGATCGCAAACATTTCGTTGCGAGGCGGACTCGAAAAACCCTAGGTAACAAACCCCGTGACATTCCATGGGAGTGTCGAGCAGCGTTACTTGGATGGACCGCTAAAAACATGCTTAGACAGTTGATAAGCGGACACGTTACATCTTGACACTAGCTCTTTTTGTTAAAAGAAAAGGATTTAAAACTTATCCAGTTCTATGCAATAAGTCAATTGAGACTCAACAAGTGGCTTTGCTGTTGTAGGAGAGAGTTTTAGCTTGCCAAAGCAGCTAATGACCTATCTCCACCAAGGGAAGATTCGCAACTTGATTGTGAACTACCTACATGCTTTGCAATAAGCTGAGCCTTTTTCAAGCCAAATATAAAGGTGTTGCCTTTTTTAGGCCAAAGGTTTGTAATTTTGCTAACTGTATTTCTATTGGTTAGCACAGCCTAAAAATATGTAAAAATTATATTTTGTCTTTTGCCAAATAGTTGGTATGACCAAAACTTAGGCCGGATACACACCACGCAAGGTGAAAAAAGAAGCGTCCGCTGCCCTACGTGTCGAAAGGCCATTGGGCCTGATTTTTGCGGGTGGCGGACACTTCTAGGCAGAGGATCTTCCCCGTCCCGAAATTCGGGCGCGCCCCATGAACAAGACGACAACACCTTTTTCCAAAAAGTGACCTGAGGGACTGAGAGGAATTGAACCCCCACCAATCCCCTCACACTCCTCAATCATTACCAATGGGCTAACCTTCTTTTCGTAAAATTCATGGGCGTAGTTTAGTGTGTAAACGAAGTAATGGACAACTTGCACCTCCTGTCCGTCCATAGCCCGGTGTATAACCAGCCTTATTCTTATGGGCTCCCAACCAATGCCCGGACTGATTGGGAACCATTTTGAGGTGGCGAACAGGTCCTAAATGGTGCTATAAATATCTGTTCTCATCAATATATTTAAAAGAAAAGTGAACGTGCGAGGGGAGAATGAGCAAATTGCAATCGTAGCTCTCAACTTTCAAGAGTGATACAGACATTTGGTCTGCCATCGAACAAGCACGTGTAAAATATTTAGCTTATGTAGATAACCCAATTTTCAATTGAATATCCTAGAGTCCTTTCAAGTAGGCTCAAGGGGCAGAGAAGAAGTTCACGAGTCTTGAAATAGCTCTAGTTTTATGCGGAATTTCCTTAATGGCACCTGTAGGTGTATTACCTGCTATGTTAATACAATTTTGCTTGTGTACTTTACTTAGGGATGTTTTAACCCACATCGACACGGAATTCGACCTGACGCCTACACCACAATCCATCGCCAACAATAACGACAGTCCAACTCTACAGCCAAATGACACAGGCCTACTCCGAGATCACATTGATCTTGGGTTGAAGGTAGACCTGCGGCTTGATGAGGATGGTGCCATCGATTCTGTAGCCAGGAAAGATAGTGAACTGCACCAAGGGCTTGAATCGATCTCCCACAACGCAGTCCAGGCTATCCATGGCGGATTCATCATACAGGCATCCTGCCTCAGGCTGCAGAATCTCCATCTGATTGGCAGCCATGGAGGCCACCACAAGCTTCTGTAGGAGCCACACGCAACTGCAAGCGCTCAAGAATTGGCCCCTCAGATGCGCAGACCATTGTTTATCCACCGGCCATCCGGCCATCACCTCCATTGTTCTCTGGCCTCTCTTGCAGAACCGCCTAAACTGCGCATTCTCCTGCGCCTCTGCCGTGCTTGATGAATGCGCGATCACACTCTGCGTCCGGGCCAGGATGTTGGAATTTCTGAACAAGATGGAGGCAAGGCAGTGGTCCAGGCCGTACTTCATGTGCCAGAACTGGTCGAATGCAGCCCCCGTGAGGCCATGAGACTCCATCATCTTCAGTAGCATTGCCTTCCTGTCCTGGAAATCCCTCACAGATAGGAGCTCTGCGTCCTTCTCCACAATCAGCAATCCAGTCAGAATCCTCACCTCTTCTCTCGCTATCTCTGTCGCTTCAAACAAAGGATCATTCGTTGATGCCTGACACCCTACTTCTTCCATATGCGGCTTCTTCCATAGACTGCTTGACCTCGCCTGTTCAATCTTTTCTCCCAGGGCCTTCCATCCTGTCTTGTACATTGCTTCGAGACTTCCTTGCAAGCCATCCATTCGATCGTGTATGACGACTAAAGCAACCTGCACATTCTTACTCACACCTTCAATGGCAACCATTAGCTGCTCGAACTCATTCTCAAGCTTTGCATCCAGCCTTGCAAAGTCCTCTTCTCGTTGAGTATTCAGGTTTATCTCCGTCTGATTAGGACTTGATCTGGATCTCAAGGAGAATAGGCTTCCTGAAGAAGACGAAGGTTTGCTTCTTGGCGATTCTGATGGTGTGCCTTTGATGCTACGAGAAGTACTGTAGCCTGACCTTGTTTCAGAATGTGTGTGGAGAAGAACGGGCTTTTCAGTGTGGCAAAAGTCTTTCCGCCTCGACTGAACATAACGAGGAGCCGTAAAGGATTTGACAGAGGGCGAGGGCTGTCTTGCATCTTCGGCGCTACGCCATTGCCGCAAGTCCTTTGCAATTTCTGGCCCTGTGCTTTTGCCGTCAGGCTCTTCCTCAGTTGAGCTTCCTCTGCGGCGAGACGAATCTCTCATCCTATCTGGTTCTCTTGCAGAAGGCTGTGAGTTGCTGCCCTTAATCTTGATTGTCATGGTCTTGCGAGCTGCTTTGCTGTGGTACTGCGTGGTTTGCATTGCTTCAGCCTTGTCTGACAACAGGCACCTCATCGGACCTGAGACGAAAAGCCTCCTTCCAGTATTATTTGCGGTTCCATGAAGCAGACGCCCCTCATCCTGCAAAAGCGTGTGCCATGATCAGTACTCGAGGCACAATAATTACCTGCATTAACGTTGGAATGAAGAACGAAGTATTATAAAGCCAATGGTGATGCTCCGAAACATAATAACAGATTTGTGGTCTCCATTGTAGTCGAAAGCCTCCTAGATCGCTCTAGGGCACGATTTCATGGCAGGAGGAAACTGGTTTGGAACGATAGTCCTCCAGGTTAAGCAAGCTTTATCAACCACAACAGCAAGGAAACGGCGAAGGACGAACCCGGTATGAGACTAGAGTTTGGAGCGACATTACCATTCATTTAACCAGCTCGGGATCAATCTTTAACAAAAGCAGCGATCCAGGAAGACAGGAAAATTACCAAGGCAGCAACACTGACAATGGAGGTTGCAGGACGAAGTTCCCACGCTTCGGCAGGAGAAGCTGCAATACTGGACTCGTCGCCATTTTCGTCCATGCCTCGCTGTTGGCGATGCGAAGAGAGCAGGAGTCCCGCTGTGAAGAGAATGGTCGGACTGCTTTTCGTAATGCGAGTGTTTATGTTAGGAAAAGGTTATTTGCAAACCCTTAGGTAGTACGGTATCGTAGGGAGAGCTTAGGGCTGGGTCGGGCAAGCTCGAAGAGCCGTGTCGCCCTAAGGTGAGTGGGGGAGAGCGGCTGAAATACTAGCTCTACTCACCCTGAGGTCGCACCACAACGTGAACGGAGGAAGGAAATCTCATTCAGGTCAGAATTTATAGCAGTCTGTGCACCATTTGAAGGAAAAACAAAAAGGGAGATTATGTCTGATAGGCTTCTCAGTCTCTGTCCGCCTAGTAGATCACCCAAATGGGAAATCAGGAACCAACTTCACCCTCCTCCTGCTAGCCCTGTGCTCGCACCTTGTTTTTCACGGTTGCTAGCAGGGTGAGTGTGGGGTTAAGCTCACCCCACTCACCCTACAAACCTTGGGTGCATGCAACTCAGGGTCCCCCTGCTAACCCTGAGTGCGACCCAGCTCTAATGGGGGCAACGAGGGGTTTAACCTCCCCCTCCTAGGGCCTTGATCGCCCAAGGAAACCCATCACTGAATTTGTGGCATCGAATATGGCTATTTACGTTGAATACCAAAACCTTTTTTCTCCTATTGGTTCGTTCAAAAGTTGTGATCAAGCCACAAATAAGACAGTAGTAGCTACTTCTTTAGCACCATGCTAGCACTACTAGGACAACCTTTTTTCATGAAGTTTAGCAAGGTCTCATTTGGATTAAGGAAACCCTGCTAATCCTATGCACGAGCTGCCCAACATCGTTTTAGTGGCGGGGGGGGGCATTGCCCCAATTGCTATGCATTGCAACAAAGCTCTTAAAGTTCGCTAAGCTTCCTAGGAGGTAGGTTGGTTATCCTTTAAGCCTTTCGAGTCAACAACGACAACAATAATCTATTTCTTTAGCTTAGGCCACTCCTCCCTAAGAAAGTTGGACTAGGACATCCTTTCAAAAATTCTCTCATTCTTACTCTTCCATACCTAACCTATAGTCAAATAGGGTGTAATGGTTAAGATGGTAGGCATAATGTGCCAAAGTAATTTTGGCTAAAGTTTTATGTCAAAATGAAGGTTGTATGCTTTTTTGGTTTAACCTCTCCTACGAGAGGCTATAAAGATTGTATTACTTCTATATTTTTATAAGAGTTCACTTTTTATTGGTTGATCGTATTAAGTCTTAAGAGTTCTCTTATAGAGATAACACATGCATAAGTTTATTGACTTGTGTGTAATGTCCCATACACGTGATTGTAATGTCCACATACAAATCGTCAAATTGTGATTTTTGCTTGTTATGAGAGAGAGAGAGAGAGATGAATCATCTATTTGAGGATAACTCAATAAATAGAACAATGCCACATCATCTTGACTTCATCAAACAAATGAAGCATCCTCCAAAAGTACATGGATCTTCAAAAATACCCTCCTCTTGAAGTTCAAGTTTTAAAAAAAAGTTTTCACATGTGAAGGTTTTTGACTATGTCAACTTGCACTAGAGTCTTGCTATGTTGTGAAGCATGTGCCTAACCTTTCATGCTTGGATCTTCATGTTTAGCTTTTGTTGAGGTTCAATATGGGTAGAAATCGCAATGAAATTTTGTTAATAACTCTCTAATTTTACATTAATACTGTTAAACATAATGTTAAATGGGTGAAACTTGCTATGTTGGTAAACTCGAAGGGTTTTTGTACTATCCCAATAGGCCCTTGACATATGTAGATAGCGTAGTGGGCCCACTTAGCTACAAAGAAGTCCTAGCCAAGATAAAACACTAGAAAATCCACTATATAGAGAGGACCTTGGTTGCATTTGTTACTTTTTTTACTTCTAGGTGAGTCTCTTGGAGAGTGCATCCTTCTTGGGTGAAGAACTCTCTTATTGGACAACCTTGAGAGTATCTCATGCTTTGAGTGGATGGCTCAAAGAATATTTTTGATGAGCCAAATTCCATTCTTTACATATAGACACCTAAAACTAAGGATCCATAGCGTGTGCAAATAAGATTGAGTTACTTGTTTCAACGAGAGCAAAGGTAATCCTTGATTGTTTGCTAGTTTTGGTCCTTATCTTAAAAAACAATGGGACAATCACAAAGTGTGTAATATCTTGGGCATTTGGTCCTCTCATGGGCCATGTATATCCTAGATACAAATCATTAGCTTAGACAATAGCAATTACGAATGTGTAAACTTTTTTTAATGAGCTAATATCCTAGCTTGGGTAATGTTAGTCCATGGTATGGTTATTATTTGATACTATTTGGACTATATTGTCCCTATTACCGGGCAAAAATTATTCCATTAGTCTTTGTTTATCATTAGTCTAAAAATGTGATTTGATATTATATCTATTTTTGTAATATTCCCCCCTTCACATAGGAACCCCCCTATAAATTTAAAATTAATGCAATTTTTTTAACTTCCCCCCTATCGACGTCGACGAGGAGGGGAAGAAGTGAAAGATGACGACAAAGGAGGAGAAGATGGTGATGATGATGATGATGAGAGGGAGGCTACGTGACCTACCACCCCTAGCATATCGACTAGTCCCCGCGACTAGCTGGAGGGTTTGAAAACCCCGTTGCTATGCAAACAGACAGGTGGTGGAGGCACCACCACCACCACTCCACTTCCTCCCCACCTCCCCCCCAACACGTATAAAACCCCCCCTAGGGTTGCGATTCATCACGTCTTTCTTCCCCCCATCGCAAGGAAAGAGGATGCCTTGGCATGAGAGAGAGAGAGAGAGAGAGAGAGAGAGAGAACCTTCTAGAAGGTTCCTTCTTTTCCCCTCCTTAGAGGGGGACCACACACATTCTTGCTTTTCCTTTTTCCCATGAACTTATTCCCTATCCCGCGAGCTTTTCCCCCTTTTGCCCTCTACTTGAGCAAGAGGTTGTTGAAATTCCTACGAGGGTTGTGCCTAGAAGAAAGGAATATCAAGAATGGCCCCCAAGCGAAGAATATCACATGAGGGTAGCAATCCCACAACCCGCAACGAAGCTTCGGGTGAGGGTATCACCGTCAATACAACTATGGTACTGGATATAAATAGTACATTTCTAAGTTGTTAGATGCTATCTTTGATTCCCCTATGAGATACGTTAGGTCCTGTACTATACCACATGGGAATAATTCATTGAAAAGGATAAACTTCGTCTCAAATATTTGAAAGATTGAGTTTTCAAAATGCATGTATCAAGAGAGTTTTTGAAATCCATACATAGCATAAGCAGCATATAAGTTTCCAAAGTATTGTCGACTCCCCATTCAGGCTTGCAAACATTAGATATGTTTTTTGCCACATCGAAGGTATATGTTACAGCTTGCACGCGTGATGGGTTGCATGGTAAGCAACCTCGTCTAAAAGAAATTCATCTTAGAAACTCTAGATCTTTGCCCAGCTCTTGCTAATAATATGAGCTGATAACTCATGTTTGATAGATTGGGATATTGACGATGTGCATAGTTAGTACAAACAACGATCATAAGGATTAAAACTAGGATGCCTCTTGAGATCCATCCGATAACTACTACCTTCATCAATCCAATTCGGGGTTAGGCTAGATTAAAAAAACAACAACTCCAGGCCTCAAAGGCAAGTGGAGAGCTCAAGGATTAGGAAACCTTAAGTCAAAGTAAAGGCCAATACTTTTATACTTGTTGGGAAGAATGTGGGGTTGTTGATCAATACAAGTGATTAATAGGACTTACATCTTGTATAATTGTATGAGACATAAACAAATGCCTTGCTGAAGGAAGGAAGTGTTAAGTAAAATTTTGCATAGTATCGCTCTTAGATCCCAAGGGGGAGAGCAAAAATGCGGATGAAAATGTTATCATGTCTATTCCTACATTGTTGGAAAAATATCATTGGTTTTGTTGGTTAATCAAACAATGTCCCAAATGCTTTTACATTCAATGTTGGGTTGTCGTTAGGATGATTATCCCAAGTGTTTGTGATTGATTGTAAATTCATGGCAAGGGTCTGTGATGACAAATTGCCATGGGGATAAAGGAATGTTTTCTTGGAAGATGATATTAGGGTTGACTGCCTTGACTGTGCCTCATTCTTAAATTTTTAAATTAAGGAAAGGTTCTTTGCACAAGTGGATCACCTCCATGATTGCACTCTGGATCAACCTGAAAAGGGCATTACTCGATTCATGAGCCGAACGTCGAGTGGTGAAAAGGCCAACCATGGGAATAATGTTTTACTCCTATGCAGCTTGCGGGTAGGTGGAGCTCTGGACACCCTTTGCCAAGTCCGGAATGGAGTTGAAGACCTCCGTGGCCCCAACATCTGTGGCATCAGAAGATTCTATTCTAGATAAAGGATGGAAATTGTGATGCCATGTTATTTGGACCAACTACTTCTGCACGGCAGAAGGGACATATAATTTCTCTTGTATGGATAGGAGACAAAGATTAACTTGAAGATAAGTTAAGGAACTTTTTGTAAAAAAGGACTGCTTGCTCTGTTTTCGTGTCGATGCTATAAATTACGTGAACGAACCATGTTCCCTAAAAGGCTTAATTAAGGAAGTTGACTTTAAATGCCACATATAATTATGGTAGGACCTAATTAAATAACTAAAGAACACCTATTGAGAGAACTGGGTAGGTGGAACCTCCGACGGGTCTGTCTTACGGCAGGGTGGTTCTAAAGAACTTGAAAGATTCTCACAATGTTTTATCAACCGACCCTTAGAAATTGTTAGGTTAGAACCTCGATTCATGCTATTTTAGGGAACTGGAATGGGACTATGCCCTAGGTAGAGAGATTGAGCGGCATCTCTCTCATTTCCCATTCTCTTTGAACCAAGTGTGGCATGGATCTGCTTCAGATTGGGTATCTTTGCGTAAAGTAGGATATCCCCCAAGGCTCAACGCTAGAATGCTGTTAGGAGACCTTATCCACTAGGAACACAAATTTTAGGTCGATCCCATTGGGTTCGACCGCGAACATTTCGTTTGCTGACAAACATGGAACTTGAGCACATTTTAGCCATGGAAGCTTGAACTCATAAGCAAGACATATGAAGAAGACCGATTACTAGACACAAACTTTCACTCAAGTGAATTAGGCTCTAAGATAGATTAGCTTGGACTCATAAACACAATCTTGAGTAGATAGAGTTATAGACTCTAAGTACGAAGTACAATAGCATTTTTTTGAAAAGTGAACAAAGTATATGTCTTTATAGCTTTTTAGGTTCTCCACTCTCCTCACTGTGCATATGGGATTCAAGACATCTCTTCCTAGAGCATACATCATTTGTTATTTCTCAACACCCCGGAGCCCCAAGAGGAACACCAAGGAAAAGGGAATTCTCTTGCAAGAAAATCTATCTTGTAACATCAACAAGCTTTTATTTCATTCTAGCTTTTATTTCATTCTTTTGATCATCAAAACAAAGAAAACAGCAATTCTTCACGCAGCATCATAGTAGATTTCTCCCACAGATTTGATAAAATCAACCATAACCTTCAACATCTTCATATAATTCTTTAATATAACAAAGAAAGCAAAGGAATACACCATCTTTGAATGGAAATCAATCACATATTATCCTTCTTCAATGTCTTCATAGTTCTCTCTCTCAATCTCTCATATACAGTTACACTATTTTGATAAAATTGACTATCTTTGACTCTCTCTCTCTCTCTCTCTCTCTCTCTCTCTCTCTCTCGCTCTATCAATAGTACATCATATCCTCACTACAATGCTCTCATAATAACCCTCAATAATCCTTCTTAGGTTGTGAATGCACCTCCCAAGAGGTATGTTTGATATGAAGAGTCACCAGAGCCACTACAATGTCTTTTCACAGCTCACTACTGTCACTGTCACTTAGTCTTCTCTTCAGTCTTTAGTAGCTTCTTCTTCCACTTGTTTTACCTCTTTTGAACAAAGATTCATCCTTTCCAAAGGTTAGAAAACTTTCCCAAAGTCACACATACATTCTACAGAACACTTATAGAAGGTCTACAGAACAGTTACAGTACAGCACCAAAATAGCTACAGTACAATTACAGTACAAAGACAGAGCAGAGACAGAGGCTCTACAGAGGGTCTACAGAAGGTTACAGAACCTCATAACTCATACTCAAACCATTCCAAACTATCAAAAACTATTCAATAAGCTTTTAAAATATCTCAATCTTCATCAATCATCAATCTATGCTTCATACAGAAGACAATCAGAACAAAACAGAAGCTATACAGAAGGTATACAGAACCAATCAGAACATCTCCAAACTTCATATCTCCACTGAGAATCATCATGAACTTCCAAAACATAATCAATATCATCCAAAACACTCTCAAATACTTTCTTTAACAACCATACATCACTCTAAATCCATCAAAAATCAATCATTCAAACCTCAAAAACAACAAAAATCAATAAAAAATTGTCTTTTTCCACTCTCAACATATCCCCATACTTAGAAAGGAAGCGTCCTTGCAACCTAAGGAAAAGAAGAATATAAGTTCACTAAAGAGCGCAATTTGGATCTTCCGTAGGATATTCAATAATCTCTTCAAACCACGACCCCAACTTATCACCTATATCTGATAGAAAAAATACTACTAAAGGAAAACTTCCATTATTCATTAACTCATCTGATTAATCCTTTTAAAAACCATAACAAATGTGTAAAGGATATAAGAGGTTTTCTTCAGCTTTCCACCATAGGCTTTTCATCCACCACCAATCTTTTGAAAAGAGCTCTCGAACAAGTTATTTGCAATCAGCACGAACTCATCACATATAATTAATACAACACACACAAACACTAACACAACCATCTGAATGACACCTCCAAAAAGAGATATATCTCATTAAGAATCATCCAAGATACATTGCAAAGGCATCAACGAAGATGATCCCTTTTGAAGGCTTGGTGGTTTCGAAAGCGATCCATGGAGAAGGATTAATCTACAAATGTCTTTGGAGGATTTTGAAAGAACTGCAAGTAGCACATCCGTTCTAGCAAGACAAGGTATCTGCTAGGGAGACATAGGGCATGAAAATACAAGACATCCAACTGGTGGGAGTCAATGTTCACATTGACATTCATACAAAGTTTTGGAATGGCCTTTTGATCATTATGGGAATGCCTATGTATGTATGCTAAATACCAAGCAAAATGAGTTGTCAATCTCATGAAGGATCTAGAGATTGTGAATATTGGTGAGCAAAATGAAGGTAGTTCTGGTATGCTTGACTGGCAGTTGTCCAATCTCCTGGAATTATTGGCCAGTTTATCTGAGGTCCTGTAAGAGAATCATTCGAGCTCCATCCTCTTCTTCTTGGAATCTGCTGATCAAACCCTTCATATTCACTAACCAACTGAGGGGGTTGAGAGATAGAAGTGGCAGGAGATGGAAGTGGAATAAGTAAAAGTGGATGAAGAGATGGGTAGGAAAAATCATAAAAGGAGGAATAGGTTAAAGAAGGAGTGGCTAAAAATTTTAGGGAATCGGTTAGGAAGGATGTTAATTGATAAATAGGAAAGGTAGAAGGTATATGGATGGATGGAGAAGGGCATGGTGGAGAAGGAAAAAATACTCTATCTTCTATAAAAGAGCAATATGTAAATATTGGAATGTGAGGAAAAGATTGAGGTTGGAAAAGAAGGGGTAAGATTGCTATTGAATTGGTTTGATAAAGGGAAAGATAGATATCATAATGGTGAGCCATTTGTTGGTAATACAATAGGCTAGGAATAGAGGGACCTAAGATAGATCTTCTGTGATAGGCATAAAAAAAGGTTGAATCAAATGGATTATTTTTGGAAAGGTGAGCTAAGAGATCCACGCTCAGTTGGTTAGTGCTCTCTGTACATAGGTAGAAGCTGTGTTCTGTCGTTGATTCAGGACCACAGAATCAATCATGGAGTGCCAGGAATTATCAGGGCAAGTAGCCACTTTTGAGGAGTAACTCTGGAACATGTCATCTATTCACAACTCCAAATAGTTGACATACAAGACAGCTTGTAAAACCACATCTCCCACATACCAGGCCATATCTACTTCATCTGGAATCAACAAGTCTCCCCGTAGATACATATATGACAGCAACATGATATATGTTGTGACAGAATCTTCAAACACCATACGGACCACTTCGATCAGCAACTCAGGAGACCAAGCCCCACTCCAACCATCATCTGGAAGAGGAAGTTCCATTGTTGAAAGCTTCATGTAAAAGGCCAACTTTTACAATTGGTTAGTGGACAAAGAAAGAATGGTCCGGAGGAACATATTCCTAGAAACGCTCAAATGTAGACCATAGCAGATCCATCCTGGACTACAATCTTTCCACTTTATCTTGTAATAGAGGACACAAGGTAGCCTATCTTTGGAGAATTGCCAAGTCCTGCTGCTGTGAGAGAGAAGGAATCAGGGGAACATTAGGGCTTGGAGGAACAGACCGTGACTGTGCCAGTTGGTCTTGCAACTGCTTGATTTGGGAAGCTTGTGATTCCACTATGTCATTAGCAGTCTGTAAGGCTGAAAGTTGTACATCTAAAAGAGTTTGAAACTCTTGCACTTCTTTGATATCCTCTCCTTCTCCTCGGAGATTCTAGTGACCTCTGATTGAGCTTCTGTTAAACTGAATCTTCAAAGAAGACATCTCTTCTCTTTGGGTCTCAATCATTTGGGTTTGTTGCTCCATCTATTTAAATAGATCTGCTAATGTGTCTTTAGCAGAGGCTAACTCGGATGTGGCCTTATGCAACTGGTCTTTGGACTGCATCATTTCTTCATAAAAGGAAGCATACAGCTGTTGAACACAGGCTGTCACTAACAGTTCAATTGAACTCTAAATGTCTTTACAGAGGAATGGAATGGCATCTCCTGACACGAGACTGTTCAGTGAAGGGACTGATATATCCAAGAAACCCTCTCTATGTGCTCTGAACATGTTGTTATAGGTGAGATAAGCAGGGAGATCACTGCCAGATGTAGCAGAAATTGTCATGGAAGGAAGAACTGAAGGAGCTTTATCTGCCACCTGCTTCAAGCGTTTTTGCTGTATAACCAGGGGAGGAGGAGAATCCAGATCCTCTATATCAATTGGTTCTGACTCGTCTGAAGGTGGAGGGGGAGGTACTGGATTAGATGGAGGAGGTGGAGGCACACTCTTCTTTAAACCTGAGTAGGTCAAGAAGGCAGATAGGTAGGATCCATAGGTGACATTTGTGACATTGCCCCTAGTTACTTTAACGAAATGTTGATCCATCTTTGTGAGTAGGTAAGTGCTCCAACCAATAGCTACTCCTTTTAACACCATCTTGAAGCTGTAAAGAGCTCTTTTGACAAGTAATGGGATGGCGTTTTTGTAGGCATAAATCTATCTTGGAGAAACTGGTAGACCAACTTCCACACAGGATCAGTGATAATGGAAAAGGAAACTCCTGAAGTGTTGATCACTTTCTTAACATCCAGAATTTCCTTGGTCTGTTTTTGTAACAACTTCAAAATCTCATTGTTAGAGAAGAGATGTCTAGTTGTAACAAAAGGCTCGCCTTTGTAGGGAAGGTCAATGTTATGGAAGTACCATGGACCAGTTCGGACTTCTTGTTGTATGAGGCAAGGAACTCATCACACATGGATGGATCTTCTGGAATCAAGGGGAAGGAGATAGCCACGAAAGTCGCAAGTCCCGCCTTCGTGAGAGGCTCAAAAGTAAGTAGGGAAGAGTAATCCGTACTGACCAGTGGGACATACTGGATAGGGGGAGGAGCGTGATGCGCCATTCATAGGAAAGAGTAATCCCTACTGACCAGTGGGACATACTGGATAGGGGGAGGAGTGTGAGGTGCCATTCAGATGGTAAACACACACACCACAACACAGATAGTCACAAAGAATGCCTGCAAAACAACCAAAGGGCTATAAAAAAGGAATCAATGAAAAAGAAGGATACTCATACTACATACATAGACGTAACCCAGTTACCACCCCTGACAATACACAGCCTAGAAAAAATTCGACATGACCTCTACACATATGCGACCGAAAGCTTCATGCGATGCAACATTCAAGCATCCAAATCCCCGTATTAGGCAATAAGGAAAGAACTACACACCGTACCCGTAATCGTAACACATAGACAAATCAGACTATCAGAAAAATGTACATCAAGAATTGACCATAACCTGAACCATCAGTGTCAACTAAAAGACTTTTACGTGCCCATCCCACAAAGCGTGTTTATTAAAAAGGGAAAAAAAGAAGTGCAGTGAGGGGAAATTATTTTAGTGAAGGGTTCGTTTTAATAATTATTAACAATATGTGATATTTTATTAGGCTATAAACCTTAATAAGAAAATGGTGGTTCCTTCTTAAAATTTTAATTACAAATTATTATGTTGAAACGGTGCTTTAACGCAACCCGGAGTACGATGCCCAGACTAGGTCTCTAAATGCAAATCGCTTAATTAAAAATTAATAGTGATGTGGAGCGTTTTTTGGCCAGCGCGTGCTCCTGTGTGATGGCTGGTTCATTTTTATTACAATTAAGGTGCCTCTGAAGTGTACGTAGCGCATGCAAAGTGAACGGCTGGTTGATTTTTAAATTATTAAATTGTGTGTTTAGCGCGAATGCGCGTGAAAAATATGGGTGAATAAATAGTTCATTTTAATAATTAATTTGTGATTAAAGGGGAATGAAAATAAATAAAGCTCACAAAATAAATACCTAGAAGGGGTGTGTATGCAATGGCCGGAAGGCGCACGGAAGAGTCCCCCAAAAGTAATGAATCCAATTAAACAAAATCAAAGACCACTGACTGAACAACAAAGACAACACCTTAGTGGGTTTGATAAATTTTAATGTATTTTTATTGTTATTTTTAAAATTTTTATTATGTTTTTTTTGTTTGTTTTTGTTGTTGTTTTGTTTTTTTAAAAAAATAAAAAGTTTGAATTGTGTAGGGGTTATAGTTTAGGGGTATTGGTTTTGATATTATAGTGTGGTTTGGTTAATTTATTTTATTATGTGTGTTGGTTTGTTTGTGTTATGTGTTGTTGGTTTCTGTTTTTGTGTTTTAATAAATTGGATATGGTTGTTTTTTTAAAAAACATTTAAAGGAATAAGAATAATCAATTATGGATATGTGATGAAGGGGAAAAAAAAAATCAGCCATTTAGGAAATATCCACAAGTTATGTTAGGAAAAGAAGATTTGGATTTGTATGTTTAATCATCTTTTTTAAAATAAAAATATTGATGCCTTGTATGAAAATAGTTTAAAGGAAAAAATGAATGAAAAAATGTCAAGGGGGGTGGGTGGAATTGTCTAGAATTTTTTTGAATTTTTTACTAATTTTAAATGATTTTTTCGCATTTTTAGGTAATTTAGAATAAATTGTCAAATATTTAATTTTCTATAATTTTGGTGGTTGAAATTTCCATCTAACAAATTTCCCAAAAATTTAGGAAAAATTTTAGAATTTTTTTTGAAATTGTTCTGAGTTGAAATGAATTTATAAATTAACTAAGTCAATTAAATCATGAAAATCAGGTTAGTTGAGTAAGGAGGGTCAAATCAAGTCAGCTAAGTCCTGTTAGTCTGGTTAAATCAGGTAAGTCAGACTAAGTCAAGTCAGGTTAGTCAAGGGGGATTAGGGTAGTCTGGGTTAGGTTAGGTTAGTTAGGTTAGGCTAAGTCAAATCAGGTTAGGTTAATCTGGGTGAGTCTAGGTTAGTTAGGTTAGGCTAAGTCAGATTCTAACTAACCTAGGTTAGACTAACTAATCCAAGGATAGTTAAGGTTAGGGTAACTAGACTAAGGTTAGGTTAACTAGACTAAGGTTAGGTTAACTAAACTAGAGTTAGGTTAACTATACTAGGGTTAGGGTAACTAGACTAGGGTTAATTAACTAGATTAGAGTTAGTTTAACTAAACTAAGGTGATTTAACTAAACTAAGGTTAAGGGCCTAACCTTGGATGGCTTAGGCGGAGGAGGAGGGCCGCAGGGTTAATTAACTAGATTAGAGTTAGTTCAACTAAACTAAGGTTAATTAACTAGATTAGAGTTAGTTTAACTAAACTAAGGTGATTTAACTAAACTAAGGTTAAGGGCCTAACCTTGGATGGCTTAGGAGGAGGAGGAGGCCGCAGGGTTAATTAACTAGATTAGAGTTAGTTCAACTAAACTAAGGTTAATTAACTAGATTAGAGTTAGTTTAACTAAACTAAGGTGATTTAACTAAACTAAGGTTAAGGGCCTAACCTTGGATGGCAGTTAGGAGGAGGAGGAGGAGGAGGAGGCCGCAGGGTGCCGCCGTGAGGTGGAGGTGCCACAACAAGGTGGAGGGGCAGGCCACAGACTGACGGGGAGGATGCTGCCATAGGGTGGAGGGGGCCGCCACAGGGGGTGCTGGGAGGGGTGCTGTGGGCTGCCGGGGGTGGAGGATGCCACAGGTGGTGACTTGGCAGGCGCGCACACGGTGGGCGTGGTGCTGTGCGGGTTCTTCAACGACAGGCTGTTCAATTTCCACGGGACGAGGGCGGCGGACCCGACCATGAACTCGAGGCTGGTGAAGCGACTGGGGGCGGAGGAGGCCGCTAGGAGTGGAGGAGAGGTGGAGGGAAGCAGGAGGGAGAAGAGGGGGAGGGAAGAAGGAGGGAAAAGAAGAAGAAAAAGAAGAAGAAGGAGGGGCAGGAGAAAGGAGAGGGAAGAGTAGGAGAAGGAAGGAGAGGAGGCATGAACGGAATCAACAAGAATGTGATTTTTTTTTGTTTTTTTGTTTTTTCATTCATTTTTGTATTCTAATTAATTTTTTGTTTGTTTTTTTAAACCAAAATATGGATTTTCCTTTTTGTGTGTGTGTGTGTGTGTTTGTTTGTTTGTTTTTTTCTCTCTTCTTTCTCTTCTTATGTTTTTCTTGTTTGTTTGTTTTTTTTTGTGCTTTAAATTAGATTGTGTTTTATTTTTGTATTTATTTATTTATTTATATATTTTTTGAAATTGTGTGTATAGTTGATTGATATTTTTTGTCTTTTGATATTAAATAATAAAAAAATAAGAAAAGAACACATCCTTGGCCCGTGCGCATGCGCGGGCAGGGGTAAAAAAATTTGCAATGACGGATTCAAATGGACAAGGATGGGGACGTGTGAGCCATGGATGCCACGGGGGTGTCTCAAGGCGCGTAAAACCAAAAACAGGCGCGTTCACGTGCGAAGCGAGAAACATGGTTAACGGGAAAAATAAAGAAAAATTAATAAAATCCAAACCGTTTGTCGGATCCAAATCCGTAAAAAGGAAAAATGGGCCGGGAGACGAGGGGAAAATGTTGGAAACATGCAACACGGGTTCCGGGGCAAAATCAGGGTGTTCACATGGGAAAAACACAAAAAATAAACCCGAAAACACATACATGTATTAATATCAAAAAATCCGCGCATCGGAACGAAGTGCGAAAACAAGCAAAAGTGTGCAAAACAATGTGTCCAACAACCCCATCACGTCAAAACACAGTTCCGATTGAGATAGGACACGTTCACATGGAAAAAACCCTAGAAATGGGTCGAAAAATAGACTCGAAAATTAATATGGGAAGAACCGTGCGTCAGAATAGCAGGCGATAAAAAGAAAAAATATCCGAGAAAAAGGAATTCATAGGACTGGCATATCAAAGCTCCGTTTGGGGAAAATTAGGAAGGGTTCACATGAAAAAAACACGAAAAATACATTTGAAAATACTCGAAAAAATTAATAACTAAAAATCCGACAGTCGAAAGAGGGGGGAGGAAAAAGGAAAAAGTGGGGGAAAGGCTGGTAGGACACGACTGTCAAATCAAATTGGAATTCTGGTAAAAATAGGGCAGGTTCACATGGAAAATTGTGAAAATAGGTACGAAAAAGCTCCGAAAACCCGCAAAAATTAATAATCGATGAACCGTGCATCGAAATGGCACGGAAGAAAAAGGAAAAATGTCAAGGGGAAGGGATAGGACATGCATGACATATCAGATCAGGGTTTCAAAGAAATAAAGACGCATTCACATGGAAAATTGTTCAATTTACGGGAATTGCTTTAAAAATTAATAACTTGAAAACCGTCTGGCGGAACAGGGGTCGGTAAAAAGGAAAAATAGGCCATTCAAAGGGACAGTCAGGGCTGTAAGGCTGGATTGAGTTTTCGGTGAGCCTAAGGTCCGTTCACATAAAATAAGTGCAAAACCCATAATAAGGACAAACGGTCACGGAACAACCCCTAGGACAGGGTGAAATAGAACGGAAGGGTGGGGAAGGGACCCCATCAGGGTAACATGAAATCACCGCATAGATGCATAATTAGAACATGGTGTATGCATGGAGGTATGCAATATGGACGCACAGGGACGCGTCCCCACACTTAAGACCTTAACAGGAAGGTTAAACCAACCTTCAAAGACTTGGTACATCTCACATCAGACCAATCACAAACATCCCCACACTTAAAGCATAACCAGCGCTTAAAAACAGAAGTTGTATGGTTAGAAAAACTTGGCCCATATTCCCTAAAAGGAATGTCGACTATCAAGGTTGCATCTGGAGGCGTCGTCGGCTGCAGGAGGTAACAAGGTATCGTCGTAGCACACATTCTTCGACCTTCGTGGCAAGGATCATGCGGTAATACCCAGGGAGGTAGCTGGTTGAAAGAATCACACGAAATTCGTCGATGGCGAGGGATATGGCACTCAACTCACGATCACTCAAATGGATTGAAAGAGCAGTCACTCACCCCATAACTAATAGCACTCGAGGAGATCAAAATGAAACCCATAGGTCATACGTGGTTTAGGAATTGACAAAAGAATGATGCAGAGGGAGTATGCCAGGGTGCACAATTGATGGTGCATCAGTGTGTCCAACCCGTCTGGCATAGGTGCAAGGAGGAAGGCCAAGGAGCCTTGTAGTGTAGTGTATAGAGCAGAGTGATGTGTCTCGTGCTGATGGCAAAAACCTAGCCCATGGGTGCATAGGGAAATGGGAACGTAACTGACTCCAAAGGTCGTAACGTCCCTCAATCCTCACCTCTCGATAATTGATTGAAGAAACACTAGTCACACTCAGCCCACCCTCTGTCTCACACTCTGTTGATAGATACATAGGGCAGCCCTTTTCTGAAACCCGTTGATGTAATTCTCACTGTCACTTGTGTAGAGGTTGTATGCCTTGTGCGCACTTGATGGTGCAACTGTGCATCCCGCCCTGTGCCGGCATACAGTGCAAGAAGGAAGGCCAGTGAGCCTTATAGTGTAGTGCACAGGAACAGATTGTGCTTTGTGCATTGAGAGGCCCATCCCGTGTGTGCAACACTCCGTTCACACATCTCACCTCTCATTCGATTTGAAGGGAAAGACTAGTCACTCACCCCACCCTCTGTCTCATGCTCTGTTGATAGATACAGAGGGCAACCCATACTCACATCCCCATCCTGTTAGGATGAAAGCTCACATCACTCCAGGTGTTGGTGATGAAGATTATGTCGGCTGTTGATGTCATTAGGATCTTGAGGAAGAGGCGTACTTAGGGAGGCAGCCCACAAATCTCATACTACAATGATTGGTAAGAAGAGTCGTCTATTAAGAAGGGCAGACATATTGATATTGCAGAGATAACGCACCAAGGGAGGTGGCTTCAAATTACTTGCTAAAAAGGTTCTGCTGGTGAGTCAGCTATCCTGAACTACGGGGTGTTACCACCTTTTCCACAATCAGCTTTTCGCCCAAGGGTGTTTCCACCTTTTCTTGGAACGAGGCCTATTATGACAGGGAATTTCTTCCTTTTCTCCCATAATAGTTTTGTTGTTTTGTTTTGTTTTGTTTTTTTCTCTTATTTTATTTATTTTTTCTTTTTTTCATTAAGAAAGAGAATGGTAGAAATACCATATGTTAGGACCAACCTCGCCACCATTGTGGGATCACAGACAAGAAGAGAACAATGTCGGGTTGAGATGTTTCTACGAGGGGGTAGCAGAACGAGACAACCTCATGAGGAGAATTATAATGGCTATCAGAAGCACGACAAGAAGGACAGTGCGACGCCCGAAAGGAAAGGGGTAGGTCGACTGTGATTGTCAAGATCCCTAGGGAGGGAAGTACTTCTTCAGGCGATATCCATTAATTAGGAAAGGATCATCAGAGGCATCAATGGTCTGCACTTAGGATTGACGGCCAGTACTTCGTACGGGCAGTTAGGATAGAGCCGTTAGGATTGATGGCCAGTACTTTGTATGGGCCCATCCACCGTTGTTGAAGCTTGCCAGGAAACTTGCCAAATCTTGAATCATAGGCTAGAACAAGATCACCTTCTTTGAACTCCTTGTGCTTGATGAAACTGTCATGATAGGCCTTGCGTCGCGCTTGAGTGGTTTCCATGCACTGTAGGGCCATTTGCCGTATCTCATCCAAGCATTCCAAGTGCAGGAGACGACGTTGCAGTGACTCACTATCTCCCAAGCGTTCTTTAACTGCGACTCGCAAAGAGGGCAATTCCATCTCAACAGGAAAGACAGCTTCTGTACCATACACTAGTTGAAAAGGGGTCTATCATGTAGCTGCATTATGAGAGGTTCTATATGCCCAGAGGGCCTCTGTAAGTCAATCGTCCTAGTCGCGACGATGTGCGGCAATCGATCTTATCAGAATTGAGCAGAGGATGCGATTGGTGACTTCAACTTGGCCGTTGGCTCTGGGGTAATAGGGAGTGGACTTATGATGGCGGATTTTATACAATTCCATCAGCTCCTCCATAATTTTGTTAAGGAAATGAGTGCTTCGGTCACTTACCAGCTCAAGGGGACTGCCAAAATGGGTGATGATATTCTCGTACATGAACAGGGCTACGCTGTTACCATCATCCCGCTTCAGGGCTTTAGCTTCACACCACTTTGTGACATAATCTGTATATACTAAGATGTATCTATTTTGATTCCGTCTGGTAGGTGGATCAATGGGACCCACGAAATCAATCCTCCACTTCTCAAACGGCTTTAGGGAAAGAATGGGTTGCAGTGGCATGGCACTTGTTTTGGTGGGTTTCCCCATTCGCTAACAAGCATCACATCTCTTGCAGTAGTCATATGCATCCTTGTGGAGGGTCGGCCACCAGTATCCTGCTAATAGAGCCTTCCTGGCTGTCACATCTTCGCAGCACTTCATCTTTGCCTCTCATGTACAGTGCACCGCCTAGCAAAGTGTAGGGGGATGATTCTAAGAGAAGCTTCTTCCTTTCACTACTTGAGATGCCACGAGGATACTATTGAGTTGCCAAGAGGTTGGCTATGTCTGCATACCAGGGAGTAACTGTTTCAACTAGAAACAAGGAAGCATCAGGAAGGTCTGGATCATCCTGTTCCTCTTCTTCTATTTGAGGGATCCGTGATAGATGATCGACTAGGACAAGGGAACGGCTAGGCTTAGTGACTACTTCAAAGTCGAACTCCTGGAATAGGAGCAACCATCTCATCAGTCTTCCTTTAACATCTGCTTTGTTTATCAAGAAGGACAGGGCTTCATGATCCACATAGAACTTGAAATGTGTTGACAGTAGATAGTGTCGAAACTTCTCTAGTGCAAACACCATTGCCAAGCACTCAAGCTCTATCACTGTATAGTTCCGTTTCCTATTAGTGACCTTTTGGCTTGCATAATATATCGGTTGATCTAATTTAGAAGGGCCCTTTTGACATAGGACAACACCTAGCCCTTCAACTGATGCATCTGTGTGCACATGGAACTTCTTCGTCCAATCAGGAGGCTGTAAAATAGGTGCTTGAATTAGGCACTGTTTTAGGGTATTAAAGGCTTCTTCACAGTCATCCATCCAAAGGAAATCAGCTTCTTTCCTTAGGAGCTTGTGCAGAGGGGCTGCTTTAGTTGCAAAATGTGCAATAAATCTTCTGTAGTAGCCCACATGGCCAAGAAATCCTCTCAATTCCTTGAGGTTTGTTGGTGCTGTTAAGGCGACAATCTTTTCAATCTTTGCCGGGTCTATTGCAATCCCTTGTGTAGAGACAATATGGCCCAATAGCACTCCGGAGGAAACGCCAAAGACACATTTGTCGGGGTTGAGAGAGATCCCATACTCTCGGCATCTGTCAAAACATTGCTCTAAGTGTCCTCAGTGCTCACGGATCAAACTATAGACATAGAAGTCATCAAGATACACCTCAATGAATCATGCAGATGATTCTGAAATGCAGCTATCATTACTGGTTGAAAGGTCGCAGGAGCGTTACAAAGCCCAAATAGCATCACTCTGTACGCATAGGTCCCCCATTCTGTGGTGAAGGTTGTTTTGGATTGGTCCTCTTTTGCAATTTGGACTTGGTTATAACCGTTGAATCCATCCAAGAGGGAATATAGCTCATGGCCTGCCACCACTGTGTCCAACAATTGGTCTGTAAAAGGGATAGGGAAATGATCCTTCTTCATTTTCAAATTGAGCTTTCGAAAGTCAACACATATTCGAAGTTTCCCGTTCTTCTTGGGTACTACCACAATGGGCGAAACCCATTCACTGTTAGCCACGGGATAAATGAACTCAGCTTCAAGCAGTTTCAATAATTCGGCCTTCACTAGAGCAGAATAATTAGGATTCATCCGCCTTTGTCTTTGCCTTACAGGTTTGGCACCATGCTCTAAATCAATGTGATGCTGACATACTGTGGGATCAATCCCCTTTAGGTCTTTATATGACCAAGCAAATACGTCTAAGTTCTCCTTGAGTAGGTCTCACAGGACCACTAGTTCTTCTTCTGGAAGATTGAGACTCACTTTTAGGTGACGTTTAGTACCCTCAGTATCCAGGAACGTCACTTGTCTTTCACCTTCCACTTCACGGATAAATGTCCCACGGATTGCTTCTAGATAGCAGTTTGACTCTTTCAAGAGAGTAGTGTCCTTGTCTGATGTTCCACTAGAACCAATGTCCTCCTTCTGAACAGATGACTCATTTGTTTGTTGAGGTTGCTGGAAGGGTATCAAAGCTTTGTTTGCTTCTGGACTTAGGGAATCATCTTCAGAGGATGCGTCTAGGAATGTCACATAGCACGGACCTGCTATTGGATTGAACAGTTAGGGCGATAGGAGCCACTGGTAAACTTAATCTTTATGCTTTTAATCCATTGCTTATACAAATTCCGCATACTTTGTGATCCATTGGTCAACCCAAACGGCGCCATGGTCATTTCATCCAGTACCCTGAGACCTTCAGCCTCTGATGTCTCTGTAGGGATATCAACAAGATCATCCTCTATCAGAGAGAATTCTTCAACTGCACTTTCATAACCTGCTTCATTTTCTTCCTCATCATTTTCATCCTCTTCCTCTGAAGGCTCTGTCTCTGCTTCTGTAGAGGCTCTGTTAAGAGAAGAACAGATCTTCTGCCTCTGCATCTGCTTCTGCTTCTGTCACCATTTCTGACTCTCCTTCTGCCTCTGGCTCTGGCTCTGTATCTGTTACTGTCTCTGTATCCGCTCTGTCTCTGCTCCGTAGCCGCTCTGTATCTGCTCTGCCTCTGTACTGTCTCTGCTCTGTCTCTGCGACTGTCATGTAACAGGGAGAACAGTACATCCATGCTTCTATTTCACTATCAGAGGTGATTTCAAAAGTTGATTCTAGTTGCGGCAGGAGGTATTCTCCCATGGACAAGGATTTTGCTTCCCCTGGCAGTTGGCTTACAGTGCCCACTGTTAGGGACCGTGCCTCTGTTTTCTTAGGAAATATTTGTTTAACAGCGTCTTCATTTCCTGATGTACCATCTGCTACCTCGTTAGAGGAGTCAGTTATAACTTCAATGGATGTGGATCCATTGCCTTTTTGTGATCCATACAGCTTCAACACTGCTTTATTGGGTCCTCTGCCTAGGGTTAGGGTTCCTTTGAACCAGTCTGTCCTGGCTCTTGCTTAAAAAAGCCAAGGTCTTCCCAACAGTAGAGGGTATGAAGTCCCATAAGAATTTGGTTTGACCACCAAATATGTCAGCTAATAATCTCTTCCTGTAAGGGTTGTTTTTACATATGGGAGGATGCCCAATGGTTTGACTCTGCTTTGGTCTGCCAATCTGATAAGCCACTGTGTAGGTTGAATTCCTTGCAACCCTAAGTCCTTCATTGTGACATATGTCATTATGTTTACTGATGAGCCTCCATCAATCAATGCATCTGAAATGAAGCATCCTTCTATCCATACACTAATCTCTGGGGTTCGAGGATTTAGGAAGGCATTAGCCACATCCACTTCCTTTACAGGCTCTGGGGCCTTATTGGTCTTGGTCATTGTTGAAGGAGCGATCCTTAGTCCATGCCTTCTTGTCAAGATGCTTTTGAATCTCTTTTGGCAGCTGGGAGATAGCATCACCAACTGTCGGAATGTTAAGTTTGGTTTAAAAGTGTCTAGGTCCTTGACCAGGTCATAATCTTTAATAGGATCCACAGGCTTCTCCAGCCGGCTGGGGAATGAGGCTAACCCATTTTCATCTTTCCTTTTTCTTCTAACAATTGCTGCATCAGCACTTTTTCTATTTCTGGAAGTGCTTCTGTATCATCCATCTCCTGGGCCTCCGGTCCTGTCTTTGGGACTGTCTCTGTAGCTCTCTTTGGTGCTACAGTGCTCTGAACTGTACTATTCTGTTCTGTACTACTCTGTCCCTCTGTAGGTAGGTTGAACTTCATAGTCTTGGCAGGATAATTATTTTCATTCTGAACCACTGGTTCCTTCTTCTTGGTGCACATAACAGCAACAACTTCCAACTCTACCAAATTGGAGGCCGGCTCTTGTACCTTTTGTTGGCTATCAGTGGCATTGGCCTTTACAGGGGCTGGAGTCCTTTGCAGTGTGGCCTTCTCCTTTGCATCGACTGTATAAGGGCTTTTAATCCACAGATCATCTAGGGTTTGGACAATTTGGAGAGATATGTCCCTTTTCTCCACACCTATAACATTCCACCTCTGATCTCTGACCATCGCTAGACTGTCATCCTCTATAACTTTGAGAGAGAAACCTCCTTGGACCGAAATTAGGACCAAACTCCCTAGGCTTTGGTCCAATATCATGTGTTGTCATTTTAGATTCCAGCAAGTTGAATCTTGCATTTTCATCCTTCTTCTTCGTTCATGCATCTCTTTCAGAGAGCAAATATCCTCTGTATGGTTCTTCCGCAAACAGTAGGAATAGAAGGCTCCAGGAATGGTTGGTTTTCGGGTACATTGAGTAGCTAAATGTCCCACTTGATGATAGTTTCCGCACCATGTATTAGAGCGCATTACATCTCTTTCAGCTCCTGCAGGAGTGGAGATATTGGCGGTATTCACCTTCAGCATCTGTAGCTACTCTATAATCACATCCAGAAGCTCTTTCTTAATACTTGCAACCGAGTTGGATAAGTAGTCCTTCATATTTTCACCTCCTAAAGTGTTTGTTGTGGGATTTTGGAAAGCGTATATAATTATTGCATACACTGGTTGGGTAGATCCAAAAGGTCCTCTGTTTTGGCTCTGATTCAGAGCTCCTGTTGAGACTTGGGGTTGTTGATTCCAATTGGTAGGGTTCCACTGTTGTTGAGTCGCCATTGGAGGAACTGTTTGAGGCCACTATTGCTGTGGTTGAACCATCATTTGAGGCATTGTTATCTGCGGTGACCACACTGGATTAGGTGCATTATACTGCGATACTGTTTGCATTTGGGGATAAGGGTAGGGAACTGTCCTTGGGACTGCACTTGGTGGGTATACCATTCCAGGTATAGGAGGAGGTAAGACTCCTCTTCCTGGAGTCATTGACAGCCTTGCTTCAACTTCGTCATACAATCTTGCACCTTCCACTGCAGCTTGCAGATTGACTGGTCTTCTCAATTCCATGAACTTGCGAACCTCTGGTTGCAGGCCCCATAGAAATACTCCTTTTTGGATTCCTTCATCCAAATGATGGTTAGTCCATCTCTTCAAGATGGATTCCATTCACGAGACATAAGCTTCTACTCTTTCTCCAGAGGACTGATTTAGGTTCATGAACTCCTCTCGCATCTGCTCTTTGAAACCTTCACGTCTGAATTTAGTGAGGAAGGCCAACTTCAGGTCGTCCCATGTGCCAAAAGTTCCTGCTGCTTGTCTCTCATACCACTAAAACGCTGTGCCCTTGAAAGTGGTGAGAAATATTGCTAACCAATGCTCAGGGGTTTTGGCATTGTTAGCCACACATGCTACCATGAATTCTGCTACATGAAGATTAGGGTCTTCATTGTACTCTCCCTTAAAAACTGGCAATGGGACTACATTTGCTGGCCTGTCATCAATATTTCCAGGACGAATCTGACTAGGAAGGGGACCTTGAGTCGCCATGGGGACTTCTGCAAAGAGTGCTTTTAGGGTGTCAAAGGAGGCTATTCAATTTGCTCCCAAACAGTTTGTCACCAAGATGCAAGTTTCTGCTGCTTCAACAGGAAGAGGAAACAGTCCACCACATAGAGCATGCATCATGACGGTGATATGTTTCCACCATTGTGGGATGAACTTTTTGTGGAAAGTGGCTTTGATAATGAGAAATTCCAACTCTTCAGTGGAAGAAGGAACTTTGCAAACATCCATTGAATTCTCCTCTTCTTGGCAATGCCATTCTTTTCCTTTTCAGCCTCTTCTGGTGCTTGTTGATGGCAAGGTTCCTCGGCTGCACACCAAAAACATGGAGCCCCAAGAGGAACACCAAGGAAAAGGGAATTCTCTTGCAAGAAAATCTATCTTGTAACATCAACAAGCTTTTATTTCATTCTTTTGATCATCATAACAAAGAAAACAGCAATTCTTCACGAAGCATCATAGTAGATTTCTCCCACGGATTTGATAAAATCAACCATAACCTTCAACATCTTCATATAATTCTTCAATATAACAAAGAACACAAAGGAATACACCATCTTTGAATGGAAATCAATCACATATTATCCTTCTTCAATGTCTTCATAGTTCTCTCTCTCAATCTCTCATATATAGTTACACTGTTTTGATAAAATTGACTATCTCTGACTCTCTCTCTCTCTTTATCAATAGTACATCATATCCTCACTACAATGCTCTCATAATAACCCTCAATAATCCTTCTTAGGTCGTGGATGCACCTCCCAAGAGGTATGTCTGATATGAAGAGTCACCAGAGCCACTACAGTGTCTTTTCACAGCTCACTACTGTCACTGTCACTTAGTCTTCTCTTCAGTCTTCAGCAGCAGCAGCTGCTTCTTCCACTTGTTTTAGCTTTTTTGAACTTAGATTCATCCTTTCCAAAGGTTAGAAAACTTTCCCAAAGTCACACATACATTCTACAAAACACTTACAGAAGGTCTACAGAACAGTTACAGTACAGCACCAGAACAGCTACAGTACAGTTACAGTACAGAGACAGAGCAGAGACAGAGGCTCTATAGAGGGTCTACAAAAGGTTACAGAACCTCATAACTCATAATCAAACCATTCCAAACTATCAAAAAATATTCAATAAGCTTTTAAAAGATCTCAATCTTCATCAATCATCAATCTATGCTTCATACAGAAGACAATCAGAACAAAACAGAAGCTATACAGAAGGTATACAGAACCAATCAGAACCTATCAGAACATCTCAAAACTTCATATCTCCACTAAGAATCATCATGAACTTCCAAAACATAATCAATATAATCAAAAACACTCTCAAATACTTCCTATAAAAACCATACATCACTCTAAATCCATAAAAAATCAATCATTCAGACCTCAAAAACAACAAAAATCAGTTAAAAATTCAGTCTTTTTCCACTCTACTGTGCTATTTTCTTGTGCTATTTTCTTGTAGAAACATTCACTGGTAATATGACCAGTCTTACCACAATAATGACATGTCATCCGACTTTTATTGTCGGCGTTGAATCCTTGACCTCTTCCTTTGGGTCCAGCAGCTCCTTTGGTGTATAATAGATTTTCCCTAGATGATGGGATACCATCTTTCGCATTCTTGTTTTTTTGTTTACTCTCTTCATCAAGAAGAGAGTGCTCAATATCTTTAAGTGAGAGATTGGGAACATTACTTAGTGTTGAAACAAGGTTCTCATATGGTTCATGATTAACATTGGCAAGTAGCACTGCTATTGCCTCATCCTCATCAATGGTCTTTTTAAGAGTTGCTAGCTGGATTTTAAGGCTCTTGAACTTATTGATGTGTATAGTCATAGATGAGCTGTCTTTTGCATTCAACTTATAGAACTGCATAAGTAAATTTACCTTTGAGTTCTTTGCTTGTGTATCAAAGATATTGTCAAGTTCTTCCCATGCTTTCTTTGCATTCGTGATGCCATAAATATGATGTAATACATCATCGGATAGATCCCAAGCAATAATACATAGAGCTTTGTTGTTCATCTTCTTCCATGCCTTTGTTTTAGGTTGGTCTTCTGCAGCATCTTCCTCTTTTGTATCTTCTGTATCATCTTCTTCAAAGAGATCCCAGAGGTCTTTCCTCATGAGATGATACATGGTTTTCTCTTTCTAGGCATGAAGGCCTTCACCATTAAACTTTCCTATCTGTTCCACTTCAGTCATCTTAGAAGGAGGTCTTACCACGAGAACACTAGGGCAGTGTCTATCCTTTTGCACAGGAATTGAGACTTACAAATGGATTTGATCAGTAGAGCTTTAAATCATTACAAGTGCTAAGAATAGGCTTTTGAGTAGCTGAGGTAAAATCAATGAATGGCTTGTTTATGAGTGAGCTAAATACACAAGTGCCAAGAGACACTGATTGAGTATCAAGAGATACTATTGATGTTGAATTTCCCTATTGAGCTAGATGTTGCTCAATGATCTCCTCCCCTTACTGATTTGGAGTGTTATGGACTGAGCTAGAACTCAGATCAAAATGGCAGCAACTTGAATTAGTTGAAGAAAGTGAGAGACTAAAGTGTAAGATGAGCTTGAACTTCACAAACTATGGCTGCCTGCTATTAGGGTTTCTGTACCCGACTATTGTTTCGTCTGTAGCAGCATGTACATGCAATCATCTGATGAAAGATTTGATGGAGAGAAGGCTTATATACCAGGCTTTAAAAGCCCTATGGTCCTGAGTCGAATTGCAGCGTGTGCAGGTCATGCAGTTGTACGACAACTTGTCAAGCACAGTCTGGACAGATTCGACGAATTTCCATAATGATGGAGGTATAGTGCACCAATGTTAGCAATTGAGGTGCTAGAGAGAAGCTCCAAGAACAAGGGAAGAAGTTTGAAAAAGAGATCTTTGTGAGATATTTCCTGTATTGGAAGATCCAGAGGCTCCAAGGTGAGTGGGTGCAGGTTGGCTATGGTGGTCAAGAAGAGATGTGTGAGAATGAAGTAGGAGATGAACTCATACACTTGTCTTGAGCTGGAGTTGAGTTGTGAGAAGTTGGGGGAGCAAGGAGAAGAGCTAAACTGAGCTCACCATGGCTCTGATACCATGTTGACAAACATGAATCTTGAGCACAGTTTAGCTATGGAGGCTTGAACTCGTAAGCAAGAGATATGAAGAAGACTGATGACTAGACATAGACTTTCACTCAAGTGAATTAGGTTCCAAGATAGATTAGCCTGGACTCATAAACACAATCTTGAGTAGATAGAGTTACAGACTCTAAGTACAAAGTACAATAGCATTTTTTGAAAAGTGAACCAAGTACATGCCTTTATAGCTTTTTAGGTTCTCCACTCTCCTCATTGTGCATATGGGATTCAAGAAATCTCTTCCTAGAGCATATATCATTTGTTATTTCTCAACACCATTGCGAGGAGAACTTGAGAAACCTTAGGCGACAAACCCCGTAACATTCCATGGGAGTGCCGGGCAATGTCGCTTAGATTCGTCTCTCAATGGACCGCTAAAAACATGCCTGAACAACCAACAGGCGAGCATTTTACAACTTTTTGTAAATTGTGTATACATTGCTTATTAAATAATTATGTAATATTACAATATAAGTATGTGTACACAATATGTATGAATATGTCTATGAATGTTCATGTTGTATAAAAGCCATGAATGTTTCGAGTATTATTGCATGCTTACTTGTGTCTATGCATATTCTTAAAGTACAAAAGCAATCAATGTTCTTATCCTTATTGCATGTTTACTTATCTTTTTCACGATTCTTTCATGTCACATTAAATAAAAATAGACAAAAATTTATCACTTATGTCATTAGACTTTGTGAATTGCATGTAATTGTCGAAATGATGTAGGAATAGTATTTGCATGTGTATACATGTCTTTTATTACTAATTACACTTAACTTGTATGTTGACCATTATGAATTTAAATGATTGAATAATTATATGCATATTTATTTATTCCATAGATTTTATCATATATTATTTGTTTCTTTGTTTTATTTTATTACGAGCATTTATTGTAAGTTATAACTAGTAAGATTATAAAAGAGCAATCATTGATCAATTGCTATGTCGATGTGCATTATAGTACCCAAGAACATGAGGGCACCAATTTCCCTACTTCCAAAGACAACCAATGCTGCTTCCTCTAACCTAGCTAGTGCAAAGTTAGGTTCTAGTTGCAAGAAAAATTCATCAAGGATAGAGTGGTAATTTTCCAAAAGCCTTTTAGGTAAATATATGCATTGGGAGTGAATTTTTTGCCATACCATGAAGTCTAGTGGTGCACCTTGCATTAGGGATCATTTTCTTGGTAGCATGAAGAAGTCCATGCATATATGTCAACACCTAGCTACCAGACAAGTAGCAAAGGCCATTCAAGATCACTATGAATGCAAGAAGACTTTTGTTGCAAGAGTGTCATGGGAAGAAGTCAGGATGTTTGACTTGACAAATGACATTTTCAATCAGCCAAATGTCTCTCAATCTCAGTCACCCCATGTTTCTAACTCTAGAGAGTTTGAAGCATGATCTGACAAGCTAAGCAATCAGTCCAAGAATAAATCAAGTGTTTGTTAAGCCTCTCTTTGTGAGAGTTTTTGCATAATACAATTAGAAGAAGTGTGAATAGCCTAGGCTAGGGCTATTTTCTTTCTTGGCCATGCAATGCCGATTGTGAAAAATGATAATTGGAAACATGAACGAAATAAAATTCGGGAGTTTGGGGCTAGCTTTACCCCATCATCTTAGCACTAAATACAATAAGATCTTCTTAATAAGTGCCACTTAGAGGTGAAGGCACAAGTTGAAAGGGTCTTTTTATGCAACTTGGGACTTATTGGATGCATCATTATATTAGACAATATTCAACGATGTCCATTGATAAACATCATGCGAGTTCCACCAAGGGGGGAGATATTCTTAAAGGTCATAAATAGCACAAGAAATATACAGTCAGAAGAGTACATTGCAAATATTTTATGGAAGAATATTGAAGAGACAGAGTATCATCATGTGGTGCAAGTTGTTATGGATAATGTAGGAAATTGTAAAAATGCAGCTAGGCTTCTACAAGAGAAATATCCAAAGATTGCATGTAGTGGTTGTATCACACACTTGCTTAGTATAATATTAAAAGACTGGTATGAAAAAGAGGATACAACTTGGTTTGCTAGCATTATTGATTATTGTAGAAGAATTATCAGGTTTGTTCTTAAGAGCAGCCGAGTTCTTGACGTTTACTAAACTCGGATGTCATGCATATTAAAGCTTCCTACTACTATAGAGACATGATTTTACACCCATTTTTACATTTTGGAGTCCTTACTTTGAAACAAGGGTGTTGTGTGATAGAGACATTCTTGTGCATGCATATGTATGATTGGGAGGCTAAGTAAAGTGTGTGAGTGAGGGATAAGGTTACTAAGATGTGTGCGAATTGTCTAAACAAGGATAAGTGGTGGCAATCTATGGTTGATGCATATCATGTAATGATGGTTGTCATGTATGCTATATGTAGCATGCATGAGAGAGTTGCAAATATGGGAAAAGTATGGATGACATGGTAGACCGTGCAAAGGAGTTTAGAGTCTCCTGTGGAAATTAAAGTCTTTGTTGTGAAGCCTTTGGCAAAAACCATACAAGGCATCCTAGAGAAAGATATTGACAAAATATGTTTAGAGAAGATGTCTTGTAGTCCATACACTACTACATAGTATCGCGTACCTATTAGATCATAAGTATTTGGGACTAGACTTATCGAGGAACAGTGAGATGGTTATAGATTTGTATACTATGATCAACATGTTCTATGAAGATAATGCGATAGCATGTAAAGAATGTGTAAATGAGATCTCTATATTCAGGCTAAGAGAAGGTACATTTTCAAATCTCTTTATACAAGAAATAGCCAAGGAACAACTAGCATGAAAATGGTGGACTATGAATGCAAGGGATACTTGTCCACATCTGAGAATCCTAGTTGTATGAGGGGCTTGCACAATGTGCTAGAAACTCTAGCTCAAGCGAATCTAGAGCATATAAAAATATGTGCATAGCACAATTCGAAATAGATTGCTGGTAGACATGGCTAATAAGTTTGTATGTATGTATGTATGTATGTATGTATGTATATGATAGGATCTTACAGATTCTTAAGAGTAGTAACTATGAGAAGGCTATACCCTTGTGGATGTACATGCATGATAACATTGGGACCAAAGCCTCAAGCTCTGACAGGATCAAACAATTTAATAGTGATAATCATGTCATTGTAATAGACATTGAGATTCAAATGAATCTAGAGGTGATAGATGTAGATATTAAGGAGTATCTTGCCTAGATCCTAGATAGCATTCATTGCGTAGGAACATCACGATGTAACAATATATTAGATTTGAATCTTTACCTTCACCTTTTTCCTTGATGTTAAAAACTTTAAATATTGTAACTCATCAATTTGTGGACACACAGAGTTTTTTAATAAAAAGAAGCTTACAATGTCACATTTAACTTGTACTTTGAAAATTGTATTTATTCTTTACAGACATAGATATATTTTGAAAGCAACCTTTTTACATAGAATAAAAAAGTTGTATTGCTTTTTCAAATGGGCTTGTCATTAATCAATGTTTGTATATCAATAGATTTACATGTAGTTTTCAATTAACACAAGAGGTTGCAAAAAGCACTAGGTGTGTGCTCTCAATGTCCCTCTTGAGGTTGCACCACTCTAGACATTTGTTGTTAAGAATCATTTGTTGCACTAGGTAAGAAAGGTTATCTCATTGTAATGCCCCTTGAGAAGCACTCTCCATGAGGTGGCATTCCACATGATTTGTAGTCCTTATGAGTGTCTCAATCAGCTCCTCAGTACAAGCATGCACTTGTGGCAATGTTTGAGATTGCAAGACTTGTTGGGACTCCAATTCTCTTTGTAACAACTCAATGCCTCTTCTCTTACATGCAAGTCCAATATCACCCCTTGCAATGCCAAGTGCAAATAATCACGAGTGAATGTTACACTATGCACTTGTATATCCACTACAAGATATAGGCCTTATACCAACGTTTAAAGCGGCGAAAATGCAAAAAACAAAATTTACCCCCATCATCGCAAAAAGCGTCATTATTGGTGACTCCATAGAACAGTCGGTATTACCATCGGTATCAGCGTCGATATTGGCAATGATATCATACCGACGCTGATAGCGACGGTTTGCGACGTACATAACGACGCCAATAACGACACAAGCAGTAAAATTTGTGACACTAATAGCGACAGTAACATGAATTTTTTTTTTGTGGCACAAAAACAATGTATATTGAAATCATAAAACTGATACATGAAATAAATACATGATCACATAAAAAGTGATTGGTACAATCATGATAGGATATCACTAATACATAGAAAATGTCTACATAGATCAGGCGACTAAAAAATAAAGATGTGTGAGCTCCAGGGATCCAAGGGCGAGCTACAAATCCTCGTTTCCCGAAAGCTCGTCCCGCCGCAAAGGAGCATCGAACGGACTCTGCAGAAAAAGAAACAACACATCAGTCCACCATACAATAATGCATTCAAATATCTCATGGTAACTACGGACAAGAAAGATGAGTGACTTACAGGGCCGCCGCGTCTATACAATCGGTCGATCAACGCAGTGAGACCGTGCCTCTCTACATATCGAGTCTCAAGGCCAGTCGGATCGCGATTTGTAATGGAGTGCTGCAAAGAAAATAAAATGCTAACTGTTAGAAACATGATTGTCACTACAAAGAATATTTCAAAAAAATAAACGAGCAAAATAAAAGAAAAACTTACAAAGTTCTCCAAATATGTCATGTGGCCGCCACTCCCAAGATGATGGACCACTCCGACCTCGAGTCGTGCCCTCACCGCCTCGCGTTGCTGACTCCAACGTCCTGGAAAATCTGTAGCCTCCTCTCTTAGTTGGTGCCAGTCGTCTGCATCTAACCACTCGGGCTTTGCAGCTCCACTCTTGATTGCCTTGCATGCGTCGGATCATCTATGTGACATGTACGTACGCATGCAATCCATCATCCAGCCCGTAGAGAATCTATCTACTGCGCGGCTGGTACGGAAAACTCCTCGTGCAAGGATGCTACTATGTAGTCCTTGCTCCCCTCCAGTATGTTCTTCTAATGATCCAAGACGTTGTGTTGAAAAACTTGTTGGCATAACTCTCTCATGCGAGTCATCACCCTCCTCCTCTCATCATTTATGATGATGGCTCGTGACCTACTATCGACTAGATATCCATAACCCCCTGGAGTCTACCTAAGATGGGTCCTCTCCCATTTGCGTCCATGTTCCTAGGCATATCCAGGAGACCCCTGTGCATCCGGTGTACCAATGGGGGTAATATCTCTCGGAGTGGCACCCACATGGGTGCCACCTGTGCTGACGGCTGTGCAAAATCCGGAGTAACTGGAGTAGACGTCCCCACAGGTGTGACAAATCCTGGAGGTGACATAGCTCCAGCTCAACGACGAGACGGAGACACCATTTCTGTGTCTCCACAGCATCCACTTGAGCCTGAGGCATGCTCCCTGGAAGGGCCACGAGAGTGAGGAGTCGCACCTGTATCCTGTGTCCACCGTAGGCTCACCGCCTCTGTATCTCTGTAGCATCCCCTTGATCCTGATGCACTCCCTCCCTCTGGCCCAAGTCGAGAGCGTCGAGCTCGTCTGCTCGAAGCCGAAGCATCCGATCGTGCTGAAGCAGATCTAGCAGAGCGCCTTGGCGAAGACCGAGATAGCTCCTGGTCTGCCATCTCTTTGAATCTGGTGATCTGGTTTGGAGACATGCGTACGAAGATGTCCTATGACTCCTCATTGCTCATCCCTCGACTCATCCTGAAAATGTCACCTGCACAGACAAAAAATGATGTTAGAATAATCAATTTAAATCATACAAAGCACATTAATATAAATCATTTAAAAAAAATCTCACTTAAAATGCATATCTTGTGTACCCTTATAAGCGATTGGTCAACAAATTGAGTAAGTGGATGCTCCAAGTATGAAGTATCCTATGGTCCCATGTTAATCTCTTGACACAACTCCGCATACACTAGAAGGTCGATAGACATGTCACCACAAAAGAATGAGTTCACCTCGTTCTCAAAGAATTCTTGCACTCCTGTATTTCCATCATTGTTAGCCGATGCTGGCTCCAAGCTTTTGACGGCCTCCACCCCTTGCAATATCGACCCCTCTATTTGCATATTATCTTCATCTATGCTCGGAACATCGCTTTGATCATATACTCTCGCACTTCGGGGAGTGGAAGGTATAACATACCACCATCGAGGTTCTTGGGGGTTTGGATAGAAGATTACTTGTTCACAAACACGTACAAGAGAGTTCAAACCATTGTGACATAAACCATGTCGTAATACAATTAGCAAGCAAATGAGTCCATGCACCTATTCACAATGGGCCGTCAACACAAAGGTGTCACTCAAATCCATCCATTTTTTTTCAGAATCTATTTCGAGAAATCCAGATGGACCTCGTCGAACTGTTGCTCCAGCTCCTCTAAGTACCACTTTGAACCATTGCACATCGAATAGTATCATGGAGAAGCTATGATAATCCACCGTAACAATACTTTGCAAGTTCCCAAAATACTCCATCTCATCCACAACCGTGTTTGGATCCATTGCTCGTCGCCGGCTCTCTTGCTCGAACCTTGCCATGACACCACAGTCCATTGTGGAGCACATTTTGTCAATATGCTCTACGCGAAAATGCCATCCATGCGACCATATATTTTGTACTGTACATTGAAACACTCAAATTAGATGTCTTATATAAAATTTAGATACGACAGATTCTAAACCCCTCATCACCTTTGGACTACATCCCCTTGAGAATTCCCACTCCTCCATTGAGACCTCTATCCCTTCACGAGACGCTGCGGTTAAGGCTCCATGCAACCATTGCATTGACATAAACCACGGCATCTCCTCCATGCCTTCGGGATATCAAATCGGTCGATGACACGTACTATGTCGGAATTCAGCTCGCGCTTCCTCTCGATCTTGCCTAGAGATCTGGTACTTAGCGAGCCACGTCACCATAGAGGCATGGTGCAACATACAAAAGCGATTCACCTTCTCTTCCATTGAGGCATCCATTCTTTTTTCTATCCCATTTCCAACCACCACATCTCCAGTCAGTCTATCATCATCCTTCAGCGACCATAGCATTTCATTGTCTGGTTCCACTATTGGTAGCCATTGTGAAATATGCACTAGTGTCTCAAACACCAACCAACCTTTGGCCATGCTACCTTTTGGCCAAGCTCGTTGTCGCACAAAGCCTTTCAGGGTTTTCATGAAGCGCTCCAAGAAGAACATCCATCGCGTATGGATAGGTCCAGCAATCTCCACTTCATCCACAAGATGCACAAGAAGGTGGATTTGTATCATGAGCATGCTGGTGGGCAGGTATTTCTCAAAGAGACATACCGTCTCCACTGCTCTCCGCCTCGCGGATTCAATAGAGGACGTCTTAATCTCCTTCTATGAGATCCATTGCACCAAAGACAACAACCTGTAAATGGCCCTGCGTATTTTTGGAGTAAGACATCCTGCGATCGCGATCGGTAGTACAAACTACCACAAATGAGAAAGCATTATGAATAATGGCTACATTCCAAATAGCAAAATACCCACGCTAATTACAATCTATTCGTAGTACAAACCTGGCATATCTTATGCCAGTCATGGGATTTTAGCCCTGATAATTGGTCGTCTTTAGAAAATGCGGACGTGAGAGAACGCATCATACCCGTCAGAGTGCGGATAGACTTGATTACTTGCTTCACAATGCGCTCTTCTTTAGTGGACAAAACCCAAGGAGCGCGAGGAAGCTACACGCGACCACATCAGCACTCAACTGTGGCCAAAGCGCCTCCATCTTACCTACCTCCTTCAAATCCATTCGTGCCCCTATAGTATCTCTCTTTCCTGTGATGTGGTTCCATAACAAGCTGCCCACATTCTTGAAAATATGCATGGGATCCAACAAGTGGTTGACCTGTAAGTGGGTCCAATATGGCAACTCGTAGAAAACTGAGAACCGCCACATTCCATTTGGATGTGATTCCGCGTGGACAATTTTCAGCTCGTACCAGCTTGCGGCGTTCATACGTGTTGGAGGTCGTCCAAGGAAACCTTCCCTGAGTTCATGATCCTCTGGAAAGAAAGCAGTGTGTCCTTGATATACCATCTTCTTCATGGTTCGTGACCTTCGGGAGTCTAATTGTGGCCCGCACAATGGACATACATGATAACCTGAGGTAACCAGACCTGTTCCAACACCACGACCTAGTGAATACTTGGTTGAATGAGATAAAATATAGATATTACCAGCGAGAACGGAGGCATGCTCACCTGAGCACTCTCCTAATCCCGAAAATTCATGCATCTTCCACATGAGAATGGCTCGAATATTGGCTGACCGTCAACCAACGCGCTTGCTCATATCTTGCACCGTGACCCCCTCCTCCCACAAAATCTTAAGCTCATCGACTAATGGACGAAGATACACGTCCATATTTTTTACTTTGTAGCGGCCTGGGACGAGCAAGCTAAGGATGAGATGTCCTTTCTTCGTAGAAAGCCATGGAGGGATATTGTAGTTGACAAGGACTATAGGCCACCCACTGTAAGAAGTTGAGTGCAGACCGAATGGGTTCACGCCATCCATTGCAAGACCGAGCCGAAGATTCCTTTGCTCTCGGGCAAAGCCTGGGAATGTTGAGTCAATGTGGCTCCATGCACGTGAATTCACTGATATTCGTTGAACTCCATCCGTGGACCTATTCTGCGCATGCCACGTTGTCAAGCTCGCCATGCCGGAAGTATAAAACATGTGGTTTATGCGGGGGATGAGCAGAAAATGTCTAAGAACTTTTTGAGGGATGGTTTGCCCTTGCAAGTCGTGTTGATACCTGTGAGCACCACACTTTGGACATGTTTCCATAGTCTCGTATTCTCCTCGAAATAGTATGCAATCGTTGATACATGAATGGATGTTATTGTAGTCCATGCCAAGCTTCAGTAAAACATGTCGTGCATCATCATGAGACTCAGGCATGGTATTTGCAAGTGGTAATATATGATATTTCAATAACCTGAAAAAAATCATAAAACACCTTAAAAAATCATAAATGTTTGTAATAATAGTGTCGAAAAAAATCAATGCCTCCCTGGATAGAAAATTTGCCAGCAAGACCCAATCTTATTGTATATGGTATTCAATTAGCTTGCGAGTACAATGCATGATTGATATTAACTTCAAATTACCGTTTGTTGAAAATTCGCAATCGCCTGATCAATGATCTTAGATTGAAACTCGCCAAATCATCGTACTGTTCTATAGACAATCGGCGTTTTCGTCTAATTGCCAACTTGTATTGAGAGCAAGGACATGGGACATGCTGATTAAGATACGCCTCGTGATCTTGAACAACAGGACCTTCTTCGCTTTCCATTTTGTTTACGTTACAACAACAATTTGTTTTTGTTATTATTCTTTTCTTTTCTTAGATTGTTATCCTCTCCTTCCATCTCTCTCTTTTTCCATGACCTAGCATATAGTATCATAGAACACTAGTATTTAGTACCTAGTACTCAGTACCTAGCACATAATATTTCGTTTTCTCTCTTCCTCTCCCTCTCTCATTTCCTCTCCCTCCCTCACCCTCACCCTCTCTTTCTCTCTTTTCCTATTAGGTTTAATGATATTTCTCTTTTTATCTCTCCTCTCTCTCTCTCTCTCTCTCTCATTTCCCTTTTCTCTCTCCTCTCCCTCTCTCATTTCCTCTCCCTCCCTCGCCCTCACCCTCTCTTTCTCTCTTTCTCTATTAGGTTTAATGATATTTCTATTTTTTCTCTCTCCTCTCTCTCCTCTCTCTCTCTCTCTCATTTCCTTTTCTCTCTCCTCT
The DNA here is from genome assembly GCF_053477565.2 of Lygodium microphyllum. Lineage (NCBI taxonomy): Eukaryota > Viridiplantae > Streptophyta > Polypodiopsida > Schizaeales > Lygodiaceae > Lygodium > Lygodium microphyllum. The sequence continues at coordinate 134,913,818 of NC_141144.1, forward strand.
CCCTCTCTCTTTTTATCTCTCCTCTCTCTCATTCCTCTCCCTCCCTTGCCCTCTCTATTCCTTTTTCTCTCTCCTCTCTCTCTCTCTCATTTTCTTTTTTTCTCTCCTCTCCCTCTCTCATTTCCTCTCCCTCCCTCACCCTCACCCTCTCTTTCTCTCTTTCCCTATTAGGTATAATGATATTTCTCTTTTTCTCTCTCCTCTCTCTCTCTCTCATTTCCTTTTCTCTCTCTACTATCCCTCTCATTCCTCTCCCTCACTCTCTCTTTTTCTCTCTCCTCTCTCTCTCATTCCTCTCCCTCCCTTGCCCTCTCTCATTCCATTTTCTCTCTCCTCTCCCTCTCTCATTTCCTTTTCTCTCTCCTCTCCCTCTCTTTTTCTCTCTCCTGTCTCTCTCATTCCTCTCCCTCCCTTGCCCTCTCTCATTCCTTTTTCTCTCTCCTCTCCCTCTCTCATTTCCTCTCCCTCCCTCACCCTCACCCTCTCTTTCTCTCTTTTTCTACTAGGTTTAATGGTTTTTCTCTCTTTTTCTCTCTCCTATCTCTCTCTCTCTCATTTTTTCTCTCTCCTCTCCCTCTCTCATTTCGTTTTCTTTCTTCCTCTCCCTCTCTCATTTCATTTTCTCTCTTCCTCTCCCTCTCTCGCCCTCACCCTCTCTTTCCCTATTAGGTTTAATGATTTTTCTCTCTTTTTCTCTCTCCTCTCTCTCTCTCTCATTTTTTCTTCTCTCTCCTCTCCCTCTCTCATTTACCTTTGTCTCTTTCTCTCCCTCTCTCATTTCCTGTCCCTTCTTCACCTTGACCCTCTCTTTTTCTCTTTCTCTATATTTTTAATAATTTTTTCTCTTTTTCTCTCTCCTCTCCCTCTCTCATTTTTTCTCTCTTCCTCTCCCTCTCTCATTTCCTCTCCCTCCCTCGCCCTCACCCGCACCCATACCCTCTCTTGCTCTATTTGCCTATTATGTTTAACATCTTATCTCTTTTTCTCTCTCCTCTCATTCTCTCTTTTTTCTCTCTCCTCTCCCTCTCTCTCCCTCTCTCTCCTCATTATATACAAATTATACCAAAATTAAATAAATAAGAGAGAGAATACACTCTCCCTCTCTCTCGTTCTCTCATTTCATCCCCCTCCCTCTTCCATTTCCTCCCTCTCACTCTCCCTTCCTCCCCCTCTCCCTCCCTCCCCCATTTCCTCCCTCTCCCTCTCTTTCTCTCTCATTTCCTCTCCCTCTCTCAATATATTACACAAATTATAAAAGCAAAAGGGAGAGGGAGAGAGAGAATGCACTCTCCCTCCCTCTCCCTCTCCCTCTCCCTCTCTTTTCTTTCTCTTTCTCTTTCTCTTTCTCTCCCTCTCTCTTTCTCTTTCTCTCCCTCCCTCTCCCTCTCCCTCTCCCTCTCTTTCTCTCTCATTTCCTCTCCTAAACAAGCAAAAGAGAAAGAGAATTAAACCCTAAACAAGCAAAAGAAGGAGAGAATGGACTCACCGATGAGATATGGTGAGGGTTTGGCAGCTCCTCTTCGCGATGAAGGCTCCTCCTCTCCTTTGCGAATGTCGGTGGCGGCGGTGGCGGCTGCGGTGGCGGTAGCAAGCCTTCTTCCTCTCCCTCGCTCACGACGGTCGCTCTCTCTCTCTCTCTCGCTCTCCCTCTCAAAACGATCGACGAAAATGCGCGAAATGAACCCGCGCTCGATTTCGGCCTGTTTTTTTCTCCTGTGGGGCATCACTATTTGCATCGCAAATGCGACGCAGATAGTGACGCAAATAGCGATGCCGCTACCTGCGTCGCTACCCGCCGTCACTATAGGTTTAAATCCTTGTAGTGATCCTCTATGGAATGGTGGGTCTTCTTTGATGAGAAGTTTTGCAGCTAACCAAGTACAAAATGCATGTACAACATCTTTGCTAGGTAGAACATTATGAAGGGGTTGACTGAACACTTGAAAAGAGATGTGCTCAACATTCTTCCTAATGCCATTTGAAGGCATTTGCTTGTTTTCAATCACCCCTTTTTTAAATCTTTGTGTAGACTATCTTTACCATTTGTGCATTCATTGCCTTGTTGACCTCCTTCCATTGTATATGGGCTAGATTAGTCCCATTGCAAAAGACATTGGGTTGTGCATTGGGCCTCTCTTTCATCTAAGGTGTCTGGTAAACTCTTTAAATGTTTTTATGCCATGCATTCATTATATATTCTCTCTTCATTGTTGTCGCCCTCATCTCTTGCTCATCTTTCTTGATCTTTGCCATTTGCCATATTGCCTCTAAAATGGAAAGATATATGAGTTACTCTCCCATATATTGATACAAAGAACTTTGATGAGTATGAGCAACTGCATGCAATACACAATAGAAGATACATTAGTGTGATGATGGATAGAAAATAAGTCACTACAAAGAGATACATGTATATACATGTTTGCACTATGATAAAATATTTAAAACAAATTTGTACCGTGGCGATATCATAAAATAAATAATAAGTTAATACACAATGAAAATTAACAAATAACAAGTTAATAAGTTAATATGCAATGACAATTTAACAAATGATAAGTTGACAAAAAACACAATGTGACAAGATATAGAAGATATGTTTACACTATAACTTGGCAAAACAAGCTACAAATTAACATACAATGATAGATTGGAACTCCTTAAGAGATTGTATTTCATGGAATGTACAATTTATATGTCTTACAAAATTTTGGCTCTCAGTATTTTTTGGGTGAGGCCATGGTGAGTGTGTAGACATTTGACTCCTTGCTATATGTAGATTGGCAAAGCGGATCATAGATTTTGGGTGCAATCCATGGTGTTTTTCTCCTTTCTTCTTCGCCTCTTCTCGTTGGTGCTCTTCTAGTACGTAGCTCCACATCAGACATATTAGTGCTCTAGTTCAAAGCTAGCCTCACCATGACAAATATGAACATTAGACCCTAATCAATAATATCCACTCTTGGGGTATTATCCCTAGTAAAGTCTAATACTATGAAGATTCAAATGGATGACACTGACATTGCGTATGACCTTTATACCATCCATGTGTGTGAATGATATTGGGCATGTTTTCAATCACGTCTAAGGTTTTACCTTATATCTTAAGACTAGTCAGCACATCAGGATTTGGCATGAATATGATTGAAGGCTTTTGAAGGTGTTCAATTGTCCTTCTATATGTACACTTGTCAAACAAAGCCCACTCGAATATGTCCCTCAACATATTGCCATTGAACAAGGGGAAAACAATAACCCAAGGGGCTCATAGGTGAAGGCAATGCATTGCACAATTGATGCATTAACATTCTGCATTTTTGGTGCTTCACTTAGAATTGTTATAGCTTTGTGTTGTCCAAGTCCTTATACATCTTGGCACAATAAATGTATCAAAAGGAAGTAGGTGATGCCCTCCACAATGACCTTGACACACTCTCTAAAGGTACATTGACCCATAAGCTTGCTAGATTTGGGGGCATCATACACGGTATCACTAGTTAGGGCATATTGATGGTTTCAAAGAGCACACATGATTGTGCCCAACCCTAAAGCACCAGCTGCTTGCCCTACAGGACTAGAGGATGAACTACCACTTATGGTGACCTTGGGCGACTTGGGGAGAGATATTCCATCTAATAGGTCTTTTGTGCCCTTGAAGCATGGCCCTTCCACTTTGTACTTTGTGTCCCAAAGAGCCAACTTCTCCCTCGAAGTTGACATTGGAGCCAACTCCTTGAGGTCCTCCAACATCTTGGGTAGTTTCCTAATAATGTATAGCATAAACACAAATTCTTATCGATGTTCTAAATACCCTTAGTAACTAAGTGACTCAGGCCGGGTTGCAACAATAGTGAGCGCATACCCGCACATGTTCTGTTGCACAAGTTTATGTGCAACCTTATTGCTATTGATGAATGCTATCTATTCATTTGTGCTCAAGTATATAGCTTGTACTAAGCAAATGGGTTGGGCTTTTGTTAGATTTAGCCCTATTGTGACTCCAAACTCTCAGGTTTCTATAGTAAATGAGGACAAGTATGAAAACAATGTCTTATAATCTCTTACCATATTTTATAGTATGAAAATAATTTCTTACAATGTTCACAACAAAGAAAAACAAGTGTATGAAATAATAAAGGACAAATGTATGAAATGAAGTTTTATAACTTTCAATTATAATTTTTAACTACATTATATAATAGATTTTGAAAATACCATGTAAAATACACCTACTTATTCCACATTGAGTTTAAAAACATGATTGAGAGAGAGAGAGAGAGAGAGAGAGAGAGAGAGAGAGAGAGAGAGAGAGAGAGAGAGAGAGAGAGAGAGAGAGAGAGAGAGAGAGAGAGAGAGAGAGAGAGAGAGAGAGAGAGAGAGAGAGAGAGAGAGAGAGAGAGAGAGAGAGAGAGAGAGAGAGAGAGAGAGAGAGAGAGAGAGAGAGAGAGAGAGTGTGTGTGTGTGTGTGTGTGTCCTTTTTCATTCTTAAGGTAAATAATACAATTTCTAATTGAGAAGTGCCATGATATGAAACTGTTTGAAGTTAATTAACAACTACATATAATGTTTAATTAAAATTATAATTGTGAGATTTCAGATAAATAATACAATTTTTAGTTAAGAAGTATCATTGTATGAAATGGTTTGAAGTTAATTAACAATTGCATATGATGTTCAATTAAAACTATATTGTGAGATTTTAATTTAAGTTTGGTAGAGGTGTATATATTCTTTAATTTAGAAATTGCAATGGTATGAGTTCGCTATTGAGTTCAAGAATGCAAAAACATTGTAAGGTTTGAAATAAAACAACCCATAGGTGAAGACAAATTCTAGCCAAATACACAACTTGCAATGTCTATCACATCAAGCAATGCCAAACAAATTTATGTATCAAGACATTATTTAGCCAAATACATGACCAGATGCTCATTAGTTTATTTACATCTAGCCCATCATGATACTATCTAGTCAAATTCATGACCATGTTCCCATTTATTCTTGAGAGGAAAGGGAGGGTACACCAATCAAGATGACACCTTATGTTAAGCTCATTAACAGTGCTAAGTGATTGAGACATACTTATCAAAAGACACTCACTTGCCACTATTGAGAATTATGCAATCACACTTCTATGATAGCCTCTTTGTATGGAGCAGTAAGGCAAGGGATATGCAACACCCTAGATGAACCACCTTGTATCCCATATGCATAGTAAGGAAAAGTGGTACCATCCTGGAACTATAAAGTAATGCACCTGTCAATCATTTGAATATAATGCTATTGTACCTTGTACTTTCAATCTTATCTATGTCTACTCAAGATTGTGTTTATTAGTCCAAGTTGATTAAACTTGGAACCTAATCTACTCGAGTAATACTCTAATTCATCATGCTTCTTGTCCATGAATTCCAACCACCATAGCTAAACCTTGCTCAAGGATCCATGTTACTCAACCATGGTGAGCATGATTTAGCTCAACTCACTACTCCTCCAGCTCCTCATAACCTCCTTTGGTCAACTCAACTACTCAAAATGACTTCATCTCCCACTCAATTTTCACTCTACCTCTCTTGATTGCCATATCCAACCACCATCCTGCTTTGTTGGAGCTCTTGGATCTCTTCAATTAGGCCATATCTTAACTAGCTTTCTTCTAGGGAGTTGTTTCTTGATCTAGGGTGCTTCAGGTTGGCACCTCAATCCCTGACATTAGTGACCTTCCACTCTAGCATTGCATGATATGACCGTTGCTATCCAGACTTGTGCTCTACCTGGTCATATTGCTGCTACCATCAACACAATCTGCGATTCACTCTATGGTCATAGGGTTATGCAAGCCTACTATATAAGCTACTTGATCACTAGAGGGTTTGTCAAACAATCATTCCTATGTGCTGCAATCAACAAAGAAAAACCAGTCACTGTAGAAAACCCTACCTTGGCAGCCAAAGTTATTTTCACCAAAGCTTATAAATCCCTTCATTTTCTTACTTCCCTTAGCTCAAACAAGTCGCTACCACTTTGATTCACTGTATCACGCAATTTTAAATAAGATTTACACTTCAAATCAGCCCAGGGAGGGGAGAAGTCAACAACAATATCAAGCTTTAAGCATAGTATCTTTTTGATACACATTCATCATTGTTCAACACTAATAACTCTTGTGTCTCTTGAGACAATCCTTGTCAACTCATTTGCTCATCTGATTTGATATATTTGGTTTGCTCATCTGATTTGATATATTTGGTGCTGATTTGCTATTGCTTCTACCATCCACTATGGGCAAAGATTCATTGTCATGTCGCTTCAAAGGAATGGGCTTCCACACATGGCAGATAAGGATAAAGCTAATCCTCACGAAGAAAGGTCTATGGTGAAGAATTAGTGGACATGAGAAGAAACCCAGAGATGCTACTCTTGCAGTAGTATGGCAACAGAGTGATGATGACAAAGCCAAAGCAATCATAAAGCTTAAGCTTGATGACAATTATATTCACCATGTAGACATATGTGATACATCTCATGATACATCTCATGCTACCTGGCAACAGTTGGACACATTGTTTGGTGCCCAATCTAAATCTTTAGAATATGGATTGTTAATTGAGTTTTTTAGGTTGGATATGAAGGCTAATACATCCCTTGTAATAACCCATCTTAATAATTATATAGAAATTCTACTAACTCAACTTGTAGGGATTAACTTAAAAATGGATGAAGATGTAAGCATTGGAGTCTTGCTTAAGAGTCTTCCTCTAGAATTTGGTAATGTCTCTACCACACTAATTAATATGCCAAATCCAAAGTTGGTAGACATCAAAGTATCACTCCTTGAAGAAGAGAAAAAGCTCAAAGGTAAAGAAGCAATCACTTCAAAGGAAGAACAATTGCTTTATGTCAACAACAAAAGTACAAAGGGAAGAAAGATATTGTTTGTAACTTTTGCAAAAGAACTGGGCACATTGAAAAAAAATTTCATGATAGGAAAAGATCACAAAAGGCCTACCTTGGAACAAAAAAAGAAGAAGAAGACCATGAAGAAGAAGATACTCAAGAGCAAAAGGACAAGCTTCATCAGTCCTTCTTTTCCACTATTCAAATTGACTTTTTTAAGCCTTGTAGGCACTTGCACTAATACTCCAATCATAAGCCTTGTAACCCTCATGTAACCTATGCATTATAGCCTTTGCACACTTAGTGAGGCCTTATGACAATCCCTAGCTTTATATGGGTTTTTTTTCCATGTCTACACTTAACAAGGTTCTACTCATGACAGCCTCTGCATACTCATTGTTTTTATGGTTGGGATGATTGAGGAGGGGTATTGAGAATTATGCAATCACACTCCTATGATAGCCTCTTTGTATGGAGTAGTAGTAAGACAAGGGACATGCAACATCCTAGAAGAACTAACATGTATCCCATAGGCATTGTGAGGAAAAGTTGTTCTCTCCTAGCACTATAAAGAAATGTACTTGACAATTATTTGAATGAAATGCTATTGTACTTTTTACTTTCAGTCTTGTCCATGTCTACTCAAGATTGTGTTTATGAGTCCAAGTTAATTAATCTTGGAATCTAATTCACTTGAGTAATACTCTAAATCATCATGCTTCTTGTCCATGAATTCCAACCACCATAGCTAAACCTTGCTCAAGGATCCATGTTTCTCAATAGCCACTAAGTGCCTATTTGAGATGCACATTTTGGCCCTACTCACACACATCACAAGAAAGAGGTATCATGACATATATATATAGAATGTACAACACATGCTAAGCCATGTGTCCAACACAACACAACACAATGCAACACATATACAACACATATACAACCCATTGAGCCTCTTTTAAGTAGGGAAACTTCTCCAAAATGATAGCTGCTTTCCAAGAGACTTATTTCAAGGGTAGGTCTTTCCATTTGATGAGATATTTTTTGTTGGATCGAGACCTCTAATGCTTTATCTCATTGTGCAATGATTGTCTCAAGGGTATATTGGATGATGTCTTCTTCATCTATGGGGGTAACTTTTCCACATAGTCCATTGAGGTGCCAATGAACGACTTCAACTAGTCGACATGAAGCACATTGTGAAACTTGGTTGAGGAGGGGACTTGTAAGAAATAAGGCAATTCACTAGCTCTGTTTATGATCAATCTGATATGGACCATAGAACCTTTAGGCTAGCTTATTGTGCTACCACCCTTGAGAGTAGAGTACTGGGACTTTAGCGCTTTCAAAAGAACCAACTCTTTCTCTTGAAACTACATGTGCCTTCTCCTCTCATCTCTATAGAGCTTCATATGATCTTGGGATTTTTAAAGATTCACCTTACATTGCTGAAGCAAGGCATGCATGTGCTCTAACTCCTCTTTGCTCTAAGGGTTTATCTTATCATTGATGAACAAGACTATAGGGAGGCGGACCTTGTACCCATATAGTGCCTCAAAAAGAGAAACTCCAATGCTAGAGTGAGTGGAGTTGCTTATTGCATAAATGTTGAGATATTTGCAATCACACCCACTTCAGTCCCTTTGTGAGAAGCAGTGAGGGCTGAGGACCAGAATCTCGTATGCATAGTAGGAGAAAGTACCACCACTCAATTCCTATAAAGCATTGTACTTGCACTCTTTTTCTAATGTAATGATATTACTCTTTTCTGTCCAGTAAAGTGTCATGTCACTATCAATACACAAGATTGTGTTTATGAGTTCAAGTCTCAATCTTGGAACCTAATTCACTTGTGTAACAATTTGTCCTAGTCAGGGTCAATGTCTTCATGAGTTCCTTTTTCCTCTTTCAACCTCCATAGCTTCTGCATCTGCCATCCTCTAGATCCCTCATATTTAACATGGTATCAGAGCTCGGTTGAGCATGGCTCAACATGTCTCAGGTCTCTTCTCTGCTTCTTCAGCCCCTCTTCACCCATGAACAACTTAGGATTAGTGTATGACTTATTTTCTCAACTTCATAAGCTTGTGGCAGCCATAGCCAAACAACACATAGCTCTAATTGAGCCCCTAGATCTCACACTACAAACCATTTCAGCTCATGATGTCTTTTGAGAATCTCTTCATCACCTCACGGCACAGCTCCCTGGTACATCACAGTTGAACATTGGTGATCATTCGAGCCAGCATTTCAGAAATTGGACGTCGCTGCCCATTTTTGAGCGTGTGCTGTTCGTACCGTCAAATCTCCCTCTATGTGATGCCATACTCTCTGTGATCTTAGGGCAATTCAAGCCCACCTTATAAGCCTTCCACCCACCAGAGATCTTCCAAAATAATCACTTGTATATGCTATTGTAAATGAAAAATCAGTTGCCTGTTTGTCAGAAAATCTAGTCCTCCATAGCCATTTCACTTCAAGCTTTTATCTCTCTTCATTTTTTCTCTTCTGACACTCAAGCCAACCTACTACCACTTTGATTCACTGACTTACTCAGTGCAAACATCAAGGAGAAGACATTTGTGAAGTATCTTGAAGGCTTGGAAGTTTTTTGAAGATCATCAAGTCAAACTCGAGCAACAAACATCAAAGTTCAAACTAGTATCTTTTGATACTACACTGCCATTGCTTGTGTCTTTTGACACATTAAAAATTAGCTCTACTACTGAAAAATTTCAAAGTTTCAAGATTGATTCTCGATGGAAATTATGAAGACAAAGGTTTGAAAGATATTGAAGGATTTTTTGAAAGGTTGAAGATTCAAGGACATAGTGTCCATTAACACTCACCTAGTGCTTCTTGGCACTTATACTTAACTACTCTACTGCTAAAATCTAGTGCTGACCTGCTGTTGCTCTAGCCTTCTAACATGGGAAAAGACTCTCCAACTGCTCACTTCAAAGGAGTCGGGTTTCACACCTAACAGACCTACATCAAACTCATCTTGATGAAAAAGGGTCTCTGGGCCATTACTAATGGACAAGAGAAGAAGCCCCGGGATGCTGCCCTAGCAGCTACCTAGTAGAAAGCTGATGACAAAGCACATGCCATTATCAAACTGGAGCTAGACAATAGCTATATCCACCATGTGGATAACTGTGAGACTTCACGGGATACATGGAAGAGACTTGACACTTTGTTCAGTGCACAGTCTAAATCATCAAAGTATGGTCTCTTGATAGAGTTTTTCAAGCTTGAAATGAAGTCCAGCACATCACTTGCCACGCATCTAAATTACATGGAAGGACTTCTAACCCAACTTGCAGGAATCAACATTAAAATGGAAGAAGATGTTTGCATCGGTGTTCTACTTAAGATTTTGCCTCCTGAATATAATAATGTATCAATAACTCTAATTAATATGCCAAACCCTGAACTTGTTGATATCCAGGCATCACTATTAGAGGAGGAAAGGAAGCTAAAAACTAAGGAAGAACCTAGCACCTCTAGAGATGAACATGCATTATATGTTGGAGACATGTACAAAGGCAAGAAGGATTAGCTCTTTTGTGACTTCTGCAAAAGGATCGGACACACTGAGAAGTTCTGCCATGCCAACAAGAGGTCCCAAAAGGCATATCTAGTTGCAGTCAAAGAAGAAGAAGAAAACAGAGCAAAGGAGGAGGAAGAAGAAGAAGACCACTAGGAGAAAGACAAACCTCATTAGTCCTTCTATTTAGATAGAATTTTTTAGTTTTGTATTTCCTAGTCCTAATGCCTCAAACATAAACTTGTAAACTCCTTAGTTAGCCTTGTACTACAGCCACACTGTACAATTTGTGAGGCCCCTACTATAGCCTCTAGATGTTCATCATGTTTGTGGTACCAACATTTAGCCTTTTCTGTGACAGCCTCTGGTGTTTTGCCACGTGTATGGTGTGCCCACACTTTGCAGGTGTTGCTTTCACTAAAGCCTCTATACGCTTTGTACTTCTGGTTGTGATTGAGGAGGGGTGTTGAGATATTTGCAATCACACCTACTTCACTCCCTTTGTGAGAAGTAGTGAGGAATTAGGACCAGAATCCCATATGCATAGTAGGAGAAAGTACCACCACTCAATTCCTATAAAGTATTGTACTTGCACTCTTTTTCTAGTGTAATGATAGTACTCTTTTTTGTCCAGTGAAGTGTCATGTCACTGCCAATACACAAGATTGTGTTTATGAGTCCAAGTCTCAATCTTGGAACCTAATTCACTTGTGTAACAATTTGTCCTAGTTAGGGTCAATGTCTTCATGAGTTCATTTTTCCTCTTTCAACCTCCATAGCTTCCGCATCTGCCATGCTCTAGATCCCTTGTATTTAACAAAAATTAGCCAAGTGGAGCCAAAAATCCCAAATGTGGAATACATCATGATAGAAGTGTCTTAGATAGATCTCAAGCCATTTATTAGCCCTCTCTATCTGACCATAAGTCTAGGGGTGTTGGAGCGAGCTTGGTGCCCATAGAGTTGAAAATCATGAGCTAGAACTTGCTCATAAACTTAGCATCTCTATCATGCACAATGAATTATGGTAACCCATGCAATTAAAATCAATACTCCATAAACTGAGTGGTCACTTAAGATGCTATAGAGTGATTCTAGATAGTATGAAGTGGATAACTTTGGTGAGTCTATCTATTACAACATATATATCAATTCCATCCTTTCTTGTGTTGGTAGGCTTGTAATGAATTCCATATTGATGCATCCATTTTCCCTAAGGGATAGGCAAGGGTTGTAGTAAACCAGTTGGTTTAAAAGTGTTGTTCTTATTGTGTTGGCATAGAACATAGCTAGGGACAAAATCCTTGACATTTCACCATAGGCCCTTCTGATAATTTTTTTTGGTATATTATATTTCTTGAAGACACCCAAGTGACTAGTAGTGGGGCAAGAATGCATCTCTTCCATGATCTTCCATGTGAAAGAAGAAGTGTGGGGGATGACAATCTTGTGTGGGACCATAAGAGTCCATTCTTAAGTTGATTTTTGGGGTTTTCTTCCATTACTGTATACTGTAATTTCTAAAATATATGGCTAAATTTGTCATTTAGTAAGTAGACTTTTTGGAGCTCCTCAATCCAATCACTATGCAATTTAGATGTAGTTGATACTCTGCATACCTACATCCATGAGAGTAAATCAACCACTATATTATCTTTGCCCCTAGTGTGAGAGACGTCAAAATCATAATTCTGCAAGGTTGCCACCTATCTCCTTTGCTTATGAGTCAAAGTAGAATGATTGAAGAAGTATTTGAGGACTCAGTGGTCACTCTTCACTCTAAACCAACTACCATACAAATAATGGTGCCATTTCTTAATAACATGAAGGATGGCTAAGTCATAAACATTCATATCCATTTTCTTTTTGTCAAGTTTGTAGCTCTAAAAGAAATCACACCATGCTCTTATAACAAAACATCCACTAGCATCATAGTAGGTGGTGAACTCCTTTTAGAAGTCAGGACATACGAGGATATGAACTACTGAAGCATCCCCTTCAGTGATTAAATGGCATCCTAAAAGAATAATTCCTCCTTCATTCAATTTGTTAGAGACACTACAATTGTTATATAATGCTTGATGAATCTCCTATATAATGATAATTGACCAAGGAAACCACACAAAGATGTGGTATTGGAAGGCGTGGGCTAATAATCCTTTAAACATTGCACCTATTTGGGGTTAGCCTATATGCCATTTTAACTCACAATATGTTCCAAGTACTCCATTGATATCTACATAAATAGACACTTACTTTCTTTACCATATAACCTATACTCTCTCAAGATTTCAAACACCCTTTTGACAAGTGCTCTTCTAGTGACTTGCTGTAAATAAGAATTTCATAAAAAAATACAAACAAAAACTTGAAAAGGAAGGGGTGTAAGATTTTATTCATAAGGATGTAAAATGCAGTTAGGACATTTGCCAAACTGAAAGGCATCACTAGGAAATGGTAAATCCCATGATAAAAAGACGAACTTGACTCAATAAACCCCATCTCAAGCAACTCCTTGACTTGGTGCCCAACTTCTTTGAACTCACATTTTGAGAATCTGTAATGTGGCTTATTCACTGTCTTAGAATGAGGCTTTAAATCAATGGGGTAATCCATCTGCTTCTTAGTAGGGACGAATATAGGCATTTGAAACAAATCCTTATATTCTTCTAGCAAGGTTTTCGATGCTAAATTCTTGGCTAGTTCTAAGGATTGATATATTAGCTCATTATTCAAGTGTAAGAAACATTTTTGTGAGCATTTTTTAAATTTCCATTTAAGTTGCTTTTCTGTAATAAGATGAAAAATTGCATTACCTCGAATGCCCTCTAAACAAATAAGCTACCCCTTCATTATAAATTCCGTATATAACTCAGAGAAGTCCATAAGAATTTTTTCCAAAGTGTTTCAGCTAAGACAACATCAATGGGGCCCATTTCTAGTGTAATTAAATCAACTAATGCCACACAATTCTCAACCAAGCATAGGGATACCTTAGAGCATACGTGTGTTTGTGTTGATTTCCTCATCGTCATTGGCCACTTGAACTTTGGGAGGGTGCTATAATTCTATATGAAAGCATTTTAGCCTACAATGGCTAATTTATTGACAAAACTATGACTGCTACCATGGTCCACTAGAATGAATACATTCTTTCCATTGATTTTCCCTTGAATGCACAACATGCTAAAGCTCCTAGAGCTTGTCCATGCATCCATAGAGATGTAGCAAATGGAAACGGTAGCATGAGAGGGTGTGGTAGAGACAATTAAATCAGGGTCACAAGGTAAGCAACCACCTAGGTCAAAGGAGAACCCATCTGACGAGTCATAGAGCTACTCTTCCTCTAAGTCCTTTTCATACTTATCATCTTTAGCATGTGCCATGGAATTTATACCATTCAAAGCATTTGGATCCACATCCTCATTTTCCCAATATTTTGTGACATGCTATGAACCTTGATCTTGGGTACTTTATAAGGGAATTTAGAGGCATGTTCCGTTGTGTACTTACCCCCAACTTAATACATAATCCCTTTTATTTTCTGTCCTTCACTACATTCAGTGGTATAAAATTTTGATTACTTTGATCACTCAAGGTTGATGCATTTCTTGGGCTATTTTTAGGATACTTACCATCTCCTTGTGGGCTAAGGGTTGTCCCAAAAATTGCATTGTTTTCTTTTAACATTGAAGGAGGAGTAAGTGGGGATTTTGGGGCCAGTAGTAGGCATGTTATTTACTCTATAAATGCTTCCATGTTGGCCTTTCCTTATGGGGATTCTTTGCTGTCCAAAACCTTATTGTAAAGCATCATTCTTACGGTACTTTTGCATATATTTTAGCCAATTCAATTGTATCAAACAAGGTAGATGGTCTTTAAGCCATTACATCAGTAGAGAGGCATGGCTCTAATCCATTGATGTATTTGTGAAGATTGGCATTATCACTTACAGTCTCAATGTACACGGTTAAATTCCTGAACTGATTTGTGTACTCTCTTACTACAAGGTTCCATTGGTCAAGTTGATACCACCACCTTGTCAATCACTCTTTTTCCACTAAAGACTACAATAACCATATGCGTTTAAAAATCCTCCCAATCAAAGAATTGCATATTTCCTCTACCTATGTAGTGCCATTCTTCCAAGTTAGATGGGGATGGTGATTACCCATTGTACTTGGTGAGAATGATCTTATAAAAAAGATCATTAGGATCCTACTGCACGTGGAATGCTTATTGCCCATACATGCTATGCTACCCATAAAGCCATGTTTTGTGCATGGCTTCTGGGCATCCATTCATCCATCTACTCATTTGATTGTGATCTTGATATTATTGGCCTCATTGTGCAACCTTTGGTGGTGGAGAGACTTCCTCTCGCCTCGACGGGTGACAATAAGGAGGATAGTATGGATAACAACTAAGAGGATGAGACTTATGGGTGTCCTTTTCATTAGTATGATTCATTCTTTAGACTTATTAACTTGATCATACAATATTTGTTTATTTTACTATTCATGCAATGCAAATTATGGTTATCTGGTATGTGAATTGTCAAGAATCGCGTGGTGGAGGGGGTTGCTCAAGATGCTGCGCCGAACACACACAGAATGCACAAGGAGAAGCTCACTCAAGAGACAAGAAGAGAGATGGAGGCCAAAACGTTTTCTTGCTGATTTCTTCTTCTTCTTCCACACACTTTACAATGTACACAAAGTATAGATAAGATACAACATAAAAGGAAATTGGCCTACTAAGTCAAACAATGCATAACTGACTACACTAGTCGACTGGCGCTATAACTATGCCAGCTATAAATAGGTGTAACAACCTGAATATAATAAGTAATGAGTCAGTGGCCATGTGAGAGTCATAATGACCACCGATGTGCTAAGTGTAGACGTGTGGACCCATCTAACCAGGTGGTACATCATCCATGTCCGCATGTGTTGAGCTTGTCATCTCAACACTCCCCCTCAAGCTCAACTGCATCTCTACAACTCCAAGTAAGGTTCGAAACTTTTGAAGCTTCTCTGTACCCAATGCCTTCGTGAAGATGTCAGCTATCTGATCCTGTGTGCTGACATACACCAAGTCAATCTCACCTACTAGTACCCTCTCTCTCACAAAGTGGTAGTGTACCTCAATATGTTTTGTCCTGGCATGGAACACAGGGTTCCTAGCCAACTGTATACTGCTCATGTTGTCACAATAAATGACAACTGGACCTTCCACCTGCACATCCAAATGAGCCAATAGCTTTTGCAGCCATACTACCTCACATGCTGCACAGCAGCACCTCTATACTCAGCCTCTGTACTCGACAAAGCAACTGTAGATTGCTTTTTGCTGCTCCATGCAACTGCTGCACTACCAAGAGAGAACATGTATCCGCTGGTAGATCTTCTATCAGACATACTACCAGCCCAATCTACATGTGTGTATCCAAATACCTGTACATCTGTACCTGTCTCATAGAAAAGTCCATAATGTAATGTGGACTTCACATATCTCAATATGCGTCTGACTGCATCCAAATGTGGCTTTCTAGGTACTTGCATAAACTGACTCACAAGACCAACAGCGTAGCTCAAGTCTGGCCTTGTAATGGTCATGTAGATCAAACTCCCCACTATCCTCCTGAACATACTAGGGTCTTCTATCTCATCCCCAACATCAGTAATCAGCTTTACATTCTGCTCCAACGGGACTGAAAGTGGTTTGCATGCAGTCATACCATACTTCGACAACATATCCAAGCCATACTGTCTTTGGGACAACCATATACAATCATCACATCTGATCACCTCAATGCCAAGGAAGTATCTTAGCTCACCTAAATCCTTCATCTCAAACTTCATCTTCAAACAGCCCTTGACTTCAGCAATCCCACTATCACTATCACCTGTAATAATCAAGTCATCCACATAGATGACTATGATGACCAAACTTGCATCTCCCTTTCTCACATAAAGTGAGTGATCAGCATGAGAAACATAAAAGCCAATATTGACAAGATACTCTCTAATCTTGTCAGACCATGCTCTAGGTGCTTGCTTGAGCCCATAGAGTGCCTTCTTCAACCTGCACACATACGTGGGATGCTCTAAATCTTCATAACCTGCTGGTTGATCCATATACACTTCTTCTTGCAAATCACCATGCAAGAAGGCATTCTTTACATCCATTTGCTACAATCTCCAACCTTTGGCTGCTGCCAAAGCAATCACACATCTGACAGTTGCCATCCTAGCAACTGGACTGAAGGTTTCATCATAATCTATGCCATATGTCTGGGCATAGCCTTTTGCAACCAGCCTAGCTTTGTACCTGCTAATAGAACCATCTGCATTGTGCTTAATCTTATAAACCCACTTACATCCAATAGCTTTCTTTCCCTTCGGCAATGATACTAGATCCCAAGTCTTATTGGCCTCTAATGCAGCTATCTCCTCATCCATTGCTGCATCCCAATGAGCATGACCAACAGCCTCCTCAAAACATGTGGGCTCAACATCCTCAACTAGTTTCACCATATAAGCATAATGGTGAGCTGCATAACCTTCAAAACCAAATCTTTTAACATGGTATCTCACCCTGCTAGACCTGCGTACCACTGGATCACTCAATGGAGCCTTTGCATTAACGCGTGCTCTTTGCACACCTGGAGTCCTCACTGAAGGAATGCCAAGCTCATCATCCAAGCTCTCTGAGTCACTGGAGTCTCCATCAAGAACTGCATCAATGCCTTTTGACACTTTATTCTTTCCTTTGTCTTTACCTGTAGTGCTACTAGATGCACCCGAAGATGTAGAGGTACTCCTTAGTCTCCCAGACCAAGGACTACTAGATGATGTCTCTGGTCCACTAAGAGTTCGTGATTCTTGCTTTTCAGCCTACACATGAGTGTCATGATCATCATTATCATCCAATGCATCACCACTAGATGCATACCAACTACTCATTTCATCAAAGATGACATCCCTGCTCACTCTGAACTTACATGTGACAGGGTTGTAACAGCGATACCCTTTCTGCTCTAAAGAGTATCCAATAAAGACACACTTTTCAGCCTTTGGATCCAGTTTCTTCCGCAACTCATCTGGCACATGAACATACGCAACGCAGCCAAATACTTTCAAGTGTGAAAAATGAGGCTTCTTACTTGTAAAACATTCTTCGGGGGTCATACCATGAACTGCAGTTGTGGGAGTTCTGTTCATAATATAAACAACAGTATGAACAGCCTCATACAAAAAATGCTTAGGCATATTCTTTTTAGCCATCAAGGCGCGTGCAACTTCTGCAATATGCCTGTTTTTCCTTTCTGCAACCCCATTTTGCTGTGGGATATACCTGCATGTGAACTGTCTCTTTATCCCATGAGACCTCAGAAAATCACTGAACTCATTGGAGAGGTACTCTCCCCCTCCATCTGACCTCAAGCACTTTACTTTCAAGCCTGTTTCTCTTTCAACTGCAACCTTGAAAGTTCTAAAGTGCTCAAAAGCTTCACTCTTTTCCTTCATAAAATATACCCATAGCTTTCTAGAACAATCATCAATGAATGTGACGAAGTATGAACTACCTCCAAGAGATACATTTTGTGTAGGCCCCTAAATGTCTGTATGCACAACATCAAGGATATTTCTGCTTACATCTCTGTCATGTGAAAAGGGTTGTCTTGCCTGCTTACCAAACTGACATGCTTCACATACCTTTTGAAATTCTGCAACTTTAAATGTAGGCAAACCTGTAACCAACCCTTTGGACTGCATTAATTTCAGCCTTTGTACATTTGCATGTCCAATGCGTTTGTGCCAAATTTCAATGTCTGCAACAACACCTTTTCCTTTGGCATACATAGCAGCATTCATAGAAGGAATTCCAGCATCTAGAGTGAACATACGTCCAACTCTACTTCCCTTTGCTACCAATCTGCACTTGTCATTGAAGTCTTCTACAAAGCAGCCCTTTGCATTAAATCTAACTTGCAGCCCTTGCTCTACCATTTGACCGACTGACACCAAGTTCTTTGTAATAGATGGCACATGTAATACATCTGAAAGACTCTTTGTCTTACCATCATGCAAGGACAAGGGAAATTTTCCAATGTGTGAAATTGGGTGGCATGAGTCATCACCCGTCTGCACATAACCTGCATTCTGCAAATCCTGCATCTCTCCAAACCATTCTGCATGGCTGGTCATATGATTGGATGCACCTGAATCAACATACCAAACATCTTCATGTGTTCCCTTTCCTGTAACAGCATTCAGCATATGCTGCATAACGAACAAACGTTCATTTTTGTCTTCATTCTGTCATGAAGATGATGCATAGTTTTCTTGCTGCAACTTACCACTGCGGATATCATCTCTCTTAGCATAACATTGGGCTGCAATATAACCTGTTTTGCCACAGTGGTGGCACACAATACCAGAGTTGTTAGAACCTCTGTTCTGCCATCCACCTCTTCCTCTAAAGCTCCCCCTGCCTCTAAAATTACCACGACCTCCTGAAACCTGCATATCGCCAAATTGCTGATTCAATCTATTTTGCTGGTTATCACTACCATGTCCTGTACCACGGCCTCTTGAAGAGAACCTACCACGTCCCCTTCCTGAACTGGAGTAGAAAGCCTGGACCTGTTCACCACTTCTTTCAGATGTCTCACTCTGCATGTTGATTTCTTCAGTGATCATTAGAGAGACCAACTCATCGAAATCTGAAAATGGCTTTCTGACATATACGGAAGTTACAAAAGACTTCCAAGCCTTTTCATTGTTAAGTCCACCCAAGGTAGACGACACCAAATCATCATCATCGGGCATTGCATCAATCGCTGCCAATGCATCTGCAATGCTTCTTACCTTCAGTGCATACTCATTGATAGACATCTTCCCTTTCTTTAATGTATTCAACTCTTGCTTGAGTTGAATCTTTCGTGCCTTTGTATTTACAGAAAACATACTTTCAAGTATGGTCCAAGCTGCATATGAATTCTCTGCATTTCTAATGTGTCCCAGCATATTATTGTCAATTACTGCAGACAACCAATACATGACCTTTTTATCCTTTGCATTCCATTCTTTCCGTGCCTTTGTCTCTTCTACAGTTGGAGGATCACTCATCTTCGGCTCCTTTTCTTCACTTGAAACGAACTCGTAGAGGCCTTTTCCAATAAGGAAGTTCGTGACACGGAACTTCCATGAAGGGTAGTTGTTCTTGTCGAGCTTCTCAATGATGGGGCTTCCACTGTTCTCTGCCATTATCACAAAATTAATACCAACAGCAAGCAAATCTTCTGCAACCCTGGACCTGTAGTGCACAGCAATACACCAGACAGCCTTTTTCACTATCTGCTCAACAATACATGCAATCTGCAACCTGTTTGTAGATCAACCTTGTGTTTAATCACTGTTAAACACCTTTGAACTTAAAGATCTGAAATCTGTAACCTGCGCACCCACTTTCGGTCAATATAGTTGAAGTCACAGCGTACCCTGAAACTGCTGTCCGCAACCTTGCGGCTCTAAAACGGGCCCCGAAACGGCCTCAGATGCCCAAAATAACTGCGGGCATATCTGCAAAATACACAGCGCTCTTCCCGCACACCAAATCTCACTGCAATCTGAGATTTTTGCTCTGCCCTGCTTCCGGTGCCTCCACAGGCACTATCCAAGAGAAAGAGTTGAAGGATGGGAGAGCTTCTTACCCGTGGCTTGCTTGCTCGAACCTTGCTTCTTCTCCTTTGCTTCAACCTTCAAAATCAGCCTCTCTCAATGGCGCGGCTCTGATACCATGTCAAGAATCGCGTGGTGGAGGGGGTTGCTCAAGATGCTGCGCCGAACACACATAGAATGCACAAGGAGAAGCTCACTCAAGAGACAAGAAGAGAGATGGAGGCCAAAACGTTTTCTTGCTGATTTCTTCTTCTTCTTCCACACACTTTACAATGTACACAAAGTATAGATAATATACAACATAAAAGGAAAGTGGCCTACTAAGTCAAACAATGCATAACCGACTACACTAGTCGACTGGCGCTATGACTATGCCAGCTATAAATAGGTGTAACAACCTGAATATAATAAGTAATGAGTCAGTGGCCATGTGAGAGTCATAATGACCACCGACGTGCTAAGTGTAGATGTGTGGACCCATCTAACCAGGCGGTCCATCATCCATGTCCGCATGTGTTGAGCTTGTCATCTCAACATGAATGAATTTTCTTACTTGCATTACATAATTTCTTATTTGTATGAAAATCCATCATCCCATCCATAGGTGCATCATCATGATTTTTGCAATCAATTTTCTTACATCTCTATACAAGGTTTATGACTTGGACACTTTGCCAATATTCATATAGTGCATTGCCTTGCTATACCAAGACCAGATATGACACTGTTGAGCTAAATGCACAACAATCAGGACATTAGATGGACTTCTATTCTTTCAAAATCTGCAACTTGCTTTGGTGACAATCTCTCACGTCATCTCTTGACACTCTGCTCTAAATAACCATACATCCTTCTCTTTATCCCAAGAAAACATATGCCATTGATGAATGCCATGCTAGCCACTAATGATGTGTTGTCCATTAGTGCCATGTTGGCCGTTAATGCCATACTGGGCATGAAAGCCATGTTGGCCATTAATGCCATGTTGTCCATGATTTGGCTAAACCATATAAGTGTCATTTGAACCACCAATACTAGAAGGGCTCTTAGGGTAATTGGGCAGGCTTCTACCAATGGGGGTTGTGGTCTGACTTGGGGGTTGACTGCATTTATAATAGGAGAGCTCAAAAGAGGCTAATCATCACTATCCGAGGGCTTGTCAACCTCATAGGTGCTAGATGGGATACCCCTAGCTTCAATAATGCCATGTGGGCCATGTATCTTCTCTAATGGGGGAGGCCATCATGCTTCAAGCTTGGACTCATTTGACTTCTCTTGCACTAGAGTGGTGCCTAGCTAGGCGACAAGAGTGGTGAGATGCTTCAATTTTTGTTGAGTTTGAGGGTTGGAGAGGGCCATTTTTTTTCTTAGAGAGTATTTGGTGGTGGTTGGCTACCATGTCATTATGTATCTATCTCCATATGGCAAAGTTCATGTTGACATAGGGTGTGGTTGAGCATGCTATAGGGGTCCATATCTCACGCTTCTTCTTATATATCTCCATTGTACTCTTGGGTTGATATAGTCTCATCATTCATGGATGCCGAGGAGTCTCTGATTTCCCTTTGAACTTCTTCCTAGGCCTTTTCTTTGCTTCTATATCTTGCCAATTTTAATGTAGTCCACATAACCTTGTTGCACAAGAACTACTATAACTTCTAGGACATAACTCCGATTGGAGAATTTTCCAATTCAACTTGAAGGGGACAATGCCCTCTTTGCAATGAGCTATAGCTCTCTTTGATTAAAATTAATTAGAAAATTTTGTAAGTAGTTCCATGTGACTACCTAGAAATTCTTGCACCTTGTCTATAATCTATCTATAACCAAATTTCCATTATTTGACCTCCTTAGGGGCTGATTTCCATGTGGGACCTATTTTAAGGCATACATATCATTGGAGACTCTATATATGGAGTGAAAATTTCTAAAAATCATTGAGAAACCCACACAAGATCCTTGGATGCCACACATCCAAACCTTGCCAATAAAATTTGCAAGAACCAGTTGCTATTATCAATATGTTGAAATGGGATGAAGGGGAGGTTTGATGGGTAAAAGGGAATGTAATTGCACTTGCAAACAAGTATTGGGCTCCAATTATTTGTGAATGGGTACTAGTTAGTTCTTTGGTATGATCAAATGCATAATTAAGGAAATTCTAGAATTAAAATTCTAAAAATTAATTAATCAAAGCTAGAAATTACAACTACTAGACTCCAATAAGAATAATTTAAAATTTTAAAATTAATTAATAAAAGCTAAAAATTATAGTTATAAAATTGCAAAGTAGCAAAATAGGCTAGGTCTTGTCAAAATTACCCTTGCAAGCTGAGAGAAGGTTGTTTAGAAGTTGAATGAGGGCTAATTGAGTGTTCAAAGACGAAGGGAGGAATGAGCTACCATGAAGTGAGCTCTGAAAGAGGGAACAACTCATTGCACAATGCAACAACATAAGGGCAACATATTTCCTTCTTTGCCTCAGTGAAGAGTACGTATTCAAGAATTTTACCCCCTTTTGGAGTTATTGGCATCATCAAATTCTCTCTCTCTCTCTCTCTCTCTCTCTCTCTCTCTCTCTCCTTTAGTTATAAATACTTGAGGGGTGTGCAAAGTCCCTCCTCAAGTTGGGTTGTGCATCCCTTTAGGGTCAGTATTAGTGGCAAGGGATAGTCACCTTACTCTTGGCTTGCCACCTTGTCAGGCATTAATATTTTTCCTCACCCTGAATAGACATGGTAGTAGTATACTATGTTGATAAAATAACATGCAATAGAAGTTTGATAGAAAGAATTTTTTTCTTTTGATGATATGCAAGAGCAATACAAAAAATACACTAAGAAAGGGGTTACCTCAGTAGCTTAGTGACTCACTAGCTACTAGCTTACCCCTTGTCTATTCAGGGTGAGGAAAATGCTCAAGGTATGCTTATGTATGAGTTTAGTATGGGTGATGGTGTACCTGAATTAGCAAGCTATTGATAAAGATATATTTGTGGATTTTGCTACACAATGTTTAAGGGATTTAATCAAATTGCTAGCAAAAACTTGATAAGCACAACTTCCATGCTTGAAAGTTTTGATTGACAAATTTTCTTATGGGTAAAGGTTATTAGGACTACATCAAAGGAGATAATGCTAAGGATTTGGAGTTATTGGAGGAAAAAGTCATGCCTCAGGAGACCAATGCATTTAAGGAATAGAACTAGGGTGCTCGAAAAGTTCCGTTGGATCTCCATTAGTGTTTCAGAGAATATGATTGGGCATATATAAGATGTGATCAATCTTGTAGAAGCGTAGAATAGCATGGCCAAACTCTTTGGTACAAATATCAAAGCTAGAAAGTTGTAGTTGAAGTTGAAGTTAAATAATGTCAAACATGGCAATCTGTGTATTAATAACTATGCATTGAAGATTAAGAGCATTTTTGAAGCTCTTGGATCTACTAAAGTACAAGTTGATGATGATGATATAGTGGTTGCATGTTTGGATGGCTTAGGTGAGGAGTACAAGTAGTTTTGAACCTCCATCAACTTGAGAGACGCCATCCCTAATTTTGTAGATCTAATATCTATGTTGATATAAGAAGGGAAAATTTTGGGTCTTGCTACATCTTTGTCAAAAATAAAAAATAATTCAGAACATGTGCTTTACTCTAATACAAGTACAGATAGAGATCATGGTGGTAAAGGCCGTGGTGGTGGCCATTATGGGCAAAACCAAGGGTAGTTTCATGACTCACAGGAGCAGTCATATACAAATGGTAGAGAATAGTCTCGAGGGGGAGCCATAGAGGGCATGGAAAACAGAAAGCAATACTTGTGGTAAAAAAGGTCATATTTCATATGACTGTCCAAAAAAGAGAAGAGGTGGAAGTAACAAAAGTGAGAGAAGACAAGATAACAATTATATATCCACCAGTAATCGGATTAATGATGTGAGAAGTTGTTTGTTATGTAACACATGATGAATGCAATAAATACAGATGCATAAGTAGTAACAATTGAATGGTATATGGACTTAAGTGCCTCTAACCATATGATGTCTCATGGAGAATGGTTTAGAGAAATGAAATCCTGAAATGCTAGGGTTTATACAAGTGACAATATAGAGCAACCTATGGCTCATATTGGAAGTGTCCCGTTGTCTATGTAGGATGGAAAAGTTAAGCGTTTGATTGATATGCTACATGTTCCTAACATCACAAAGAACTTGGTTTTTGTTGAATGAATGGTTAAGTAGGGATTGCAAGTAAAGTTCAATTTGAATGGTTGCTTTGTAGAAGATTTCAAATATGAATGTAAACTATATGCAAAGGGCAAGCATATGGGAATGATATTTACCTTGAATGTAAATGTATGAAAGCTAAATGCTATTATATTTGCACAAGATGCAAGAGTTGTGGTTGATATTGACATTGGACATAAACATATTGACCATGTAAATGTGCAATAATTAAACAATACAGAGTCACATGGAATTGTGATGGGTTTGCCTAAGTTCAAAGTGACTGATATACAGAAAGTGTGTGAAGCATGTCAATTTGAAAATTAGTCAAGACATGCATTCTCTCATCATAAATATGCAATTAGTCATTTACTTGATGTTATATATTTAGATGCATGGGATCCTACCAATATTGCATCAACGGCTAGATATAAGTATTATATAACCTGTATTGATGATCGTACAAGTAAGGTATGGGTGTACTTCATGAAGAAGAAAAGTAAGGTATTCTCTCACCTCTTTAGGATTTTAAAAATTTTGGCTGAGAAAAAAGTAGGTGTGTAGATTAAGTGTCAGAGGTTAGATGGAGGGGGATAGTATCTCTACAATCACTTAAGTAATTTTCTAAAACAACATGGAATTTAAAGGTAGTTTACATACATGTATACTCTGTAAAAATAGAATAGTGTTGCTAAAAGGAAGAACATATACATTGTAGAAATTTCACGGGCCTTGATGGATGAAAAAAACATGCATAATTATTGTTGGGTTGAAGCTATCTCTATAGGTATGTATATTATGAAGGGCTGCCACTATCATAATGCATAATAATGTGACCTAGAGGAAAAGTTTATTGGCAAGAAACTAGATTTGTTACATGTTAAGGTATTTGGATACATTACATATGTACATGTTTTTTATGAGCTAAGAAAGAAGTTGGATCGAATGTTAAAAAGTGTGTATTTGTAGGTGTTACAATCCAATTACACACTAGCTAGAGGTAAGCAAATATATTGTGTTTGATGAGATGAGCAGTTGGTATGCCACTAAAAATTAGATTTTTATAGATGGTGCAAAAGAAAAGGTAATGGCAGATAATGTGGAAACACAAACATTGAGTGGGCTAGAAGAGTCCTCTTCTAGTAGGTCTATTGAGAGACCATGGAGTGGTAGGTTGCATGCGAATAGAACTCTTACAAGTGTAAAAAATATATCACATAAGGGAAAAGAAAAGTTGATTGGGTCATTTGGTTTGCCAAATGTGTTTGCAAGCTATTCATATGATCATACACTTGATGGTGGGTTTAATGGCTCAAATCAAAGTATGGATGAGGAGTTTGGTATTCCACTTGATCATACACTTAATGTAAGGAAAACCAAGACTAATGCAAAAGGATCACAGAGTGCTTTGCAAGTATGGAGGTCAATGAGAGTAAGGTATCCTGTAAACATGTTGACATATGATGGTTATGTTGCTTGCCATTACGCATATATATGGCAAAGGTTATAAAATTAGTTGGGCCCACTTTTTTTGAGAAAGTTATTGTCATGTATATCGGGAGAATGCTATCAATGAAGAAATGATTGGATTAGTTGTAAATTAGACTTAGGATTTGGTGCCATTACTTGAGGGAAGAAAGCTATAGAGTGGGTTTACAAAGTAAGACATAATATAGATGGTAGTCTAAGGAGGTATAAGGCAAGACAAGTTGCCAAAGGTTATGCATAGATTTATGGGGTTAGCTATGAGGAGACATTTACTTTAGTGGCAAAGGTGGAAACAATAAGAGCTATCATTATAGTGGCTATAGAAAAGGTTGTGCTTTGCATCAAATGGATGTAAAGAACGTATTCTTGCATGGTAAATTTCAAAAAGAAGCATAGATGGAGTGGCCATGGTGTTATGAGAGCATGAATCACCTCGATTATGTATGTAGGCTACACAAAGCCTTGAATGGGCTAAAAGAGGCATCAAGAGCATGCATGAAAAAATAACACAATATCTTGTCTCAATTAGTTTCCATGTTGGAAATGCAAATCATTCACTTTACGGTCATCTAAGTGATAGGGGTATTGTTGTGATTATATTGTATGAGGATGATTTGATTATTGGGGGTGATAATGTGCAAGGGGTGGAGCATGTAAATAGACTTCTCAAGTAGAAAATTGACATGAAAGATTTGGGATACTTGTACTTTCTTAGTGTTGAGGTGATATGAATATCTAAGGGGATATAACTCTCACAAAGACAGTATATCTTGGATATATTGATGAAGTATGGTATGGCTAATTGTAAGCCAATCTCAGTGCCATTGGATTAGAATGTGAAACTAAGTGTTGATGTGGGTGAGGTATTGGAGGATCCTACAATGTATGGGAAGTTGGTGGAAAGTTTGACCTTTGCTACTATTATCGAGCCTGATTGTAACTACATAGTTGACTTAGAGAGTCAATTTATGCAAGTACCTTGTAAGCCTCATTTGGACAGTGTGAGACATACCTTGTGGTATCTTAAGGCCACATTGGATTATGACATATTTTATGAGGCTGACTCGGTGGTGCAGTTATTTGGTTATATTGATGTAGATTGGGTAGGCAATGCATCTAATAGGTAGTCCACTAGTGTCTATGTATTTTCATTTGGTAGTGGAGCTATGACTTGGGGTAGTAAGAAACATCCCACTATTGCATTATTGAGTACATGGGTGTTGCTATGGTAGCATGTGAGGTAGCTTGGATGCGAAAGCTACTTGATGATTTTGGGATATAGAAAGACATGACAGTTGTCATTTATTGTGACAACATGGGTAGTATACAATTAGTTAGGAACTATGTTTTGTGCATACACAAAACACATTGAGATTCAATACCATTTCATTAGAGATCGGACCTTAGTAGGTGACATTGATCTCATATATGTGAGCACGGAGGAGCAAGTTGCATATATTTTCACCAAGGTCCTAGGAGCAAAAAAATCTTCGGTGTCTTTGAAGCTTACTTGGAGTACATGCCATGGAGTTGAGCTTGAGGGGGAGTGTTGAGCTGTCAAGCTCAACATGAGCTAGCACTCGCGTACCTGGATGATCATTTTCACATTCATATCACTAACATGGTTGGTATCTATATCGACATACCATTCCAGTGATACTTTACAGTTGGTTAGTCTACCTACCTGAGTTACGAGATATCTATCTAGTCATGTTTCTATTTAGCATGTTCACACCATGGACTACTTTTATATTATGTATATTGTACTCTCTCTTATTCTTGGTAGACTCATATAGTGAAGAAGAAGAATAAGAAAGATTAGGGCTTTCAACTTCTTATATTGTACACATTCTCTCTGTGTGTTTTATGTCCTGCAAGAGCCTAAGTTCCCCCCTCTCTCTCCCCGTATTTTCATAAATAAGTCCCATAAAATCTGTTTCTTTTAAGTTAAGTCTTTTTTGTTAGAAAAGTTATATCATCCATGAGGGTTGGGAAGATTTTTATCTAAAAACTTTATGTATGAAAATAATTTGCTTTAGATACTTATAGTCATTGCTAGGTTTATCTGCTAGTTGTTGGTTCTAAGCATTTATATTTCTCAAATTACCATGATATGGAAACCAAGATGAAGAATTGATATGTAAGTTTGCTCATCACATGCTAATTACTTAATTTATCAGCTTACAATAAGTGAAGTGTACCATCTAATCAAGCATGTTTCTCTAAACATATTAGGAGATATCATAATTGAGGCAATCCTTGATCATACTTCTGTCTTTAATATTTAAAACAAAAAGTTATGTACAAAAAAGGTGTTAGAATGAATATTTCTTTTATAAGAGTTAAAGAAAATTAAAATAATAGAATTATATAAGAGTTAAAGAAAATTAAAATAATAGAATTATACTTTTATCCCAATCCACTAGACGTATTAAATTAAGGCTCTTATCCCTAACAATTTTTATTAAAAGTTGTACTTCAAGGATATATAATTATGGGTGTTCATCCAATATTTTAACAAACTGATTAATTTATAGATGAACAAGAAAAAGATGCAGTCTATCAGATCATTTAAATATCTATTTTTATGGTAATAGACATTTACTTGAATCATTTCATTTGTTTCTTAATGAATATCATGACTATTATTAGGAAAGCTAAATGAGTCATCTAAAAGTAAATTCTTATCTCTCTCAATATGTTTTTAAATATTATTTAGTATTTTATTTATAAATGAAAATTTATCATTTAAATATAGTTTTACCCTTATCTAGTATAATATCATGTAATATAAAGAAAAATACTTTAATTTCATTATTAGAGGTGATAGAGGCATAGGCACATTATTTATAGCCCACGATGAGGACCCTATTGCACTTGAAGATCCATCATATTGACTCATTGGTGTGGTGGCATTATAAACATAAGTGAAGGATTAGAAATTTAAGAAAAAGGGATTCACCTAGAGAGTCACTCACCTTATTTGGCCTTTGCTTTGCCTTGGTAAGTCTTGCCTTTGTGTCATCTTAATTGGATATTGCTCTGTATCATTCCCTTTATATTTTGCTCACCTCTCAAGCTCTCTTTTTCACTTTTACTTGCAATCTCTTATTTTTTTAGCATCTCATTGCTTTATATTTCTTGATTTCTTCCTCTCCACATGGCCTCAATTTATGGAAGTGGAACAAGGCGAGGGAGAGATGCCATGAGGTCACTTGGTACCTATAGCATATCCCAGGAAAATTGTGTGTGGTTGTCATATCTTCATGTCCTTGTAGGCATGCCATTGAGGTTTCACGTTTTTATGTATTCACATATCCTTGCAAGCATATCTTCACGTCCTTGTAGGCATACCATTGAGTTTTCCAGTTTTTATGTATTCATATATCCTCATATAAGTTTGGATAAATTTATCTTTTATTTAGTTACCTTAAAATATATTATAAGAATTTAATTTTGATTTTTTATATTAAATTGAGTTAGTTTCATTTATCATAATTTTATTTAAAATTACTTTATTTTTCTTTAATTATAATGATTTATCTCTTTTTAAATTACTATCAAAAGTTTAAATTTATCATAATTATTTTAAAAGTGTTATTAAATTTCTTAATTTAATTTAATTTATTGATAATTTTTCTAACTTATTTTAATTTATTGTTACATTTTCAAATTTATTAAGACTTATCATTAACTTTTTAAGAAAATGTGAAACAAATTATACAAAAATATTCTTAAAATATCTTAGATTTAATTTTAAATTTTAGTTAGTTTTAAGAAAAAAAAATTTACTTAATAATTTAATTATTTTACTTTAAAGAAAACACACACACACACACATAAAGGAAATACAAAGAAAAAAGAGAATAAAAATTTTAACCTTATTCTAAAGAACTTTTCTTTCTTCCAAATCTTTACATAAAAACATAACCTCCCCCTTATGCAATAAAGAAAAAAGCACCCTTTGATTAATCAAACAAATAGAGACTACCCTTTCCCTGTCCCTTTAGAGAAACTATTTAAAGGACCCCCCTCCTCATAATTCATCTCATGGTGGAGAGGAGGATACTCTTGAAAGAGAGTGAGTGAGAGTTAAAGAGAATTTACATGACATGGAGATAGCAATCATTTGTGAAGTCCCTCAATGAAATGCTATAGTAAAACAGATAGAAGTTAAGAAGAATCTGGAACTAAACACAAAGTAAAGTATTGACTATCTATGAGTTTCACAAATAGTATGATGGGATATTTGCAAGAATTTGAAACCCTCAATATTGCATGGAAGTCTTTAATAAGGCTATTTGAGGTCAACATAAAGGGCAAAAAACCATAGCTCAAGTGATGCCTAAATCAAGTTGAGAGAGGAAATTTTTCCATCAACGTCAACGCATTGAAGATAGCATGATGGGATATTTGCAAGAATGTAAAACCCTCGCTATTGCATGGAAGTGTTTGGAAAGATTGTTTGAGGTAAACATAAAAGGCACAAAGCCATAGCTCAAGTAAGGGTTAAATCAAGTTGAGAAATGAAAAACTTTCATCCATGTCTATTCACTGAAGGCCAAGAGTATTGTGGAAGCTCTTTGGTTCATTAGTATAGCAATTGATGATGATATTTTGTGTACATGTTTAGATGAACTTGGAGATGAGTATAAGAGCTTCATATTATCTATAAACATTGGGAATGATATCGTTGACTTTACATATCTAATATTGATGCTAATGCTTAAGGAGAAGAATCTTGGATGGATTCCTCTTTTTCTCAAAGTAAGAGCATGTCTAACCATGTATTTTTAGTCTACTACTAGATTTAGAGATAGTGGTGAAGGCCAAGGCAACGGTTGTAATCAAAGTTCTAATGCACATAAAAACAGGGGAGAATAATCTCAAAGAAAAGGGAGCAAAAAAAGGCAAGTTGTAAGTTTTAACCAATAGTAGAATTCTAGTGATAGTAGAGAATATTGGTATTATGGTGAGAAAAGACACATTTCAAATAAGTATTTTAAAAGAATACTAAAATTAGAAATGGAAAAAAAAAGACAATTATGTTTCCACTAGCAAAACAATGATGATAGAAGTGAGTAGCTCTTTGTCATGTAGCATTTTATGAATGATGTATGGTTTGTAGACTCAAGTATCTCTAACCATACAACTTGTCATGGAGAGTGATTCAGAGAGATGCACAATCTTGAGTCTCTAAGCTATGTGAAAACAAAGGGTGATATATCCCACCCCATTACTCATAATGGAAATGTTCTTTTGAGTATATAGGATGGTAAAACAAAGTACTTGGATGATGTGCTACATATACCAAACGTATAAGTTATACTTGATCCTACATTATAGGGAGGGTAGATTGGTTGTCGTGTAGGGGTTAGATCTTAGTTGTTACTGTGTGCCATGTAGATTTAGGTGACTAGCTATTCCCTAGGTCTACCTTGCAAGTAAAGCATCTAGTCTCATCCCATAGGATCAACTTTGAGGTTCCTAGTGACACGTCTATGGTCTCTAGTGATATGTAAGCATCAAGATATGACTGCCACTATTGCATGAGGCATCAAAGACACATCTATGGTCTTTAGTGATATGCTAGCATCAAGCTATGATGGTCACTATTATGTGATCCATCAAAGACTCAAGGTGTTGCAAATAGTGAACTTAAAAAGCTTTTAAATGTGTTGTATGTTCTAGATATTAAGATAAAATTATTGTATCATTGCTTCCATAAGTAATCTTGGCAATGAGGTTAGGTTTATCAAGATACGTGCAGAAATTTTGAATAGTGCTGGCAAAGTTTGTAGCAAAGGAGAAAGAAGGAACAATCTGTATAAACAAAAGGCTCTTATAGCCACCCCCTATGTGGATGCAAGTAAACTTTGGCATGAAAATTTTGGTCACATTGGATTTGCAGTGTTAAAGGAGATACATAAGCAAGATATGGTTGCTCACCTACTTGCAGTAACTCAAATGAATGAACCATGTCAAGCTTATATGATGGGAAATCAATAGAGAAAGACATTCTCACAAGAAAGCAAGAATAGAGCGAGGGCTCCTCTAGAGTTGGTGCATATTGACTCGTGTAGTAAAATGTTTTTAAGCCTTGCGGGGATATTCTTATTTTATGTTCGTCAATGACTATAATAGGAAGATGTGGGTGTACTTCCTTTGTGATAAGGCTCAAGGTTTTGGTGAATTTAAAGAATAGCTAAAACTTGTTGAGATTGAGACAAGGCAAAGTGTACATAAGTTTAGAATAGATAATAGCGATGAGTTCAACTCAAAGAAGTTTGAAGACTTTTGTAAGAGTAAAGGGATTAAGTGTCAATTGATCAAGCCTTATAGACCTCAGTAGATTGGCATCATGGAGTGTTGAAATTTAAGAGGAAGGGATTGCTAGATCTATTTTGGCCTAAAGTCATTAATACTATAGCCTACATTCTCAATCGGAGTTATACAAAGACTCTTAAGGGTAAAAATCTTCATAAGGCCTATAATGATAAGCAATTATTTGTTCCACACTTTAACATTTTTGGATTTGAATATTATGCACATGTTTCAAAGGGGATAAGAGAAACAAGTTCATATAAAAATGCACCAAATATATCCTCTTAGGTTATAATGATGAGTAAAAGGTTTATAAATTGTATGGCTAAGAGGCAAACAATATCATAGCAAGTCACCATGTGGTATTTAAGGAGCAACCACGTACAATGGAGGAGGAAAATGCAAGCTCTCCAACTTAATTATCCAACAAAGAAGTAGTCTACTATAAACCCACCATCCCAAGAGCTATACCTACCCTCATAGAGGAGGAAGCATCATCTTTTGATGATGAGAAGAAAGTTTACTAGCTTGTACTCTTGCCATCAGAAAAGCCATTACCATGATGGATAAAGTAGCTCTATGATTGCATTAGTCCTATGACTATTGTGAAGAAGAAAGATAAATAGGGGAGGTCTCAGACAATGGAGGAGGAAAGAAATACTTCTATTCACATAGTCAATATGTCCCTTAACAGGAGCTTCTCGCTTGACTGCCAAGACCCATGGACTGCCTATTGCTTCAAGCGTTTCAAGCCAAGTGCAATGGCTACCATCTCACATAGCCGTATGTGCTCTCACACCTATGAGTGTAGTGATCTTGCCTCCATGCTTGATCGAGTTGCCTCGTCTCTCAAGCACTGTGGTAGCTCCAAAATCCAAGGTGCAAGCTCAAGCAAGCTTGATCCTCAAGCTCTAAGTTCCATGCTCCATTGCCACACACATGAGACAAGAGAAGAGAAGAAGAAGAGAGGAGAAGATGGAGAACTTCTCCACCATAGTCCCTTACCCTCACACACACACTCCCTCACACTCCCTTTCTCAAGCACAAGATCAAGCAAGAAGAAGAAGAAGAAGAAGAAGAAGAAGAAGAAGAAGAAGAAGAGAGCTAGTTTTTGCCACACACAAGAATGATATTCTTCATTCCCTTTTTGGCTTTTTATACATGCCCTCCTCCTCTTTGGGTGCCTATCCCTTTTTACATGATTGGCTGTTTTACCCAAGTTCTTCTTTCCTCTTTTCACAATTCCTTCGTTCGTGCCCATCTACATTTATAAATTGCATAGGAGGGAGCTTGGAGCTCTTTTACAAAATGAATTACAATGTGTCCAATGCTTTCTTTGCTAGAATATTTGGTGCACTCATTATTGTGTGCTTCCTTTTACATTAAGTCTTTTCCTAAATTTTCCTAAGCTTGCCTTCCTCTTCTATTTCTTGTATTGGGTTGTCTTGCATTTCCAAATTTTTTGGGGCTTTTCTATCTTGGACTTTGGGCTAACTTGGACTTCCTTTTGGGCTATCTTGGACTTCCTTTGGGCTGTAAAATTACCCCCCTCCTAGCTCCTACCAAGTGTCAGTCCCATGGCACTTGTCAATAAGGGCTAGGGTGGTTGAAAGTTTGCCATGTGGGTTGATGATGGGGTTTTGGGGAGGTGGGCTATGGAGAAGAGACACATCAAAATGGATGGAGAGTTGTGGAGGCCGAGGATGGATTGAGTGGATGATGGGGGCCTTTGATGTTGGTGGTTGAGTGTGGGTTGCTAAATGTACCTAGAAAGAAAAGGGAGTGCACTACCTAGGGGTGTGCCTATCTTACAGTGTAGTGCATGGTGTTTGTGCCAGTGGAATTGGGAGTTGGGTTGAACCCTAGGTACAAGCCCGTAGTGTTGTCCCATACTTGAGGACCCAGTTCTTGTACAAAGGGAGGTGCTCTGGTTGTGACTTAGAGAGATAGGTCTTAACCATAGGTGAGTGGGAGTTGCCCCCAAGTCCCCATTAGGGACACTACCCCCAACCCCCTACTAGGGGTGTTGCCCGCATACCCCCACCAAGGGGCCCTACCACTCAAACCCCCCATTGGGATCTTTGCCCCCAAATCCCTACAATAGGCACTATCTCAAAACCCTGATGGGGGGCATTGCTCCCAAACCTCCATGGAGGAAGAAATTGCCCTCAAACTCTCACCAGGGGCATTTCTCCATAGACTAGTTCCTTTCCTCTCGCCCCTTCTTAAGAACCCACCATTGGGATATTGCCCCTATTTCCACAGCTAGAGATTTTGCCTACATACTCTCTATCCTACCCTGCTAGAGATTCTACTCTCGAACTATCACTAAGGTGGCTTCAAAATCCTCAATGATATTACACATTATTTATTAGATACATTAAATATACATAATCTTACAAAATATGATTTGATATATTTAAAATATATTTATTAATTATTAATAAACTAATTATATATAATATATATATTTTGATAATATATTCCATAATATGCACATAGTACGATATACTAATATAGCATGATTTAGACTAATATAATATAACTTAAAAATAAAATGTAATATGATACATTTTACTATTATCAACAAGTAGGTAGTATAAGATTTATAAATATTTAACCATGATAAAAATGATCTTTCCTTCTCAAATGGCTTCTAATTGATGCTAAAATTTCCTCAATCTTTATAACTTTGTGTCATAGGAAATGAAATCTCTTATTCTTTAGAGGTAATTGTGGTTTCGACATTTAAGCACAATGTCAAAGTTTCTCATAAAATATATTTATCCTTGTTATCATGTGGAATACATGAAATAAAGGTTTTGATCATTTGATCAAATATTTTCTTAATTAGATCACAACAATTATTTATCCTTGTTGACATACAATAAAGGCTTTGAACATTTGGCTAAATCTTATTCTATGGACATCACAAACAATTATTATCCTTGCTATCATCTAGGTTAAATACATGTTTTGACCTTATGGCTAAATCTTTTCTTATGGATATCACAAATAATTTTAATCCTAAGTCTTGTGTAAAATAGTTGCAATAGAGGTTTTGACCATCTAGCTAAATCTTTTTCCATAAAGATCATAATGAACTTTTATCCTTATTGTATGTATTTGGCTTGAGTTTTGACCATTTGGCTAAATATTTTTCTATGAAGACCACAATGAACTTTTATCCTTTTTGTCATGTGAAATACATACAACAAAGGTTTCAATCATTTGACTATGTTTTTTCCTATGGGGATCACAAATAATTTTTATATTTGCTATGGTATGGAACACATACAATAGATTTTTGACCAAGTGGCTAAATCTTTTCCTATACACATTACAAATAATTTTAATCATTGTTCTCGTGTTGAATAGATATAGTACAAGTTTTGAACATCTGCTATATCTTTTCCCAATGAGAACACACAATGAAGTTTTTGCTTACTCAAAGAGTAGCTAATAAAATAAAGTCAAATCAAGGGCAACTAAAAATAATAGAAGAAACTTTTCTTATTTACTTTAGGGCAGCATAGTTCATGAGAAAGTTTGTTTTTGGCCATATGGTCAAATCTATCCCCTTTCTGTATGATGTTTCCATTAATACTTTCTATTATGGAAGTTGGACTCATTCTATCTAATGTTTAAGTACTTTTTTCGTTTCAATGAAATTTGATACTTCATTGTATTTAGCAATTTCATTACAATTTTCTTCTTTTTGAGAGGTGACAACATACAAATGATAAAATCTCCATTTTCTCACTTGTACAGGTATCATGAATAAAGAATTTTATTTTGGAGAAACTGTGAATTTGCTACTTGATCATGAGATTGTTGCACTTGGGAGAGTGCATGCAATACATCTAAATGAGACATGCCATGGAGAAAAACTTGAAGATGGATATATTTCAGTGGCTATTGATAAATGTTTAAATGTAGCAGCATATTTGCCATTCCCAACAATTGATGCAATGAAGGTTCATGAAACTGTAGGTGGTTTTGCAAAATGGGGAAAGAAAGATGTGGTGGTTGTTTCAAACTCAATAACAATTCATGATGGAGGAGATGACTACGAATCAAAACATGTCCTACCTTCTGAGGATATTGATGTGCTTAGCATTTGTGAAACTAGGAGAGAATGTAGAGTGATGCTACGGATAGAAGGCAACACTCTGTGTGTTGGGATAGGGGTTATATTATTGGATTTTCCATATGATGTGATAAACTTTGAATTGCTAGGAGAAGAGGATGTTGGTGAAGTGGTAAATAAAGCCCTTGATCAAACCACAGGAACATACATAGATGAAAACCTCCACTATGTCACTTTGGAAAGATGGCCTATTAAACAAGTCACCTTTGATGATGGAACATAACTGCTACAACAACAATCATACATGCAAATTGTCTCTACAAATGCTTGTGCCAAAAACATGGAAGATACCAATGAAGATGATGTTTCTGCAAAAAAATCAATTTTTGTTTAGAAGAGATCATATTGTATGGTCAATAGAAAGCCTCGAATTATTGCCCCTAAAGTTGCAAACTTGAGGACTTCTATGGACTCCATTTCACAGGTTTCCATGATTGATTATTGCCAAGAAAAGTGTTGTCAGTTTGCTAATAGAGAAGCAATGCAACAATTACGTAAATACTTTTGGGGATTGCAATTTGAAGATTGCACAAACTATGTTTATGACAAGTTTGAATCATCATGCAGGATTAATTACTTGGGAACAAGGAAGTACAGCTTTATCTTGAATGGACAAGTGGTATGTGGAAGGGCCTGGTGTGAGATTCATGGAATCCCAAAGACATATTTTTACAGGTACAAAACACAATTTGAGCATGGCGTGAGGAGAGAAATGCATGGAAACAAGGGGGTAGTAAGAGCAGCTTGGGATCACACAGAGATGGGAAGGGCCATCCTTAGAGACTTTGTTAAGAAGAATGCAGAGCAAATGCCACACAAGAGTAGAACAATGCAAGATGGATCAAGGGAGACACAATTGGTCATCCCACATGTTTACAAGCAGGTAGATATATGGGCAGAAGTAAATACAACATTGAGTGGTATTAGATGTAAGCAAATGTCCTTGTCCACCTTCAATCGTATTTAGAACACAGAGTTCAAGCATGTTACCTTAGCAAAGACAAGTGAGTTCTCCAAATGTAGTATTTGCTCAGAGATCAAAGAGAAACTTGTAGCAACAAAGTGTCTTCAAGAGCGAAATGTGCTTCTAAAGAAGCATCAATGTCACATGCTACAGCAACAAAGTTGCCGGAACATATACTACAGTTGGTGCTTGACCTCAGCATTAGATCCAAATAAAAACTTGTGCATCATACATGATAAAATGGACCAACAAAAGACAGCTATCCCTAGGTTAAGGCTTCGATCAAAAGAGACTGAAAGATCTACTCAACTACTAGTTTCTTTAACAGGCATGATTACACATGGACATGGAGAAGGTAGATTTGGACATTTCTCACTCGATCTATGGCCTCATGATCCTAACTTCACAATTGTCTCATTGTCGTTGTGCTTTAGGAACTTGGAGCGACTACACAGGCATGCAAATGGTGTTCTACAAGTAGATGGAATGCCAAGATCAACCTCTGTGCTACTAAATGCCCTCAACTCAAAAAAAGCACTAGACCACTATCAAGGTGTTGCATAAAATAAATCACGCATGTAAGATAATACACCACAAGATGACTATCATAATTTCAAACGATTGCCTGAGAACTTACTACTTCAACTTGATAATTATGGATCAAAAAAACAAAAATCTCTATCTCTTTGCATATCTATCATTGCTTGTTGCACGAGGAACATTCAAGATGATCCAATTTGGGTTTCTCATGGTGGGTCATACACATGAAGACATCGATGCAATGTTCAAAAAATTTTCAAAGAAGCTAAGGACGTGCATGACCTTCACTTTTCCTCATCTTATGGAACATTTTCAATCATGCCAGATGACAAGTCCTACACCTTTCTTATTCCAGATATGTAGATGTTCTTGCTATTGATCAGAAAATTGGCATTGACTCCTTAGCTTACTATTAATCAAAGGGGTGTAATTATGTAATGTTGAAATTGGCATAAATTTTTCTTTATAGGATGCAGGTGTAGGACGTACCAAGAGAAAGAGAGATATTCACTTTTAATTGGAGGATGAATATGCACCAATGTTCAAAAGAATAGCAGAAAGGGATGATGCAATAAGACACAAGATGCAATAAGAAAGAAATGCAGGGAAAAAAAACGTGGACCTTTGGGTTGATGGGTGCATTTATCCACCCAATCCATCACTCAAAGGCCACCACAATTTGAAGGGCTTACAACATTTGTAAAGTTCGTTTGTGAAGGCAATGAAGGATTGTATGGATACACATGCAAACTTGTCACACAAGGATTAGCAGGGGTTCATCAAGCCTTGACAAATATGCAGACAAGATTACAAGGGAATATGAAGTCTTTGATGGAAAAGGATAGATTATTGGTTGAGAAGGATAGGGAGAACCAAAGCCTACAAAAAGTAATGTTTGT
This sequence comes from Lygodium microphyllum, assembly GCF_053477565.2. NCBI lineage: Eukaryota > Viridiplantae > Streptophyta > Polypodiopsida > Schizaeales > Lygodiaceae > Lygodium > Lygodium microphyllum. The sequence continues at coordinate 134,952,541 of NC_141144.1, forward strand.
CATTGAAGATGCTATGAAAGCTACACACGTGCAAAATATGGAGTTACAATCTAAAGTTATGAACTTGGAGAAGGAGAATCGAAACATAAAGAGGAAGCTCACAAAAACTTTGGAGATTGGGCCCACTTTAAAAACTAAAGAAGCATGTCAGCGCATCCGATTAGTTAAACCAATTCACCAATTAACCAAAGGGTGCAAAATTAGGCTTTCTAGTTTCCATATGTACTTAAATACCTACATTGTCAAGTGTGACCCTCGATGGAGTCAACTGCTTTAATTGGTTCCTGATCTAGATGCTTTTGGAAGGGGATTTGATTACTCTCAACCAGTTGAAACTAGGTTATTCTGTAGTACGGGGTGTATGACATGTGGTCTACCAACCTAGTGAATTGGCTTGGGTCTCTAATCAGTTAGTTGCCAAAGGTTGGATCTTTTAGTTTCCCACAGATTGCTAGGTTGAGGTTCCTTCTTTGTCTAGGTACAAAAAATCCTACGGTTTCATTCACGGGGTTTGGTGGAATCTAGCCACAGGTCATTGGTCAATTGGAGGAAGGTAGCCCTTGAAGAGTTAAAACCCCCAGCCAAACAGGGTTTGGGATGTTTGTCTGGGTCCCAAACTTGAATGTTTGAGCCATCTTTCTTGGAATCAGACAAGCGGTGCATGTCTGAGTGATCAAGGTTGGCCATTGGAGGTCTAGAGAGCGGTTTCCATCTGAATTTGGTGGCTGTCAAAGATTGATTGGTTCGAGTGGGACACTTAAGTGACTCGGACATCCGACAAGTTGGCCATTTAGGCGTGTGGTTCTTGTCCCAGTGGTGCCCAAAAACCTGTCAAATGGCATGAATATGTTTTTTAATGACCTAATGCACACTTCATAATGCACCTAGGATTCCAAAACAATACAACTGTTAGCAACAAGGATTTTGAGCATAACTGGAAAGGCTGAATGTATCAAAGGCACGGATCATAGGTGCTGTAGCCAGTAGACTTGTCATTCCCTCTCTCTCTCTCACTAGCTCTCTCTCAATCTTCATGAATGCAAATGAGATCTCTCTCCCCCTTAGTTCACTCTCTTTGTCCCTTACCTACTATTTTCCTTCTTGGACATGCAAAATCTAATTCCTTTCTTCCTCTGTTTCTCTATTTCTTGGTTATCCAAAGAGTAATCTTTTCCTTGTTTTCCTTATTTCCCAAATCTTAGTGTCTCAAATTTGATACAAAACACAGCTCATACTCTAACCAATGCACAAAAAGCTTCCTATACCTAAACTAATACACAAAAGAAATTGAATAGGCTTCAAATCCATTTCTTCCAACTTAAAATTGAGTGCCATTTTGGAGTTGAACTCCTACCTAATTGCTCGATTTGAAGCATGCAAGCACTCAAAGCTTGAATCTATTGGTCTTGGTAATGGAACCAAAATGTGGGAGCTTCTTGCTCGACCGCCAAGACCCACGGACCGCTTATTGCTTCAAGCATTTCAAGCCAAGTGCAATGACTACCTCTCACATAGCCATACACGCTCTCACACCTATGAGTGTAGTGAGATTATCTCCATGCTCAATTGATTTTCCTCCTCCCTCAAGCACTCCAGTAGCTCCACGATCCAAGGTGTAAGCTCAATCCTCTACCTCCAAGCTCCATTGCTGCATGTGTGAGACAAGAGAAGAGAAGGGAAGAGAAGAAGAAGAGAGGAGAAGATGAAGAGCTTCTCCACAACAGTTTCTCACTTCCTCACCCTCACACACTCACTTCCTCACTCCCTCACACTCCCTCTCTCAAGCACAAGCTTAAGCAAGCAAGCAAGCAAGAAGAAGAAGAAGAAGAAGAAGAAGAAGAAGAAAAGAGCTAGCTTTGGCCACACATATAAGAATGATCTTCTTCAAATTTTCCTTTTTGCCTTTTTACACATGCCCTCCTCCTCTTTGGGCGCCCATCCCTTTTTACATGACCGGCCATTTTAGCCAAGGTCATCTTTCCTTATTTCTTTCCTCTTTTCACGGTTCCTTTGTCCGTGCCCATCTAAATTTATAATTGCATAGGAGGGAGCTTGAAGCTCTTTGATAAAATGAATTACAATGTGCCCAATGCTTTTTTTGCTAGAATATTTGGTGCACTCATTATTGTGTGCTTCCTTTTATATTAAGACTTTTCTTACATTTTCTTGAGCTTGCCTTCCTCTTCCATTTTCTCGCCTTGGGTTGTCTTCAATTCTGACTTTTTTGGGGCTTTTCTATCTTGAACTTCCTTTTGGGCTATCTTGGACTTCCGTTGGGCTATAATAGCCTTGATGGAGGGAGATTATGAGAAGTAAAGGGGCTAGCAAACTTGGAAGGAGCACTTGTTGATCCAACATGGAGAGCAACTATGCAAGCTGAGTATGACAACATAATGATTGGCACTTGTAAAGTATTAGGTTTATGGTACCTTAGAAAAGTATGATGCCAAATTAGTTGCATAAGGATTTTTACAAATTCAACAACTTGATTTTCAAAAATCCTTTGCTCCAATTGCTAGGATGACCGTATTCACATAGTACTTGCAATGGCTACTTAGAAAATTTGACCAGTTTACCAAATGGATATTAAATTAATGTTCTTGAATGGTGACCTCAAGGAGTAGGTGTACATGGCTCAAGCACTACGGTTTGAGTCCCCCATTTGGAGAACAAAGTTTGTAAGCCAAAGAAGGCATTACACCTTAGTATTACAAGTACATTTTCACATGATATTATCTATTAAACTTGTTGATAGATCCAAAATGTTTCAGGGTTTGCCAACAATTTCTCATCAAAAGCAACAAACAAAACATACAACTTGACTAACTTTACTTGCTCATTGCAATGGATCCTTCAGGATTCATATCAAATCAATAAATTTGTGTATGTATGTATCCACATGGGCAATCTACTTTGTAGCCAAAAGTCACTCATGTACTACTCACCTTGGTCAAGTTGTAACACATTTAAAGAAAATTGTATATTCTCCAATATCTCAATATATGACTTCCTAATATGAGAAGTCATCTGAGTTTAAGGCCACTTAATATATCAGTAGGAAATTCTCCCTCAACTATACAACTTCTTTATCTTTGACTTCCTATGGATCATAGTGTGCTTATTAAAATTAGTGGAGACAAATAATTGAGACTCATTCAAATAAATTTTTCTTTCAATTAATTCATGTTATTAGTTGATCACCTATCTTTTCAACTTTGTCTCTAATACCACATATAAGATGCCTCTACTAATAAATCCAAAGGAGTCCTCTCTAGTAGTGCAATCAAAATCCTTGTCCATGCACATCATCACCTAGTCAGACTTTATTCAGCATGGGAATCTTGTTCTAGTTTACAGGGAAAGCATTGAGACAGGTCACCCCAAATAAAAATCTAATGCCTATGTAAGAAGGGTCACTTCATAATGAATGAAAGGCGAGAAAAGGATTAACCTTGTAAACCCATTTGCAACCAATAACTTTCTTGCTCTTAGGTAAGGGCACTAACTATCACGTGCCATTATCCATAAGCACAATGATTTCTTCATCCATAAATTATCCCAAAACTCATTAGCCACTACATCGTCAAAATAAGTGGGTTCTATATCTTGCATAACCTTAGTCATGTATGCATAGTGGCAAGTTACATAATTATCATATGTCAAGCATTGCATTGGCTTTCTCACTTTACTTGACCTATGTGGACTTGGATCACTAGCAAGTGCTTTAGCATTCTCTTGTGCCTCTTTTGCACACCAAGTTTTTTAACAGATGGAATCTCAAAGTCCTCATCCAAGCTTTGCTTAGAGTCATTTGAATTAGTATATCAACATGAGAGAAATCTAATGATACACCTATCATAATAGGCGAGTCCCCAACTTTCTCTTTATCTTTTTTTTCAATATTTGTGATGTATTTGGTGGAGTAACATGTGATCTCAATTTGCCACTCCAAGGTCATCAACATAACCATGACTAGGAGACTCTTATGGCCTACTCAATGTTTATGACTACTAACATATTTTCTACATAGCCATACTCTCTTGCTCATCAACCCCAATTGTATTTTGTACATTACTATACCAACAACCTTAGGCATTTAATATACAAAATTTTCTCCTTCTCAACTATTGAGAGCAATTTTAAAATCAATATTTAAGTACAAAAAGACCTTGAAACCCGTAAAAGAGAAAATTTTGATGGAAAATGAAATAGCTACAAATCAAGGAGATGGAGTTTCTCTAGATGCATTTGCATGTCAAAAACCCAATCTAAGTGCCCGTTTATCAATCGGAGCCCGTTTGACCCCCCATTTAATGGTGGCAAGGTTTGGCATTATAAAGCAATACCAGATCCAAAAGCCAAAAAGTATGTGACAGAGGCCAAAGGTGATAGATTTTGATGCCAGAAAGCTAGTCGTCCAGTCAGATCATAATTTTGAGATTGTTTGTCCCCTCAACCGAGTTAGAACCACTTTGGTTCAAGTGCAAAAAGGCAAGAAAACCAGTTATTTTGTGGGTTATGGCTTAAGTTTAATTAAGAGGAGAAAAATAAAGAAATGAAATGAATGGGGAGCCTTCATCTCCCCCCAAAAATGGCAATTTCTAAGTTGCAACAATTCTCTTCTCCCTCCTGGGCATTGACTGCATCAAAATTTCACTCTTCAATGCTCCAATTCTCGCGAGCAATGATGTAGTATTCATCAAGATCAAATTTCGGTCTTTCTCTCTCACCATAAACATGGTACATATGGGCTAAGAGAATAAGGGGGAATGGATGTTGGATCGGGACATAATGCAAGGGATAGAACAAGAAAATGCCAAGAAAGTGTCAACGGCTATAAATAAGTGGCAAAGCTTCTTGTTCTCAAAATATGATGAATGCGTATGCAATTTTATGTGCATGTAAGCTTTCTCTTGGCTTTACCATGCATATTGATTTTCCATGGTTGAAATTGGTCTCTAGTGTTTAAAAATGATTCATTCGATTAGAAATGTCAACATGAACAACAAGTCTTAATCATTTATACACTTTATTCAAAATACACAAAACACGAAAAAGCGTGATTTTATACTAAATCATCGATTTTATGAATTCCATAATAGCAGATTGTGTTCCCATGGAGAGAAATGTGGAGTAACTATGAATCTTAGTATTCTTAAGTGTATCATACCAAACACAGTAGGAAAACCAATATTTTAATTATAGATAATTACAAAAAATAGAGAAAATAAATTTTAATTAAGAAAGAGTTAGATATTGCATATGGAAAGTCAAGACTTTGTGCAAGTATTAAGGAGATAGGACATGAGAATTTACCTTAGGTTACTCTCATTTGTATGTTTTAATGCATGTTTATTGGTTACATATTATGAAGAAACATACATGGAAACACCTCTTGACCCACCCATCACAAGCAAAACCCTAAATTGTAGGGAGAGAGGGGGTTTTATGTACTGAATATGGTTCAAAATTTAATTTTTTAATTGCATTTTTCATATAGACTTTCATCTTACTTTAATTATTAAGAGATAGAATGGCACTATGTAGTTTGGCATTGCCTTATCACTACACTAAAGTCGTTAGTAAAGAAAAATCATATAAATAATATTTGAGCACATTGACAATGCTAATTTCCTATAAGTCAAATGTTTGTGCACTCAAAGTCATTCACTTTACATTGCATTGCATCTACATGGTATAAAGAGAATTATCTCTTGGATGTATAGCACTTGGTTTCAAACTATTGACCCATGATGAGTGTGAGACTCATATGTTTAGTATAATTGTTTTCTTGGAGGCTCATTTGGTGAGGAATATACTATCTCCTAGAATGAATATTGTGAAGAGTGGACTTTGTGCGTATGTGTTATATGTTGATATGGCGCATCCTGGGACCAATCCCTAGGGTATAGGAGAGTCGTAGTGGGACCACATTGGCAAGCTGGGGGTGCTCCCTTTGTTTGTGTTATGATGTACTATCTACCTATATATTTGGGTACTCCCTCTACTTGGAGTTGGGAGGGTATCACGTTGGACTACAATGTAGACATTTGTATCTACAAATGCATTCTTTCAATAAATCAATTCATAGTGTATGTATGCTCTTGATCGCAAGTGCATGGGGTTGTTTGGTGAGTATAGGAGGCCCATCTAGAGCCCTAGAGCCAGTGTCGGGTTCATTTTTGGTCCCAAGAAGTGGTGCATTTGCCGGGAGTTGCCAATAAGTGGCGGTTCTTGAATCTTGGTTAATTAGAGACTAGTTAGTTAGTTTATACCAAAGAGCATCAAGATAGATCCATTATTTCTCGATAAACACTGTCAAACTGAGATCCAAAAATAAAAAAGAGTTGAAAGGGCTTTACAATAGACCAAAATTCTTAGGAGGTATTCCTCTCAATGTAGCAACTTGATATCCCTATGAGGGAGAGGTATTAGTAACCCTAATATCACAAACAGTCCATTAGGAGGACGAAGCTCTAGTACTCCACTTTTCCTAATAAGTCAACCCACTTCAAGTGGGAGTGTAGTCACACCGTTACAAACTCTTATAGAAAATCTAATTTTCTTTATGGTACAAAATGTGCAACATGAATCTCTTTTTTTTGAAATGTATACACACATTAAAATAAACTAAGTAATGGGGGCATTACATGCATCTAAAATTATTCTCTTTAACCCAACCCAAAAATCAATTGACTATCTAGGAGATCCACCAAACAGTCAAAATGTAACATCCATGAATGTCCAAGCAACAATTGATAGCTTGGCCTCCTAGCAAATTGGATAGCAGGAAAGTCAAGGATACACTGAATATTAGCAACCACTACATGTACTTGCTTTTCCATTCCTTTCAGTTGCCTTAGGTTATCATCAGCCATTTTTAAAATTTTCATGATATACTTTTGGATTAGTAGACTTAGCCTCTCAAATAAATCCATATTCATAATGTTTATGGATGATCTGGGTTCCTACCGAATTTTCTATCAAGATTCCATCGGCATATCCTTGCACCCTAGGGCAATGCTTCTCTACATGATCCCACCATTCACTACCCACTCAATGGACAACAAAAGATTCTATGACATAACCCATTCATATGATTTTCTTGAACTCTTTATGAACGTTCAGTGATAATTGGATTAGTTATAGTAGATTCGCATTCGATTTGACTTCACATAGCGTGTTTGCTAGGTTAAACTAGTGGAAGTTTGCTACTACTACTCTCTTCTCTTTTCCATCTAACTGCTCTTTTGGCTTCTTGATAATCTGAATACCCTTCTTTTCTTTAGATTTTCAATTTCTTTTTAACCTAGGATCTTCTAAAACACTCTCATTTTTAAGAGGACCCACCTAAGTATCCAACACCTTCTTATCATCCCTACTAGGTTTAGGTTAAGTTTGCTTGTACTAGGGTCATCTTTCTGATCATCTTTTAGTTTTTGGCCCCTAGTTACTACTCTGATATTGTTAGGAGATAAACTCTCATTGATTGACAAAGTTTCAACCATGCTTACTCCATTGGGCATTTCCACAAGTATGGCTTCATCCCTTTGCAAACTTCACTTAGGGCTCTCTCCTTTAGTATTCTTATTATTCACACACCTTTCAAGAGGGAAGTAATCCTACTCCAATAGGTAGTGGCTAAGTGACCAAACTTCCTGCATATATCGCATTTGACATTAGGACAATTACGAGGTAAAATGTTGCCCACCACAGCACTTATAGCTAAATTGTGATGGACCCACATCATTGGGCTTTTTAGTACCCATAAAATTTTGTTGGCACTTTAAAAAATTAACTTCTACGGCAATCTAGTGGTATTGCTCAATGATCATATGTGTATAATGTTTCATCATAACTTTTTCTTTCTACAATGTTTGATGTAGGGAACTCGTAACCAGTGGCTTTAGGAGCTACCCCCCACTAGGTTGCACAACTTGCAAAGGGGTGCTACTTATACTGACCCTTAGTTTACAAAAGGATCTCTTTGGCTAGCTATTGGTTTAACGAAATTTGGAGGAGCTAGCAACAAAGGCACATTCTCCATCATGCTTCCTCTACCATTTAGGTTGGTCACAATAGTACTAATCACACCTTGATCTCGAATAACCAATCCCAATTTTTTTCAAGACTAAGGCTCGAATTTAGATTTTCCATTGATGTGTAGGTCACTTGTAAGTGGGAATCTACTTCCTAAGATTGGGTTATAGAACTATCTATATCCACTAAAGGGGTACTACTCAACTACACTTGGATATTGAAGTCCAATCCATGCAAGAAATATTAGAGTTGGGAAGTAGGTGGGATAGGGATAGAGACTTGTAATTTGTGAAATACCTCTTTCATCTTATTGGCATATGCTTGGGCATTTTCATGGAACTCTTGAGTGTCACATTTAGCACACATAGCTAGTGTTGTCCTCCTCTCTCAAGTGCAAATTCCCTTCGAAACATTGCATAGAATAAATTGATTGTGGTTATGGTACCAGCTTATAAGCTGTGATACCACATTATAGCCCTCTCTTTTAGGGCCATGTTAAAGAACATCATTAGATGTCTCTCATCCTAAATTTTGCAATTAAACATGAGTTTTTGAAACTCTTTGATGTGAAGCTCTGCATCCTCCTTTGCTAACCCATTAAAGATGGATAAAGGGAAACCTAAAGTTGGAAAATCCAGTGTTCTTGTAGGAATTGCAATAGGGAGACCCTCCCAAGACTAGCTTATTAAAACGATGTTTGTAGTATAGAACAACAAAAAAATAACTAGCCTAGTGGATAGTTACTTGGCAGTTAAGCGCACTTGGGTGATGACACTGCTAGGATGGGTGACCTCTTGAGAATATTTTCCTACAAGCTAGTGGGAGCTTCTCGTGCACAGTCAATGGTGCCAACGAAGCCTTCGAAGCCCGTTGCCAAGTATGCCAAGGCCAAGATGCCAAGGTCTATACCTTGGTCGCCATCTTAGTCGTGAGCCTTAGAGTGACAGTCGTGCAGTGATTCATAAATTTTTATCTTCACGCTACAAAAATGGATCTCCCTCTTTGGCGTTCGATGATGTCATTAAAAAAAAGCTAAAAAATCAAGCGTCCTCTCTTCTACCTCCCCCCCCCCCCCTTGCAAAACTATAAATTGAGGGCTTGGGGATGACCAAAAAGAGTGACAAGAGCAATCTTGACGGGATGAGATGTTGATCGAGAAGGAGGAGACTCTATTCCAAGAGATGAAGAGACATCATTCCGTTCAACCCAAGGAAGGGGATACACTGAAGGTCTCTCATCCTCTTCTACTCTAATTTGAGAAGAGAAAACACTAAAGAACTCTATCCTGTTCTATCATACCTCTATTTTTGTCTCTATGCCATCTACTAGAGGGAGTGAATTATTGCTCTCCACAAGGCAAGAAGAATAATCTGTGAGGCCTACATCATTGAATCCCGCAATATCCATCATCATCATCGAGAGTCTTATACCCTTGCCAATTGGTATTACGGCCATGTTCTTCTTCTTATTCTTCTAAGAATCATATTTCCATCATGGTCTCAAAGAAAAATAATTCAAAAGGAAAAATCGCAAATGACCCTACTATCGTAGAAGCAATAGTTGGAGTTGCGATCATGGGAGTCATTAACAGAGTCATGAGTGCGGATAACAACCCTTTACCAATCGTGATATCACAGGTTTTTCTAGAAAAGTTATATCCAAATAAGATAAGTCTCTTGAGAAATATTGACTTAAGACGAAGAAACTTGGTTACAAGAACTGGAAAGTTAGAGACCCCAAAATCTAGATACTCCTAGTTAAATTCTGAGGGAAAGATTTCATTATGTGGAACTCAAGTGTCGATTGCTACTAGAATTAAGCATCGCTTGAAATTTGCATGATTGATTGAAGTCAAAACTGCTTGCAGACATCAATCTTGTTTGTGATCTTCTAGATTAGATCCTGATTGAATTAAGTATTGAAACATATAAAAATTGAGGAGCCCTATACCTCCCCCAAGGATAGGTGTTGAATCCACATACTGAGAGGGGATGTTGTTACCGCTGTGGAAGTATGGATGGGCTCCGATGGTGAGAGGTCCCCCAGCAGGGATCGTATTAAGTAGGAGGTGGATAGGGTGCTAGGGGGGAATTTGGCTAGTAAATCCCTTTTTGCACCTAGGAACTACTTGGTCCCTTGTATGGTCCGAGTTCTACTTGGAGCACCTATAAATGCTAGCTATAGGTGGATTTGATCTTGGTGACGTGTAGGTGCGTATGTTGAGGCAGCATGCGAAATTGTAATTTTTTCTCCTGTATGGATGGGAGAACACACGTTATGGAATATAATCAATGAAATTGTTTTATTTTGATTGTATGTCTGTGAGTAAATTAGGTAAACCAACAACTATGCATAAAATGATTTTAATTAATGAAGCTATTTTTATATGTTTCACGTAATGTGGTAGGTAATTAGATAACAAAGGACTTCCATAGAGGGAACAGGTGGATGGATTCCTGACAAATCCAATCCTATGGTAGGGTGGTCTTAGTTAGACGAGAGGTTTCCCCAAAAACAAACACCAAGAAGAAACTCTAAGAAGGGCCGATTTGCTGACTTACTTAGGGTCTGGCCTTAGAACCCGAACTATAAATTATCTTAGGGGAAAGGTATGACAATTGTGCCACATCACTCCGATGGATTTCATAAATCCTTAGTGTGCTACTAGAAAAAAGCATTATACTCCATGCACTAGGGGTAATGACAGTTGCTCCTTCTGGACAAGAAGCCTCTCAAAGGACACCTTCGGATGTGAGTTAGTTGTTGATAAGTGACTTTTAGGTCAATTAGGAATCTTCAAGTCGGTCCTCTGTGGGTAACGACATGATGCTTCCCTTGCGGGGTAGACCTAGGGTTAACTAGCCGGACAAAATCTGAGGACAAAATCCAATCATTTTGATTAGAGTACAGATAGCGACGGCCAGAAGGTAAACTCTGGGCAATTACTAAGATGTTGTTTATCAAGAAATCAAGGCGGGTATGTTACAATGCATAACCTGACCGCCCATTGGATAAAAGGGCATTACCTCCTGCTACAGAATCAGAGGCAATCAAGGGAATCTAAGCTATTGAAATGATTCTAAAGAGGGTTCTACTATTGATGAGGTTTACCAAGCATGTTTATATAAGCCAATAGAGACAAATCAAAGAATTCATAATGCTGATTTGATAGAGTGGATGTTGGGACTCCCAATGATTTCTACCCCATTAAACTCGAATCTATGTTATCTTATGATGAGTGTATAGATTATGTGGCACTCCCACAAGAGTTTAGGGATACATTTGCATGGAGTTAATGACAAACTGAAGGGGATTCCCCCCCTTTTTTGTCATGCATACAATCCCATTGAAAGAAGATAGTAAGCCATTGTGAGGCAAAAGTTTAAACATATGCCTTTTGAGTCGAGAGAGCCTCTTTTTGAGGAATTGATGTGTTTAAGGAATGTTGGTTTGATCTTTCTTATTGAATGTACATAATGGTGCTTATCAGTGGTAATAAGAAAGAAAAAGAACAATCAAATCCGCATGTGTGTCAACTTTAAGGAATTGAACAAGTAGATGATGAAGGACTATTATTCTCTACACTTTATCAAAATCAGAAGGGAGAAGGCCAAGTGGAAGCATGAGCAATTGGAAGCAAGAGAGATGTGAGGTATGACAGATGGAGCAAGAGATCAAGAGAGACTCAAGATGTGGGAACTCCAATAGTCACAATGTGTGACCATCCACTTTCCCTTGATTCAAATGTCATTGAAAGAATAAAGCATGAAGTGATAGTGATGGACGCCCACCGCCTGCAGTGCGCAGGTGCATGTACTGTCAGTGTAGTAATACATGGGTGGCTAGACACATGCACCTTTACCCCCAACAACCTCCCACTTAAAGGCGAATGTGCCTTGATTGAAGAGGGAACAATAAAAAAAATGACAAAGTACAATGTGTACATAGAGTACAATAGGATGAGGAATAGAGGTCATCTCATTCAATACCCATCAAGTTTCTAAGGAAGGCAAAATGCTCTATTGAGAGAATTTTCATGAGTAGATATGCAGGATTTTGGTTAGTTGAGATCTTGACAAGGTCAATAGACTTGTCCTCAATGACCTCTGTGATAAAGTGGTACCACATCTCAATGTGCTTCGTCTTTGCATGGAAGTTGGATTCTTGGCTAATTGGATAGCACTCATAGAATTGAATGCAGTATAGAGACGATGTTAGTCATACCAAGGTCTGCCACTAGACAGCCACATAGAGTGCCAAAATCAAAAGGCTGCCATCACAAGCCTTCTTTGTGTATAAACATAGATCCATATCACTGTGTGTATAGCCTTGTGAATATATAAAAAGCATCAAACTTATGGTACCATTCCCTAGGTGCTTGCTTAAGACCATAAAGGTTCTTTCTCAATTTGCACATTGGATGTTTCTTGCTTTTTTCCTCAAAGCCCTTAGGCTGCTACATAATCTCCTCATGCCAGTCCCCATGTAAGAAAGTTGCCTTAACATCCATCTGATAAAGGTCTAGATCTAACTGAGCAACCAATGCTAGTACTAGGCATAGGGTAGTCATCTTGAGTACAAGAGAAATACTTCCTCAAAGTCAACACCATGCTCCTATTTAAAGCCCTTAGCAACCAATATGGTCTTATAGGCAGACTTGGGGCATCTAAGGGTACTCTTCAACTTGTACACCCACTTGCATGTCAATGCATGCTTTCCACCAAGCAAAAGAACCAATTCCCATGCATGATTTTTCTATAAAGAATCAAACTCTAAAAACATGGCCCTCTCCCAAGAGTGACTATCACCACTGTGCATTGCCTCACTATAAGTGAGAGGCTCACTTGCATATATTGCCATCACATAATCAATGGAGGGCTCAAACTGCTCACGAGGACCTTTGGCTCTAGCTGAGCATCTCAAGGTAGATTGAGGAGCTTGCACATTCTATCTAACATCATGGTTATCGGCTATTGGAGCATCAGGTTGCTTAAGCTGTCTAGCATCTTGTATAGGAGTAGGAGGCTTCTCCTAAAATATAACCCTACGGATCTTGGCTATTCACTTAGGCTGCTCATGCATCTTTTCCTCATGGAAAACTACATCATGGTTGGTTCTGCATATGAATTTTCAAGCCTTTGGATCCCATTGGAGATAGCCCATCTCACCTACATTCTCATAACCAAGAAAGATGCATTTCATGGATTTAGGATCCAACTTTATGTGCTTGTCCTTGGGTACATGGAAGAAAGCCTCACAACCAAAGACATGCAAATGAGCATACAAGGGGGGTTTTTCAAACCACACCTCCTCTGCAACCTAAAAGTTAATAGTACGACAAGGAGATCGATTGATCAAATGTACGGAATTTGTAATAACTTCAGGCCAAAACTACTATGGTAAGCCTACTTGGCTAAGCAAACTATGGACCCTTTCCTATATTGTCCTATTCATGTACTCAACCATACCATTCTGGGGTGGGGTATATGGGGGGGTCAAGTGATGCTTAATACTTTAGATCTGAGCTTTATGGGATTTTTTTGTAGCTGCAAGTATGTAATCATCATCAGAGTCAGATTGCTGCACTACATTGATCTCTTCAATCTTAACACTAGACTTAGCAGGAATAATGTTGTGATCATCAGACATGTCCTATGCTTTCCCTTTGCCCTTTTCCTTATGCTTGTCATCACACATTTTATAGCACTGTGGCCTGATATGTCCTACTTTCCCACAATAATGGCATGTCAAATCAAACTTACATCCATTGGACTTAATGCAAGATTTTCCACGGAACTTAGAATGAGATTTACATCCATAGGACTTACATCCATAGGACTTAATGCAAGATTTTCACTAATAAAATAGCCTTCAGCCTTGCTTATTAGATTAGTAAAAATGACAGCAAAAGTGGCCCAAATATGGGCTCAAATTAGTCTAAAAGCATTCCAATACATTGGCCAAACATTCCCCAAGTGTCACACACTGATTACCAAAGTCATTGCCAAGATGATTCCAAGCATCAAGATTAGTATCTTGCTTTTTCTTTCTGATGCCGACCTACTCCTCAACCATATCTACCCAATTTTTTGCTTCTTCTTTGCATAAAAATTACCATTCATTTTAGAAGCATTCCCATCATACTCCTTACCAACATGAAGTACATCTTTAATACCTGCATTTCTATGGTCTCCCTTAACAAATTCAGAAGCCACCTGCTTGGCATATGCCTCATCATATCCAACCTATTTCAAGTCACCATAAATAGCATGTTTTCCAACATCACCATCAAATATATCATGAACATCATTGAAATTTTTAAGCTCATGAGAAACATAAACTTTATGATTGGCTTCCAATGCATCTTCGACCAAAGAAGTAACATCCATTTTCAACAAATACTCAGTCGTAAGCTCTGGATACAAAACCTGTGCATGCTCATACAACCCTGCTAGAAAACAACCCATCTGAGATTTCTGAAAAACCTTCTTCGTTTTTGAAATTTTAATGTTAGCCATAAGCCTCTCAAACATAAGGCCTGCCCAATTTGGCATCCCTAAATTCTCTGTATAGTAAAGAATCCCGTAAGTATCTTCTATCTTGATGAACATCATAAAGTGTTCCATTAACCAACGCAACTACAATTTCTTAACATCATCAATGCATTTTAACACATAAACATTCATGGGCCCTATTGGGTCACTGAAAACATAATGCATCTGGTCTTCCATGCACCGATATGCAAACAGATTATCATTCATAGGAATTCCAAACACTTGATTGACAATGGCAGGGGCCAACTCAAGATGACCTGCAATTTTGCAATTTGAGTGCCTCAAAGTATCCATATGTATGGATGTCTGCACATTAAATGCCCACCAATCCCATGGCAAATGAGCATAATCATACAATGCGATCTTTTGCAACCATGACTGATGAACCTCTGCCTCAACATTCAAATACAAAGTGGAGTCCACAAAGGGATTTCAGACAACACTAGGATAGGAAAATGGAGCCTTCGATGGTGTTACCTCTTCGTCTCCTTGTTGCACTGACCTGTCGTCATCACTGGCCACATAGAGCTCATCGTTGTTATCCTGTTGGTGGCCACGCTTAGTCATGGATAGCTTCTAAGTTGAAGAGCAACAAGTATGCATCATGACACTGAGAGTTGCAAACTGAGAATGAGTCAAAAGTGGAGAAGGAGAGAAACTCCCAAATGAACATATGCCCTTTTCCATTTGCATGCGAAAGTCCAAGTCTTCTCTCAGTGTACCCTGTTTTGTGCTAAGTGTCACCTCAACATCATAAGATTTAGACCATTCACACATGTAACTACCAGTAACTGATTCCTTTGTCCCATTTTGAATGATAACATGAACATTTGAGTAACAGGGTTGTACTGACCTCTTAAGCCTAAACCCATTCACTGCAGGGTATAAAACCTTTTCTTGCAAGTCTTGCAGAAAAAAAGTACCCTAACCCATATCCTTGAAAATAACAAAGGGACTTGCATACCCGAGTTTTAGCTTACCAGGAAACTTGCCAAGGTGAGAGTTATATACTACAACCTAGTCTCCCTGCTGAAAAAATTTCTTCTTGACATATCTATTAACCCATGCCTGTCTCCTCTATTGTGTGACACTCGTAATATAAGCTGCTAATATCCAACCCTCTTCCAATTTCAAAAGATGTTCTAGTCTATGCTACACTGATTCTTCAGGGTCCATCTTGTGCATAAAAGCAACTCTCAGACTTGGAACTACAAATTCCATAGGAACCACTGCTTCCAAACCATAAACTAGCCTAAAAGGTGTCAGCCATGTGGCAACTTTATATGCTATCCTAAAGGCCCATAATGCTGAATCAAGTTTAATATCCCAATCCTCCCTATTATCCTCGATAGTTTTCTTCAAGATGCGGAGTAAAATCTTGTTAGAAATTTTAGCTTGACCATTAGCTTGAGGTGATAGGGAGTGGATTTGCTGTGTAGAATCATATTCTTGATAGTCAGTTCTCTGATCACTTGATTCAAGAAATGCTTTCCTCGATCACTAATTATCTCAATAGGACAACCAAATCTACTCATAATATTAGAGTATAAAAACTTGGCCACACTTGGTGCTTTATTATCCTTTAATTCGTGAGCTTCTACCCACTTTGTAGCATAGTCAATGCAAACCAAAATGTATCTATAACCTGTCCGTTTAGCTGTTGGTTTCATGGGCCCAACAAAGTCAATTCCCCATTTCTGAAATGGTTCAAGTGGTAATATAGGATGATCTGGCATCCTATCCCTATCAGGTGGTTGACCTTCCTTCAAACATTGCAAACACTCTTTGGCATATTGATGTGCATCTTTCAACATAGTAGGCCACCAAAGACCTGCTTGCAAAATTTTCTTGCCTATAATCTCTCCTAAAAAATGTCCTCCTGATAATCTGGGATGAGCTTCATGCAATATTGCTGAATGCTCAAACTCAAGAACACATTGTCTCAATATATTATCAACTCCCCTTCTATAGAGTGTGTTTAAAATAACTTGAAATAATCTACTCTTTAATGCCAACCTTCTTCTCTGATCTGCTGAAAGGTGTGCAAGCATAATTCCTGACTTCAGAAAATGCAGCATCTCGTCATAGTATGAATCAAGGTCAAGCACTTGAACCTCAAAAAGTTTAGCATCAGGTAACTGATCATGAATTCTTGCTTCAGGCTCATCAATTTGCAATCTACTTAGATAATCAGCAATGGCATGCTCTTTTCCAGGGGTATGAATAACTTTAAAGTCAAACTTTTGTAGCAACAACATCCATCTAGCCAATCTACCTATCAAATGGGGCTTATTAATAAAAAACATCTATGCTTGATGATCCACATGGAAAACAACCTGATTTCCCAATAAATAGTGTCTGAATTTTACACCGAAAAGACCATTCCAAGTGCTTTCCTTTCTGTCACTGAATAGTTCTTCTCCGTAGCACTCAATCTCCTGCTTGCATAATAAGTTGGTCCGTACCAACTAGAAACTTTATCCTGCATAAGAATAGCTCTCACAACCAAATCAGATGCATCAACAAAAATATGGAAAGGTAAATCCCATATTGGAGGTTGTAAAATTGGAGCCACTACCAACATATTTTTCAAAAGACTAAAAGCTCTCTCTTGATCTTCCCTCCAAACAAATTACATTCCTTTCTTTGTGAGAGTTGTAAGAGGAGAATAGATATGTGACAGGTACCTTAAGTATCTGCTATGCCACTTAACCTGCCCCACAAACCTCATGATTTCTTGCACATTATTGGGAGCCTTAGTCTTCTACACAATTGCAATCTTTCTAGATTCTATACTCATACCCTCTTTAGACATTATATGACCCAACAACACACCTCTTTTGGCTACGAACACTAACTTGAAAGGATTTAATGACATACCAAACATTCTACACCTCTAAAAGCATAGTTTAAGGTGTTTTAAGTGCTTCGCTTTGTGCTACCAAAAACACAAAAATAATTAATGAATAATCTCATACAAGTTGTTAAATATTGTTCAAAGGTTTTGTGAGCAGCTCCTTGAAATTCATGTGGTCCATTTTTCAGCCCAAAGTTCATAACTATGCTAACATAAGCTCCCCACTCTGTAATGAAAGCTGTCTGATTCATATCTTCCAGATGCATCCTGATATGATTATATCTTGAAAAACCATCTAGGAAACTATACATATCATGACTTGCTACATCATCTAAAAGAGAATCAGTAAAATGAATGGAAAAGGGATCAGTAATGGTAGCTGCATTTAATTTCCTGTAATCCACACAAACTCTAATCTTCCCATTCTTCTTTGGAACTACAACAATAGGAGATAACCAAGTAACCTCATTAACCGATTTGATAAACCCAACTCTCAAAAGCTTTTCAATTTCTTCCTTGACTTGTTTGGCATAATTAGGATTCATTCTATAACTCTTTTGAACAACAAGCTTCACATCCTTTTTCAAGTTTATTCTGTGCTGACACACAACTGGATCGAATCTCTTCATGTTTGTATAATCCCATGCAAAAATATCTTGAAAGTCTATGCACAACTGAATTAGATCTTGCTTGAAATTATCTTCCACAAAAATACTAACCTTGATGGGTTTAAGCTCGCCTTCAACATTCAGGTTAACCTCCTGGACCTCTTCTTCAACCACTCTTTCCAATCTTCTCATTGTATACTCATATCTTAATTCGTCTTGAACAATAGCTTTTTCCCCTTCCTCATCCATTGCACTAGAATTGTCCCTGAAACTGTCCATACTAGTTTACTGTTTATCAAGTATTTTGTGCTGCCAAACTTCAGGATGAGTGGTGCCTCGGTCCTGAATTAATTTATTCCTTTCATGCCCTGACCTGTCCTGAAATTCAGGATTCTCTTGACCTTTAAGAAAACCTTTTGATTGCTATGCAGGGCTGATTTTGACCTGCATTTTCAACATGTTGGTGCTCTAGAAATACATCTCTAGCCATATTGGGTTACTCTTGATTCCCTTGTATAATACCATCAACATCTATCTCAAAAACTAGAACTACAGAAGGATTTGCTTGAAGATATAATTACTCATCATCATCTTCTACTTCAACTACAAGGTTAATAGTTTGGGCCACGATAGGTTTAGATGAAATCTTCAAAATAACCTTTATTCACTATAGATAACTTGATTTCCTTGAGTCCTCTTGGAATACACACATAATCATTTCCCCAATCCTTCTTGAGTTTAGCCAATCTAAACCACGGCCTCCCCAAAAGCATTGTATAAGAATCCCCAATTTTGTACATTCTCAAGACCACAAAACTAACCCTAAACTTCAGACCATCTACTCAAATTTTTTGATTTCTAAGAATACCCAAAGGATGTAACCTCCTTCGGTCTACCATCCTACTGAAATGGGGTTGGCAATAACTCTTCTTGCTTATTTACCAAATATGTATGTTCATGAAGTATATTAACTCCTGAACCTCCATCCAACAAAACATAATCATGCTTACTACTTGCATACTCAACCTGAATGGTAGGTACTTGATAATCCACCACTTCCTGTTGGGTTGGTATCACAACTTGACAATCAGGAACGATTTGATCCTGAACTGCTATACTTTTAAGGACTTCTTATTGCTTTTGCTTGATCTTTAGAAGTAACTTCTCCTTAAATCTCGGTATTAGATCCAATATTTGCTCCAAAGTTAAATACAAAGAACACTTTGCTAAAGCTTGGGAATAGCTCTTTCGAGCCTCCTTGCTATAATTTTTGAGCAACAATACTATCAAGAAACTACTCCTGATCTTCAGGAGATTGGTTCTGTTGTTCAGGAGCATACTTCAAAATCTCAAGAAATTGATCTTGCACTTTAGTCTGTGCAGACTTGAATTCCCTATATCATCAAGTTGATCAACTTCACATTTTTCAGCAAGTTTTGGCACCTTTCTCACCTGCTTTGTTGCCTTTTTCCTTATCTTCTCTTGTTCCTGCAAGTCAAGCTTCATACCACCTTGACTTCTAGTTACTGCTAAACCATTGGTTCCTTCTTGACATTCCTTTATTTCAATGCAATTAGAACAATCACAATGAACATGCATACTTATAGCATTAGTGTTACCTGACACCTCCTTTGCCTCTTCTTGAACCTTCTCTTACTGAATTGTCTTATAGCTAGTAGTTCCTGTACCATCAGGATATTTCCTTTTCTCATCTTGATCAGGTAACTCTATAAGGACTACTGCAAGTGGGGCAGGTGGATGCTGCTGATGAGATGCTCTTGCAGGTCTTCCATCATTGCGGGACCTTGCTACTGGCATTCCTCTCTCAGTCCTATGCCTTGCCCAAAGTTCACAGTTTGGTCCAACAAAGTGGCCTTGACCTCCACAATAGTGGCATGCTCCCGTTTGGGTAGTTTGCCGCTGTGCTTGAAAATTTTCCCAAGGTTGTCTAGCCTGCATTCTTCTAGGTCCTTTGAAGGGTCTTAGTGACATGGTGTCAGGAATAATATGATTTAATGCAGTTGGTTGAATAGGTCTTGGCCTAGCCTACATTACTAGCATCTGTTGTGCCATCCTGACATTAGGATTATACTAGCAAGTCCTAGTCTCATGGCCCTTTCTCTGGCATATCTCACAATGCTTTTCCTTCTTCTTACTTTCAGAAATACCCAAATCTTTTAGTTTCTATTTTATCATTTTATGTAACTTGCTGTCCTCTGACTTCCTCTTATCTATGTCCTTTGCTTTCTTCTTTTAGTCTTGGCCGATTTTGATTTCTTCTTTTTCTTCTTATGCCTCCCCTTGCTAGAGTTATCCTCATCAGAGTCACTTGAATCATCATTTGAATTGGAGATGTAATCACTATCTGCGTCTGAATCTGACCTTGAATCTGCATCAGAATCTGAGTCCAAAGAGTCCTCATCTTTACTATTCTTAGATCTAGAGGTACTAAGTCTTTTTTCCACTCTCATAGCTACCCTTATTAATGTGTCCAATGTATCATTCAGACCCATCTCTACATTGGCAATAGGATTCCAAATCTTACCTCTCAGGCCCGTCATAGAATAGATAATCTGCATTTCCACTGAAGGTGTATCATCAACATCCAGCCTATTCAATAGGTTCCTGAATTTTTGGGCATAGTCCTCCACCAACATAGCCTTTTGTTTGATCTTCTTGATCTTCCTTAAAATATCTCCCAAAGTTTTGTCCTTATGGAAGCTGCCTAAAAATGCTATTGTTAAAGCATCATATGAATTGAATGTTGCCATACCATAACTGGCAAACCAATCCATAGCTTTTCCCTAAAAGGTGGCAGCAAACTATTGCTTTTGACCTAGTCCCCATACATTTGGTTGAAGCCACTGGGTATCCATATTGTCTCAAACTGGGCTACATGATAATTAGGGTCTTCTTTTTTCTTTCCTGATAACTTAGAGGCTCTAACTTTTGGGTTAACAATCTGATTTGGATTCATTATGTTTGGCTTATAAGGCCTTCGTGATGGTGGTAGAGGATTAAATTTTAAAGACTTCTTAGATTGATGAGTTGTACCTCTCAGTAAAAATGATCTCCCAAGCACTATATGTTGCAATCTTTCAAGTGCTTGCTTAGGAGGATTTTCTTTATCTTTAAATGGTAATGATAGTTCCTCATCTTCCAAAACATTAGATGAAACTTCAGGAGTTGGAGGTGTTGGAAAAGATTCTTCACAACCAGCAGGAGAATTATAAATGGTTGATGTACCCCCAAAGGGACCCACATCCTAATCATCGTGACTATTAGGTACATCCTGTTCTTCATCCAGCCTGCCTAATGTTTCAATAACCTCTGCATCAACAAGAAAAACTTCTTGCTATTGCTGCCTTACCAATGCCTCCCTTAATTCTTGTGATCTGCTCCTGGTAAGGATAGGGTTTGAATAATAAGGGTAATTGCCTGACATAAATGCTACCCATAAAAGGTGCTTGGTACATGATAAATGCCATCAGCATTCCTCTCACATAAATCTCTCAGGAATAGGTTCCAGATCTACTCTTGAATTAAGAAATTATTTTCCTGAAATTGGCAGGGATCGCCAAAGTGTTCTGCCCTCCTAGAATATCATAACAATTTAGACACATTGTTCTACCTGAGAGAACATCACAATATAACAGAGAACTTCATGAATGGATTTATAGCTATTAGCACTTCATAACGTTCAAGAAATACATTCAAACAAAAAGCACACATCATACTCAGCAACATAGAGTTGTTGATCATCAAATACTATGCTATTTCCTATCTCCATAGCCATCATTGATTGAACAACTTGAAAGAGAATAACATTAACACTCTAGAGACTATTAAAAGATAATGGGATCAAACATTAGCTGCCAGTTCTGGGTGTTACACTCAGTCTATTCCATTTCTGATGAAAAAGAAATAGCTCAAATATAACTACCTGATGTTTTTTACCTGCACCCTAACTTTCAAGCGAAACATCATATGAAGTATAAGGGCTGCTTTACATATGCTGATCCAAAAGACTACATGCATACTAATACTAAGGTGTAGAATAGTACTAAATATACGGTGAAGTTCAAGTCCTAACATCGATACCTTATTTTTCTAGGAGTGACATCTAGCCAGTAAATAAATAGATAAGGATAGTTGGAGTGAAAACAAAAGTGAGCAAAAGAAGAAAAGGATCTAGTATTGCCTTGCGAGAGCTTGGTAGGTTCTTCGATATCGAAATAGGACCTGAGACCAATGCCCTATTCTCCTTGGGTCACAATATGCTCAAATCTTGCCTTTTTACATGCCTGAGTATCAAGTCTTAAAGTATTACAAAAAGATAAATGAAAAATATTTGAAAATAAAAGACTAGATTTCCAGATCTAATTGTTCATAGTCACTAGGTAGGTAGGTTAGGCCACCACTTAGGATGACTCCCTTGATAGTTCTTTTTGGCTAGTTTGTTTTGGAGTACTTAGTTAGTGACTACCTAGATCTCTATTGGATTATGCTTAGCCTATTCCTTGTGGACTTCATGCTTTGATTTTGTTAGGGGTAGAGTGAGTGTTGTGTTTATGCTTTGTTGTGTATTTTTTTAATAGCATATTGATGCTCTTTATGTTTTATTTATGTACAAATTAGTTTGTGGATTTGATGGGTTAAGTTGCCCTATCTCGTAGTCACCAATGAGAGCAGATTTTAAATCTGGGATTTAAGTATAAAAAAATCCCAAAACTCATAAAAGAGCAATTTTTCATAGGAAATGAAACAGTTGTGGATCAAGGAGCTCAAATTTTTCTAGATGCATTTCCACTCCAAGAATTCAATGCAAGTGTTAGTTCATCAAATTAGAGTCAGTTTGACCCTCCATTTAATGGTTGCAAGCTTTGTGGTTATGATGCAAGTACCGAGCCCAGAATCCGAAAAGCATGTGATGGAAGCTAGGTTGATAGATTTCAATGCTAGAAAGTTGCATGTCTAGCTAGATTATAATTCAGAGATCCTTTGCCCCCTCAACTAAGTCGGAACCACTTCAGATCAAGTATAAAAAGGCCAAAAGGGAACTAGTTATTTTGTCGGTTATGACTTAAGCTTAATTAAGAGGATAAAACTCAAGAAATGAAATGAATGGGGGAGGGAAAGCATTTTTCCAGCGCCTCCTCCATCTCCCCAAAAAATGGAAATTTCAGACCTGCAATGATTCTCTTCTCCCTCTTGGAGGACATTGGCTACATCAAAATTTTACTCTTCAATGCTTCGTTTCTTGCGAGGAATAATGTAGTATTTAGCAAGATCAAATTTTAGTCTTTCTTGCCATAAATGTGGTCCATATGGATTGAGAGAATGAGAGGGAATGAATGCTGGATCATGACGGAATTGCGAGGAATAGTAGATCAAGAAAGCACCAAGAAAGTGTTGGTGGTTGTAAACGAGCATCAATGGCTTCTTGTTCTCGAAATACGGTGTATGAAATTTTATGTGTAAGTAAGCTTTCTCTTGGTTTTATGATGCATATTGATTTTCTATGGTTGAAATTGGTTTTAGTGTTTGAAAATAGTTCATTTGATTAGAAATGTCAACATGAATAACAAGTCTTAATCATTTATATACTTTATTTAAAACACGCAAAAAGTGCGGTCTTATGCTAAATCATCACTTTTATGAGTTCCATTCCCATGGAGACTAATAATGAATATCAATATTTTTGAGTGTTTCATATCGAAAAGTATAGAAAAACTAAAATTTTAATTACAAATAATTATAAAAATGGAGAAAAAAATGAGTTTTAATTGAGAAAAAATTAGATATCGTGCATGAAAAATTAGGGATATATTTGTGCAAGTATTAAGGAGATAGAGTAGAAGAATTTACTTCAAATTACTCCCATTTGTATGTTTTAGTGCTTATTTATTGCTTACATTATGAAGAAACATACATGGAAACACCTCTTAACCTAGCCATTGCAAGCAAGACCCTAAATGATAGGAAGAGAGTGGGTTTTATGTGTTGAATATACTTCAAAATGCGATTTTTCAATTATATTTTCATATAAATTTTGATCTTATTTTAAGTATTAAGAGGTAGAGTGAGAAGGAGTAGTCTTGCATTGCCTTATCATCGCAGTAAAGTTGTTAGTGAAGAAAAATCATGGAAATAATATTCGAGCACATTCACAATGTTGATTTTATTTAAGTAGAGTATGTGCACACTCAAAGTCATCCACTTTGCATTGCATTGAATTGCATTGCATCAACATGGTATAAAGAGAACTATCTCTTGGATATATAACACTTGGTTCATAAATTAGTTGTATAGGAGGCCCCCAACTAGAGCCCTAGAGCCAGTATTGGGCCCATTTTTGGTCTTGATAGCTACATCCTTAAAGTTTTTAAATTGAATAAACACCTTACTTTTCTCATGTATAAAGTAAACCCATGCTTTGTGACTATGATCATCAATGAAGGAAAATAATACTTACAACCACTCAAAGTCGCAGTCTTGGTAGGACCCCATACATCATAATATATCAATTCAAGTGGTTTCTTGCATAAATACTTTTCATGTGGAAATGCACGCCTTACTTGATTTCTAAATTAACTTCTTCACATACTTTATGCATCCCATCAACCCTAAACTTGGGCAAGCCATCCACAATCTGTTTTGACTACATGTCTTTCAGTCATTGCACATTCACACGTTCAAATCTCTTATGCCAAATTTCAATATCATCTACAATACCTAAATCTTATGCAAACATGGTAGCATTCATTTAAGAAGACTTACATCAAGAGTTAACAATCTACCATCACATTTTCCTTTTGCAATTAACCTATAATTATTTTTGAGATCTTCTACATAACAACCATAAGATGTGAACCAAACCTACAATCCTTGTTCTACCATCTAACCAATAGAAAATAAAATTTGGTACATGCAACACATTAGCCAAGTACTTAGTTTTGCCATCTTGCATATTCAAATGAATATTTTCAACATGAGTAATGGGGTGAGCTATATCATATCATGTCTTCACATAGACTGCACATCTCTCTAAACCAACCATACATCATTCTTTCATGGACTATCAATAGTCATACTATTCATAAAGTGTTGCATAATAAACAACTATTCACTTCTGTCATTATTGTTTTTTCTATTGTTAGATGCATAATTGCCTTACTACCCATTTTTAATTTCAACTTTCTTTTTGAAGAAATTTTTAGAAACATAGACTTTTTAACTACAATGCTAGCACTCTCTACTCTAAGGTGGATCCCTTGGGACAACAATAACTATATTCTACAATTCATATGTAGATACCTTTTGTGTTTGCAATCGAACAAATACATGAAATCTTAGAGATTTGAAATCTATAACTTGTGCACTTGTAAATGGCAGACATAGTTGAAACTGGAGAATACCCAAAAATTATAATTATGACCAGTTGGAGGTCTAGAACCTCGAGGGGGGGGGGGGGGGTCACTCATGAATATATGTATATATAATGTGAGTTCAAAATAAGGGGTTTTTAAAACACCAAATTTTTACATTTTTTACATATAGAAGGGTGTCATTTAAAGGGGTTACTTACAGATTGAATAGAAAAGGGTTATGTTTTATTCAAGAAAAATTCACAGATTAGGATATTTATGAATGGGCCATGAACGCACGTTATATAGAGAATATATATATAGTGAACCCCTCGAGTCTAGAACAAAGGTTAAAATGACCTCAAATGCCAAAAATCACAATGGTTACCCTAAAGAGATGATTTGCAATATATACAATGTTCTTTCAACTCACCAAGTTTCACTACAATTAGAGATTAAAGCCCTACCAGCCTCAAGAGCCTCCCGTGGCTATAACCTAAGTCAAATTGAGCAAGGTGTAAGAGCTTCTTATATGTTTCTTGCTTACTTGATTTTTACTCTAACGCCTTCATCTTAGCCTTTAATCAAGCTCCACATAGCCATGGGATGGTTCCGATACCATGAAAATAGATTAAAGGGGAGAGAGGTGAAGCACTTGAGAGCACACACATGCAAAAGCAATGGAGACTTGAGAAGACAGAGAGATAGGACTGAAATTTTCTTCTTTTTCTTTCTTCTTTTTCCACACAAAAGAACTAAGTCTACAACATGATAAAAGACTAATATGAAAGCACCACAATGTATATACATGTGGTCACTAAGTGTGAACCTACTAGGAAAGAAGAGGTGGCACAATGAATGTGTCATTACCAAGGATGGGCTATCTGGTGTAGTTGAGCTATAGAATCACTAGTGTATTCTTATGTCAATCACCTAACAAACCAGTGAATAATATCGTGCCACATTACCAAGGTACATAGTGGATGGTACCTCATTTAGAGCTTGACATCTCAACAATCATCCACCCACCATGGTAGTTTCCTCACATTGTAGAATATGTTCGTGAACTAGTACCATGTGGCATTACTCTTCCATTAGATCCACATAGCATCTGAGTGTCTAGTATGTAGTGCACCATCTTAGTCTATATTGGTAGCTCACAGTGTGCACGTGGTTTATTTGGATGTGTATTGTGAGCTTACAAAGGGACTCAATGGCCTATTACACGATACTGAGTAGGTTGAAGTAGTATTTGATTGCATGAAACCTTGCATTAGGCAGGATGGAGCAATCCAATGGTGTCAGTTTATAGTCATAGCAATGGAAGTGCGATTGCAATTATAGCAAGATGGGTGACAAGGGAGTAGTAGATCATAGGGTACTGTGGTGATTAGTAGCAGCTTAAGATGGTAATCTACAAGCTATTTTGAGAATCAAACAAGCCACAAAAGGATGGTGAACCAATTAGATCATACATTGATGAGCCAATTAAATCTTGCATCAACACTCATGATGATAGTAGGGGAGTTGTTGTAGTGATATCAATAGCATGACTAGTACTAATGTGTCCATGTGAGGGGATGTTGGTGTTAACGTGGCCATGGAAGGAGATATTGGTGTCATGGCATGGCTAGTGCTAATGTGGCCATGTGAGGGGTTACTAGGTCAGAAGCTATTTATCTAGACATGTACATCGTGATATTTGACAACTTCATAAAGGTGCAGTGGAATTTTGTATGTGGATGAAGTCATCAATGGTGGTACTATTTTTTTCCACATGGCTTCTAGTAATTGATGAAATTGCAATACTAAAAGAGCTTTAGGAGATTTGAAATGGTTTATCCTAGCGCATACCATTTTGGATATCCCAAAGCTCCTTGTGCATTGAAAAAGTGAGCCTGTTGGCTGACTAATAATGTCAAGTATTTGTACCTATTGAATGCATATAGTACCATAGAAGCTAGAATGGTAGGGCATGCTTACACATGATTAACTCGTTAAAATTTTTTATACAAGGAACCAATAATCTATGCTAGCATTTATGAGCAATCCTGTGTAATTAAAAAAAGGAGAGATATAATCGAACGACAACTTATTGCTAGACTCAACAAGACCTTTGTGCAAAGAAAAAGCTTGGAATGAACCACAATGGAAATGTGTGATGAGAAAAGGAAAGAAGTAATCAAACAATAGCTTGCTAAAATGCAATTATATATTGACACTTTTTCATGGTAACCAATTTTTGCTTCTGATAGGATACAAAAAATACATAGATTTTCCACAAAATTATTTGAGCCATCCCATGAAGAAACATATTTTAGGTTTAGATATATCCCATTAGATATAGATATTTGTGTAACTTATTCTTTGAAATTATCTTAGTTGGGCTCACATCATATATGGACATAAATATTCTCAAAACCTAAGTGGATAAGACAAATTATATTTGCATGTCAAGCCATGAAGCTCACACTCAAGCTTATGCTAAACTATAAAGATGGTCAAACAATTTCAAACAAGAATCACAAATAAAACTTTCAGTCACTCATGCTCTATGACT
The DNA here is from genome assembly GCF_053477565.2 of Lygodium microphyllum. Taxonomy (NCBI): domain Eukaryota; kingdom Viridiplantae; phylum Streptophyta; class Polypodiopsida; order Schizaeales; family Lygodiaceae; genus Lygodium; species Lygodium microphyllum. The sequence goes on from NC_141144.1 coordinate 134,980,527, forward strand.
ACTCTAAAGCTAGATTGCACTCTATATTGTGGCAACCATCTCGAAACAAATAGGAGTACTCTATTTGTAAGCTCCATCATCCCACCTTTCCTTGCTTCTTGCTATCATCCTTAATTCTTAGTGGCCACCTAGCTACACTAGCTAGGTGAGCCAAGTGCCCATTGTTAAAATGGAATTGAGGGTCATGAAACCCTTCTAACCTCTAACATTTCTCAATTTCGTAAAGCATCATATCTAACATCAAAACTAATGCATTGATTTTTCATAAGAATATATATGTAAGTGCAAAAAATAAAACGGGGATTCCATGATAACTCTCTCAATATACATGCGTCATCCTTGATATTTAAAAGTATGGATGTTCTCAATCAATAAAATCATGTTGAGTGAATCCTTACTATCACTATGAACTCTAATAATAGTAGCTTATATTAAGTGCAAACCTTGAATCAATTAAAGTTGTTATTGAGAACTTAACATTAATACTTAGTTGATACCCTATTTAGCATTGTAAATATCTCCATATGTATTATATTAGCTAATATTTTGTATTGTATCAAAAGTGGACAAGATTAGATTTCTTCCCTTGAGTTCAATAAATATTAATTGAAGGTGCTTATTAACAAAGTACTACTTTTGTGAACCTATGATCACCTTGACTAGATTATGGCCAACATGTAGTAGCACCAAGAGGACCTCTCTCTCTCTCTCTCTCTCTCTCTCTCTCTCTCTCTCTCTCTCTCTCTCTCTCTCTCTCTCTCTCTCTCTCTCTCTCTCTCTCTCTCTCGATATAGTTATTATTATTACAACATGGCTATCTAGAATTACTAGTTGTATTGGTGACTCATTTCAAACTTTAGCTTGCTTTAAGATTAGGTAGGGTTTTAGTCTAGTTGACTATAGATCCCTATGTACTACCAATTTTCCCATCCTTAATGGGGACAATAATTAATAGGGTTACATATGTAAGAAATTTATCTTGCTAGGAAAGGGCTAACAACAACAAAATGTGGACACATCTTGCATTTGGATGCAAGCATTAGATTGCATGGAAAAGGGCAAAACAATGAAGTCTGAATTGGATAATGCAAGTTAGAGTATACGAGGGAGAACATGATGGAGTGCACTAGTGGATTCATTTTTAGCCTATGCTTATTTGGCTGAGGTTCATAATCAAGAAGCTCTTGTGGAAGAAAAGAGAAGAAGAGATGAGGATACAACTGGTCCTTCCTCTTTAGGTCCATCTAAACGCATCACACGAAGTAAAATGGAGTAGTAGAAAGAGGCTAAAAAGGCCATACCTGAGCATGCTATGGAGGATGCATCTCAAGACAAGAAACAAGAAGGGAAGAAAAGGGGTAAGCAGCTCAGTTTTATAGGTTACAATCGTAACTTGAGATTGCCACAAACCTTGAAAATGTCTTGGAAGATTGCATACTTGGTAGTAGAGTGGTGTTAACCCCAACATGAAGAAAGCAAAAGGAAACAAAAAAGATGCAGGGCAAAGGTGGAAAAAAGGTAGCTCGACTGAAGAAAGAAGAGGAGGAAAGGCCAAAAGTGCAAGGGCAACCTTAAAAGTCCAAGGCAGCTGCAAAAGGGAAAATGTGCATTCTAAAATACAAAGGTGCACCTTGAAATCTTGTAAAAGAGTGCCAGGGAGTGGAAAAGCCGGAAGGCTAAAACAAAAGACAAAGACAAAGACAAAGGCCAAGGTGAGAGAAATGGAAGGCAAAGGCACACCACGAAAAGCGCAAGACAAAACTTGTGTAAAAGAGCGCAAGCGCACCGCGGTTTAATTCAAGGAGCGTCGGGTAAATGTAGATGTGCAGTGGAAAGAAAGCTAGGAAGATAGAAGGACAATGGAAAAAGGGCTTAGGCTATGGTCGGCCATGTAAAAAAAGGGAAAAGGGGATGACCGCCCAAAAAGGGATTTAGGGTTTTGTATATAAAGTTGAAAAGTGAATGAGAAGCTCATTCTTGTGTGTGGCAAAAAGTGGCTCTCTTCTTCTTCTTCTTGCTTGCTTGCTTGAGCTTGTGCTTGAGAGAGGGAGTGTGAGAGTGTGAGGGAGTGAGTGTGTGAGGGTGAGGGACCGTGGGGTGGAGAAGCTCTCCATCTTCTCCTCTCTTCTTCTCTTCTCTTCTCTTCTCTTCTCTTGCTCGCGGTGATGGAGCTTGGAGCGTGGAGCTTGAGGATGGAGCTTGCTTGAAGCTTACACTTGGATCATGGAGCTACCGCAGTGCGCGGGAGAGGAGGCAACTCAAACGGCATGGAGGTAAGCTCACTACACCCGTAGATATGGATGGCGCATCGGCTATGTGAGAGGTAGCCATTAGTGCTCAGCTTGGAACGCTTGAAACAATAAGCGGTCCGTGGGTCTTGGCGGTTGAGTGAAAGCTCCCACATTTTGGTTCCGTTGTTGGGACCAATAGATTCAAGCCTTGAGCACTTGCGTGCCTCAAATCGAGCATTTAAGGGTATTCCCCCGAACCGGTGCTTGAGATAGGTAGGAAGTGAGGGGGTTGAAGATGGTATTCTATCTCCTTGGGAAGTAGGTTTTTTTCTTTTTGAGATTTATGTTCTGAGATGGAGTAGAGTAGGTATTTACTTTGTGACTTGGATGCATTAGAGTAGGAGAAAACAAAGAAAAACAAAGAAAATAAGCATTAGGATTTACTGTTGCAAAACATGGCAAAAACAGGGCAAGGATCGTGCAAAAGTGGTAAAAAGCTCGCTTGTGATGTCTAAGGTTGGCAAGTGAGTTATTGGGGGCATCAATATCATACCCGGGAAGGGGTATAAGGGCCAAAATTGGCAAGAAAGGCCACATTGTATACTGCAGGGTTTCAGGAGAGCATGAGAGAAGAGGAAAGCTTGGTGAGGGGATCTGCATCGATCTTGGCATCAGAGAGATACTTGGCTAGCCCAGGTAATTCTACACCTTCCCCTATTTGGAGTTGCTTGACTAGGGGGAAGGCCTCCAGCACCACCCAGCACAACGAATTTTGTGAGGTTCGGTGAAAAGATGCTCAGCGCCCAGTGCATCTGAGTGACAGCTATGAGGCCCAGAATCGGCCCTCGGACCTCGACTCGACCCACTCGACCGCTACTACTCGGATGCCCACACTTGGACCGGGCACTCGGACTACTCAAAACTCAGCCTCGGCCCATTCAGCCCGCCTGACCAGCCTTGGCCTACTCGGCCCTCGGACCTTCGGGTTCTAGCCGAATTTGTCATTCGGACAGTCACATACGACCCTTCCCACTCGGCCCTTAGACGTGCTGAATCGGGCACTCGGACCTTGCAATTCGGACTAGTTGGACCGAGTGTGCAGTTTTACCAAATTTTCAGGAAACTTTACCTGACCCAGCCAACATTCAGCAGCGCAAACTGTCAAAAACCCTTAGGACACTCAGAACTTGATTCTGGCACACGGAATAGGAAAAATCGTAGGGCGTAGCCGTTTAGTAGCTAGAAGTAGGCAGTTGCGAGACCAGGGACTTACATGCAAACCACTGAGTGGAAAAGCCTGATTGGACCCAAAAACGAACGAGGCAACGAATTAGAAAAACTCAAAACACCGAAATTGACCCCACAGGCTACATAGAGCGAAGGGCGCATCATAGATCCACCACTGGGCCGAAACTTCGAGCAAGTGGTTCACGATTTGGCTGAACAATTCTCCAAACTACGCATGGTGTTTACCATAACGGCCCTGCAAATCGGGGAGGGGACCACCCCTTGGACCCCCGTAGAGGGGGACTGTGCCCCCTCTGCATCTTCCCCAAGTAGGTTGGAGAAAAAACGCACACCATGACAGGCCCTCCAACTCAGACCCTCGGGCAGTAATGGCTCTACACGAGCATGGATTCTCACTTGAAAAGGAGCAACCAGAAGACCGCACCTGTATAGAGGCAAACAGAGACCCTAGAACTTCAACGGGCCAATCTAGCCATCAAGGGCAAAAAGGCCACACTACAAGGACACGTGTACATTGTGTTCAAACTGCATCTAGTAAAAGTGGAATGCAACATCATCAAGCTACCAATGCGGGGGTGACTAGACATGACAGTCCTGATGATAGATGTACCCTGAGCAGTGCTGTACAGACAACCCAAGATCTCTGTAGGGAATCCATGTCTGATTGTGCAGCTAGGGACTCAAAGGCATGTATCAGAAGGCTTGAAGCTGTAAACCAAGACCTAGACGACGAAGACATAGTGCCACCTGCTTATCTTAGGGTCAAAATCACCCCAAAAAGAGAGCATAGTGTTGATGCTCTCATTGATGAAGGAGCAAATTTCAATATCTTGACTTACAAAGCATGGACTCTACTAGGTCAACTAGAGCTCAAACCGACTGATGCAACTCTTAATCCTTACGGGGAACACCCACAAGCACTTCTAGGGAAGTGCAGAATCCTTGTAACTATTGAAATAGAAAGCTTGTCAGTCCTGTTCTATGTTCCTCCAAATAGTGAGAATTGTGGAAAGGAAATCCTCCTAGGAAGGCCCTTCAAAAAGGCAACAAAGTGTGAAGTCGACTACATAGCACAGAGGATACATCTAGCACTACCAGGTGTGAAGATAATCACGACTTTTAGCAAGGGTGACCTCACCAAACCTCGAGGGAAGGGCAAGGAGCATTCTGACATACCAAGCAAGCCTAGTAATGAGAGCAAGGAGTTGTTGAAAGAGTTGATACAAGCACAGGTTGAACAGAGAGAACCACTGAGTGAGGCCATACTTGAAACAAAGAGGTTAGGAGACAAGCCCAAGGATAGGGTTTGGACTTACAAATATCATAGAAGATCACGAAAGAAGCCCAAGCCTTATAGATGACAGCATCATTGGAGAGCTAGCACAATGCCACGATGGATATCCAAGGTGTTGCTTCGTGCTCAAGGATATTATGCAGGCAACTAATGGATTTGGGTACCGAAACCCCCTGCTAAACCACTCGGTAAGGAGCCCAAATTAGATCAAAAGAAACGAGGTGTGGGAGGAACCCTAAATGGAAATCCGAGTCTCGAACCAAAAATATTGGAGTGAGTACGCCCCTCACGATTGAAATCAAGAAACTGAACAAGACCCATCAAATACTAGATCCTCAGCCTAGCGTGCCTAGCAAGCAAATATCAAAGGGATCTGACGAGCACCATAGGCACAATGTCACTCATGATAGGGCTAATTGCTCAGCAAAGCTAATGATGGAATCCTCCAAAAATCACAAACAAATCATTCAGCCGGTGCCAAGTCTGCCTAAGAGTCCTAGGTCCCCTGTGTCCTCTCTTCCCAAATAGAACCAGGAGGCACAACGACAGCTGTCAATGGCAGGGGCTCACTCCCAATCTATGTCTCTAGTAAAGCTTCCAAACACCGAAGAGGGAAAATATGACACTGGCCATAGCTCTCGGCCCAAGGATACGCTCGTGCAACCCAATGTGACTGGATCAACTCAGGATCAATCTACACAGGTGAATGCTCAGAGGACAACAAAAGATACGACCACGTCCGATCGCCCCAGGGACTCGACACTGCGATCCACCAAGAGTAACCAGCTCACTGTACTAAACGCCACTACTTCCAATCAGGGATCGTAGCAGTCACAGCCCTCGGCTGTGACCACACCCCTTGCAGAATGTGTCCCTAATAATTCATCTGCGGAGGAGGTGCCGCAACTAGTATCCTTGACAACTCCGATCCGTCCCAAGCACCTAAAGCCTAGGCTCGAGGAGAAACCCCTTGAAGAGGGGGCCAAGGAGATGATGCATCAAACCACTCAACCTAGCAAGGCTATTCAGTGGGCCGCGGCTATGTTCCATGAGGACACACTCGAGAAAGGAAATGCTAAGGCCCAACTAGGCACAACAACGGTTGACCCTAGTCTAAGGTCCTGAACCATTGAGAGATATGCCTTCATTGACCAAGAGAAAGAGGAGAAAACAACGCAAACAACAACAGCTTACAGGCGGTCGTGGACCCCAAGAGCGCTAGAGAGCTGGGGAATGAAGCATCAAGTCCGAATGAGCCCAAATGAAGCATCAAGTCCGAATGAGCCCATTGATGTCTCTCCTAATAGTTGTGAAACCTCAGACAAATCTATGTGCTCTAAAAAGTTAAAGCAGCCGTTGCCATCAACAGCTACTTTCAACACTCAATCCACTGACAATAGAACTCCCATCGACCAATCAAGAGTGGAGATAACGCTGTCACAACAGGGCGACAAATTCATACCAGTCACGTCCAAGGAGAACCATGACACAATGATGAAGCCTCAAGAGAAACACGGAAACCCCAAGCGCATGAGCACTCCTAGCGTTGACCAATCTTTCTCATCTAAGCCTAAGCCCCCAGCTACGCTAAAGCCCAGGAAAACTCCTAGAACCTTGCGTGAGATGGCAACTGAGCAAGCCCTCGTCGAACATAGAAGTGTCACAGAATGCCTAGCTATTAACCCCAACATGAAGAAAGCAAAAGGAAGTGGAAAAGACGCAGGCCAAAGGCGGAAAAAAGGTAGCCCGACTAAAGAAAGAAAAGGAGAAAAGGCCAAAAGCGCAAGGGCAACCTTAAAAGTCCCAGGCGAAGGCAAAAGGGGAAAGGCACATTTTAAAATAAAAAGGCGCACCCTGAAATCTTGTAAAAGAGCGCCGGGCTCTCACCCGTGCAATTTATAAAGGTAGACGGGCGGTGGAAAGGAAGAAAGGAAGATAGAAGGACAATGGGAAAAAGGGACTAGGCTACGGCCGGCCATGTAAAAAGGGGAAAAGGGGATGACCGCCCAAAAAGGGATTTAGGGTTTTGTATATAAAGTTGAAAAGTGAATGAGAAGCTCATTCTTGTGTGTGGCCAAAAGTAGATCTCCTCTTCTTCTTCTTCTTATTGTTCTTGCTTGCTTGAGCTTGTGCTTGAGAGAGGGAGTGTGAGAGTGTGAGGGAGTGAGTGTGTGAGGGTGAGGGACCGAGGAGGAGAAGCTCTCTATCTTCTCCTCTCTTCTTCTCTTCTCTTCTCTTCTCTTGTCTTGCTCGTGGCAATGGAGTTTGGAGCTTGGAGCGGGAGGATCGAGCTTGCTTGAAGCTTGCACTTGGATTGTGGAGCTACCGGAGTGCGCGGGAGAGGAGGTAACTCAAACGGCATCAAGGTAAGCTCACTACACCCGTAGATATGGATGGCGCGTCAGCTATGTGAGAGGTAGCCATTAGTGCTCGGCTTGGAACGCTTGAAACAATAAGCGGTCTGTGGGTCTTGGCGGTTGAGTGAAAGCTCCCACATTTTGGTTCCGTTGCCGGGACCAACGGATTCAAGCCTTGAGCGCTTGCGCGCTTCAAATCGAGCATCAAAGTAAGGGGTTTCCCCTGAACCGGTGCTTGAGGTAGATAGGTAGGAAGTGAGGTGGTTGAAGATGGTATTCGATCTCCTTGGCAAGTAGGTTTTTTGCTTTTTGTGATTTATGTTGTGGAATGGAGTAGTATAGGTATTTACTTTGTGATTTGGATGTATTTACGATAGGAAAAAACAAAGAAAAAGAAACAAACAGTAGGGTGCTCTGTTGCTGTATAACAGGCTAAAGTAGGGAAATAGGGGCACAGATCCTTAGAGTGCCATTCGATTCGAGCACCACAGTGGTTCCAGGCATGTTTGGCATCCCCTTGTAGTGTCTTGCACCTATCTGGAAGGCGCTGGACAATTTGCTGTAGTAGACGTCAGTCTAGAGGCATCGCGTGCAACTTGCAGGCCGTCGTCCGCGCCGTCGGACCAGGCCGTCCGAGTCCCAGAATGGACGTTTGGACAACCGCCCGAATCGGACGTGCCACGTGGCACTCGGGCCAACCCGTTCGATTTTTAGAAATCGGACTCTCGGACCAACCCGTCCGACTCGGACACTCGGACGAGTCCATAATCGGACCAGCTCAGAATCGGACCAACTAGAATTGGACCAGCCAGAATCGGACCACCCTGGCGGATCCGATTCCCAGAATCGGACCACTCTTTGATCCGAGTCCCAGAATCGGACGTGACCAAAATCGGACCACTGGTCCGATCGGACCCACCCAAAATCGGATGTCCGATTCTGATAATCGGACTCCTGAAAATCGGACATCTGAGAATCGGACCAAAAACTATCAAAATCGAACAGGTATCCAACACTCAAATTCTGATACATCTAAACCACGGGATTGACCCCTAAGGCTACGTAGAGCTGAAGGCACATCACAGATCCATAATCGGGCTAAAATTTAGAGCATGTAGCTCAAAATTTGGCTATAAACGGTCCTCCAAATTACATATGGCGTCTACCGTAACGGCCTTGCGGGCCGGGGGGACTGCCCCCCCCCCCCCCCCCCCCCCCCCCGGACCCCCGCAGAGGGGGCTCTGCCCCCTCCATACCTCCCCCGAGTAGGTTGGAGAGAAAACGCGCACCGTGACAGGTCTTCCAAATTGGACCCTAGCATAGCAATGGCTCTACATGAGCAAGGAGTCCCACTTGCAATAGGGCAACCAAAAGCCCATACACGAATAGAGACAAACAGAGACCCTAGAACTTCAATGGGCCCATCTAGCCAACAAGCGCAAAAAAGGCCACACCACGAGAACACAAAGACATTGTGTTCAAACCGTGTCTAGTCAGAGCAAAATGCAACTTCAGCAAGCTACAAATGCGAAGATGACTAGACATGACACTCTTGACGAGAGACATACCTTGAATAGCACTGCACTCACGATCCAAGACAGCAGTGGAGAATCCACATCTGGTCGTGTAGTCGAGAACTCAAGGGCATCTGTCAGAAGGCTTAAATTTACAAGCCAAGACTCGGAAGATGAAGACGTAGTACCGCCTGCTTATCTTAGGGTCAAACTCACCGCGAAAAGAGAGCATACTATTGATGCTCTAATTGATGAGGGAGCAGATTTTAATATCTTGACCTATGAATCATGGATCCTACTAGGCCAACCAGAGCTCACACCGACTAGTGCAACTCTTAGCCCTTATGGGGGACATCCACAAGCACTCATAGGGAAGTGCAAAATCCTTGCAACAATTGAAACAGAAAGCTTGCCTATCCTATTTCATGTTCCTCCAAATAGTGCTAACTGCGGGAAAGAAACCCTCCTAGGAAGACCCTTCAAAAGGGCGACCAAGTGTGAGGCTGACTATGTAGCACAGAGGATACACCTGACACTACCAGGTGTGAGGATAGTCACAACCTTTAGCAAGGGTGACCTCATCAAACCTCAAGGGAAAGGCAAGGAAGGTGCTGACATAATAGTCAAGCCTACTAACGAGGGCAAGGACTCGAACAACGAGAACCAGTGAGTGAGACCATGCCGGAAACAAGAAGGTCAGGAGACAATGCCAAGGACGGGCTTTGGACTTACAAATATCGTAGAAGACCCCAGAAGAAGCCCAAGCCTTATAGACGGAGGCATCAATGGAGAGTTAGCACAACACCGCGATGGATATCCAAGGCGTTGCTTCATGCTCAAGGGTATTATGCAGGCAATCATTGGATTTGGGTGCCCAAACACCCTGCTAGGCCACCTCTATCAGAAGCCCAAACTATATCCAAAGCAAAGAGGCGTAGGAGGAAAACCAAACGAAAGGCCAAGTTTCAAACCAAAAATATTGGAGTGATTGAGCCCATCACTACTGAAATCAAGAAACCAAACATGGCCTATCAAAAAGTAGATCCTCAGCCTAGTGTGCTTAACAAGCGGACATCAGATGCAGCCATTGAGCGTGCACAAAAATCATTAGTGCCCAATGAGCCTGTGATTTCCCAAGGGGAGAACAAACATCATAGGCACAACATTGCTCATGGAAAGGCTACTCGCTCAAATAAGCAAATGGCACAATCATCTAATAGCCTTGAGAAAATCATTCAGCTAGTGCCACATCCACCTAGGAGTCCTAGATCTCCTACGCCCTCTTCTCCCAAACAGACACATGAAGCACTACAGCAGTTGTCAAGGGCGACTGCTCAATTCCAATCTCTATCTCCATCTAAGCTTCCAACCGTCAAAGAGGTGGGACATGATGCCATCTGTAGCTCTCGACCCAAGGATATGCCTGAGCCACCTAAGGTGACCAGATCAACTCATGCTCAATCTACACAGATGAGTGCTCAAAGGCCAACAAAAGACACAACCACTTCTGATCGCCCTAGGGACTTGACACGGCAATCCACCAAGGGTAGCCAGCCCACTAAACTAGCTGCTACTACTTCCAATCAGGGACCACAGCAGTCACAGCCCTTGGCTGTGACAATGCCCCTTGTGGAACGTGTCCTTAGAAATTTACCTGTAGAGGAGGTGTCACAACCAACTTCCTCGACAACTCCAGCACTTTCAAAGTGTGTAAAGCCTAGGCTGGAGGAGTCAAGCGTAAGGGAGTTGGTTGAAAAGCTAGACTCTCCAAAAAGAGCGGTAGTTGTGCCCTCACAACTGGGCAAGGCCATTCAGCAAACCATGGCTATGTCCCATATGGACACACTAGAGAAGGGAAATGCTGAGGCCCAACCAAGCACATCAGCCGTCGATCTAGCCCAAGGTCTTGAGCCATTAGATGCACCTGCGCTGACCAAGAAAAAGAGGAGAAAGCAACGAAGACAACAACAATCACAGGTGGCGGACCCCAAGAACAATGAGATGAAGAGCGCCGGAGAGCCGATGAATAACGCATTGAGTCCATCCACCAATGAACCCATTAATGCCTCTCCTAATAGCGGTGAATCCTCAGACACATCCGTGTGCTCTGAAAAACCCGAGCAACAGTTGGCATCAACGGTTGCTTGCAACACTCTATCCACTGACAATAGAACTCACATTGATCAATCAAGATGTTGAGTGTTGAAATGACTTGTTTTTTGGCTGATTTTTGTTGTTTTTGAGAGCTGAATGGTTGATTTTATGGGATGATTGATTGATTAGGAAGTGGTTTGAGAGTGTTTTGGATGATAATGAGAGTGTTTTGGAAGATCATGATGTTTGTTGATGGTTCTGTGATGTTCTGATAGGTTCTGTATACCTTCTGTTTTGTTCTGTTTTGGTCTGTTTTGTTCTGATGGTCTTCTGTAAGGAGGGATGGAGTATTGATTGATGAAGAATGAGATATTGTGAAAGTTTATTGAATGGTTTGTGAGAGTTTGGAATGGTTTGAGAGTGAGTTATGAGGTTTTGATGACCTTCTGTAACCTTTTGTAGGTCTTCTGTAGAGCTTCTGCTTCTGTTCTGTTTCTGTTCTGTTCTGTACTGTAGCTGTTCTGGTACTGTTCTGTAGACTGTTCTGTAAGTGTTCTGTGGAATGTATGTGTGACTTTTGGGAAAGTTTTCTAGCCTTGGAAAGAGGTGAATACAAGTGCAAAAGAGCTGAAAGAAGTGGAAGAAGTAGCTGCTGAAGACTCAAGAGAAGACTAGAGTGAAGTGACAGTAGTGAGCTGTGAAGAGACACTGTAGTGGCTCTGGTGACCTTTCATATCAGACATACCTCTTGGGAGGGGTATCCACGACCTAAGAGTGATTATTGAGAGTAATTTTTGAGAGATTGTAGTGAGGATATGATGTATTATTGATGGAGTGTGTGAGAGAGAGTCAGAGATAGCCAATTCTACTCAAACAGAGTGATTGTATATGAGAGATAGAGAGAGAAGACTATATGGAGATATTGAAGATGAATACTATGTGATGTATTTCCATTCAAAGATGGTGTATTTCTTTGCTTTCTTTGTTCTATTGATGGATTTTGTGAAGATGTTGAAGAATATGGTTGATTCTATTAAAACCGTGGGAGATTTACATGATGCTGCATGAAGATTTGTTGTGCCTGGTGTTCTTTTCTTCATTGTGATCATATGAAATATGAAAAACAAGCTTGTTGATGTTACAAGATAGATTTTCTTGCAAGAGAATTCCCTTTTCCTTGGTGTTCCTGTCGGGGCTCCATGTTTTTGGTGCGCAACCGGGGAAACTTGCCATCAACAAGCACCAAAAGAGGCTGAAAATGAAGGAATTGGCATTGCCAAGAAGAGAAGAATTCAATGGATGATTGTAAAGTTCCTTCTTCTACGGAAGAGTTGGAATTTCTCATAATCAAAGCCACTTTTCACAAGAAGTTCATCCCACAATGGCGGAAACACATCACCATCATGATGCATGCTCTATGTGGTGGACAATTTCCTCTTCCTATTGAAGCAGCAGAAACTTGCATCTTGGTGGCAAACTGTTTGGGAACAAACTGAAGAGCAAAAACAGAGAGAATGAACATCCATGGACGATTTGGCATTCATTGAGATGTTTCCAGACAACATCAAGTGGGAGATTGTGAAGAAGCTTCAGGAGTCTTGGTATGTAGAGATTCACAGGGACAAGAAGGAAAAGAGTTGGAATTTGTTCGTGGATGCTCAACAGCAAGATACATGGGATGCTTGGTGTACTGATAATCTCCTGTTTGTTCAATTAGCAACCCACTGGAAGTTGGTAGACAGAGTGTTTTTCACAACGTACACTATTGAAACCATTAGAAGCTGGCATTACTATGATGATGGCACCACCACAATGCTCAGACGTATGCATTTTGACACCTTCAGAACCGAATACCTTCCTCTGTGCAGTGGCATGAAAGCAGAATTTAGGGACGTTGAGAGGAAAGAAGTAGAAGAAATGTTGGCAAGAGAGTCCTCCAGAGACTGAAGCCTTCTGTTAACCCTCTGTGGAGCACTAACAACATAGTGGAGTCAACCCCCTGATGAATGACGCAATAAAAAGGCAAGCGTTGGAACGAGTCCAGAGGTACGTAAGAAGAGAGAAAGCAAGAATCAGAGCCGAGAGCGAGCTCGCAGCAGAAGCCGCCTTTGACGCCCTTGTGGAACTCTTTACAGAAGTCCCAATGGCACATCAAGCCCTTCCTCCTCCTGCTGGAGGTCCACTTCCAAGCCAGATCCGTCCTGGAAATATTGATGACAGGCCAGCAAATGTAGTCCCATTGCCAGTTTTTAAGGGAGAGTACAATGAAGATCCCGATCTTCATGTAGCAGAGTTTATGGTAGCGTGTGTGGCTAACAATGCTAGAACCCCTGAGCATTGGTTAGCGATATTCCCCGCCACTTTCAAGGGCGCGGCGTTTCAGTGGTATGAGAGACAAGCAGCAGGAACTTTTGGCACATGGGACGACCTGAAGTTGGCCTTCCTCACTAAATTCAGGCGTGAAGGTTTTGAAGAGCGGGGTGAAAAACAGTGCTACTGATAGTCCGTCCAAGGCCCAAGAGCCTACCTCCAATTTAGTGGAATTGGAAGTTGCTGCCATCACGCGTGTAAAGCAGAAGGAACCACCTATCCAGAAAGAAAATAACCCTCCTGCCAGAACAGTGAAGTTCAATCTTCCACGAGAAGAACAGAACAGAACAGAGCCTAACAGTGCCGTACAGAGCACTACAGTGCCACAGAGAGTTACAGAGACAGTTACAGAGACAGGACCAGAGGTCCAGGATACAGAAGAGGAGGAAGTGCCACAAGTGGCAGAAGAAGTTCCTGTAATTCCTCTGATGGAAGAAAGAGGGAAAATGAAAATGGGTGTTGCCCCATTCCCTAATCGGTTAGAGAAGCCAGTGGATCCTATTAAGGAATACGATCTAGTTAGAGATCTAGATACCTTTAAACCAAACCTCACATTCCGACAATTATTGTTGTTGTCTCCCAGTTGCCGGAAAAGGTTCAAAAGTATACTGACGAAAAGACGTGGTTTAAGGATTGCTCCCTCAATAGTGACAAAGTCCAACAAGGCTCCAGAGCCTGTAAAAGAAGTGGATGTGGCTAATGCTTTCCTAGATCCGGGTACTCCAGAGACTGGCGTGTGGATAGAAGGTTGCTTTATTTCAAATGCACTGATTGATGGAGGTTCATCAGTGAACATTATGACGGATGTGACAATGAAGGATCTAGGCCTACAAGGTGTGCAACCAACCCAATGGCTCATCAGACTGGCGGATTAGAGTAGAATCAAGCCTTTGGGCATTCTTCCATATGTGAAGACTATAGTGGCTGGAAAAGATTATTGGCTGACCTATTTGGTGGTGAAGCCAAACTCTTATGGTACATCCTATCCTCTGTTACTGGGCAGACCTTGGCTTTTTGAAGCCAGAGCAAGGACGGATTGGTTCAAAGGAACCTTGACCTTGGGTAGAGGACCCAACAAAGTGGTGCTGAAACTGTATGGTTCTCAAAAAGGACATGGATCCACCTCCTTGGAATTATCTTCTGATTCCCCTAACGAGGCTACAGATGGAACATCAGCAGACGAAGATGCTGTCAAACAGATCCTTCCTAAGAAAACAGTGGCACATTCCTTAACAGTGGATACAGTAAGCCGACTTCCAAAGGAGGCAAAGCCATTATCAATGGGTGAATACTTCCTACCTGAACCGGGAATGACTTCTGAAGTCACTTCTGATAGTGAGATAGAGGCATGGATGTACTGCTCTCCCTGTTACATGGCCACAGCAGAGCCAGAGACAGAGGCAGGAGAGGAACCAGAGAATCTGTTCTTCTGTTACAGAGCTCCTACAGAGACAGAAGCAGAAGCAGAAGCAGAAGCAGAAGCAGAAACAGAGACATAAGCAGAAACAGAGACAGAGATAGAAGAGGATGGATATGATATGGACGAAGAAGATTATGAAAGTGAGCCAGAAGAGTCTATCCCACTTGAAGAGGATACATTTGAAGAAGAAGTTCCAGAAGTATCAGAAGCCGATGAGCTCATGCTATGGGACAGAATGATGATGATACCATTTGGTCTGGTAAATGGATCTTCTCATATGCAAAACCTTTATAAGAAATGGATTAAGAAGAACAAGCCGTCTTTCAAGTGTGGCTCCTGCCGTCCTAACCTATTTTTGTCGAAGAAAGATGATGATGATGCACCGTGCCAACAAGCACTAGTCCCACCAACCCAACAGGCATCAGAGGGTCCCTGTTATGTGACGTTCCTGGATGTATCTTCAGAAGATGAGTCTTCAAGCCAAGAGGTAATTAACTTTGAAACCAAACCCGGAACGGCTCTAATTCCATTTCAACATCTTAAGGAGCAACCTAAGTCTACACCAAAAGAAGAAGTGAGTTCTAGTGGGACATCCGAAGAGGATACCACTCCCTTGAAGGAGTCAGATCTCTACCCAGAAGCAGTCCGCGGGACCTTCATCCGTGAAGTAGAAGGTGAAAGGCAGTTAACCTTTGTGGATGCAGAAGGCACTGAACGCCACTTGAAGGTGGGTAGCAGTCTCCCAGAAGAGGAGTTGTTAACCTTGTACAACTTGTTGAAAGAAAATTTGGACGTGTTTGCGTGGTCTTACAAAGACCTAAAGGGGATTGATCCCACAATATGTCAACATCATATTGACTTGGAGCCTGATGCCAAGCCAGTACGGCAACGACAGAGGCGAATGAACCCGAATTATTCCACATTGGTGAAAGCGGAGCTGTTGAAGCTTCTAGAAGCCGAGTTCATCTATCCAGTGGGAAACAGTGAATGGGTTTCACCCATTGTGGTTGTACCCAAGAAGAATGGCAAATTGCGAATATGTGTGGATTTTCGAAAGCTTAATTCCAAGACAAAGAAGGATCATTTTCCTATCCCTTTCACAGACCAACTGTTGGATACAGTGGCAGGACATGAACTTTATTCTCTTCTGGATGGATTCAGCGGATACAACCAAGTCCAGATTGCAGAAGAAGACCAATGCAAAACAACCTTCACCACAGAATGGGGGACCTACGCTTACCGAGTGATGCCATTTGGGCTCTGAAATGCCCCTGCTACTTTCCAATGAGTCATGATGGCTGCATTTCAAAATCATCTGCACGACTTTATTGAGGTATATTTGGATGACTTTTGTGTCTATAGTTTGATCAGTGAACACTGGGGACATTTGGAACAATGCTTTGACCGATGCCGGGAGTATGGGATTTCCCTCAACCCCGACAAATGCATCTTTGGGGTCTCTTCTGGAGTTCTGTTGGGCCACATTGTCTCTGCACAAGGGATATCAACAGACCCTGCAAAGATCGAAAAGATTGCAGCTCTGACAGCACCCACCAACCTCAAACAGTTGAGGGGATTCCTAGGCCATGTGGGTTACTACAGAAGGTTCATAGCCCATTTTGCGACAAAGGCAACTTCCTTGCACAAGCTTTTGAGGAAAGATGCAGAGTTTACTTGGACGGAAGAATGTGACAAAGCCTTCCACACTCTGAAGCAGTGTCTGATTGAGGCACCCATTCTGCAACCTCCTGATTGGACGAAAGAGTTTCACGTACACACTGATGCGTCAATTGAAGGCTTAGGTGCTGTCCTCTGCCAAAAGGGCTCCTCGAAGTTGGATCAACCGATCTATTATGCAAGCCGAAAAGTCACTGATAGGGAACGGAACTATACAGTGACCGAGCTGGAGTGCTTGGCAATGGTGTTTGCCCTGGAGAAGTTTCGCCATTACCTCCTATCTACCCACTTTAAATTTTATGTGGATCATGAGGCCCTGTCCTTCTTGATGAACAAAGCAGATGTGAAAGGACGAATGATGAGATGGCTCCTTTTATTCCAGGAGTTCGACTTTGAGGTGATTACTAAGCCTGGTCATTCCCATGTTCTAGCTGATCATCTGTCGCGTATCCCACAAACTGCAGACGAGGAGCAGGATGATCCAGACCTCCCTGATGCTTCCCTATTCTTGGTAGAAACTGTCACTCCTTGGTATGCGGACATTGCCAATCTGCTGGCAACCCAACAGTACCCTCCTGGTATCTCTAGTCGGGAAAGGAAGATGAAGTGCTCAGAAGATGTGTTGCAGGAGAAGAGATTGGGATTGTTTTGAAGGCTTGCCACGACGAGCCATGTGGAGGTCACTTTGCAGGAGAAGCTACAGCCAGGAAGGCTCTGCTAGCAGGATATTGGTGGCCTACCATCCACAAAGATTCCTATGATTACTGTAAAAGATGTGATGCTTGTCAAAGAATGGGGAAACCCACGAAGACAAGTGCCATGCCACTGCAACCTATCCTTCCTTTGAAGCCGTTTGAGAAGTGGGGCATTGACTTCGTAGGTCCAATCGATCCTCCCACTAGAAGGAAACAGAACAGATACATCCTCGTATGTACGGATTATGTCACAAAGTGGTGTGAAGCTAAAGCCCTCAAGCGGGACGATGGTAACAGCGTGGCCCTGTTCATGTACGAGAATATCATCACCCGTTTTGGCAGTCCCTTAGAGCTGGTAAGTGACAGAGGCACTCATTTCCTTAACAAAGTCATGGACGAGTTGACAGAGTTGTATAAGATCCGCCATCGCAAGTCCACTCCCTATTACCCCAGAGCCAACGACCGAGTCGAAGTCACCAATCGCATCCTCTGCTCGATTCTGACAAGAACGATCGCTGCACATCGTCGTGATTGGGATGATCGACTTACAGAGGCCCTCTGGGCGTACAGAACCTCCCATAAAGCAGCAACGGGACAGACACCTTTCCAGTTGGTGTATGGTACAGAAGCTGTTTTTCCTGTTGAACTAGAATTACCCTCTTTGAGAGTGGCGATCAAAGAGCGTTTGGGGGATGATGATTCACTGCAACGCCGTCTCCTGTACTTGGAATGTTTGGACGAAATTCGTAGGATGGCTCTACAGTGCATGGAAGCCACGCAAGCTCGACGCAAGGCTTACCATGACAGTTTCATCAAGCACAAGGAGTTCAAAGAAGGTGATTTGGTCCTAGCCTATGATTCACACTTTGGCAAGTTTCCTGGCAAGCTCCAACAGTGGTGGATGGGCCCCTATAAGGTACTTGCAGTCAACCCTAATGGTTCTGTTCAAGTACAGATCCTGGATGCCTCTGATGATCCCTTTCTGATTAATGGATATCGCCTGAAGAAGTACTTCCCTCCTTGGGGATCTTGACAATTACGGTCACTTGATCTTTTCCCTCGTTGGCGCGGCACTGTACTTCTTATGATGCTACTTCTGATAGCCGTTCTTCAATCACTTCTGATGAGTTGGACGCAACCCTCTATCCCCTCAAAACCCCCTTTCAGCCTTGATCTCTTATTCTCTATTTTCCACCAGCGACAGTGGCGAGGTGGGTTCTGACAAATGGTAGTTCTACCATTCTCTTGCTCAATTCGAAAAAAAAGAGAAAAAGAAGAGAAAAGAAAAGAAAAGAAAGAAAGAAGGAAAAAGAAAAAAAAGAAAAAAAACATATCGGTCATGGGAGAAAATGACTTAGGTCCCTATCATGCCGACCTATTCTTCGAGAAAAGGTGGAAACACCCTCGGGAATAGAAAAAAAAAAAAAGAAAAAAAGAAAAGAAGGAAAAAAAAAAAACAAAAAAAAAAACAAAACAAAACAAATCTGTTATGAGAGAAAAGGAAGCAATTCCCTGTCATAGCAGGCCTCGTTCCAAGAAAAGGTGGTAAACACCCTTGGGCGGGAAGCTGGCTGTGGAAAAGGTGGTAACACCCAGCAGTCCAGAAAGTGGATTCATTAATTGATATCCCTAGGATCCAATTCCGAAGCTGCCTCCCTTGGTACGCTATGTCCTGGGTCTCTTTGCAAAGTGACTAACTGTCCTCTAGCAGACGACATGTTCCTATCCAATACAATGTTCGATTTGATGGCTACCTCCCTGGGTACGCCTCTTCAACAACTGATGACGCGATCTTCATCGACAACCCCTTGAGTGATGTGAGCTTTCATCCTAACCGGATGGGGAAGTGAGTATGGTTGCCCTCTGTATCTATCAACCGAGAGTGAGACAGAGGGTGGGTCGAGAGACCAGTCTTTTCCCTTCAAATCGAATGAGAGGTGAGAAGTGTGAATGAAGTGTTGCATGCACGGGATGGGCCTCTCAAAGCACAAAGCACAATTCGTTCTGTGCACTACACTATAAGGCTCCCTGGCCTTCCTTCTTGCACCGTATGCCGACACAGGACAGGATGCACTGTTGTACCATCAACTGCGCACAAGGCATACACCCTTTGCACAAGTGATTGTGAGGATTACATCAATGGGTTTCAGGAAAAGGCTGCCCTCCTGTATCTATCAACAGAGAGTGAGACAGAGGGTGGGCTGAGTGTGACTGGAGTTTCTTCAATCAATTACCGAGAGGTGAGATTGAGGGACGTTACGACACTTGGAGTCAGGTATGTTCCACTTTCCCTATGCACCCACGGGATGGGTCTTTACCGTCAACACAAGACACGTCACCATGTTCTGTACACGGCACTGTAAGGCTCCCTTGCCTTCCTCCTTGCACTTATGCCAGACGGGTTGGACGCACTAATGCACCATCAAATGTGCACCCTGGCATACTCCTTCTGCACCATTCCCCCTTTGATGATTCCTCAACCAGGTATGAGATATGGGTTTTAATCATTCTTCCGCGAGTGATATTAGTCATGGGGCGAATGACTGTTCTTTCATTTCATTTGAGTGACTGTGAGTTGAGTGCAATATCCCTCATCATCGACGAATTTCCTGCGATTCCTTCCATCAGCTACCTCCCTGGGTACGGCCGCGTGGTCCCTGCCATGATGAACGTGTGCTGTAGAGATGCCTTGGTTCCTCCAGCGCCAACAACCACATTGGACGTGCCATCGATACTCAACCTTGATTCTTGACGAAACGGGCCAAGTTTTTCTAACCCTACACTTTGGTTTCTTCGTGCTGGTCATGTTTTAAGTGTGGGGAAGTTAGTGGATGGTCTGTGGCATGGTCCTAGGTCCCTGTTGCTCGGTTAACCCTATCTGTTAAGGTCTTAAGTGTGGGGACGCGTCCCTGCGCGTCTACATTGCATACTCATCTACATATGCCTTATTTTGCTCATGCATGTATGCCATGACTTGCTTTTATCCTAATGGGATCCCTTCCCACCCACCCTTGGGGCTGTTTCCTTGCAGTTTTCCTTCATTCCCTGATTTTGAGGTCCTGCTATGTGAATGCCTCTTACGTTCACCAAAATCCAAATCCAACCTTATAGTCCTGTTCCTCCCATTGAGCGGTCCATTTTTCCTTTTTACCTACCCCTATTCCGGTGCACGGTTTTTGAGTTATTAATTTTTGAAGCATTTTACGCGAATTAGCCGATTTTCCATGTGAATGCGCTTTTCTTGCTTCGGAACCGTGATCTGACATCATAGCCCTGACCAACGCTTTTTCCCTGACATTTTTCCTTTTTATATCGCATCATTTCGATACATGGTTTGTCCGTTATTAATTTTCCGGTTTTTTAAGACTTTTTCATGTGTATTTTTTACATTTTTCCATGTGAACCTGCCCTGTTTGCATCGGAATTCCAATTTGATTTGACAGCTGTGTCCCCCGTGCCTTCCCCTACCTTTTTCCTTTTTTCTCCACCCTTTTTCGATTTCTGGATTTTTACTTATTAATTTTTAAATGAGTTTTCGGGAGTCTTTTTGGAGTTTTTCACATGCGAACCCCTCCTATTTCCTCCGGAACTGCGTTTTAACATGATAACCCTGTGCCACCCCTTCCTACGAACATTTTTCCTTCTTACTGCATGTCATTCCGGTCAATGGTTTGTCCGATATTAATTTTCGATCCCATTTTCGGGTTTGTTTTTTGGGTTTTTTCCATGTGAACGTGTCTTATCTTAGTGGGAATTATGTTTTGACATGATAAGATTGTTGGGCATAACTTTCTGCATAGTTTTCCTTTTTTCCGCACTTCATTCCGATGCACGAATGTTTCGATATTAATTTTTAAATAGCGTTTTTGGTTCGTTTTTTGTGTTTTTTGCACGTGAACGCCCTTTACCCCTCCTGGAACCCCCGTCCCGTATTTTTCTTGTTTCCCCCCTGTCGTCCTGCCCACTTTTCGTTTTTACGATATTTCGTTTTGACATCCGGATTGGGAGTTATTAATTTTTCTTTCTTTTTACGTGTATTCGCGCGCCCGTTTTGCGCGTGAACGCGCCCTTTTTCGATTTTACGAATCTCCACGCGCCCTGGTCATGTCCGCATGCTCCATTCCTGTATCCGAGTGCCCTTTCCCTTCCGTCACCGCAAATTTTTTTACCCCCGCCCCGCGCATGCGCGCGGGACAGGGGCGTCTTCCCTTTCCCTCTTCTTTTTTTTTACATTAATTAATTACCTTATTTTAAAAAAAAAAACAAAAAAACTAAAATACAATTTTTTTTACCCCACCCATCCCCCCAACGGACACCCTTCCCCCCCCGAATCCCAACCGTCTTCCCCCACTCTCTCTCTCTCTCTTTTTCTTTCTTTCTCTCTCTCTCTCTCTCTCTCTCTCTCCCTCTCTGCGCGTATCTTCTTCCTCTTCTCCCTCCATCTCCACCTTCTCTCCTTCTATCTCCTTCCTCTCCCTTCTTCCTCTTCTCCCTCCATCTCCACCTTCTCTCCGTCTATCTCCTTCCTCTCCCTCCTCCCTCTTCTCCCTCCATCTCCACCTTCTCTCCTTCTATCTCCTTCCTCTCCCTCCTCCCTCTTCTCCCTCCATCTCCACCTTCTCTCCGTCTCTCTCCTTCCACCCCCACTCCATCTCCTCCTTCCACTTCTCCCTCCCTCTCAGCAGCGCCACCTCCAGTGCCCTTCTCTCTTCTCCCTCTCCTCCCACTCCTCCTCCTCTCCCTTTCCTCCTTCTCCTCTCTGCGCCTTCCCCAATCCTTCTTCCTCCTTCCTCCTCCCTTCACCTCCTGTCTCCGCCCTCCATCGCCTCTCCCATTCCTTCTCTTCCCCCCATTCCTTCTCCTCCCCCCAGTTCGCCTCCTCCTCCCTCCTCCTTCGCCTCCATACTTCCCCCCACCCCGCCTTCTACTCCCTCCTGCGCTCCCACCTCCTTCTTCTCCTACCCAGCGCCGCGCCTCCTCGCCGGACCGCCGTGACGCGCCGCCCTCGTCGCCGCCCGGATCGCCCGACGCCGCGCCTCCTCGCCTGGTCGCCGCCACGACCGCCGCCGCAGCGCCACCTCGCCGCCGGCGCCACCTCCACCTCCCCTCGCCTCCCTCCAACCTCCACCTCCTCCACCACCTCCCTCCCAGGTTAACACTAACCTAGTTGTAGTTAACACTAATCTAGTTTAGTTAAAACTAAACCTAACCTACCTAACTAACCCTAGTTAGGTTACAAACTAACCCTAACCCCACCCCCTAACCCTAACTTACCCATAGTTAGGTTAGTGTTTCCCTAACTATAGTTAACCTCGACTAACCTAATCCTACCCTCACTTAATTAACTAACCCTCACTTAGTTGATTTGCCTTAGGTTAACTAACCTAACTTAGTTGTTTTGACTTACCAGACTAACCTAGGTAGACTTACCAGACTAACCTAGGTTGACTTACCAGACTAACCTAGGTAGACTTACTAGACTAACCTAGGTTGACTTACCAGACTAACCTAGGTAGACTTACCAGACTAGCCTTAGGTAGACTAACCTGACTTACTCCTACTAACCTGACTAACCTGACTTATGTCTAATGTGACTAATGTGATTAATGTGACTTAATTAATCACTTCATTAATTTTTCCATAAAATTTTTTAGAAAATTTTCTAAAAATTCCTTTTGCCAGTTGCCAATTTTTGGACCTTTGTCTGCTCAGAATTTCCTTTCCTATAATTACAGAAAATCCATCTTTCCTAAAATTACCCCTAAATTGCCAAAAAAATATGGAAAAATCATTTTAAAAATTGTAAAAATTTCTAAAAAATTCTAAAAACATTCTAAAAAATTTCCCTCACCTCCCTTGCTCATTTTCCATTTATTTCAACATAAAAAATCACAACTACAAATAAAATAAAATCAATAAAAATTAAAAAACCAACATAAACCAAATTAACACATCTGCTAAGGTGTTCATTGTTGTTTCATCAGTGCTTTTTGCTTTTCCTTTACTGGGACTCTTCCGTGCGCTTTCCTGCATTCCATACACACCCTTCCAGGTATTTATTTTATGTTATTTATTTATTTATTTTCCCCCTTAATCACGAATTAATTGTTAAAATAAATTCTTTAATCCACCCACCGTTTCCACGCGCATTCGCGCTAAACACACATTTTTTTAATTAAAATAAACCAGCCGTTCACTTCGCATGCGCTATGTGCGCTAAAGAGGCACTTTAAAATTTTAATTAAAATCAACCAGCCGTCACTTGAGCACGCGCTGGCAAAAAAGCGCTCCACATCACCTTAAATTATAATCAATGAATTGCATTTAGCGACCCAGTCGGGAATCGAAGTCCGGGACTCGTATAACTGCACCGTTTAACCTACTAATTGGTAAATAAATTTATAATAAGGAACCACCGTTTTCTTATTAAGGTTTATCACCTAATAAAAATTCACCCATTTTTAATAATTGATTAAAATCAACCCTTCACTAAATTAAATCCCCCCTCACTGCACTTAATCCCTTTTTTAATGAACCGTTTCGTGGGATGGGTATACGCAGTCATTAATGTTATTTTCCATGGTCGAGTCTTGGTTCTATCACAAATATCGTCTTGATATATGTTGGATATGGTCTGGTTTTGGTTTCCTGTCTTAGTTACGGTTACGGGTACTGTATGCAGTTTTTTCTTTTATTGCCTGATACGGGGTTCAGGGTGTTTGTTTGATGCATCGCATGAAGCTTTCGGTCGCATTTGTCTCGAGGTCATGTCAAATTTTTTCTAGGATGTGGTTTGCTTGGGGTTCGTAGGTCGGGTCATGTTTGATTGGTAATTCTCATATCCTTGGTTTTTTGTCTGTTGGTTTGCAGGCATTCACCTTGATTGTCTGTGTTTGTGGTGTGTGTGTAACCATCCTTCCCTGAACAGTCTCGTTTCAGGAGATGCCATTCCTTTCCTCTGCAAGGATATTCAAAGTTCCATTGAGTTGTCAGTGACAGCCTGTGTTCAACAGCTGTACGCATCTTTCTATGAGGAGCTCATGCAGTCCAAAGACCAATTGCATAAGGCAACATCTGAGTTAGCTTCTGCTAAGGATACCCTAGCAGATCTATTTAAGCAAATGGAACAGCAAACCCAACTGGTTGCCACTCAAAGCGATGAGATTTCTTCATTAAAGACCCAGTTATTCGAGGCTCAGTCACAGGTTACTAGCCTTTCAGCAGAGAAGGAGCGGATGTCCAGCGAAGCGAAAGAATTCCAAGTTCTTTTAGATGACAAGCTTTTAGCTTTACAGATGGCTAATGACACAGTGGCCAACCAAGCCTTCCAAATCCAGCAATTGCAAGATCAGCTTGCAAAGTCCCGCTCTGTTCCTCCCAGCCCTCCTGTTCCATTAATTCCTTCTCTTTCACAGCAGGACTTGGCTGCCTTACAGAGACAGGCTACTTTGTGCCCTCTATTCCAAGACAAAGTGGAAAGATTGCAGTCCAGAATGGACTTGTTATGGTCTACCTTTGAACAGTTTCAGGAATATGTCTTACCAGACCATTCTTTCTTTGTCCACTACCACTTGCAGAAGCTGGTCTTCTATATGAAGCTTTCCACGATGGATTTACCTTTTCCAGAGGATGGCTGGAGTGGAGCTTGGTCTGCTGAGTTGTTGACAGAGGTAGTCAGAATGCTCTTTGAAGATTCTGTCACGCCAGACACCATGCTGATGTCATACATGTATCTCCAAGGAGATTTGTTAATTCCAGATGAGGTAGATATGGCATGGTATGTGGGGGATGTGGTCTTACAGGCTGTTCTCTATGTCAATCATTTGGAGTTGCGCATAGCCGATATGTTCCAAAGTTATTCCTCCAAAGTAGCTGATTGTCAGGATAATTCGTGGCATCCCATGATTGATTCGGTGGTCCTCAATCAAAGACAAAACACAGCTCCTACCTTTGTACAGAGTACTAACCAACTGAGGATGGATCTCTTAACCTATCTTTCCAAACATAATCCATTTGATGCTACTTTCTTTGATGCCTATCATAGACGATCTCTCTTAGGACCTTCTGTTCCTACCCTCCTCTATTACCAACAATTGGCTCACCGCTATGCTGTATATATTTTCCTTTCTCAAACAAATTCCACAGTAATTTTACCACTTCTTTTCCAACCTTCTAATTTCCCTCAAATTCCTATTTTCACTTACTGTTCCTTTATTGAGGATAGGGTATTTTCCCCTTCTCCACCCTATTCTTCACCCCTCATCAATGTACCCTCCACATTTCCTATTTATCAGTTAACACCTTTCCTTAGTGATTCCTTACAAATTTCTGCCACTCCTTCTTTAACCTTTTCTTCCTTTTATGATTTTTCCTATCCTTCCCTACATCCACTTTCCCTTATTCCATTACCCTCTCCTAACACTTCCATATCTCAATCACCTCAGTTGGTTAGTGACTGTGCCGATTTTGATACTCAGATTTCTAGAAGAAGGGGATGGAGTTCGGATGATTGCCTTACAGGACCGCAGATTAATTGGCCAGTAACTCCAGGGGAATGGACAGCTTCCAGTCAAGCTTATCAAAACTATGTTCATTTTGCCCAACAATATTCACAGTCTGCAGATCCCTCAGTGAGATTAACTGCTCACTTTGCTTGATACCTGGCGTATATGCATAGGCACTCTCATACTGATTCAAAGCCTATCCCAAAGTTGTGCATGAATGTCAATGTTAGCATTGATTCCCAACAGTTGGAGATACTGTATTTTCATGCCCTCTGTTTGCCTAGCAGATACTTGGTCCTGTTGGAAAGGATGTGCTGTCTCCAATTTTTCCAAAATCCTTCTAAAAACTTTGTAGATGAATCCTTATCTATGGATCGATTTTGACAACATCAATCTTTTAAGAGGGATCATCTTCATTGATGCCTTTCCAATGTATGGTGCAAGCTTTTTAATGCCAAACTCTTCTTTTTGAAGAAGTCATTCAGATGGTTGTGTTGTGTATTAGTGTTTGTGTTGTAAGTTCATTTATGTCAAACGAACGTGGTGGTTTCCTATTGGATTTTGTGTACGAGCTCTGTTTTGGAGATTTGTCGAGATGGGGTCGTGGTTGGAGAGTTGAAGAAGATGAAGATGAAAAAGAAGAAGCAAACTCTTATATCCTTTACAAATTTGTGGTGATTTTTAGTTTAATAAGAGGTGTTAATTTCAAAAGAGTTTTCCTTTCTTTGTATTTTTATATCAGAAACAGGTTATAAGATGAGGTCGTGGTGGATGGATTCTTTTTGAGAAGATAATGAAGATCAAAGTGAAGCTTTTCCTTGAACTTGTATTCCCTTTTTCCTGGGTCGCGAGGACGCTTCCTTATTAAGTGTGGGGATATGTTGAGTGTTGAAATGACTTGTTTTTTGGCTGATTTTTGTTGTTTTTGAGAGCTGAATGGTTGATTTTGTGGGATGATTGATTGATTAGGAAGTGGTTTGAGAGTGTTTTGGATGATAATGAGAGTGTTTTGGAAGATCATGATGTTTGTTGATGGTTCTGTGATGTTCTGATAGGTTCTGATAGGTTCTGTATACCTTCTGTTTTGTTCTGTTTTGGTCTGTTTTGTTCTGATGGTATTCTGTAAGGAGGGATGGAGTATTGATTGATGAAGAATGAGATATTGTGAAAGTTTATTGAATGGTTTGTGAGAGTTTGAAATGGTTTGAGAGTGAGTTATGAGGTTTTGATGACCTTCTGTAACCTTCTGTAGGTCTTCTGTAGGTCTTCTGTAGAGCTTCTGCTTCTGTTCTGTTTCTGTTCTGTTCTGTACTGTAGCTGTTCTGGTACTGTTCTGTAGACTGTTCTGTAAGTGTTCTGTGGAATGTATGTGTGACTTTTGGGAAAGTTTTCTAGCCTTGGAAAGGGGTGAATACAAGTGCAAAAGAGCTGAAAGAAGTGGAAGAAGTAGTTGCTAAAGACTCAAGAGAAGACTAGAGTGAAGTGACAGTAGTGAGCTGTGAAGAGACACTGTAGTGGCTCTGGTGACCTTTCATATCAGACATACCTCTTGGGAGGGGTATCCACGACCTAAGAGTGATTATTGAGAGTAATTTTTGAGAGATTGTAGTGAGGATATGATGTATTATTGATGGAGTGTGAGAGAGAGAGTCAGAGATAGCCAATTCTACTCAAACAGAGTGATTGTATATGAGAGATAGAGAGAGAAGACTATATGGAGATATTGAAGATGAATACTATGTGATGTATTTCCATTCAAAGATGGTGTATTTCTTTGCTTTCTTTGTTCTATTGATGGATTTTGTGAAGATGTTGAAGAATATGGTTAATTCTATTAAAACCGTGGGAGATTTACATGATGCTGCATGAAGATTTGTTGTGCCTGGTGTTCTTTTCTTCATTGTGATCATATGAAATATGAAAAACAAGCTTGTTGATGTTACAAGATAGATTTTCTTGCAAGAGAATTCCCTTTTCCTTGGTATTCCTCTCGGGGCTCCACAAGAGTGGATACAACATTGTCACAATAGGGTGACAAGGTCCTACCAGTCACACCCGAGAAGAACCATGACAAAATAGTAGCAAAACCTCAGGAGCAACGTGAGAACCCCACAAGCATAAGAAATCCTAGCGTTGACCAATCTTGCTCATCCAGGCCTGAGCCCCCAGCCATGCTAAAGCCTAAGGAAACTCTTAGAACTTTGCATGAGATAGCAACCGAGCAAGCCCTCGTTGAACATAGAAGTGTCACAGAATGCTTAACTGAGTTGGAGGCTAAGCTCAAAGTGGTCGCACGAGTCTATGTCCTTGCGGACATAGGCACAATCCCCAAAGAGCAGCTCGGAGATTACTTGACCTTTCCTCTAACATGGAAGAACAAGAACATCTTAACGGGCACTACGACAAGTTCCTGCATGAACGCATGCGACTCATCCCTGACGAGGAGGCTGACGAAGTGCGCTTAACCGTCACGTTCAATGAAATGCTCTGCCGATTGAATCTCGTAGACATAGAGCAACTAAAGCGACTGTCAGCAGGCCAGAGTCAATTTGAGCAGCGTTGGTGCGAAAACCGCGTTGTAATGGCCAAACTAGGGGCTCAGATCATGACAGTCTCTGAGGAGCGATTGGCCAAATGGCGATCCCAAAGGGACCCAACCTATGTGGCACCAACTTCCCTTCGAGTGCTGACTGCCATTCGGGGTACGGACTTAGCTAGAACTAGCCAAGAGAACGCTCTGTTTGATAAGGTTCTCACTGAGGAGGAGTTACATATTGCCAGTAGACTCGGACAAGGTTCCATACTACTCAATGTGGCAAAATATCTATCGGTATTGAGTAAGCTGCCACGAATACTAGATGCGTGTGCCACGCTCCAGTACAATCACGAGTTCTACAATTGGTTTCTATCCTCGTGAGGTGACATGGATTCGTATATGTATAGATGTATATATAAACAATGATTTTTGTGTTACCCTGTATAGATACTATTAACACACACAAGCAATGATAGTCAAGCGCAGGGAGAAGAGTTGGGTTTGACAGGCTAAGCTCCTCAGGTCCCCCTCTCATCACGCTTTAAAAAGCTGTGTGACCATCCTCACCTCCAAGTGAAGGGCATGCAACCCACATTACCGCCATAGGAAGCCTTGACCAATAACTTTGATGGTGTAGACAGGGTATAGTTCCTTTCTATACATCTTCTTCCCTTTCTGGTCTATCCTTCCGAGGAAGAGCCCTGCCTAAATTCATGACCACTAGCCGAGGTAACTCGGCGTGAACCAAGATCTGCTAATGCCAGGAGGCTAAATATACATCACGGGGGCCATCCCCCTACAACAAGCATTGCATGCCCTACCCCTCCCCTCCTCGTCCTATGCGCTTGATAACCCGCTCTATAATCCCTTACATATGAATGGTCTTATCATGTAACAAATCCTAATCCTTTATTAGCATCTTACAGGTCCCCTTGCGAGGAAAGCATGGAGAACCAAGGGCAGCTAGCTTGCAAGGACCCTCTCCGCAGCCGACGGGAACATGCAGCACACGCCCCTCCACCAGTGCATTATGTGCCCACTCTTAAAAGGTATGCCAAGAAACGCGGCCCTAAGCGACACCGCCCCGGACGAAGGCCGAAGAATCTGCAAGCCAGGGGAGCGGATGCTCAGGGAGGCACACAAAAGGTGGCAATGCCAGTTGCACAGACCCCCAACGCACGCTCGGGTACCAGGTGCTCACGAAGTGACAAGGCGGCCAGAGATAGGGCAGAATTTAATGAATTGTTTAAAGACATTCTGGAAACAGTAGTAGGCCGAGATTACACCATTCATGTCCCGGCCGAAATGTTCCCTGTTCACCCCCGTGGGAGCTCCACACCAGCAGAGCCCCAATCACTCGGTCATCCAGACTCGCCCCGCCTCGTACAAATCGAGTAGCCCATAATGCATAAGGGGCTTATCAAATGATAACTGGCCAGGACTTTTTTGTTTTTAAATGGTTGAGTGTTCCTGACTTGTTAAGTGTTGACATGTTCTTGACTTGTATGAACTTATCATATCTGCGTTTAATATATGTTACGCCTTTAGCAAAAAGAAAAAGCTAATCAAGCGCAGGTGATAAATGTCTAGTCAACACCATAGAATTCAAATAAGTAATGTCTCCTTGCATTGCACTGGTTTATTATAGTTGCGGCATACACAATGCATATGCCCTCATGAAGCGACAAGTGAATGCAGGATAATACAGGTCCCTATGCGAAAATGCTCAATGCCCAATCACCGCAACACCCACAACCCCACAGCGAGCCGCGGCAAAGCCACACTGCCGAAAGCACCCTTGCCAATCGCCCACATTGCATGGCCCACAAAACATTCCTGGGCCACGTCCCCTTTCTGGGACAAGCTCTACAGTTGGCTCACGGCAGTCGTCATCTCAATTGTACCCACATCACATGTGCCGCAAGGAGGATTGCAATATCTCAAGTGTATCTCCCCCTTTCGCCAACTGCTTCTCTAACAAGGAGGCTAGGGCACCATCATCATGGTACTATTCATTTTCGAAGCCTTCGAAGCTTGACATTTTCCAACCCATGGAAAGGCTGATAGCCTCAACATATTGTAATGGTTGTACTCAGGCAAAAAAGAAAAAAAGAAAAAAAAGAGAGAGAAAGAAAGAAAGAAAAAGAAATGAAAAGAAAGAAAAAGAAACGAAAAGAAATCAATGGAAAAATAAGAAGCACCCACGATCACACCACAGCACCTAGGGGTCCTCAAATTAGGTACGTCCGGTGACCTTGGTCGACCGGCTTCGTCCCTAGTCCCCTAGCCCCCTACAATCACCCACAATTGTTTAGGGCACATCAAGGGCAGGACATACCTGGGGAGCTTGTCTCGCCCAGGGTTAGACCTGTCACCCTGACCCACTTGCACAATTTTCTTTTGCACTCTACCTTAGTACCATTGCAATCAGTGGTGATAAGCACCGCACGATTGGCCATGAAAAGTACACCGTACTCATCATGCAAGTCCAATAGTTTCCAGCTACTGAAAGTGCGGTGTCCCTGTATTCAATTATGCTCCATCGTGCAGTCACAATGCAAAGGATATCTCATATACCTTCACGTGTACTTCTTCTCAACACGGACAACTTTGCTTCATCCACACATTGTTATGAGAAACTAGCCCACGGTCTTCTAACTACGTAATATCTAACTATGCACAAGCACTTATATAATATCTGCACCAAAGTATATGCACAGTTTTGGTCCTCAAGTGCAGGGCAATACTCTCAGCTTGCTTAGAGTTCGACCTGTCTCCCAAACTAATCAAATATGTCTTGTGCATGATAAGAAGACTAGCACTACCCCTTAAGGAGAGACCACATGTGAGGTTTTCCAATTGCAGGTATAAGGTGTTGTTCGCTCTTCATCAACACTCAACTTTGAATGCTTGTCCCTTACTATCCGACAAGCCCGCAAAGAATCGTCATGTGCAGAATCCCTAACAAACCAACACTTGTGTTGGCCATCAATGCAATCCCCAACACAGCATAGCCCTACCACCAACTCCAACAACCTTCCACCAGCCACCTGAGCCACCAACAGGCCCCAGGACCTTCTGCCACACCACCACCAACACTCCTCCATGGAAACCACAGGCGTCCTTGTTACCCACATCTTCGGTGCATGCTACAGCCTGCTACCTACGACGGTGAGTGCCATGTCAAGATTGTGGGAGAGAAGGAAGGAGTCTCGCTTGAAGCTTTCTTGCTTGCACAATGGGGGAAGACACACAAGGGTGGAGGCTGAAAACAGTTTTCCTCTTCTTAGTTGTGTAAGCCAAAAGAACTCTAGTACAAAGAAATAGAAGAACCCTATATATGGGTCTCAAACCAAACTCAACTAACTAAGGTGGCATACTAACTGAGCCACGAACTAGAGTAGATAAGGATAGCTATCATGTAGCTATTATTCATGGGCGGTGTACCAACCGCGTCTGCAACTGACAAGTCGGTGACATAAATATACAACGGTCACCTTGGCGTATCACGAGTGGAGCTCGATATCTCAACACTCCCCCTCGAGCTCAATCCCAATTCCTGCACACCAAGCAGGTCTCTGAACTTGCGCAGCTTCTCTGCGCCCAATGCCTTTGTGAATATGTCAGCTACCTGATCCTCTGTGCTGACATAAACTAGATCAATAAGACCTAGTAAAACCCTCTCTCGCACATAGTGATAATGCACCTCAATGTGCTTTGTTCTAGCATGATAGACTGGGTTATTTGCCAAGTGTATACTACTCATGTTGTCACAATAAATGACAACTGGCCCATCTGTAGACTGATGCATATCATAAAGTAGCTTATGCAACCAAGCTACCTCATATGCAGCCATTGCTGCACCCCTGTACTCAGCCTCTGTGCTCGACAAGGCAACTGTAGGCTGTTTCTTGCTGCTCCAAGTGACTGCAGCACTCCCAAAAGAGAATACATATCCACTGGTAGATCGTCTATCAGAAATACTACCAGCCCAATCAGCATCAGTGTATCCATGCAACTGTATCTGAACCCCAGTCTCATAAAATAGTCCATACTGCAATGTGGACTTCACATACCTAAGTATGCGTCTAGCCGCATCCAAATGTGGTTTCCTTGGAGCCTGCATAAACTGACTTACCAATCCAACAGCATAGCTCAAATCTGGCCTGGTAATAGTCATATAAATCAAACTTCCTACTATGCGTCTATACATAGTAGGGTCTTCTAGAAGCTCACCTGCATCTGTGCTCAGCTTCACATTTTGCTCCAAAGGAACTGAAATAGGCTTACAACCTGTCATCCCATATTTGGACAGCATGTCC
The DNA here is from genome assembly GCF_053477565.2 of Lygodium microphyllum. NCBI lineage: Eukaryota > Viridiplantae > Streptophyta > Polypodiopsida > Schizaeales > Lygodiaceae > Lygodium > Lygodium microphyllum. The sequence goes on from NC_141144.1 coordinate 135,012,789, forward strand.
AATCCATACTGCCTCTGCAAGAGCTGTATCCCACTTGGTGATCTAATCACCTCAATGCCCAAGAAATAACGCAGCTCTCCCAAATCCTTCATCTCAAACTTCTGCTTCAATAGCATTTTCACATGAAGGATATCTTCATCACTGTCACCTGTCATAATCAAATCATCAACATAAATGACAAGCAGCATAATACCTTTCTCTGTTTTTCTCACATAAAGTGAGAAATCTGCCTTGGAAATCTGAAAGCCAATAGTGACAAGATACTGTCCTATCTTGTCAGACCATGCTCTAGGTGCTTGCTTCAAGCCATACAAGGCTTTCTTCAACCTGCAAACAAACTCAGGATGAACAGCATGCACATAACCTGGTGGCTGCTCCATATAGACCTCTTCTTGCAAATCACCATGCAAGAAGGCATTCTTTACATCCATCTGATGTAAAGACCATCCCTTTGATGCAGCCATAGCAATGACTGCTCTTACGGTTGCCATCCTTGCAACCGGACTAAATGTTTCTTCATAGTCAATGCCATATGTTTGTGCATACCCCTTGACTACTAATCTTGCCTTGTATCTGTTCACAGAACCATCAGCATTGTGCTTCACCTTATAAACCCACTTACAGCCAATTGCATTCTTACCTTTAGGCAAAGGTACTAACTCCCATGTAGCATTTGCTTCCAAGGCATCCATTTCTTCATCCATGGCTTTCTCCCATTTTTCTTTTCCCATGGCTTGCTCAAAAGATGTGGGTTCTGGTTCCTGTATCACTTTGACCATATATGCATAGTGAATGGCTGTAAATCCATCATATTTCAGCCTATCCACAGGATACCTAGCTCTTGTAGACCTGCGCAAAGTAGGTTCACTCCCAGGTGCTCTCAAAACATCCCTGGTCTTCCTTACTCCAGGTGTAACAATAGAAGGAATACCCAACTCATCATCAATGCTCTGTTCTGAGCCACTGGATTCACTATCCACATAAGAGTGACCTGCATTCACATCAAACATGGGCTGATCAACCTTCTCTTTTCCTTTTCGTGATACCTGCATACCACTATCTGCATTGCTTTGAGAAGATTCTCCTGATCTCAATCTGCCTGTCCATGGCGAAGAATGTGAACCACTGCTAGAGGACGCTCCAGGTCCACTAATATTTTGTGACTGCTGCTGTGAATTCTGTGTAGCATTACCATTTTGTGCATCTTCATCATCAATCACATTTACTGGTTTATACCAGCTACTCATCTCATCAAAAACAACATCTCTGCTCACTGTAAACTTACGAGTAGAAGGGTTATAGCATCTATACCCTTTTTGCTGCAGAGAGTAACCAATAAAGATGCACTTCTCAGCTTTTGGATCCAACTTGGATCTCAGCTCATCTGGCACATGTACATAGGCAATGCAACCAAAAATTTTCAAATGAGAAATATCTGGTTTCCTACCAGTATACCTCTCCTCTGGAGTCATTCCATGTATTGCTGCAGTGGGAGTCCTGTTCATTATGTAGACTGCTGTAGCAACTGCTTCAGCCCAATAAAAATCTGGCAAGTCTTTTTCATTGAGCATGGCACGAGATACCTCTCCAATATGCCTGTTTTTCCTTTCTGCAATTCCATTTTGTTGTGGGGAATAACTGCATGAATATTGCTGCTTTATGCCATGCTCCTGCAAGAACTTTGCAAACTCATTTGAGAGGTACTCTCCCCCTCCATCTGACCTTAGGCATTTTATCTGCAAGCCTGTTTCTTTTTCAACCATAGCTTTAAGAGTTTTGAAATGCCCAAAAACTTCACTTTTCTTTTTCATAAAATACACCCAAACTTTTCTGCTATAGTCATCAATAAAACTGACAAAATAATGACAGCCTCCAAGAGATGCAGCTTTAGTTGTCCACACATCAGAGTGAATTAATTCCAATGGCTTCTCACTCTCTTGAACATGTCTAGGAAATGGTTTCCTTGCCTGTTTTCCAAACTGACAGGCTTCACATACCTTATGCATTTCTGCAACCTTGAATTTGGGCAATCCTGCAACAATATTTTGGGCCTGCATTGATTTAAGTCGCTGTACATTAACATGACCAATGCGTTTATGCCAGATATCAATATCTGCAACTACACCGGTCCCATGTGCAAACATTGCTGCACTCAATTCAGACATGTCTGCATCCAATGTAAACATTCTGCCCTTCTTCTTTCCTTTTGCTATCAAGCGACCTTTATTTTTCATATCCTCAACAAAGCATCCATGAGGATTAAATCTGACCTGCAAGCCCTGTTCAACCATTTGACCAACTGAAACCAGATTCTTGGTGATATTCGGGACATGAAATACATCGGATAGGTATTTCTTTTTCCCACCCTGCATAGACAAGGGAATTTTTCCAATCTGCACAATAGGATGTGCAGTATCATCACCAGTCTCCACAAATCCTGGTTTTTCCATTTTCCTTGCATCCTCCATCCATTCTGCATGACCTGTCATGTGGTTTGATGCACCTGAGTCAACATACCATACATCATTGCTTTCTTCTGCACTTGTCATAGAATTGTTCATGTGCTGCACCATGAACAAATGCTCATTTCTGTCATCACCCTGTCTACTAGAAGATGCATAATTCCCTTGTTGCAGTTTTCCATTCATGATGTCATTCTGCTTTTTATAGCAGTCTTTAGCCATATGATCCATTTTACCACAGTAGTAGCATTCAACATTACTGTTTGCATTTTGGCCTCTTTGCCATCCACCACGACCTCTTTGGCTCCCCCTGCCTCTAGAGTTACCACGTCCTCCTCCATAGGACTGGTTTTCTTGAGTTTGCTGCATATTCTGATTTCTGCCACGGCCTCCAAATCGGCCTCCTCTACCTCTGCCTCTACCTCTTCCAGCATTTGAGTAGAAGACAGCTTCTTTTGAAGTTCCTCCTGAAGAAGATGCACCACCATTTCTCTGTTCCTCAGAAATTAGAAGAGCAATCAACTCCTCAAAATCAGGAAATCTTTCACGAACTGAAATGGATGTCCGAAACTGTGCATAATCCTTTCCTAGACCATTCAAGGTCACGGAAACTAAATCATCATCTTCCACTGGCGACCCAATGGAAGCAAGTGCATCTGCAATCTTCTTCACCTTCATGTGGTAGTCGTTGATGCTCATACTTTCTCTTTGCACATTATGCAACTCTTGCTTGAGCTGCATTTTCCTGGCTTGCGTATTTGTGCTATACATTTTTGACAAAGTATCCCATGCCTCCTTTGGCGTACTTGCATCCTGAATATGCACAATCATAGAGTCTGAAATATTGATAGACAGCCAATACATAACTTTCCTGGCTCTCTCATGCCATGTTTTAAATGCCTGCATTTGTTGTTGATTGGGAACATCAGGAAGAACTGGTTCTTCTTCATTTCCTGCAACAAATTCCCAATATCCTTTTCCCATAAGGAAATTCGTCATTCTAAACTTCCATGCCTGGAAGTTGTTCTTGTCAAGCTTTTCAGTGACAATCTGTGAAAGAGAATCAGACGCCATTACAGAATACTGCAAGAAATTCTGTCACTGCAAAAAACACAGCTTCACCCTCACAAGGGCAAATCTGCAAAACTGGCGAAAGTGGTATTTGACCACACAGTCACTTCCTAGTGACGATTTTGCATAAACAGGAACCAAGGATGATTCTGAAACTCCCAATGTCTCTGCGCACAAGCATACGATGCAATTTCTACAGTAACTTTTCACCGACCTGTAGAACAGTGGTCGCACAGCATAAAACTGAGCCTTTTCTTGAGTGCGTGCAGAAAACTTCCGTCTGCAAAACAGGCCCCGAAATGGCCTCAAATCAAAAAAACAAGGTCGCCAAGGGCTAAAGCCCTATCCCGCAACATATACTGCCCTCTTGCTTCACCGCGAAGGGCGTCTCAACCTGAGACAATGCACTCCTGCAATTTCCGGCTGTGCTACCTGCAGAGATCTGCTCCCAAAACAGGAAATGAAAGCAACACTGCTCCTCTTACCAGACCACCGCGAGCTTGGCTTGCTTTCTTGAGCTCCTTACCACGAACAAGGCTCTGATACCATGTCAAGATTGTGGGAGAGAAGGAAGGAGTCTCGCTTGAAGCTTTCTTGCTTGCACAATGGGGGAAGACACACAAGGGTGGAGGCTGAAAACAGTTTTCCTCTTCTTAGTTGTGTAAGCCAAAAGAACTCTAGTACAAAGAAATAGAAGAACCCTATATATGGGTCTCAAACCAAACTCAACTAACTAAGGTGGCATACTAACTGAGCCACGAACTAGAGTAGATAAGGATAGCTATCATGTAGCTATTATTCATGGGCGGTGTACCAACCGCGTCTGCAACTGACAAGTCGGTGACATAAATATACAACGGTCACCTTGGCGTATCACGAGTGGAGCTCGATATCTCAACATGCCATGGGACTGGCACTCGTCTAGGAGGGGGGTAATGTTAACCCCAACATGAAGAAAGCAAAAGGAAGTGGAAAAGACGGAGGGCAAAGGCGAAAAAAAGGTAGCCCGACTAAAGAAAGAAAAGGAGAAAAGGCCAAAAGCGCAAGGGCAACCTTAAAAGTCCCACGCGAAGGCAAAAGGGGAAAGGCGCATTTTAAAATAAAAAGGCGCACCCTAAAATATTGTAAAAGAGCGCCGGGCTCTCACCGGTGCAATTTGTAAAGGTAGACGGGCGGTGGAAAGGAAGAAAGGAAGATAGAAGGACAATGGGAAAAAGGGCCTAGGGTACGGCCGGCCATGTAAAAAGGGGAAAAGGGGATGACCGCCCAAAAAGGGATTTAGGGTTTTGTATATAAAGTTGAAAAGTGAATGAGAAGCTCATTCTTGTGTGTGGCCAAAAGTAGCTCTCCTCTTCTTCTTCTTCTTCTTCTTCTTGTTCTTGCTTGCTTGAGCTTGTGCTTGAGAGAGGGAGTGTGAGAGTGTGAGGGAGTGAGTGTGTGAGGGTGAGGGACCGAGGAGGAGAAGCTCTCTATCTTCTCCTCTCTTCTTCTCTTCTCTTCTCTTCTCTTCTCTTGCTCGTGGCAATGGAGCTTGGAGCTTGGAGCGGGAGGATCGAGCTTGCTTGAAGCTTACACTTGGATCGTGGAGCTACCGGAGTGCGCGGGAGAGGAGGTAACTCGAACGGCATCAAGGTAAGATCACTACACCCGTAGATATGGATGGCGCGTCGACTATGTGAGAGGTAGCCATTAGTGCTCGGCTTGGAACGCTTGAAACAATAAGCGGTCCGTGGGTCTTGGCGGTTGAGTGAAAGCTCCCACACTAGCTGAGTTGGATGCCAAGCTCAAGGTGTTTGCACATGTGTATGTCCTGGCAGACATGCACGCATTCCCTAAAGAGCAGCTCGGAGACTACTTGCCCTTTCCTTTATCTTGGGAAGAGCAAGAACATCTTGGCGAGCACTATAGCAGGCTCCTGCAAGAACGCTTGCTACTCATCTCGGGCGAGGAAGCCGACAAACTATGCTTAACTGTCACATTCAATGAGGCACTCTGCCAACCAAATCTCTTAGAAATAGAGCAACTAAAGCGACTGTCAGAAGGCCGAAGTTGATTTGAACAGCATTGGTGTGAAAATTGCATTGCAATGGCCAAACTAGGAGCTCAGATCATGGCAGTCTCTAAGGAGCAATTGGCTAAATGGCAATCCCAAAGAGACCCAACCTATGTGGCACTAACTTCCCTTTGAGTGCCGACTGCCATTTGGGGCATGGACTTGGCTAAACCAAGCCAAGAAAACCCTTTGCTTGATAAGTTCTCATTGAGGAGGAGTTACATGTCGCCAGTAGACTCGGACAAGGTTCCATGCTACTCGATGTGGCAAAATATCTATCGTTATTGAGTAAGCTACCATGTGTACTAGATGCGTGTGCCATGCTTCAGTACAATCTTGAGTTCTACAATTGGATTCGATAAAATGTACATATATAACAATGATTTTTGTGTCACCCTGTATAGACACTATCAACACACAAGCAATAAAAAGTCAAGCGCAGACAACAGAATCGGGGCCAACAGGCTAGGCTAGGCCGATCCCCCCTTCACCAGATCATGTCCGCCTCTGGGCAAAAGGCATACACCCTACATTGCCACCATGGAAAGCCCTCTGATCAACATCCCTAATGATGTAAGCATGGCGCAGTCCCTCTCTACACACTTTTCCCTTCCCGGCCTATCCTTTCGAGGATGAGCCCTCCAAATGGAGGACCACCAACCGATATAACTTGGTGTGAGTCAAGATCTGCTAGTAGTTAGAGGCTAAAGGGACACCATTATGGGGGCCATCCCTCTACAACAAGTACAACATGTTTCGCACCTTCTCTTCTAGTCATATGCGTTTGACAACCCACACTGAAATCCCTCCTATGTGAACAATCTTATTCTGTATCAAGGCCTAACCCTTGGATTGCATCTTGCAGGCCCCCGGAAGGAAAACATGGAGAACCACGAGTAGCTAGTGTGCAGAGACGCTCTTCGCAGACGATGGGAGCATGCGGCATGCACCCCTCCACTGGTGCGCTATGTGCCCACTCTCAAGAGATATGCAAAGAAACACCGACCTAAATGGCACCGTCCCGAATGAAGGCCTAGAAATCCTCGGACCAAGAAAGTCGAAACTCAACAAAGCCTGCAAGCCGTGGAAACACTAGTTGCACAAATCCCCCACGAGCACTCAAGCACCAGATGCCCAAGAGCAGGAAAAGTGGCTAGGGACGACAAATTATTTAAAGGCATTTTGGAATTGGTGGTGGCCCGGGACTATACCATCCATATCCCGGTCGACATGTGCCCTGCCCAATCTCATGACAATCTCGAGCACCAGACTAGTGGCCCAACCAATCAGACTCGCCCCGTCTAGTAGAAATCGACTAAGCCCTATGATGTACAAGCAGCTTGACAAGTTATCAGGACCTAAATTTTTGTCTTTTGATGGGTGAAAGGGCAACTCCCCACTTGTACAACTTCTTCTGCCTGTCGCTAATGTATGTTGCATCTTTGACAAGTGATCGCATGGGCAGTGCAATTAACATCATAGCATTTTGAAAAGTCATGTTTTAATGTAACTACATTTGTTGAATTACTTAACGAAATCAAGCATGTGCTCTCACGACATGACAAGTGGATGCAGAGTAACACAGGTCTTCGTGCAAACATGTTCAACGCCTGGGTCACCGCAAAACCATGACCATGCACTAATCACAACAAAGTCATGCTGTTGAACGCGAACAATCACCCTCGCGAGTGCCCACATCGCACAAACCCATGCGTAGTCATGGGCTACACTCTCTTCTTGGGTCATGCTCTACACTCACGACGGGGGCGCACTAACATTGCAACAATGGCTCCCCTAACAATGAGGCTAGGGAAAATTCATCACGGTCATATCCATTTCCCAAGCCTCCGAGGCTTGACATGTCCCAACCCATTGAAAGGCTCATAGCCCCCACATATTGCAATGGTTGTACTGTGGCAAAAAAAAAGAAAGAAAAAGAAACGAGAAGAAAACAAAAGAAGAAAAAATAAAAAAGCACCCACGAGCACATGATTGCACCTAGGGGTCCTCAAAATTAGGTGTGTCTAGTAACCTTGGTCGGTTGGCTCTGTCTTTAGTCCCCTAGCCCCCTAGCATCCCCCAAATAGTTCAGGGCACATCAAGGGCAGGACAACCCTAGGGAGCTTGTCTCTCAGCTATGGTTAGACCTGTCACCCTGAACCATTCCCACAATTCCCTCTCACACTTTGCCTTAAAACCATGGCAACCAATTGGGGCATGCATCGCACAAATGGCCATGAACAGTACACTGTTCTCATCCACAGGCCCAATGTCGCCCATCTACGGCTCATACACTATCCCCGTGCCCTATCCTGCTACGTCTACAATCACAATGCACATGATGTCACACCCACCTTCACATGTACTTCTTTCCACCATGGACCACTCTGCTTCATCCACACAATGTTATGAACCACCAGGCCGTAGTCTTCTACCTACATAATATCTAAGTATGCACGGGAACTCACATAATATCTGCATGAAAGTCTATACACAGTTTGGGTCCTCAAGTGTAGGACAATACTCCAAGCTTGCTTAGAATTCGACCTGTCTCCCAAACTCATCCAAATATGTCTTGTGCACGCTAAGACAACTAGCACTATCCCTTAGGGAGAGACCACCTGAAAGGTTTTCCAATTGTAGGTATTAAAGACTCCAACGAAAGCTCCGTTTTCCAATTGTAGGTATTAAAGACACTCAACTCTAAACTCTTGTTCTTCACTCCATCATGCCAATCACTAGAGAATCATCATGCACAAACTCCACCAGGAGCATCCCACGCACACCAACCCCCGTGCTAGCTATGAGTGGCCATTTCCAACAAAGAGTCACCCTATCGCCCCCTACAACAATCATATCACCAAGCCACTCAGAACAGCCAATGCCCCAACAACCTTCATCTGCACCAACCTTAGAACTCCCCCAAGGCAGACCACAACCGTCCTTGCCACCCACATCTTCGGTGCATGCTACCGCCTGCTACCTACGACGGTGAGTGCCATGGGACTGGCACTCGTCTAGGAGGGGGGTAATGTTAACCCCAACACCAAGAAAGCAAAAGGAAATAAAAAAGATGCAGGGCAAAGGAGGAAAAAAGGTAGCTCGATTGAAGAAAGAAGAGGAGAAAATGCCAAAAGCGCAAGGAAAACCTTAAAAGTCCAAGGCAGCTCTGCAAAAGGGGAAATGTGCATTTTAAAATACAAAGGCGCACCCTGAAATCTTGTAAAAGAGTGCCAGGTAGTGGAAAAGCCAAAAAGCTAAAATAAAAGACAAAGACAAAGACAAAGGCCAAGGCGAGAGAAATGGAAGGCAAAGGCGCACCAGGAAAAGCGCAAGACAAAACTTGTGTAAAAGAGCACAAGCGCACCACGGTTTAATTCAAGGAGCACCGGGGTCTCACCCGTGCAAATTGTAAATGTAGATGGGCAGTGGAAAGAAAGCTAGGAAGATAGAAGGACAATGGAAAAAGGGCCTAGGCCGCCATGTAAAAAAGGGAAAAGGGAATGACCATCCAAAAAGGGATTTAGGGTTTTGTATATAAAGTTGAAAAGTGAATGAGAAGCTCATTCTTGTGTGTGGCAAAAAGTGGCTCTCCTCTTCTTCTTCTTCTTCTTCTTCTTCTTGCTTGCTTGAGCTTGTGCTTGAGAGAGGGAGTGTGAGAGTGTGAGGGAGTGAGTGTGTGAGGGTGAGGGACTGTGGGGGGAGAAGCTCTCCATCTTCTCCTCTCTTCTTCGCTTCTCTTCTCTTCTCTTCTCTTCTCTTCTCTTCTCTTCTCTTCTCTTGCTCGCGGTGATGGAGCTTGGAGCGTGGAGCTTGAGAATGGAGCTTGCTTGAAGCTTATACTTAGATCGTGGAGCTACCGGAGTGCACGGGAGAGGAGGAAACTCAAATGGCATGGAGGTAAGCTCACTACACCCGTAGATATGGATGGCACGTCAGCTATGTGAGAGGTAGCCATTAGTGCTCAGCTTGGAATGCTTGAAACAATAAGCAGGCCGTGGGTCTTGGCGGTTGAGTGAAAGCTCCCACAAGTGGCATTCACACTTGGCAAAGTCCTTGGAATCACAAAGTGTGAATTTCATGATGCAATCATTGATATGCTGAAATGAAAAAGATAGTTTGATGGTAAATTTTTGCAAGCATTGATGTAGGTTGACAAAGACATAGAGAAACATCTTTCAAGGGAATATGATGACACATGTAATGCTGTTTTGGAATAGGCTGATGCTAGAAATGGGTTGCATGGAACTATAGACAACAAGCTTGTGGCTGAAAATGGTATTATGGGCAGCACTAAGTATAGAGAGAAGGCTATGCATAATAGGGATGTCCATCAATAAGCACACAAAGAAGAAGATGCTCATTTTATTCCAAGCAGTCATTATTCACGAATGCATTAGGCTTGTGCTATAACAGAGACAATGGCTTAAGTGAGAGAAAGAGAGATGCCTTGCATAGCTCTCTTGGATCATGGTTCTGAAATCAATGTTATGGCATGCAGCTTGTATGAGAAAGGAGGTTGGCCGATTTATGTAGATCTGGATGGCGCATGCGAGTAGCAAACAATTCATTAGGGGATCTTTATGCGGCTTGTCCGAATGTACCCGTGCTGTTGGAGATGTTAGGGATGAATATCATTTTTTTGTGCAGGATTCATGTAGTTATCCACCGATTTTAGGGCAGTCCTATATTTCTGAATCAAGGCTAGAAACAAAGTCCTTGGATGATTGTTCTTCATATGCTCGGGTTCGGAGTAAAGACAGTATAAAGGCAATATAATTTCTCACTATTTGTGTAAATCATCCTCGCAATCACGATAGGTTGTGAGATAATCCTATGCCACCTAATGCATGAGAGTTTAATGCTTTTTAGATAGCAATGCTGTAAGTGGAGGCTATGGTAGTGCCTTTAGGAAGATAATTATGCCTCCAACAAAGGGAAAAACTGTGTTTGTGTCTGGATTGCAAGAATGGACAGCATGTAGTCTTGGCATTTTTAAGAATATTTTGGCCATGTGCAAGGCTGAAAAGAAATATGTAGGATGGGCTAAAAAAGAGCTGAAGATATATGGTTTGATGGCTACAAATCAATGCATTTTAGGGATATTTTTAGGGCTGGTTGATGTTGATACATTGGCTGAAATTTTTGCAACAATTAATGCTAAAAATAGGGCAGAAAAATAGATTATTTATGTTGACACTTTAGAGATGTATGAAGTCATTTAAGAGTTTGTTGAGCATGAACATGAGAATATGGAAGAAAAAGAGGTAGAAGATGAAGATATTGACATGGTAGAGGATACTTCTTCTAACATTGTAGACTCATAAGACTTTGGCACATGCCGGAGGATTCGCAGGTCAGAAGGGGGTGGATGTCGTGCCGCTACGCGCACATAGTGTGAAAAACTCTAGAGTGAATCATCATTACGATTCTTAATGATCTAGAGAACCAATGCCATTTTAGTCATTAATATTAGTATCCGTAGTGTGAATGGTCCAAAACTACTAGATTTTTAAACATGTTTAGCCAATTTTTGATATTTTAGATACTATCTCTTGTAAAAATAAAAAACCTATAGATAACTTCTAGAATAGGATGACATGTAAAAGAAAGCATGTAGCTTTCAACTATTTTGGGAGGATTTTATATAAAAAGAATGATTGGCAAAATTGTGTGATGTGCAATCACAGTTTTTAGGCAGTGAATAACAGTTTTTAGTCCGAGTAGCATAGAGAAAGGTATTGTTTTATGCATGTTTTTGTATATAAGAGATTTATCTTCTCATAATGCAGAAATAAATTGACAGGCTTCGCCTATATGAGTATTGTTTTGCATCTATTTCTTTTTGTGAGTATTCTTCTACATCTGCTATTTCTTTGTACCCCTTCTCTTCCGTCTACTTCTCTCCTCCCTGAATCTCCCTTCACCATGCTCTCTCTTACCTGCGCGGTAGACTTTCGATCCCAAACACTGCAACAATGGTAAAGGAACCCGACGTGAAAATCGGCAGTAGGTGTGTAAAGATGGGGGATTCTGTAGGTTCATGTGGTGGTGATGCTTTACAACAGATGATTGCTTTGTTGCAGTAACAACAACAGATGCAAACTCAACAAGAAGCAAAAATAATTGATTCCTTAGCTCGGAATGCATTGCAAGCAATGGGACATGAATTGAAGTAGTTTAAGGGTTAAAATGTTTTGGCCTTCATCTGGTTGTATGAAGAAAAGTTGTTGCTTCATGAGGTACTGTAGTATGCATGGAGTCGGTATTTCTCCCGTTTTAGCCATCCATGAATTGCGCGATTGGATTGATGAGTTACATAGTAGAGATGCTAATTGGGAGCTTTTAAGAAAGCTTTGAGAGAAGAGTTTTTCTTGGAAGATGCAGGATTGGTAACTAAAAAGACATTTACAGATTGGATTGAAAAGCCCAATAAAGGGTTGATTGCTACAACTTTACTTCATGAATTTGAAAGTCGGTATGCGTGGTTGGATGCTGATGAGAATCAATCATTAGAGAGTCAAAAAATTGATTTGTTTTTTAAGGCTGCAGATCTTGTATTTCAGGAGAAACTAATTGATCGTTTCGAAGATGCCTTTTTTGAAACATGGTTGAAATCAGATTGGGGCTAATGTAACTGAAGCAGTGCATATGGTGGTAAAGAGAGACCTGATGAAATTAAGATGGGGTACGGGCACTACACCTGCCAGTGCTTAGAAGGGGGCTGAAATTGTAGCCAAGGCACCTGTAGCTATGGTAAAACAACTGGCTATACCTATTGATTTGGTTAAAGGTGATGTTGTGGATGAATTAATCAAAGGCATGTGTGATTTGAGGCTGAATTTGATAGAAATCTATGCAAAGGTTGAAAAGTTGGATGCTAAGGTAGAAGAGAAGGCTCGGGCAATAACCAAAAAATGGTATAGAGAAGGATACAAGAGGAGATGCATTTGATGTGACAATTTATAGCATGAAAAATGAGATTGTATAGCCTATTGTGAAGCAGAAGCAAAAAGGTTACTCTTTTGGAAAGATGGCAAAATACATGCAACAGAAACTAGCGTTCCAAATTTTGGAAATGGTGGCATGTAGAAGAGGTTGGAAGATATGGCTGCAAGGACATCATTTGCTGCCATAGATGCAGCCACATATGGGTTGAGAATTGAAAGGACTAATGAAGCTTGTAAAGGAGACATGGTTGAAGAAAAACCTTGCATTTGGATGCAAGTATTAGATTGCATGGAAAAATGAAAAACAACAAAGTCTGAATTGGCTAATGCAAGTCAGAGTATACGAGGGAGAACAAGATGGAGTGCACTAGTAGATTCATTTTTAGCCTATGCTTATTTGACCGAGGTTCATAATTAAGAAGCTCTTGTGGAAGAAAAGAGAAGAAGAGATGAGGACACTGTTGGTCCTTCCTCTTCAAGCCCATCTAAACGCATAACACGAAGTAAAATGGAGTAGTGAAAAGAGGCTAGAAAAGACACACCTGAGCATGTTATGGAGGATGCATCTCAAGACAAGAAACAAGAAGGGAAGAAAAGGGGCAAGCAACCTAGTTATAGGTTACAATCATATCTTCAGAGACTGCCACAAACCTTAGAAAAGTCTTGGAAGATCGCACACTTGGTAGTAGAGTGAAATTTACACTTAGCGAAGTTCTTGGAATCACAAAGTGTGAATTTCATGATGCAACCATTGATATGCTGAAATGAAAAATATAGTTTGATGGTGAAGTTTTGCAAGCATTGATATAGGTTGACAAAGACATAGAGAAACATCTTCAGAGGGAATATGATGACACATGTAATGCTGTTTTGGAATAGGCTGATGCTGAAAATGGGTTAAATGGAAGTGTAGATAGCAAGCTTGTGGCTGAAAATGGTATTACGGGCAGCATTAAGCATAGAGAGAAGGCTATGTATAATAGAGATGTCTATCAACAAGCACATGAAGAAAAATATGCTCATTTTATTCCAAGCAATCACTATTCACGAACACATTAGGCTCGTGCTACAATAGAGACAATCATTAAAGTGGGAGAAAGAGAGATGCCTTGCATAGCTCTCTTGGATCATGGTTTCGAAATCAATGTTATGGCACGCAGCTTGTATGAGAGAGGAGGTTGGCCGATTGATGTAGATCCGGGATGGCGCATGCGAACAATAAACGATTCATCAGGGGATCTTTATGCAGCTTCTTCGAATGTATCCATGACTATTGGAAATGTTAGGGATGAATATTATTTTTTTATGCAGGATTCATGTAGCTATCTAGTGATTTTGGGGCAACCCTATCTTTCAGAATCAAGGCTCGATACAAAAGCCTTGGATGATATTTCTTCATATGCTTGGGTTCAGAGTAAAGACAATACAAAGGCGGTACAATCTCTCACTGTTTGTGTGAATCATCCCTGCAATCAGGATAGTCTGTGGGATAATCCCATGCCACCTAATGCACAAGATTTTAAGGGTTTTTAGATAGGACTTCTATAAGTGGAGGCTATGGCAGTGCCTCTAAGAAGATAATTATGCCTTCAAGAAAGGGGGAAATTGTGTTTGTGTCTAGATTGGAGGAATGGACATCATGTAGTCTTGGGAGTTTTAAGAATATTTTAGCCATGTGCAGGGCTAACAAGAAATATGTGGGATGGGTTGAAAAAGAGCTAAAAACATATGGTTTGATGGCTGTAGATGAATGTATTTCGGGGCTATTTTAAGGGCTGGTTGATGTTGATGCAGTGGGGCTGAAATTTCTATAGCAATTAATGCTGAAAACAGGGCAAAAAAAGATGCTATTTATGTTAATACTTTAGCTATTTATGAAGTCATTCAAGAGTTTACTGAGCATGAATGTTATGGGCTGCAATATGGGTTGCAAAACAGAGTTGAAGCAAGGGTGGATACAAATTACAAAACTATTGCAAAGAAGGTTAAGCTTGTGGCTTTGCCTTTACCACACTTGAAAGTGATGGGTTGACTGAAAAGTGACTAAATAGCCTAGTTTACAGGATCCACATGGAGTAGGACATAAATTTACATATGAAACTTTACAAAGGTGAAAATTGGTGATATGAGCTTTCTTTTGCCTGCAAAAAGAGCTTGTGTCTTACAGATGTTGGTAAGGCATGGGAAAGCCTTTGCATTTGAGGCAGATGAAATTGGATGTGTTGATCCGACCATAATTGCACCTATGGCGATCTTTATAGTACCTCATGTGCCATGGAATTTAAATCCTATTCTAGTACCTCAGGCATATTTGCTTAAGTTGCTAGAGCCTTTTAATGAGAAGATCATGAGGCGGATTTTGGAGCCCTCTTCAGCTCCATATTCAAATCGATGGTTTACTATTCCAAAGAAAAATGGTTTTTTGAGGTTTATACAGGATTTACAACCAATTAATAAGGTCACCATAAGAAATGTTGGATCAAGCCTAATAGTGGATGAATTTGCAGAAGCATTTGTAGACAAGGAATTTACTTTATGGGAGATTTATATTCAAGATATGATCAGTTTCAGCTTGCATTAGAAATTCCGGATATCACTACTATGAAGACACCAGTTGGATTTGTTAGGATGTGTGCACTTCCATAGGGATCAAAAAATTCAATGGCACATATGATGAATGCTATGCATAAAGTTTTGAGGGAGTTGAAAGATGAAAAGTTGAGTGGGTTGCCTCTTACCCACCCAACCTCCAATCCTCACTAAGAGAGCTAAAGAAGGGCACCGCCTAGCCAAAGGGAGAATGGGCTAGGAATCCCTTTCCTGAGTAAACGGAAAGAACCAAAACACAAATTCACAAGGGAGAAATTGTAGCCCATCTTAAGGGAAATGAAGATGATGGAAGGTTAAGAGAGGTGATGGATCCATATATATAACATGAGGAAATAAGGATTTCCCACCAATAGAGCATATGAAAAGTCTTACTTAATAAGTTTAAGTATGAATATAGAGGGAGAATTAGAAGAGAGTACATATGATCTAGACACCATATGATCTAGACATCATATTAGAATATGAGAGAGAGGGAAAGAGATGAGAAGAGAGGGAGACAAGAGGAGAAGAGGTAGAGGAAGCTTGCCATTATATATTCATGGAATGTTACATTAAAAAATGAGACTCACTCATAGCTTACCTCAAAGAGATGGACTAGCATGAGGGTGTTGCCTAATGTGCTCTTAGTGGCTCCCCTTTGGGCTTGGTGATCTAGAGTGCTCTCATGTGCTTGTGATTATGTTTCTTTACATCTCCATGGGCACCTTATATAGCCTCCATGAGGGATTATATTAAGCTAATTTCCTTGATTAACACAATCCTAGATTATGTATTGTATCTTTGATAATATGGAGAATAGTGGATGGGACAAGTTCCCACCTTGGTCATGATGTAAGAAGCCAAGGGTGGTGGTAGAAAAGCTAGAGAAAGGAAGCTAGATTACAAGAGGTGGGTGCCTAAAGCACATTATTATAATATATTTACAAGAAGGATAAAACGGGAAGTTGATATGATAAGGGTGAAAGAGAGAAGAAAATTGCATGCAACCAATAGTCTGTGCCTTCCTAACTTCAAATCGATGAAGAATCTGAAAAAAGTTTCTTCTGCAACTTTGTAGACCAGGTCAAAACCAGTTGAGCAACATGGAAATGTTCTTGAAATTTGATTTTTTCATTGGGATTTATTAAAATTATTAAAAAATAATTTCAAAAGCTGCTTTGAATTTAATTCATTATATAGATATAAGCGTGTGACAGAGGGGTTCCATGCTTGTAAGCTTTTGTGTAAGATCCAAATGACACCATGATGTGGACATTAACTTGTGTACAAGGTTGAGGTGTCCTGTAATGATGGTGGTAGATACCAAATCTTGGTGATGTAGGTGTTGCATTGAGATGTACAACATTGGTGCCGCACTTGTGATGCTTGCCAAAAGGCCAAACCAAGGAAGCTAGTGCTTGAGGAACAAAATCCCATAACTACATATGGTCCATTTGAGAAACAGGGGATTGATGCAATAGGGTCACTTCCATGAACTCAGTCTGGCAAGGAATACATCATAATGGGTGTGGAGTACATGACAAGGTGGGCTGAGGCTTCAACAACTAGTAGGATCACGACCCAAGAAGTGGGAAAATTTGTGTTTGAAAACATTTGTTGTAGGTTTGGCACACCTTTAGACATTATCTCTAACCGGGGTAATGGTTTGGTCAAAAAGGTGAATTGCAAGGTTTGGCACACCTTTAGGCATTCTACTCCCTACTACCTACAGTATAATGGTTTGGTCAAAAAGGTGAATGGGCTGATTTGTAAGATAATTACCAAGCAAGTACACATGCACCCCAAGCACTGGGATAAAAAATTTAGTGCGACTCTTTGGGCCTACATGGCTTCATTCAGAACCTCGTTTGCATATACTCCATTTCACCTTGTTTATGGCCAAGAGGATTTTCTTCCTATAGAGGTAGAACTGGCAAGCTTATGCATTTTAGTAGCCAGTCGAGAGAAGAATCAAGATAAGAAGATAGAGGAAAGGATCTTGGATCTAGAGAGGCTAGAGTTAGACAGAGAAGTAGCAGTCCAACACTATTCTATGCAGGTTGAAGAGGGCGACTGGGGTTGTGCCGGTGAGGGGTTCCCATCAGGTTGGTCAGGGAAGATATCGACCGAGACCCGAATGGTGTAGTCCCTAGCCGCAGTTGTTTCAAGAATGCTTTTAAACAATTCATCGAATTCCCACTTTTTTCTAGCTTCCTTCTCCTCTTTCGAGCACCTGGTGCTCGAGCGTCTAGTGGGGGCATGCACAATCAATGTTGCTACACCCAGGGTGCTCCCTTGAGCCTTCGTCCTCTTGGCTTGGGGAGTTTTTGTCCTGCGTCCTAGGTAGTGTCTCTTGGTGCCTCTTTTCGGCGTGTACCTCTTTAGAGTAAGCACGTAGCATTCTGGTGGAGGCGCTAGTGCCTTATTCTCCCTCCGACGACGGAGAGGTTCCTTGCAGGCCAGCTGCATCGCGTGCTCTATGATAGTTACTGTGGGGGAATTTGCAAAATGTGAATCAAGGTTAGGCTTTGAGGCAAGATAGAATTATTTACATGAAAGGGATTAAATAGTGGATTATTAAGCGCATATGACGAGGAGGGGTGAGGTGAGGCATGAAGTGTTTGTTGTAGAGGGATGGACCCATGATGATATTTGTCCTGCTTCGACTGCGGAGCGTATTCCAGCCATTACCAGATCTTGGCTTATGCTAAGTTGCATCCCCGACCTGATGGTAAAGAGAATATTCCCTGAAATATTCCCTAGCCGACTAGTGGAGGCTCATATGGTAGGTCGGCGGTCATGCCAACCTAACTGCCTTCATGGGCTATAAAAGCTAAACCCCTTCACAACCATCGATCATCTATCTTTCACCCAGTCAGAGTTGTACGAGCTAGCCTTAAACTCTTCACCTATCTTCTATCTAGATCGCCATCTAAGCTTCATTGTGAAAGCGCACGGGTGGACAGAGCCATCTTTGTATCAGTTGTTTGGATCTAAAGAAATTTTCTAATTCTCCTCTTATCTGTTGTGTACTCTCTATCTCTATCTCTTTCTCAGATTCTGTTCACTGCACTATGTAATTTTTTACACTCTTTGAGACTGTCAATCGCTCCTCTAAGGCTGTCATAATTTGGGCTCCTAGTTCAGCCATTGTAACACGATTTTTAAACCAATGCTTTTCAAATTGACTTTGACCCTTTGATTTTTGCTTTAGTTACTCTATCTCTAAGAAATTTGGTTAGCATAGCACATAATTGAATGTCACAATTAAGCATAGTTCGTCGACTTCCTCATTAGAAATGAATCACATGCATTCATTGTAGGAGCTTGGTGCTCGTCAAGATGTTCTTGCTCTTCCCAGGATAGGGGAAATGACAAGTATTCTTAAAGCTTCTCCCTAGGGAATGCGCACATGTCTGCTAGGACGTAGACATGTGGGAACACTTTGAGCCTAGCATCCAACTCAGTTAAGCATTTTGCAACACTTCTATGTTCGATGAGGGCTTGCTCAGCTGCTATCTTATGCAAGGTTTTAGGAGTTTCCCTAAATTTTAGGATAGCTGGGGGCTCAAGCCTAGATAAGAAAGATTGGACAATTCTAGATTGCTTATGCTCTTGGGCTTTCCATGTTTTTCTTGAGGCCTTGCTGCTATTTGTGTCCAGGTTCTCCTTGGATGTGACCAGTATAGTCTTGTCACCCTGTTGTGACAGTGTTGTATCCACTCTTGATTGGTCAATGCAAGTTCTATTGTTGGTGAATTGAGTGTTGCAAGCAACTGTTGATGGTAATGGTTGCTTTGATTTTTCAGAACACATGGATGTGTCTGAGGTTTCACCGCTTTTAGGAGAGATGGCAATAGGCTTATTGGTAGATGGACTCGACGCTTTATTCCTTAGCTCATTAGCGCTCTTGGTCTCAATCTTCTTGGTGTCTACAGGCACTAGCAATTGCTATTGTTTTCTCCTCTTTTTCTTGGGCAATTGTGGTGCATCCTTTAAGGTTTCACGACCTTGAATGAGGTCAACCGTTGATGTATTTGGTTGGGCCTCAAATTCTCTTTCTCTAGTGTGTCCTTGTGGGGCATGGCTACGGTCTGCTGAATAGCCTTGCTAGGTTGATTTATCAGATATGCCCTCTCCTTGGCCACCTCTTTGAGAGATCTCTCCTCCAGCCTAGGCTTTAGGTGCTTTGGCAATGCCAAGGGTGTCAAAGATGTTGGTTACAACACCTCTTTCACAGGTGAATAGCCAAGGACGCCTTCCACCAGAGGTGTCGTCACGGCCAAAGGCTATGACTGCTGTGATTTCTGATTGGAAGTAGTAATGGCTAGTTCAGTAGACTAGTTTACTATTAGTAGATTGCAGTGTCAAGTCCTCAGGCAGATTTTGGAAGTGGTTGTATCTTTTGTTTCCCTTTGAGCATTCACTTGTGCAGATCGAGCCTCAATTGATCTAGTCACATTAGATTGCACAGTCATATCCTTGGGCCGAGAGCTTCGGGTGGTGTCATGTCCCACCTCTTGGACATCTGGAAGCTTAGATGAAGATAGAGATTGGGATTGAGTGGCTGCACTTGATGACTGTTGTTGTGCTTCTTGTGTCCGTTTAGGGAAAGAGAGTGTAGGAGACTTGGCACTCCTAAGTGGCTTTGACACTAACTGGGAGATTTTCTCGTGGCTGTTAGATGATTCTACCATGTGCATTGTTGAGTATATAACCTTACCATGAGCAATGTTGTGCCTATGGTGCTTGTTATCCACTTGGGAAATCAAAGGCTCCTTGGGCACTAGTGGCTTTTGTGTACCCTCAACGATTACATCTGATATCTGCTTGTCTAGCATGCTAGGCTGAGGATCTACCCTTTGAATAGTCCCATTTGGTTTCTTAATTTCGATCGTGAGGGACTCGGTCACTCCAATGTTTTTGACTCAAAACTTGGTTTTTCGTTTAGATTTCCTCCTGTGCTTCCCTACTTTTGGTACAATCTGGCTTTTATCTCACAGAGGTGGTTTAGTCGGGGCCTTTGGTACCAAAATCCATCAGTTACTTGCATAATACCCTTGAGCATATAGCAACACTTTGGATATCCATCGTGGCATTGTGCAGATATCTACTCCATTCTCCTCTATTGGACAGTAGACCAGTTCCACTATCCCATCCTCCATCAAATCGCGCACATAGTGATACTGGATCTCTATATGTTTGGTACGTGTATGAAACACTGGATTTTTGGCAATGGCGATGCAACTCTGATTGTCACATCTCAGCACAGTTGGTTCTTCATCCTGCACTCCCATATGCCATAGAATCCTTCTCAACCATACGGCCTCACATGCAGCAAAACAAGCTGCCTTGTACTCTGCTTCGATAGAAGACAATGCCACTGTTTTCTTACTAATCCAAGAGAAAATTCTTGAACCCAAAGAGAAACAATAACCAGAAACTGACTTCCTGGAATCAATGTCTCCTGCCCAATCTGAGTCACAGTTCCCCACAAGAGAAGTTCTGAAACTGTATGTGATACCATAGTCAAGAGTTTTCTTCAAGTATCTGAGCACCCGCATCCCAGCCTTCCAATGACTCTCATGAGGTTTGTTTGAGAACCTGCTCAAAACACCAATAGCAAAACTGATATCTGGTCTGGTGTTGCACAAGTAGATCAGACTGCCAATCAACCTCCTATACCTCCCAATGTCTGCTAGTGCTGATGTATCCTCAACGGATAACTTTGCATTCACCTCCATAGGTGTAGCTATCTCCTTGCACTCGGTCATGCCAAATGCCTTCAAGATCTCCCATGCATACTTCTTCTGAGAGATGAAGATCTTTCTTGGCTCTTGCCAGACTTCAATCCCCAAACAATAGTGCAGCAATCCCAAGTTTGTCATTTCAAACTCAGAACTCAAAGCCTTTCGAGTTTGGTTGATCATATCTTCATAGTCACCTGTAATAAGAAGGTCGTCCACATATAGGAAAATCACTACAGACTTTTTACCATCCCTCTAAACATACAAGTTAGCACCTGAGGCACATCTTTTGAAGTTTAGGTTTAAAAAGAACCTATCTATCCACTGGTACCATGCTCTGGGGGCTTGTTTCAGCCTATACAATGCCTTCTTCAATTTACACACTTTGTTCTCAGAATGGGGGACCTCAAACCTTGGTGGCTGAGCCACGTACACCTCCTCCTTGAGGCCACCATTTAAGAATGCTGACTTAACATCCATTTGGTACACTAGCCACTTCGTGTGGGCAGCCACTGCAAGTACCATGCGAATAGTGGTCATTCTGGCAGTTGGGGCAAATGACTCTTGAAAATCAAACCCTTCAACTTGTGAAAATCCTTGGGCAACCAATCTAGCTTTGTACTTTTCTAAGGTACCATCAGCCTTGTACTTTACCTTCTAGATCCACTTGGTGTCAATAACCTTCGGCTTTGCTGGTCGATCCACTAGCTCCCAAGTGTCATTCTTCATTATGCTGTCATACTCCGCCTGCATAGAAGCCTTCCATGATGGATATGCAAGTGCTTCTTCTAAGTCAGTTGGCTCCTTTACTTCTCTCATAATCTCAACCATCAAGGCCATATTGACTACGTGAGCAGAAGCCCTCCTTTGCTCCTCTATTCTCTGAGACCTCCTTGGTCCGTCTGCCTTCTCCTCAACAGATGTAGGCATAGGATTATTGTGGTCATAGAGCTGCTTCACCCAGCGCGGAAATGGCTTTTCCAATGGGGTGATGCCAGGTTGGTGAACTTTTTCCTCATCATCTGAAGATGATGCTTCCTCCTCCTTAAGGATAGGGATAGCTCTTGGGACAGGTTCATAGTGGACTACTTCTTCGCTTGATGATAAAGTGGAAGAACTTGCCTTCTCCTCCTCCACTGTATGCGACTCCTCCTTGAACACCACATCACGGCTCGTGATGATCTTCTTTGCCTCTTGCTCATATAATTTGTAAGCCTTCTGCTCATCACTATAACCCAAGAAGATACATTTTCTGCTTTTTGGTTGTAACTTGTTTCTCTTCTCATCTGGAACATGTGCATAACATTCACATCCAAAAATTCTGAAATGTGAGACAGATGGTTTCTTACCAGTGTAAGCCTCATGAGGTGTTTTTCCCTTGAGAGCCTTTGTATAGCTCCGATTTAGAATGTAGACTGCAGTATTAACAGCTTCAGCCCAAAAATGGTTAGGCAATCCCTTGCCCTTTAGCATGCATCTTGCCATCTCCACAATGGTGCGGTTCCTGCGTTCCACAACATCGTTCTGCTGAGGTGTGTGAGGCGTCGTCAATTGATGCTTGATCCCTTTGCTCTTGCAAAAGCCTTCAAACTCCTTTGAGTTGAACTCACCACCACCATCTATTCTAAATTTCTTCACACTTTTCCCTGTTTCATTCTCAACAAGTATTAGCCATTCTTTAAACTTACCAAAAGCTTGAGCCTTATCACGAAGGAAGTACACCCACATCTTCCTACTGTAGTCGTCGACAATCAACATAAAATAAGAAGATCCCCCCAAGGCCTGTGTAGGCATCTTACCACACAAGTCAGCATGCACCAAATCTAGAGGAGCCTGTGCTCTATTCTTGCTTTCTTGTGGAAATGCCTTTCTTTGTTGCTTGCCCATCATACAAGCTTCACATGGTTCCTTCAATTCAGTTGCTGTAGGTAGGTGAGCAACCATACCTTGCTTTTGCATCTCCTTCAATACTGCAAATCCGATGTGTCCAAACCTTTCATGCCAAAGCTTACTTGTGCCCATTCCAGCGGTGGCTGTAAGAGCACTTAGCTCATACAGGTTGTTCCTTCTTTCTCCTTTTCCAACAATTGTGCCAGCACTATCAAGAATTTTTGCACCTATCTTTTTGAACCTCACTTCATGACCAAGATCAGTTATGGCAGCATAACTGATAAGAGATTTCTCCTGATTTCGGAAACATACAACACATGATAGTCTTGATGATAGATGCACCTTGAATGACACTGCATAGACGACCCAAGAAATTAGTGGAGAATCCACATCTAGTCGTGTAATTGGGGATTCAAGGGCATGTATCGAAAGGCTTAAATTTACAGGCCAAGACCTGGAAGACGAAGACATAGTACCGCCTGCTTATCTTAGGGTCAAACTCACTGCAAAAAGGGAGCACTGTGTCGACGCTCTCATCGACGAAGGAGATGATTTTAATATCTTAACCTATGAAGCATGGACCCTACTAGGCCAACCAAAGCTCACACCAACTAATGAAACTCTTAACCCTTATGGGGGACTCCCACAAACACTTATAGGGAAGTGCAAAATCCTTGTAACCATTGAAACAAAAAGCTTGCCTATCCTATTCCATGTTCCTCCAAATAGTGCTAATTGTGGAAAAGAAACCCTCTTAGGATGACACTTCAAAAAGGCAACAAAGTGTGAGGAAGCTTTTTGACTTCACCATTTGCAGCAACAAAAGAAATAGTACATGTGCTCGCAACAGGGCATTTAGCATCATTTCCAACCGTCACAGTGATGGATTCTTGTAGAGGCTGCATAGAACTGTATAGACCTTTCTTGTTGGTCATGTGACGGGAGGCCCCACTATCCAACACCCATGAGTCAGTGGTAGATTCTTATTGCGCCGAGGAGCACACTTCCTCAATGGTTGCCATGAATAATTCCAACTCTGCTTCAGCCGTATTGGCTGTCTCTTTCCCTTTACTTTTAAGGGTACCATTCTTTTCATCTGCCTTCTTGACATGACAATCTGCAATTGCATGTCCTTTCTTCTTGCAGTAGAAGCACTCTCCTTGAAACTTCTTCTTGCTGCCCTTCTTCTTTTTGTCACCATCATTTTTGGTGGAGGAAACACCTTTGCCTTTTGCATTGGTAGAGAATGCAGCATCTCCATTGTTGCTTCCTTCTCGGGCTTTCAGCCTCAACTCCTCTCCATTAATAATGCACAAAACTCCTCAAAAGTCAAAGCTTGAGGTCTCACCTGAGTATTAAGGGTAGTTACTAGTCCATCAAACTTTTGTGGAAAAATCCGAAGACACCTCCGAGCTAGCTCTTCGCTAGTCTTTTGTATCCCAGTGCCAGGTCCCGCAGATTCTTAATCCGAGTGATGAATGCTTCAACCGTCTCTCCTTCAGCAAACTTCTCCACTGCAAGTTGATTCTCTAAGTTTTGAATCCTTGTTTGGTTTCGTGTTTCATACTGACTCCTTAGTACATTCCAAGTCTCTGACGCTTTGGTTGTATGCTGAATCAAAGTCAAAACACTGTCAGAACAGCTTGTAACTAAGGCACACAATGCATTTGCATTCCTTCGTTTCCAAGCTCGTAGAAGATCTGCATTCGGAGGAATCATCACACTAGGATTTGATGGGTTGGGGGTAGGCTGTGGTTTTGCGTCACTCCCCAGCACAGTCTCCAGAAGCTCATAAGAATCAAGGATAGTTGTAATTTTGAACTTCCACAAGGTGTAATTTGTACCATCTAACTTGCCTTCGCTGAAGGTTGGTGGTCGAATCCTCAGTGTTTGAATAGCCGGTACAGCAACACCACCTCCTGCACCGCTTCCGAAAGTCGACGTAGTTTCTCTTTGCTATTGAAGCCTTTGCCTCTTGGACACTCTCCGATCTTTAGAGCCCCCTGGGCTCTGATACCATGTAAAATATTACACGGCGCAACAAACAGAATCTGAGAAAGAGATAGAGAGTACACAATAGAAAAGAGGAGAATTAGTAAATTCTTTAACTCTAAACAACTGATACAAAGATGGCTCTGTCCACCCATGCGCTTCCACTGTGTGAAGCTTAGATGGCGATCTAGACAGAAGATAGGTGAAGAGCTTGAGGCTAGCTGGAACAACAACTCTAACTGGGTGAAAGATGAGTGATGGATGGCTGCGAAGGGGTTTAGCTTTTATAGCCCGCGAAGGTCGTTAGGTCGGACCTACCATATGAGCCTCCACTAGTCGGCCAGGGAATATTCCCTTTACCATCGCGCCAGGGGCGCTGCCCCTGGACCCCCACCAGGGGGGCCGCTGGCCCCCCTAGGACCCCCCAGCCAAGGGCCACTTCCGCGGCCCCCGGACCCCACAATAGGGGCCCCTTTTAACTCCCTTACACCGCAACTCGATGCAATGCGCCTTGAGTTGCTACCAGCTTAACCACTCCGTGTAACCCAAAGATTAGACCCACAACAATCACCTTTTTGCCATCCGGTCACATAGACCTCATCTGATATACAAGTCAGGACTCAACCAATGTCCCGACTCACATTTGGCTCCTCCTCATAATGGGGGCCTTACAACTTTGAGCACCATGGATCATTGGTAGCACCTAATGAGGATGGGGCATTGATCATATCTAACAAGATCTTGAAGGCATTTGGCATGACCGAATGCAAGGAGATAGCTACACCTATGGAGGTGAATGCAAAGTTATCCGTCGAGGATACATAAGCACTAGCAAACATTGGGAGGTATAGGAGGTTGGTCGGCAGTTTGATCTACTTGTGTAACACCAGACCAGATATCAGTTTTGCTATTGGTGTTTTGAGCAGGTTCTCAAACAAACCTCATGAGAGTCATTGGAAGGCTGGGATGCGAGTGCTTAGATACTTGAAGAAAACTCTTGACTATGGTATCACATACAGTTTCAGAACTTCTCTTGTGGGGAACTGTGACTCAGATTGGGCAGGAGACAGTGATTCCAGGAAGTCAGTTTCTGGTTATTGTTTCTCTTTGGGTTCGGGAATTTTCTCATGGATTAGTAAGAACCAGCCAACAGTGGCATTGTCTTCTACCGAAGCAGAGTACAAGGTAGCTTGTTTTGCTGCATGTGAAGCAGTATGGTTGAGAAGGATTCTATGGCATATGGGAGTGCAGGATGAAGAACCAACTGTGCTGAGATGTGACAATCAGAGTTGCATCGCCATTGCTAAAAAATCCAGTGTTTCATGCACGCACCAAACATATAGAGATCTAGTATCACTATGTGCGTGATTTGATAGAGGATGGGATAGTGAAAATGGTCTCAACAGAGGAGAATGGAGCAGATATCTTCATCAAAGCACTTACGAAGGATCTGCTTCAAGTTCATCTTCAGAGACTCCGCATTGGGTCGAGGAGATAGTTCACCTATGGGTGGATATTGAGGAAAATCCAGTGTTTCATGCACGCACCAAACATATAGAGATCTAGTATCACTATGTGCGTGATTTGATAGAGGATGGGATAGTGGAACTGGTCTACTGTCCAACAGAGGAGAATGAAGCAGATATCTTTACCAAAGCACTTACGAAGGATCTGCTTCAAGTTCATCTTCAGAGACTCGGCATTGGGCCAAGGAGATAGTTCACCTATGGGTGGATATTGAGGGGGGGTGTTAGATATGATCAATGCCCCACCCTCATTAGGTGCTACCAATGATCCATGGTGCTCAAAGTTGTAAGGCCCCCATTATGAGGAGAAGCCAAATGTGAGCCCGGACATTGGTTGAGTCCTGACTTGTATATCAGATGAGATCTATGTGACCAGATGGAAAAAAGGTGACCGTTATGGGTCTAATCTTTGGTTTAGAAGGAGTGGTTAAGCTGGTAGCAACTTGAGGCGCATTGCATCGAGTTGCGGGGTAAGGGAGCTAAAAGGGGCCCCTATTGTGAGGTCCGAGGGTTGCAAAAGCGGCCCCTGGCTAGGGGGTCCTAGGGGGGCCAGCGGCCCCCCTCGCTAGGGTCCACGGCAGCGCCCCCGCCCCATGGTAAAGGGAATATTCCCTAGCCGACTAGTGGAGGCTCATATGGTAGGTGGGTCAGCAGGCCGACCTAACAACCTTCGCGGGCTATAAAAGCTAAACCTCTTCACAACCTCGATCACTCATCTTTCACCCAGTCAGAGTTGTTGTTCCAGCTAGCCTTAAGCTCTTCACCTATCTTCTGTCTAGATTGCCATCTAATCTTCACACAGTGGAAGCGCATGGGTGGACAGAGCCATCTTTGTATCAGTTGTTTGGAGTTAAAGAATTTACTGATTCTCCTCTTATCTGTTGTGTACTCTTTATCTCTTTCTCAGATTCTGTTCACTGTGCCATGTAATATTTTAGAGGGTCACATACTTAGGGATGTTTGGAGATATGTTTGGACTAGCCTTGGCTTGAGGAGGTGGCTCACTCATCAGTTAAAATGTTCTGCCATGGTGGTCCAATTCTGGGAGTTGGACCGTCCGAGTCTAGGTGGTCCGAGTGGATCGGGTGGTTTGAGTCTCAAAATGGGTCCTACTGCCACGTTGCAGGGTCTGAGTGGCAGAGTTGGATGATCGGACCGGGTGGTCCAAGTCTAAGGTGGTGCATCCGAGTCAAACGGTCCGATTGGTAGAGTGGTCCAACTAGTAGACTGTCCGACTCTAAGAGTTGGACAGTCCGAGTGTCCAATTTTGGGACTCGAACATCTGTAGCCTGGTCCCACTGCATTTGCCATGGTGCAGTCATAAGGGTGCGAATGACGAATACTATGCGTGAGGGTCTTGGTACAAGCTCCAATTTTCCAGATCAAACAAGCACAACTCAAAGAAGGTCAAGGAATGCCTGGAATTGCTGGGCGACAGTAAAATGACCGGATCGAATCCCTTCTATATCTACACTCACAGTCTCTCTCTCAAGCTCTCTCTCTCAATGTCTGACTGCAAAATGAGGCTTCCCCTGACCTTTTGAGCCTCTTATTACCTTGCTCAAGTCTCCTTCAACCTTATGGTTGCCCCTCTTGCACCCATCTACTCAAGATTTAGATTTTATGTCCCTTTCTCCCTATTTTCAGCCTGTTTTCAGCAGCAAAAAACCCTTCTGTTTTCCTTGTTTCCTTGTCCTAATCCTACCCTAATGCAACAAAAATAAAAAACATTGCTAAGGTTGATTTAGCTACTGGCCTACTCAGCAACTGTCAAGAATCATGTGGTGGGGGGACTTGCTTGAGCTGCTGCGCTAAACACACACTATATACACAAGAGGAAGCTCACTCAAGAATATAAGAAAAGAGATAGAGGCCAAAACGTTTTCTTGCTGGTTTTTTCTTCTTCGTCCACACACTATAAAATAGTATAGATAAGATACAACATAAAGGAAAGTGGCCTACTAAGTCAAATAGTACATAATCGACTACACTAATCGACTTGCGCTATGACTTTGCGAGTTGTAGGTAGGTGTAACAAATTGAATATAATAAGTGATAATTCAGTGGCCATGTGAGTATCATAATGACCACCAATGTGCTAAGTGTAGATGTGCGAACTCATCTAACCAAGCGGTCCATCATCAATGTCCGCACGTGCTGAGCTTGCCATCTCAACACTCCCCCTCAAGCTCAACTCTATCTTTGCAACTCCAAGTAAGCTTCGGAACTTTCGAAGCTTCTCTGCTCCCCCTCAAGCTCAACTCTATCTGTGCAACTCCAAGTAAGCTTCAAAACTTTCGAAGCTTCTCTGCACCCAATGCCTTTGTGAAAATGTGAGCTATCTGATCATGTGTGCTGACATATACCAAGTCAATCTCTCCTGCAAGTACCTTCTCTATCACAAAGTGGTAGTGAACCTCAATATGTTTTGTCCTAGCATGGAACACTAGATTCCTAGCTAGCTGTATGCTGCTCATGTTGTCACAATGAATGACAACTGGACCATCTCCCTGCACATCCAAATCTACTAATAACTTTTGCAACCATACCACCTCACATGCTGCCATAGTAGCACCTCTGTACTCAGCCTCTGTACTCAATAAAGCAACTATAGGTTGCTTTTTGCCGCTCCATGTAACTACTGCACTACCAAGAGAAAACATGAATCCACTTGTAGATCTTCTGTCTAACATGCTACCAGCCCAATCTTCATCTGTGTATCCAAAGATCTGTACATCCTTACTACCTGCCTAATAAAAAAGTCCATAATGTAAAGTGGACTTCATATACCTCAATATACATCTAACTCATCCAAATTAGGCTTTCTATACATCCAAATGAGGCTTTCTAACTGCATCCAAATGAGGCTTTTTAGTCATAAAAAATTCCATAATGTAAAGTGGACTTCACATACCTCAATATACATCTAACTGCATCCAAATGAGGCTTTCTAGGCATCTATATAAACTGACTGAAGACAAGGCCAACATCATAGCTCAAGTCTGGCCTTGTGATAGTCATGTAAATCAAACTCCCTACTATCCTCCTAAACATAGTAGGGTCTTCTATCTCATCCCCAACGTCGGCACTCAACTTCACATTTTGCTTCAGTGGTACTGAAACAGGCTTGCATGCTATCATACCATACTTGGATAACATATCCAAGCCATACATAAAGTGAGTGATCAGCATCCATCGGAAATACAAAATCCAATATTGACAAGATACTCTCCAATCTTGTCAGACCATGCTCTAGGTGCTTGCTTTAGCCCATAGAGTGCCTTCTTTAACCTGCACACATATGTGGGATGCTCTAAATCCTCATAACCTGTTGGCTGCTCCATATACACTTCTTCTTGCAATTCACCATGAAAGAAAGCATTCTTAACATCCATTTGTTGCAAACTCCAACCTTTGGCTGCTTTGACAAGGCAATCACACATCTAACAGTTGCCATCCTAGCAAATGGACTAAATGTCTCTTCATAATCTATGCCATATATTTGAGCATATCCTTTTGCAACCATCCTAGCTTTATACCTGCTAACTAAACCATCTGCATTATGCTTGACTTTGTAAACCCACTTACAGCCAATATCTTTCTTACCCTTAGGTAAGGGCACCAAATCCCAAGTCTTATTGGCTTCTAATGCAGCCATCTCCTCATCCATTGCTGCATCCTAATGAGCATGACCAACAACATCTTCAAAACAAGTGGGCTCAACATCCTCGACTGGTTTCACCATATAAGCATAATGGTGAGTTGCATAACCTTCAAAACCAAATCTTTTAACAGGGTATCTGACCCTGCTAGATCTGCGTACCACCGGATCACTCAATGGAGCCTTTACATTACTATGAGCTCTCTGTACACCTGGCGTCCTGACTGAAGGAATGCCAAGCTCATCATCCAAACTCTCTAAACCTCTAGAATCTCCATCAAATCCCAAATGACTGGTAGATGCATCATTACCATCCAACACTTTCTTCTTTTCTTTTTCCTTCCCTGTAACACTTATAGATCCACTTAAAGATGTGGGGCTACTCCTTAGTCTCCCAGACCAAGGACTCACTGTAGGTATAGTACTAGACGATGTTTCTGGTCCACTAAGACTTCGTGATTCTTGTTTATCTTTTTGCACATAGTTGTCCTGATCATTATCATCATCCAAAACATCACCAGCAGGTGTATACCAACTTCCCATCTCATCAAAGATAACATCCCTTCTCACTCTAAACTCACCTCTCAGGGTTATAACAGCAATATCCTTTCTACTCTAAAGAGTATCCAATAAAAACACATTTTTCTGCCTTTGGATCAAGCTTCTTCCGTAGCTCA
This sequence comes from Lygodium microphyllum, assembly GCF_053477565.2. Lineage (NCBI taxonomy): Eukaryota > Viridiplantae > Streptophyta > Polypodiopsida > Schizaeales > Lygodiaceae > Lygodium > Lygodium microphyllum. The sequence goes on from NC_141144.1 coordinate 135,043,407, forward strand.
TCTAGCACATGAACATATGCAACACAACCAAATACCTTCAAGTGCGATACATTGGGCTTCTTGCCAGTAGAGCATTTTTCAGGAGTCATCCCATGAACTATAGATGTGGGAGTTCTATTTATAATGTAAACAACAGTATGGATAGCCTCAAACCAAAAATGTTTCGGCATATTCTTTTTAGCCATTAATGCCTGTGCAACTTTTGCAATATGCCCGTTTTTTCTTTCTGCAACACCATTTTGCTGTGGGGTATACCTGCAACAAGTAAATTGCCTCTTTATCCCATGAGTCCTCAAGAAGCCGTTGAACTCATTAGAGAGGTACTCTCCCCCTCCATCTAATCTCAAGCACTTTACTTTTAAGCCTGTTTCTATTTCAACAGATGCCTTAAAAGATTTAAAGTGCTCAAACACATCACTTTTTTCCTTCATAAAGTATACCCATAACTTCCTTGAACAGTCATCAATAAATGTGACAAAGTATTTGCTGCCACCAAGAGATACATTGTGTGTAGGTCCCCAAACATCTGTATACACTACATCAAGTATTTTTCTACTCACTTCTCTATCATGTGAGAAGGGTTGTCTTGCCTGCTTACCAAACTGGCATGCTTCATAGACTTTATGCAATTCTGCAACTCTAAAAGAAGGCAACCCTGTAACAAATCCTCTGGACTGCATTAATTTCAGCCTTTGCACATTTGCATATCCAATACGTTTATGCCATATTTCAATATCTGCAACTACTCATTTTCCTTTAGCATACATAGCAGTATCCATTGTAGGAATTCTAGCATCTAAAGTGAACATTCGACCAACTCTACTTCCTTTTGCAACCAACCTTCACTTATCATTAAAGTCTTCTATAAAACAACCTTTTGCATTGAATCGGACCTGCAACCCCTGCTCTACCATTTGGCCAATAGATACTAGATTCTTTGTAATTGATGGCACATGTAATATATCTGTCAGACTCTTTTTCTGGCCATCATACAAGGACAAGGGAACCTTTCCAATGTATGAAATTGGGTGGCATGAATCATCACCCGTCTGCACATAACCTGGGTTTTGTAAGTCATGCATCTCTCAAACCATTCAACATGACTGGTTATATGATTAGATGTGCCTAAATAGACATACCATACATCATCATGTGTCCCCTTTCCTGTAACTACATTCATCATATGCTATATAACAAATAGATGCTCATTTTTGTCTTCATTCTGTCTTGAAGACGATGCATAATTTCCTTGTTGCAATTTACCACTGCGAATATCATTCTTCTTTACATAGCAATGGGTTGCAATATGGCCTGTTTTGCCACAATAATGGCAAACAATAGCAGAATTTCCAGAGCCTCTATTCTGCCATCCACCTCTTCCTCTAGAGCTCCCCCTACCTCTAAAGTTTCCTTTGCCTCCAGAAACCTGCATTTCACCAAACTATTGATTGAACCTGTTTTGCTGGTTATCACTAGCATGTCCCATACCACGGCCTCTCGAAGAGGATCTTCCATGTCCCCTTCCAGAACTGGAGTAAAATGCTTGGACCTATTCACCATTTCTTTCAGACAAATCACCCTGCATATTGATCTCTTCAGTAATCATGAGAGAGATCAGCTCCTCAAAATCTGGAAATGGCTTCCGTACACATATACTGAAGTAACAAATGCTCCTCACCTTCAACACATACTCATTGACAGACATTTTCCCTTTCTTCAAGGCATTTAACTCTTGCTTGAGTTGAATCTTTCGTGCCTTTGTATTTACTGAAAACATGCTCTCAAAAATTGTCCAAGTTGGACTATGCAGATAGCCAGTACATCACCTTTTTGTCTTTCGCATTCCACTCTTTCCATACTTTTAACTCATTTGGAGTCGGAGGGATACCCAGTTCTGGCTCCTTTTCTTCACCTGAAACAAATTCATAAAGGCCCTTTCCTATGAGGAAGTTCGTCACACGGAACTTCCATGAAGGGTAGTTGTTCTTGTCGAGCTTCTCAATAATGGGATTTCCACTGTTCTCTGCCATTATCACAAACAAGGATATAAGCTAGTCTTTTGCAAGGATATAACAAGGATATAATACATCAAGGATATAACACATCAAGCTAGTCTTTTGCAATCTTCCACAACACGTGCACATCAATACACCAATCAACCTTTTTCACTAATTGCTCAATAAGACATGTAATCTGCAACCTGTTTGTAGATAAACCTTATGTTTGCTTCCTGCAAACACCTCAAAAATTACAAATTCGCAATCTGTAACCTTCGCACCTACTTTCAGTCAATATAGCCGAAATCATAGTGTACCCTTAAACTATTGTCCACAACCTTGCGGCTCTAAAACAGGGCTTGAAACGGCCTCAGACGCCCAAAATCACTGCGGGAAAAATACTGAAGGGCTTATTTTCAAAATATACAGTGATTTGCTTACACACCAAATCTCACAGCAGTCTGAGATTTTTGCTCGACCCTGCTTCTGGTGCCTCCACCGGCACTATCTAAGAGAGAGAGTGGAATAATGGGAGAGCTTCTTATACGTTGCTTGCTTGCTCAAAACTTGCTTCTTCTCCTTCACTTTAGCCTTCAAAATCAGCCTCTTTCAGTGGTGCGGCTCTGATACCATGTCAAGAATCGCGTGGTGGAGGGACTTGCTTGAGCTGCTGCGCCAAACACACATTGTATACACAAGAGGAAGCTCACTCAAGAACACAAGAAGAGAGATGGAGGCCAAAACGTTTTCTTGCTGGTTTTTTCTTCTTCTTCCACACACTATACAATGTACACAAAGTATAGATAAGATACAACATAAAGGAAAGTGGCCTACTAAGTCAAACAGTGCATAACCGACTACACTAATTGATTGGCGCTATGTCTTGCCAGCTGTAGGTAGGTATAACAAACTAAATATAATAAGTGATAAGTCAGTGGCCATGTGAGTATCATAATGACCACCAACGTGCTAAGTGTAGATATGCAGACTCATCTAACCAGGCGGTCCATCATCATGTCCGCACGTGTTGAGCTTGCCATCTCAACAACAATAAACCAAAGTACTTACTTGTTCCAAAGATCAAACCACCTAAAACTCCTATCTATCTCAAGCACTGGTTCAGGCTGAAAACCCTAATTCTATGCTCAATTCAAAGCGTGCAGCACTTAAGGCTCAATTCCGTGGGTCTCGACAATAGAACCAAAATGAAGGGAGTTACAAGCTCAACCCCCGAGACCTACGAACTGCTTATTGGTCAAGCATTTCAAGCCGAGCGGCCATGGCTACCTCTCACATAGCCGATGCGCCCTCCCTACCTATGGGATGTAGTGAGCTTACCTTGATACCCGATTGAGTGCCCTCCTCTCCTGTGCATGCCGGTAGCTCCATGATCCTTGAGGCAAGCTCAAGCAACCTCAATCCCTCTCCAACAAGCTCCATCCTCCATAGCTGCGCGAGACAAGAGAAGAGTAGAGAAGAGAAGAATATGAAGAGAGGATGAGATGGGGAGCTTATTCTCCTTGATCCCTCACTCTCACACACTCACTCCCTCACTCCCTCACACTCACTCACTTCCTCTCTCAAGCACAAGCAAGAAGGTAAGAAGAAGAGAAGAAGAAGAAGAAACTTTTTGCCACACACAAGAATGAGATTCTCATTCACTTTTCAACTTTATATACTAAACCCTAAATCCCTTTTGGGCGGTCATCCCCTTATCCCCTTTTCTACGTGGCCGGCCCTTTGCCCCATTGTTCTTCTATCTTCCTAGCTTTCTCCCCACCGCCCAACCACCTTTATAAAATGCACTCTTAAAAGAAATCAAATAAATCATGGTGCGCATTGCACTTTTTTACAAAAGTATTGACTTGCACTTTTTCTCGTGCGCCTTTCTTTGCTTTAGGACTTTCCTGCACTTCTTATGTTTTCACATTCTTCTTGGCATGCCTTCGTCTTCTGTTTCACTTTTGCCTTGGCCTTGTCTTCTACTTTAGATTTTCCAAAATTTTCCACCTTGTTTGTTTGAGGGTTAACACCATCCCATTTGGGTTCTAGTTTACAAGAAAATAGATCACAAGGAGTATCATAGTACAATACCAACATTTGACCCTTCACAAATTTATATTTCTTAGTCAGAAGGGTGTGAAGTGCTTTCATTCTCTTTTTCCCTACCTCTTGATATAATAGAGCCTCCAATCAAATTTCATCAAGATGCACCAAAGAAATAAATCTTTCTTATAATACTTGTACCTCACCCAACAAAAGATTGAGAGAAAATCGCACAGTTGGAAACTCTATTTCCAATTGTAAGACACACTCTTTCCCATGTACAAGCTTGAATGGGGTGTAACGTAAAATGGGCTCGACACTGGCTCTAAGGCTCTAGTCGAGGGCTCCTATGCTAAACCAAAATATCCCACGGCCTTGCGACTAAGAGCGTCAAGAGGCTACACACTGATCTAACCAAATAAGCATTTGTATGGTTTGTAGTCCAATAGACAACCCTTCCCAAACTCCTCACTGGAAGCCCCTACACATATTGGTATTATACACCACATAAAATAAACACATGGAGCACCCTTTTACTAATTACTGTGACCTCTTTATGGCTCTCCTACACCTTAAGGATTGGCCCCCGCAATTGTTTTGCATGGTGGTAATGTTATTATTAAACCAGATCTTCAAAAGTTTAAGGATGAAAATTGTATCTCCAAAAAGCCATCTATTAGTGGAGTGAAGACTGGAAGTTTCCTAGGCTTTCATGGGAGACTTGGTAAGATAAACTCTAGGAATAGTGGCTCAACTATTAGATACAATCAGTGGAAGTCCCTACATAATGCAGTTAAGGATCATGCTCATAATGGATAAGCTCGGAATAGAGAATCCAATGTTTGGAAAACACTAGACAAAGTATTATTTTATTGTGATAAAGCTAAATGTAATGATGATGATGTCAAAGACTTCAAAAACCAATTGAACCTTTTTAAAAAGGCAATGACAGAAGCTTGGGATGATCAACACTTCACTCATTATATGGTAAGAAGTTTGCATATATATGTCTCTCCATTTTCTAACTCATATAAGGTTTTTAAAAATTAACTTTCTTTATTTCTTAACTATGTAGCATGTTTTATACAACCATGCTCCATATTTTACCAAGAAGTATGGATCTCTATCTATCAAGTCAACCCAATGTATGGAAAACTCACATTATCAAGCAAGAAAAAAATACTTTAGACACACAAGACATGGAGGTGGAAGATACAAAGTAAATAGTTGATTAGAGGTCTTCCAATGGTTCTATAGAAAAATTTGACATAAATTCAATGATATCATGTAATACATCGTTTTTGGCAAGGACTATATAAATTGTCACCCAAAGAAGAAAGGATGGATATTTAAACTCTTGTGTAAAGCAAAGATTTTCAAAGTACAAACTAGACAAAGAGATGGAAAAAAATAGATTTCAAGAAACCCTTGATATCTTTTAGTCTGACTCTATTGCAAAAGAGTCTCTAGTTTCAAGAAACTCACTAGGGCATCTAGAGAAATCTTCTGTTTCATCCCACTCAATAAGACCTCTACATTTCAAGAACTCTTGTTTTCTATAGCATCTTGAAAGGAGCTTCAAATTCTTGGCATCTCCTATATGGGAGTGAAAATAAGAGCTAAGAACTCCAAAGTATCTTGCCCTAGATCCATTATATCTAGGCATGAAGCCAAAAACTTATAGCTTCTTCCTTCTCCACCAAAATTATATTATTTGATCCTCTATTGAAAACTTGGGATCCAAGCACCTTGGAAAAAGCTTTCAAAGCCATCATTGGCAAGATTGGATTAAAGCTTGACAACCTGCTATGATAAATTGTAACTATTTGATTATTTAAGCCTCTAATATAATGACCAATTCCTTGACTTTTGCCAAGCTTCAATGGCCTTGAGCCCTTTGCTCTTCCAAGAAAGTTGTTTAGATCTTCAATTTCTATCTTCACAATAAACCACAATAGTATAAAATGTCAATAGATAAATATCCTATAATATTTGTCTATAATCCATAACAAACTCTAATATAAACCTCAATGGATATCTTAAAATTATATTCCATACCTTCAGGTTTTCATCTACTTCAAGAAGACTATCATCGTAAAGATTTATTGAAATTTTTGGTTTCTCCTCTTATGGGGGCTTTAGTTTCTCTTCATACCCTATGTCATCAATACCAAGTCTTTATTGAACTAGTGAGAACTCTTCTTCTATAGGTAGCCCCTCCTTTATAAATTCCACGATCTAACTAATACATGAATGCAAGGCTATAGATGCTGTCTTGAAAATTCTTTTTCTCAACATCACAACTTGCTAGCAAATATTGTTTATAACCTATAAAAGTCTTATTATTTTGGCCCCATCCTACAAGGATTACTAACATAGTAATCTTATCTAAGATCAAAAGGTCTTGAATCTCATTTAGCAATACATATCTCTTTTCATTGATGAGGTAAGTGGGAAATGTTGGGACACAATCAAGAGTACCTTCTTCAATCTCCGCACTCAACTCTATCTCCTTTTCTTCACGTTTGTAATATTCTCACTTTTAAACAAAGCAACATCAAATCCTGCACTATTTGGTTCTTAATATCCTCCTCAAACATTTCCTCCTTCTCTTAAACTCTTTATCTTTACTTACAATATCCTTTGTCTTCTTCTCTTGTATTGTAACTAAAGAATGACTATTTATATATTGAAGATATACAAGAAATTCAATATCCTTATTGACAAGAAGACATTAATGTTGATCATGATGAAAATGAAAATATATGAAGCTGGGAAGAATAATGATTTAGTGTATAAATAATATGGATGTTATGCCATGCCACACTGACATTGGTATAAAATGAGAGGACATGTAATTTTTCACATCTTTTGACACATTAATACAATTACGGTCCTTCTCTCCCATCTTGTTCACAGCTTCTATGGCTTCTCTCTCTTTCCTCTCTTTCTCTCTCCAATTCTAGTATTTCTCTCTCCTCATCACTCACTTTCTCTCTCTTCTGCAGTCTTCTCTCTCCTCTTTCTCTCTCTCTCAAGTCCACTCTTTGACAAGTGGTATCAGAGCATTGGTTTTTTATCCATTTTTTCCTTCTATTTTCAGTCCTATTTTTCCAATCAAAAATCAATTTCAGACAAGTACTGGACAAGACAATGACCAGTGGAGGATTGCAAACCATCTACAGTTAGTAAAAGACTATATATGGAGATCTTCAAGGTCAGATATGGCAAAGGATGGCTAAAGTAGCAGGTCTCCATCAAATTTTATGCAAAACTGGAGGTAACTAGGGTAAAGGAGAGTTAACTGAGCTTAGTTTGGGGTTAAACCGTGGTTACTTTTTCAAAAGAGGTCTTCCTTTCCTCTTTCTTCAAGATTTGGCCAAGCTTTCATGGAGTTCTTCAATAGAGATATTCTCTTTATTTACTGATCCTTGCTCTCCTTCAACAATGGCATGCATAATGGCCTCCTAGGCATCAAATGCTATAGGTTGAACACCATTTTCATGACTAGAGGAACGAGAGTACACTAACCAATTTCTCAACCTAACTTTGTATGTAGAAAGCATCCTTGATGAGGCTAAGTTCCACAAGTACATGTATAGTTTAGAGCCATCTTTATCAGCTGATGTCATGGCACAAAACCCTACTTCTCTCTTTAAGGCTATTGAGCTTGCAGAGTACTATGAAAGAAAATATAGAAGATAATCTTCATTTCAGCGTGGTTTTGGACAGCCAAGGATTGTTTTAAGGCAGGGATAAGTTGGCAACATTTATGGCATCAATCATGTGCCAAGTGCAAGTGTTCCTTTTGATCTAGGTGGAAGTGTTCCTTTTGATCTAGGTGGGACTTGTCATGAGCCACTTGCTACCACTAGTTTTTCTATTTCCATGGATGCTTGGACAAGTTCTAAGAGCCCTAATACACTCTGTATGAAGGGTAACATTCATGGAAAGCTGTGTTTATCCTAATAGATAGTGGCAGTACCCATAGTTTTATGAATAAGTCCATTATGGACAAGCTGAATTGTATTCCCACTGATTTACAACAGCACATTAGAGTTCAAGTGGCCAATGGTGAAGAAGAAATCAGCACACAAGTATACCCACAGGTTTCTTTACAGCTGCCTGGAAATTTTGAAGCAAAAGTAAACTTGATTACTTTGGAAATGGGGTCTATAGACATTGTACTCGGTTGTGATTGGTTGATGACATTAGGCAAAATCACTATGGATCTCTCACAGTTGTATATGGAGTTTATCTTCAATGGACAACTCATCCATTTATAGGGAATTGCCAGTAGTAGATTAGATTTTCAACTTATCACCATTCAAAATTCAAAAAGGAGTACAAGAGACGTTCACAAATATTTATTTTGTATTTGAATAAAGAGATGCATGATCAGCCCAATAATTCAGCAGTCATCCAGCCTTGACAGATCTTCTTGAGGAGTATAGGGACTTGTTTGAGGTGCCTACTTCATTGCCTCCCAAGAGAGCAGTAGATCACCCTATTGATTTGGAGCCCAACTCAAAGACAATCAATAAGCCACCTTACAGATTGTCTAAGTGTGAGTGAGAGGAAGTAGCCAAGAAAATCAAGGAACTTCTTGAGATGGGATTCATTGAACCAAGTTCTTCACCTTATGCATCTCTAGTTTTGTTAGTAAAAAAGAAATATGGATCTTTCATAATGTGCATTGACTATAGGGATCTTAATAAGATCACAGTGAAGAACATGTATTCGATACCCAAGATTGATGATTTGTTTGATGAGCTCAAGGGGGCTCGATTCTTTACGAAGATTGATTTGAGGTCATGTATCATCAGATTCGCATGCGAGAGGGTAATGAAGTCAAGACTACTTTTAGGACTAATCGAGGGCTTTATCATTTCTTAGTGATGCCATTTGGGTCTATAAATGCTCCAGCTACTTTCTAGAGCCTGATGATTAAGATTTTGCAGCCTTTCCTCTTTCAATTTGTCTTGGTTTTCTTTGATGACATTCTGATTTACAGTAAGACTTTACAGGATCACTTAGCACATATGAGGAGGGTTTTTGATGTATTGAGACATCACATGCTTTTTGCTAAGAAGAAGCAATGTTCTTTCATGTAGACGGAAGTGGAATACTTGGGGCATATTGTCAGTGAAAAAGGGATATAGGCTGATCCTAAGAAGGTACAATGTATAAAAGATTGGCCAACACCCACTACTACTACTTCTCTTAGAGGATTCCTTGGTCTATCTTCATTCTATCATCTATTCGTCAAGCATTATGTGGCTATTGCAGCTCCTTTGACTGATAGGTTGAAGAAGGAAGCTTTCTTTTGGGATGCTCTTGCAGATAGTAGCTTCAACCAGTTAAAGGGACTCCTTACTTCTACTCCTATATTAGTATGCCCGGACTTCTCCAAAGAATTTACCATACAATGTGATGCTAGTGGGTGTGGCATTGTGGCTGTTTTGTTACATGAACATGGTGTGATTTCCTTTGAGAGCCGTAAGCTTATAGATAAATAAATGGCCATGAATGTTATGACCAAGAGATGTTGGCTATCTTGCATGCAATAAAGAAATGGCACCATTACATGTATGGCAGTCGATTCAAAGTCCAGAGTGGCCACATGGTTCTTAAATTTTTTCCATACTCAGTCCAATCTTACTCCTAAGCAGTACAGGTGGGTAGTTACACTATAGAATTATGATTTTGACATCACTCATACAAGGGGCAAAGACAATATAGTGGTTGATTCTCTTTCTTGTATGTGGGCTTGCAAAGTTTCAGCCATGACTGTGAACTACATAGTGATTGGATTGAAGAACTATAAGAGGCTTATCTTAAAGATGAAGAATTCAGCCATATTTTTCAAAAATTACAGCAAGGTCTTATGGAAGAAAACTCGCATTATCAGTTTAAAAATGGCCTTATTTGTTTGAAAGGCAAGATTGTCATTCCTTCTACCTCTTCTTTTACACGGAAAACTATGGAGGAACTACATTCTTTGCCTTTAGCTAGACATTTGAGAGTTTTCAAGACCTATGATAGGATCAACAAAAAGTATCTATTGGAAAGTGCTGTGAAAAGATGTCAAGGACTTTGTCATGAAGTGTATGCCTTGTCAACAGAATAAGGACAACACCCATAAGACAGGAGGTTTTTTGCAGCCATTACCTATTCCTACAGGTAAATGGACTCACATTACCATGGATTTCATTACTAGCTTTCGTACTACCAAAAGGAATGGAATAATATATATGTAGTGGTGGATAGACTCACCAAGGCAGCCCATTTCATTCAAACCAAGACCCAGTTTACTGCTTCACAAGTGGCCAGTCAATTCATGGAGCAGATCTTTAGACTACATGGATTACCACAGGTGATTGTTCATGATAGAGACTCAAAGTTCATGAGTAACTTTTGGCAAGCGGTATTCACATCTATGGGAACTAAATTGGCTCCTTCCATAGCCTATCATCCACAAACTGATGGGGACAGACAAAAAGAGTAAATAAATGGTTGGAGACTTATCTTCGCCATTTCTACTATGATGTCCAAAATTCATGGGATTCTTGGTTAGACTTGGCTAAGTTTGCCTACAATAACTCTACTCATGCTAGTATTGGAGTTTCGCTCTTTGAGGCTATGTATGGCTACAAGGTGCCCTTACCCACAGTCATCTTTAATGAAAGGATCAACCCTCATGAAAAGGAAGAATTAGAAAGAATGCAAACCCTTCTTCAGCAATGTAGGATGAATCTTAGGAAAGCTCAAGACCAAATGAAGATGTATGCTGATGACAAGAGGCGCCATTTAGAGTTCCAAGAAGGAGAGTTGGTCTTATTGAAGGTGCCCAAGTCTAGGTACTTTACATTAAAAGATGGATCTAGTAATAAGCTTGCTCACAGATTTTATGGCCCCTATCGGATCCCAAAACACATTGGAGACTTGGCATACAGATTAGAGCTCCCTTCTTCCACAAAGATTCACAATGTCTTTCATGTTAGTCAGCTCAAGCCTTTCTATGGTGATCCAGTTGATATAATTAATGAGCTACCACCTATTGTTGAAGAAGGTCTTATTCAGTACATCCTAGAGGCTGTTATAGGTCAGCATGAGAGGAAGCTTTGATCTCATTCTATCATGGAATATTTGATCAAATGGAGAGGTTTACCACTTGAGGAAGCTTCTTGGAGGCCTGATTCTATATTGGATGAGTTTCCTTTCTTAAGGAATACATTAGTGTGGCTGAAGCCTATTGATTATGGAGCTAGTTTTGGTGCAGACAGGGTCAGAACAACACGTTGTTTTGGAATAATTTTTATTGTGCCTAATTTTTAAAATTAAGCTCCCTACATGGGGTCAAAGCACTCTTCAAGAGCTACGTTTTGATATATGGCACATCTCATTTGGACATTTCAACTAGAAGTTATGGCAGATTTGGTCCAGCAGTCTATTTACACAACAAGTTGTCTACTTCATTTTGAGATTATCAATTGAAGATTTTATGGCTCCATATACTTTTGAAATATTCCTGATCATGTATATAGCTGAGGCCTACTTTTGTTCTTCTATTTTAGTCTATATGTCAGTCATTTTTCATTTATTTTCCCATTTGTAAAGCTGTAAAAAAAACAGAGTAGTACTCTGTTCTACCCACCCTTTTCTAGTCTTTCAAATTTGTTTTTGAGGGCAAAAACCTTTGGGAAGGGATGCAAATAATATGAATGTTATGCCATGTTACACTAACATTGGTATAAAAGGAGAGGACATGTAATTTTTCTCATCTTGTTCATAGCTTCTATGGCTTCTCTCTCTTTCCTGTATTTCTCTCTCCAATTCTAGTATTTCTCTCTCCTCGTCACTCACTTTTTCTCTCTTTTGCAGTCTTCTCTCTCCTCTTTCTCTCTCTCTAGTCCACTCTCTCACATAAAATCTGCTTTCCACTTCTTGAATTCCTCATCAATGAGGCTTAACCTTGTTTACGAAGTTTTTCTAGCTACATTGGTAGCTTCCACTACATCACTATAATGGACAATTCTCTTAATCTCTAGGCCCTACACATGTCTATCATAACACTCCCTATGATCCTTTAGTTTGTCTTCAAGATCCTTCAAGAGCTCTTACAAATCAAAGGGAACATTGAGCATATCTCTGATGTAGTTGAATCTGGATGAATTTCCAATTGCATGAAGGAAATCAAAGAGCTTCTTGTCACATGTATCCTCTAGATCCTCTTTCTCCATTCCCTCTAGATAAATCTTCCTTTTAGTCATCCTAATTACTCACATAACAAAATTTTAAAATAACAATACAAGTTTAGGAATACAAAGAACCAACCCACCTTTGATTATATCCAAATATGTAAGTTAGATTTGTATAAGTCCTAATTGCCTTCAAAAAATAAAAGACCTTGACTCCTGATGACTTGTCAAAAAGTGGCAATACATTTTTCAATCTACACCACTTGGAAAATGCTCTTAATAGGAAAATTTATGAGTTTAGGGCTTATGAAATGCAAGTTTATTAGCCAAACAACAAACCATGTTATCAGCTTTTGCATTTCATTTGGCATTCATGATTTATGAGTTAATGACATATGAAACACAATTATAGATGTCAAAGGAGCTTTTTGGAGTTTTATCCTATTTCATTGAACAAAATATACCATTCAACTGGAAAAATTTAACACAAAGTAAATATAGACTCCTTACTTGTACGTCTTTAAAATAAATTATTCAATCATTTCTATTGCTTCCAGTGGAATTAAGAATAAATCATAATGCATGTGAATAAGAGAAATAACCAATAGAAGTTTGCTACCTTAGAAATGTATTGCTTTGTGCATTTGAATTGGTTTTGTCAAGCACACATGTATTTTTAGCTTATGATATGCAATGCATATGGTTATTGGAGAGAGAAAAAATGCATAGAATAAAAGTTTGTGTAAACAATAGCATGAATTGGTATTTCAACATGTATTTATTTATAAATGGTCACATTAGAATTCAATCAAAAGGTACCATGTACTAATTGAAAAATTCTATATTTAAACTAGAAAAAGAAGGCTAAAAAATCTTTCCTTTCACTTGAAAAATAATGCCATAAAAGTGTCATAACGTTTGAAAAGGTCAATAACATGTGGCATAAGTTTCGAGGTGACAACAGTATACCTACCGCACATGTGGAGTAAATTGCTCATTATACTTTGAGAAAATGTCCTTTTAAAAAGAGTTTTTGAACTACAAAGTGAAATTTTGAACTACTAAGTTCCTTTCTTGCTTTGACTTCACCATCATGAGAGGCGGCTTCATCACAAGGAAAAATTTTCCAATACCCAGTATACAATGTAAGATTTCATCACACATAAGGTCCCATAATGTACTTAGACAAGCTAAAATACTAGTTTGAGGAGTGCCTTAATGAAGTAGTTTTTATAGTCTTGGGCTAAAAAGAAGACATTTTCTCTATAGTAATGTAATTTTCTCTTTGATAGATCTTGGCTAGTTGTTACTTCTCTATAGCGATGTAATTTTCTTTGATAGATCTTGGTTAGTTCTATATCATTTTTCATTTACAAAATTTCTTCAAAATATAATAAAAATTTATTTTGCATGTATGAAATACAAAAACAACAGCTCTCTCATGGATAGGTCTTCTTTTTGCACTTCATATGTCAAATTTTAATATTTTAATTTTGAGTTTTTTTTTGTTTTTTCTAGAGATTTAAGATGGCTAAAACTAAGTCTACTGTAAGGAAGTAGAAAGCTGATCCTAGAGCCCTTGCTTCAAATGCCCATTAGTCCTCTGAGCCTTTTAAACTTCCAAGGAAATCAAAGCCAAGGAGAAAGTTTTCACAACACATTAGATGCCTGAAGGATATTAGAACTACAATGAAGGCTCTCAATTATGCAATTTCAAAGGCTTGTCCAAGAAATTTGTGACAAGCATAGTCTTGATAGTTTTAGATAAATAAGGATAGCTCTCAATTGTATCCAAGAGGCTACAAAAGATTTTTTGATCAAGTTTTTTTAAGATTCCTATATCTGTGTTGCTCATGCACATAAGCTTACACTTATGGATAAAGACATAATAATTCTTAGGAGGTTGAGATACATATTTTCAAAGGTCCTTGAGCTAGTCTCCCCTATTGATGAGAAGACTTTCAATATTTTAAATGTGCCTCCATATTAAAAAAGGAAATGTAATCGAGGTCCTAAAGTTGAAGATACCACCCATGTAAAAGACACAATACAACATAAGAAAGAGGAAAATGCCACAAAAGAATAGACAAATAAATAGAATGAGTATAGAAGGAAGAAGACAAAAGAAAAGAAAGTAGAGCAACTATCATCTTTTGAAAAAGAGCTATCTACCCTTCTTGAAATGGCTTATCCTAAAGGCTTCAATCTCTCTTGCTTTTTACTTGGTGATATTAATAGAAGATTTGATATGATATTTTTTGACTCTAATTGTATTTAGATCCTAAAGAATAAAATGAGAGAAGTAAATGACTATTGTTCTTGTTCGAACGAGGTATAATGTACTCAAATTTATTTTTGCTTACTATATTTTTCTAATAATAGGTTTTTCATGATTATACTCACTATCATCATTCCTTTGCTAAGTGTATAATGATTGAGATCCCTTTTGATATACAAAAAAAAATTGAGGTTCTTGATCCATCTATCTCATACTATATGATAATTGAGCTTGATAAAAGTGCATTTGATCATTGGTTCAATTCAATTGACTTTGACACTTAGGAGCTCCTTGATTCTATATAATAAAAAGTAAGTAATTTGATACTCAATTAGATTTTATGAGTTTTTTTTTTGCTAAATGATTGAAGTATGATTATTTTTAGTTCTTATTGGAGCCTAATTGAAATAGACTATGTGGACAAGCAATCCTTCCTCATTAATTCTTTGAAAGGAAATCATGGAAATGCTAAGTTGTAAGTTATATAATCCAAGGTCTCCTTGATATAATTTAGATTCTTTTTTTTGCAAGTACTCTAAAGTTTATTGTTTCTTTTGGTACAAAGCTGTAAAATGATTGATTGAATTACTAGAGAAAAAGCCTCCCATACCTTGTGATCTTTAATATCTTTGCATTATATATTCTTTTTTATCCTTGTTGATATCTTTGCATTATATATTTTGTCAAAGGAAGGAGAGTATTGATCCCCATTAGTTGCACTACATAGGGACAATATAAAAATGGTCATAAAAGAATATTCCATTCTCTGCAAGCTGTGCCTTCTTTCTACCTTTGTACATTTATTCTCCGATCGAACCATGCATATCATCAATGACATCAACAATAGACTAGACCAGTTGCCATTCCTCAAGATTAGAGGGGTAGACATCTACAAGACAAACACATAGTATAATAGAAAACCTTAAACCAAGTTCAAGAAAAGAAATACTTTAAGAATCAAATTCTTATCATTTGATCTATGCATTGGAAGATTTGAAGTTCGAAGTTCCAAATATAGCTCTCAATGCATAAACACATGTTACACTAGTATCTCTTTTATGCTATTCTTATTTACTCCAAGCTTGAAATCTCAAATTATGCCCTTCCAAGTAGAGATGAAGGAGCTCTCATATCTTTGTCATTTTCAACATTTTTCATGTTGCATCGGGATCCAACTACCTTTGCTAATGATAGTAGGAATCCATCTTTCATCCATTTGGAATGAGTTAGGCACTGATATGGATGTAAATTGGGAGCTTGGATGCCTTGTTCAAGGTTGAACTTTTGTATCCATGGCACAAAGAGAGAGAGAGAGAGAGAGAGAGAGTACCACAAAGGAGGAAAAAACACAAGAGAGATAAAAGAGAGGAAAAAAATGAGTACCAAGTTTTTCACTAATTGAAATTTAGATTAAATCGATCATTATAATTAATCTAGATATATCATTAAATAAAAGTGACCGAGACTATATATTATTAATACAAACAATATCATAATCACAAATATAAGAGGCTAAAAATAGATATTAATAATATAAATTTGTAATATTATTATGTATATATATTTTTGTGAAATAATTTTTTACTTTTTTTAAAATAGAAGTTTCATTACAGAGGCTTTGCTCCTATTGGTTTAGAGCACTATTTCTCTATCTCCTAAAAGGCATTTTTGAGGCCTCAAAGCTCCCCTAATGAAATAAAGAAATGGTTATGTATTTGTGAAGCCATGATCAATGAATCTTAAGAAATGTCCCCTATCTTTATTTAGGTGGTTAGAGGAGTTTAACCTCCCTAGGATTCAAGCCATCTAAAGTGCCAAATTTGGTTGAGTTACCTAATTAACCTTATAATCTGCCCTTTCTCAAGGGACTAGTAGCTCCTCTTGGAAAACTATTAGGGCAAATGCCAATCAATACTTATAATCCAAGGTGGCATCCCCAAGTTTTAGTTGAGATTGAGCTCAAACATTAAAAATTGTATGATTTCCTTGTGATTTTAGACTCCTTAAGTAGATTCCTAAAGAAATATCCTCTAATCTATAAAACCTACCAAATGTATACTTTAAATGCTTAAAAGTAGGCCATTTTATCAATGACTTCCATGAATTGAAACCAAAAGTTCCCTCTTAGTAAACCCTCTCTCCAATGTAAAATTGGATGATGGATTCCAAATAGTCAATAAATAATAATAATAAAAGAACCCTACAAGATATAATCCATATATTAATGTCTAAAGTGACAAATATATTCATAAAAAATTTACCCATGTCATCACTAAAATCGTTGATATATACGTCTCTACAAATACATCACTATTTGCATCCGATGCCAATAACAAGACCTTTTGACGCATTTATTGATACAAATTGCAACATTTTTAGGTAAATTTGTGATACTAATGGCGATGGGTATAGAGAAAAAAAAGGGTAGCAAGATATGCTGCCCTATCACCCTTCTAGCTCCATGTGCTGAACAATGTTCCATAAAGCATTTATAAATTGAGTACACAATTGTCATTAAAACACACATCATGAGATACTTTAGGAAGAAAGACTCATTGATTTAATATTCAAATAAGTACAATATCGATGATGATAACTCATAAAATTGCATGGAATGATAGAGAGGAGAGTCCAAAACAAATAAGAAATGTATGTATAAAAATTACAAAATGCGAGTCCATACAAAGGATGAGAAATATATCCAAGGAAAGCTACATAGAAAGATCATGCATGGATCATAGATCCAAAAAAGGAAAGGATGTGCACTCCACAAATCCAAGTGATTGCTAGAGCTCCTCACCATCTAAGAGCTCATCCAAATCTAATGGAGCATTGAATGGATTCTAGAATATAAACAACTAGAGATTAATTCGTAATACATAATGCATCAATAAAAAGCTAAGACTGAAAACAAGAAAGAGGCATGAATTACTGGGCCACCACGCATGTATAATCTATAGAAATGAGTGCAATGAGACCATGTCACTCTGCATGTTGAGCCTCCAAACCTGTAGGATCGTGGTTTGTGATCAAGTGCTACAAGGAAAATAAAGTAGCATTGTTAGAAATAAGTTTATTAGTACAAGAATTATTCCAAATAAGAAAGTGAACATATCCAAAAGAAAACTTACAAAATCTTCCAAATAAATTCTATGTCCGCTACTCCTGAGATGATGCACGATCCCTACCTCCAGCCATGTCCTTTCTACCTCCCACTATTACTGCCATCATCGTGGAGAGTCTATGACCTCCTCCTTGAGTCTTTGCTAATGCTCGGTGTCCAACCACTCGGGATTTGGAGTATCATTGTTGATTGCCTTGGGCGCATCAGATCATCGATGTGACATGTATACACACATAAAGTCTATCATCCATCTTGTGAAAAATAGTCTGCCGCCATAGGTATTGGGAGCTCCTTGTGTAAGGATTCTATCATATAGTCCTTGCTTCCCTTTGATATATTTTTCTAGTGGTCTAGAATTTTGTGTCTAAATACTTGTTAGCACAACTCTCTCATGCATACCACCACCCTCCTCTCCTCATCATTCACTAAGTATCTATATCCTAGTGAGGTATATCAAAGGTGCATCATCTCTCACCTACTACTATGCTCTTGGGCATAGCTAAGAGATCTTTGTTAATTTAGTGTACATGCCAATAGGAATGGTATCTCTTAGAGTAGCATCCATAGGGGTGCCACCTGTGGATGACTAAGTGAAACCTGCATCACGGGAATAGACATCTCTACAAGTGTGACAAAACTTGGAGGTGATAAGTGTTCACTCAAGGGACAAGATGGAAATAGTGCATTAGTGTCTCCATACCACCCAATTGAGCCACCCTCTCTAGAACCAGTATGAGAACGAGAGTAGCATCGACCATGGGATCACAACATCTACATCTCCATAGCATCCCTCAAAACCACCATAATCACCCTCTCCAATAGTCAAGAAAGACATCCCTCATCCTCCCTCTATGGCCAATCTAGAGCATCGACTCTAGCTACTAGAGATCAAAGCATTAGAGTGTACTAAGGTAGAATGCATAGAATGCCTAGATGATGATTGAGACAACTTCTAGTCTATCATATCTCTAAAATGTTTCATGTGATCTAGAGATTTACACATGAAGATCTCTTGTAGCTCCTCATCTATCATCCCTCCTCTCATCCAGCCTAAACAGTCAGAAAGTGATGTTAGTGTAATCAATATATGGGTTAAGGTAAAGCACGATAACATAACTTTGCAAAAAGGGATGCTAGTTAAAAAGCATATATGCAAGTACCATTAAAAGAAAATTTTCCATATGTTTAATAAATGGATGAAATATGATTGGTCCTACGACTCCGTGTCAAGCTCTTGGCATAGCTCATTATATACTGGAAGGTCTATGCATAGGTCTCCATAGAAAGAGGGGTCAACTTCATTCCCCAAAACAATATTCTATTTATTTCTCTTTATCTATATTATCCATGCATGTATCCTCTGCACGTTCCAAGCCCTCCTCATTTTGCACTCCTATAATATAGACTTTTCTACATGTATACTCTCCTCTTTCATGTTGAGGACATTGCTTTTATCATACATACGTGAGCACTCCAAGGTGTTGATGGTTAAACATATGACCAATGAGGTTGTTGGGGGTTTGGATACAAGATTACCTGTTTAATATCACATATAAGTATGTTGCAAAGAATGAATCAATATTTGTGACTTTTTTTAATGTGAAAAAAATAACAACCAAGGTTATGCACTATTCACAATGACTTGGCAAGATAAATGTGTTGCATAGATCGTTCCATCTTTTATTAGAATCTACCTTAAAGAATCTAGATGAACCTCACCAAACTGTTGCCCTTGCTCCTTCTAATACTATTTTTAACTACTGTACATTGAATATGAACATGGAAAAGCTACGTTAATCTAATGAAATAACACTTTACACATTTTCAAAATACTCTATCTTATCTATTACAATATTTAGATATGTAGCCCGTCATTGACTCTCTTGCTCAAACCTCACCATTAAACCACAGTCCATCGTGGAGCACATTTTAATGATGCATTCAACTCAAAAATGTTACCCACATGACCACATCGTGCTATATAGTTTGTACTATATAGCAAAATGGCTAAGCTAGCAGTCCCATATTAAATTTAGATACAACAATAAAGAAATCATGCGATCTCCTTTGGCCTATATTCCCTCAAGAATTCCCACTCCTCCCTAGAGACTTCTACCCCTTCATGTGAAGTTATGGTCAAAGCATCATGCAACCACCTCATAGGCATGAACCGCAACATCTCCTCCATGCCCTTGGGATATCAAACCATTCAATGGCATGTGCTATGCCAAAATTCTACTCGCACTCCCTCCCACTCCCTTTTGGCTTGCTTGTATATATCGAGCCACTTCTCCATGGATGCGTGGTGTAACATATAAAAACAATTCTCCCCCAACTTCATAGTTGTGTATTATTTCTTCTAATTAATTCTATTCTGCAAGATCTCATTGAGTACAAATCAAGGGGATTCCATTTTGTCTGTCATGGGGAAATTTTGATTCGTGATTGCTTAATGTACATAGGTTGAATCTAGATCTTGCATCTAGATTTCTAGTTGCCAGATTTGGACTCCATGAAATCCACTATGGCACCTTGCATGATATGCAATATATGATTTTGAATCTAGAGCTCCTGAGACGCATTTTAGCACCATGAGAGAATTCATTTCAACATCTTGTTGTGGATTGCATGAGTGCTTTCTAACCTTTTAGTTGAGATCATAAATTTTCCCTTTGTGGGCTTTCTACTCGTAGTAATTTCTTTCAATTTTCAATTTTTTTGTTTTTTTATGTTGTTTATGTTTTTATTTTGTTCTTGGTTATTTGATGCATTTTAGGTTTTGCTACCTTGGGGAGTTCTTATCAATTACTTTTTCAATTGAAATTATTTCAAATGCAAATTATTTATGCTACTACTGTCAAATCATTTCAGTGTGTGGTGCTTGATATGATTTAATGTCCATAAATTCTATGTAGAATTTAATATTTTTCAAGAATTTATTCTATGATTGAAAATATATTAATGATTTTCTTCTTGAGTATCTTTCTATGTATACTATTTCATTGTGCTAATTTTCTAACATTTGGGACCATTAGTGTGAGCATCTCCCAAGGCATTCTAATGGCTTTCCCTATAGAGACCTATCCCTAGGAGAGCACATGCTGATGTTCATGTCCTTTTACCCCCTAATGCAAGGCAGTCTCAGAATATTATGAAGATGACTACATGGAGTATGTTCCCTCCTCCATAGTGGATTTGGGAGGATTTTCTTGTTTTAGAGAGATACTAAATGACTCTTGGGATCCAATGGAGACCCAAATGAAACCTTCTTCTCCCCCTATAGCTACTCCTAATGCGACTTCTAATGTTGCACCTGCAATAATTCCTAGTGCATAAACTTTTTTAGACCCTCCTCCAACTAATGATAGTACTATTACTTCATCAAACAGGGCAAGAAAGAGGGCTAGGGTGGATTTGGATGACAATACAAGGGAGCTTATTTTGAAGCACTACGAGGAGACATGGACCCATATTAATAAAGGAAAATTTAGAAGTAAAGATTGGAAAAACCTCACCTTTGGCTTGAATAGAGAAATTCAAGGATCTTACAATGTAAAACAAGTTAAGAATAGGATTGATACCCTTAAGAAAAAATGCAAGTAGGAGAAGAAAAAGGTTACATCTACTAGCTATACTCCATTGGATTGGCCATTCTTTGATTCATGTGATGCACTTTGGGCAAAAAACCCAAAGTTTGTTGGCCTTTCTAGTGCCATGGACACAAATAATGATGCCACACATGCTCCTCTGGGGTTAGATGATGAGGAAGTCATAGAATGTACAGGAGAGGGTACCCAAATTGAAAGGGCAATAGATAATTTTCATGATGGTTGATAGTTAGAGAGTGAAGAGCACAAAGGCTACAGAACAAGAGAAAAAAAAGACTGATTTGTCAATAGTATTTACAGAAGGAATTCACAAAATGTGTTTGACAATAGAGTCAACTGAAGACAAATGAGCTAGCTTGGAGAAGCAGTTATTCAAAGAGACTAGAGGTCTTGGCAATGATGCAATTGTAACTTGCTAAAATTATGTAAAGACCAAGGGAATATGAAGAAATGTAAGGCATTATAACTTTAAAACGGTTTGGTTTTGTTCATTGTTAATAATAATTCATAGTATTAGGATATGTTCTAAGAAAGATGGAGGGAGGGAGAACAAAAGGTTACTAGTGGAATAGAACGACATGTAAATAATTATGCCTAGGGCCCCATGGATGAGGAGGAGCTGATGTTCTTGTTGGTAAACACACTTGTTATCTAGCTTTACTTCTCTCTTTAGAGTCATATGAGCAATCGATAAGAGATGATAGGCGAGTAAATATGTATAGACACATGTTACAAGTCAATTTGTTGGCAACATTGTGAATTGATTTTGCACTCTCTAGATTATGCTAGTCAAAAATGGTTGATATTTCCTTGTCAAGTGACATTTTGGTAGGGAATACATCTTGGTATTTAGAGGGAGGCATAATTGGAAAATGAGCATAGATATGTGACCTTCTATAGGATGGGATACAAATCTTTCCACACGCTGAAGACTATATTAGAACCATATCTACCATTTGTAGAAAGTGTGAAGTTTGTTAGATAACCTATTTCAAGTGAGGAGGCCCTTGCTTGCATCTTGTGGTGCTTTGCACATAGTCATTTTGCACACACAATAGTTGAGGTTTTTGAAATAGCAAGTTCAACTATAAGAAAGTACATTGAAGCTATTGTGAGCATTTTGGGGTCAAGGAATATATAAGCAAGATATGTGTTATCTATTTCTTGACAATGGTTACCAGGTGCCAAGAGGCTTCTTCAAGGAGCAGACCTTGCCATTTGATGAGGTATTCTTGAATGGATCAAGACCTTAAATGCTTATATCGCTGCCCAATGATTGCCTTATGAATATATTGAGTGATGCCTTCTTTATCTATGGGGGGAAGTTCTTCCACATAGTCCATTGAGGAGCCCATGAAGGGTTTCAACTAGCTGACATGAAACACATTGTGGATTTTTGGTAGTAGGGAGAATTTCTATTTGGTAGGCCAAGTCACCAACTCTCTTTAGGATCCAGTATGGGCCATAAAAGTGGTGGGCCAACTTGTTACTACTGCTGCCCTCTTTGAGAGTGGAGTAAAGGGACTTAGGTACTTTCAAAAGGATCAATTCCTCTTCCTGGAATTCCAAATTCCTTATTTTCTCATTAGCATAGAGTTTCATGTGTGTTTGGTCCTTTTGAAGGATCACTTTACATTGCTAAAGTAAGGCTTGCATGAGATCCAACTCAACCTGACTCTAAGGGTTATCTTATCATTAAATAAGATTGTGGGGAGAGGAACCTTACACCCATATAAGGCCTCAAAAGGAAAAAATCCAATACTAGGGTGGGTGGAGTTATTATATGCAAACTCAGCCAAGTGGAGTCACGTATCCCAACTATGTTATACATCATGGCAAAAGTTCCTCAAATATGTCTTAAGCCATTTGTTCACTCTTTCAGTCTGGCCATCAGTCTTAGGGTGGTATGCAATGGATGGAGCGAGCTTGATCCCCATGGATGTGAAATTTTCTTGCTAAAAGTTGCTCATAAACTTTGCATCCCGATCATGTACTATGACTTGTGGTAAGCTATGCAACTTGAAGACATATTCCATAAATTGAGTGGCCGCCTAAGAGGCAGTGTATTGGGTCTTATTGGGGATTAAAATGGGCAAATTTGATGAGGCGGTCAACTACCACATAGATATTGTTCCACCCTTTCTTGGTCGCGGGAAGGCTAGTGATGAAGTCCATAGTGATATGAGTCCATTTCCCTTCAAGGATAGGGAGGGGTTGCAAGAGGCTAGCTGTCCTGAGTGTACTATCCTTGCTCTATTGGCATGGAACACATTTGGTCACAAAGTCCTTAACATTCCTCCATAAGCCTTTCCAATGAAAGCTTTTGGCAATCTTGTCATATGTTTGGAAAACACCCAAGTGACCAGTAGTGGGGCAAGAATGCATCTCTTCCATGATCTTCTACATCAAGGGGGAAGTGTGTGGGATGACAATCTTGACATGGGACCAAATAAGGTCATGCTTGAGCTGATATTGGGAGTTTTCAACCATGATCCCATGCTATAATTTTCGGAAGAAAACAATATTACACCAATATCCCTACCATTGGCATCACAATGAATGGTAAACAACTTAGAGAAGTCAAGATACACAAGAATGGGGGTGGAAGTAAGCACGTCCTTTACTTGCTTGAAGCTATGATTGGCAATGACATCCCAAAAGAATGACTCCTTTTTCAAAGGTGCTGCAATGGTGGCATAGTGCTTAATGAAGTGTCTATAGAATGAAGAGATACCAATGAATCCACGCAATGAAGTGGTGGTGGAAGGAGTGGGCTAGTCCCTAACCAATTGGATCTTCTTTGGGCTAGCCTTTATGCCATTTTTGCTCACAATGTGTTGCAAGTACTCCACAGATATCTGCATGAAGGTGCATTTTCTCTCCTTAGCAAATATTCGATGCTTTCTCAATATGCCAAACACCCTTCTAACATGTGCCAAGTGCTCCTTGGATGGCTGGTTGTAAATGAGGATGTCATCAAAGAAAACAAGCACAAACTGGAACAAAAAGGATTGAAGGATTTTGTTCATGAGTCTTTTAAATGTGGCAGGGACATTATCAACCCAAAAGGCATCACTAGAAAATGATAAAGTCCATGATCAATCCTAAAGGCCATTTTGACCTTATCTCCCTCCCTCATACGAGTCTGATGGTAGCCACAGTGCAAGTCAAACTTAGTGAAAAAGCATGCCCCTTTCAACTCATCCAGCAAGTCATCAATCCGTGGGATGAGGTAGCGGTTCTTCACCATGATTTTGTTCAAGTCTCTGTAGTCAATGCACATTCAAAAGGAGCCATATTTCTTCTTGACTAATAGGACAAGGGATGCATAGGGGGAAGAGCTCTGTTCAATAAAACCCATCTCCAACAACTCCTTGACTTGCTTTGCAACCTCCTCATGCTCACACTTGGAGAGTTTATAAGGGGGCTTGTTTACTAGCTTGGAATGGGACTCTAAATCAAGTGGGTGGTCCACTTGCCTCTTAGGGGGAAGGGCTGAAGGCATCTCAAAAAGGTCATTATACTCCTCAAGTAAGCTTACAAGGCTGAATCATTAGATACTACAGAGGGCTAACCGGAATTGTCCTTATTCAATTGCAAGACAAATATTTATGAACATTTCTTAAACTCCCCTTTGAGTTGCTTTATTGTAATGAGTTGAAAATCAGCATGATCATTAACTCAAGGTGAATGGGTGTCCATGTATCATAAACTCCATGTAGAGTTGAGAGAAGTGTATGGAAATTTTTCCCAATTGTTTAAACCAATCAAAACCCAAGACAACATCAATGGGGCCCATATCTATTCAGCCAAGCATAAGCCTGGGACTGCGGGACATACATGTGTGCTAATTTCTTCTTCTCCATTTTCTACTTGGACCTTCAAGGGGTGGTGTAATTCCATAGGGGTGCATTTCAACTGATCAATGGCTGATTTATTGACAAAATTGTGAGTGCTACCACTATCCAGAAGGATGAAGACACGCTTTCCATGGATACTGCCTTGAATGCATAGGGTGTTGGGGCTTCAAGACCTCGTCCAAGCATCCAAGGAGATAGAGCAAAGGGAAATGGTAGGTGGGTGGGATGTCAAACCTTGACCTTAGCTGTCTTGTACAGGCACTTGGAGGCATGATCTTCAATAGTGTACTTATCCCCGCATTTAAAGCATAGGCCCTTTTCCTTCCGTTCCTTCACAAGCACTGGCTACTAGATCCATGGGAAGGTGATGCAGTGGACTATTTATTTTCAGCATACTTATTGTCAGCATTAGAGCCAATATTGTCCTAAAAGTGCCCATTTTTCTTTTAGCATGGAAGGCAGGGTAAGTGGGTATGTTGGGTTTGTTATTAGGCATAGAAGTGCCTCAAAAAACACCTCCATATGGGGCTAATCTTGAAAAGATGCGGGGTTGTGTCTAGAACCTTGCTGAAAATGTTCATTTTTACGATACTTCCTTGCATATCTCTTAACTAGTTCAATTATATCAAACAGTGTGGTAGGTTTTTGGGCCATTACATCTGCCAATAGGCTCCTTCCAACCCATAGATATACTTGTGCAATTTAGCATCATCACTTATGCTCTCCACATACATACATGGTCAAATTCATGAATTGATTTGTGCACTCACATACAGTGAGGTTACGTTGGTCAAGGGTGTACCATCGTCTTGCCAACCACTCTTTTTCCATAAGAGACACAAAGACTTGGTCAAGTGAAGAGAGAAGGAAAAAGTATTTTCTGATCATTAGTGTGGGGGTAGATATTGAAGTAGGACACTTTTTGGATGTCGATTCAAGTTAGATGGTGAGGGAGATTTTCCATTGTACTTTGTTAGGATGATCTTGTCATGCAGATCATGAAGGCCATGTTGTCCATGAAACCCTTGTTGCCCATACATCCCATGGTGGCCATACATACCTTGCTATCCATACATCCCATGTGGTGCCTTTACCCCATGTTGTGCATTATAGCCAGGCTGCCCCTGATTTCCATGCTGGCTGTTGGTGCCATATTGTCCATGATGGGGCTAATTCACATAGGGTGCATGGGGGCTCCTAGGGAGAGTGGGGGAATTTCCACCAAGTGTGAGAGAGGGCCTCAGTGGGGTGTTGGCTACATGGTTGATGGGGGAATTCAATAGGGGCTCATCATGCGCATGAGAGGATTCACCAATCTCATAGGTAGAAGGGGGGTTCCCTCAGCACCGAGTATGCCCTGTGGACCATGCAATGGATCCTAATATAGTGGACATCTAGATTCATGCCTAGAGTCATTGATCTTCTCTTGGGATGAAGCGATAGCTGATTGAGCAATAAGATTAGTGTTCTTCTCCAAGGTTTGTTGAGTCCTCGAGTTTGAGATGGCCATGTGCTCGATCACTTCATCAAACTTTGGACATCATTTGGCAGTGGTTGGTGAACATGGCATTATGTCATTCCATGTGACGAAGATCATGTTGATAGAGAATATGATTGAGTAGGGTATATGGGTCCATGTGGGGCATTTCCTCCTACATATCACCATGGTAATCTTGTGCCGAGCTTCTTTCATCATTCATGGAGGTCTAGGAGTCTCTAATCTCCCTATGGAGTTCCTCATGGGCCTTTCTTTTGCCTTTCTCACCAGCCATTTGGATATAGTCCCTAGGACCTACTATCAATAAATGGGGCACAACTTTTCGTAGGGAACTCTGATTGGTAAGAGTTTTGATTCAAGTCAGAGGGGACAAAGTTTTGTTTAAGGTGAGCTATTAATCTTTGTGAAAGAAAATTATTAGAAGTTTTTGCAAAGGAATTACTATGCCTATCCTAGAGTGGGGTCTACACCCTGTCCACAGTGCACAAAAATGGGCATTTCCAAACCATAGCTCCAATTGGAGAGATGTTTGATTCAAACCAGAGAGGAGAAATCCCTCTTTGAGATGAGCTATAGAGTTCACTCCCAAATTCAATACAAAATTTTCTGTAATAGGATCTTCGTGATTGTCCTATAGGACTGTGACAAAAAACACCACCTCTCTCTTATTACAAAAGCCTTATATGGATGGGGCATATGTTGAGAGGCCTGATCATCAACAACATGAATAGCATCCTGAGCATACTGAGTATTATTCCAAGCATCATTGCATATCCATCTGCTCTGTCATCTATGCATAAGTGAATCGACTGCCATACATCTCTTCTGACTACTGCATGCACTTCAAGTGTCATATATGGGTACCATTAGCATTGAGGGGGTGTCCAACGAGGATCATTACATTAGGTGAGTTGGTGATCATGGGGAAAAACCTACACCTTCATACAAATATCAATCTCTGGATCACCGGGAGGCTGGCAAAGTCCCCCGGGCCGAGTTGTGCACCCTTTCAGGGTCTTAAGTGGTAAAGGAGGGTCA
Organism: Lygodium microphyllum; assembly: GCF_053477565.2. Lineage (NCBI taxonomy): Eukaryota > Viridiplantae > Streptophyta > Polypodiopsida > Schizaeales > Lygodiaceae > Lygodium > Lygodium microphyllum. The sequence continues at coordinate 135,071,057 of NC_141144.1, forward strand.
CCTCTCTTTTATCTTACTACCTTTCCTTGCATCGGCCTTTTTCCTTAGCTAAAGTATACATGGCACACATTTTTATTAAGCATTCATCATGAGATGCATTGGAAAGAAGACATTGGGCCTTTTCATGAGATGCAAGGAATGAACAAGGATTGGGGCAGGGGTTACCTTGGCAAACCACTGGCTACTACTTATCCAATTACAATGGCTATTACTCACTTTGAGGCTTATCCAAGGTCACAAGATAACATGCGGTTAATGTCAGCCCATACAATGAATTTTAGGATGAGTTATGATACATGCATACAAGAGGGGTTGAACTACGAAGCCTATGCAATCTTTAATCTCTCCAACAAAGGGATTAAGCTTAGCAAGTGGATAACCATGAGAGATTAAGATCAAATGGTCATACCTCTTTACTTCTTGGAGAAGATGGTTGAGTCGTGATGCACATTTTTCTCCATTAAGCAAGCTTGGTTGGTTGGAGTAGTCCCATGGATGAAGGCTTGGAGCCCGAAGAGAGACACTAAGGAAAAGGGGTTTCTAGTGCAAGAAAATCTATCTTGTAACATCAACAAGATTTTGTTTCGTTCCACTACAAGGATATGGAGGCATAGCGATGGTGCTTTCCGATGCAAAATAGTGGTGTCACTATTTGCATGCGGCGCTAGTAGCGATGCAAATAGCGACGGTGCTCAGACGAAAAAACACGGGTCAAAACCCGAGCGCGTTATTTTGAGTGAACAAACGAAAGAGAGAGTGAAAGGGAGAGCAAACTCCATCTTGCATTTGAGAGGGAGAGGGATAGAAAGAGAGCAAGAGGGTGAAGGAAAGCTTCTCACCGCCGCCGCCGCCATTTGTGAAGAAGAGGAGGAAGTGTATGGAGGGCGAAGAGGAGCTGTGAGAGTGGAATTTAGGTGACGGGAAGTGCTTAAAAATAGCTAAAAATTATGAATATCAAGGGAAAAATAATCACCGTCAAAGGCGGCGGCTCGATCTGGGACGATTTTAAGCATAAGCAGTCGATGGGCGCCCAAGTGACACGTCCAGATTTTTACTAATTTTTCTGCCAGTTAGGACGGGATGTGGGAGCTGCAGGCCGGTCCGGGATGCCGAGAGGGATGCCCAGAAATTTACAGCACGACAATCGGAGTCCGTATGCGGTAGTGGCCAAAAAACCGGCCGGGGTGCCCAAAAAAGGGGCCAAAGGGGGAAATTCCAAAAGGTGTGATTAGAGGGGGGTGACCTTTGGCACCCCCCCTAAAAAAAAACGTGATGTAGGGGGGCCGACGGCTGTTTTCAGCCGTCGAAAAAAAACGCGCCCCCCCCCCCCCCCCACAAATCGACATGATGGTTGTCAAGTAAGCCATGAAACAAATCATAGCAGGCCACTACATTGTTCTCACGCTCCGCATCGCTCCGTTCTGCGCAGACAATGGCAGCCTGTAGAGGGAGAGAGAAAATCAGTCTTTCTCTCTCCTCCCTCTCTCTCTTCTAAAGGCAAGTTCATGTGGGAAGAAGAAGGAAGAAGAAAGAATGATGGAGGCTTGTTCGGCATGGATCAGATTGCTCCACAAGCTGGAAATGGTGATTGGTGATTGTGCTGGACATGAAGTGCTGCTGATTTCCAAATTTGCAGCCATGGACATGAAACCCGAAACACGCAAATAAGCGGTAATTTAAAATTTTCAAATGAAATTTGAGATTCTATAGCTTTTGATTGATGAAATGTTGTTCATGTGGGCTAAAAATTGTTCATGTTGCTGTTTTCCATGAGTTCTTGCTGGTCATAATCAGAGAATCAGAAAAATATGCATCTTGTGGTTCAAAATAATACATTAAAACGCGAAAAACATGAAAAATCAAGGGAAAATGATGGTTTTTTTGCATAAAAATGGGGAAGTAAATAGGAACATCAACTAAACTTTCATTTTTCTGCAAGAAGGAACTAAGGGCCACATACCATAACTTTTTTTGAATTTTCAGTAATTAAATAATGTAGGAAAATAAGGGAAAATACAAGAAAAGGGTGGAAAAACCCTAAAAAATAGGGGAAAAATACATTTTGGGTTTCGAAAAATAAGGATAAATAAGAGCAATGTTTGTGAATGTTTGTGGGGACTGAAGCATGAGGATTTGCCTCAGTTCAACCCCACTTTCTTGTTCTAGTGTGTCTTTTTCCGCTTTCTACACATAAAATGGTGTTAAAATACCCTATAAACCTATGCAACGATGCAATATTTAAACGGGGAAGGGTAGAGGAGTTGAAATATGTCTAAATGCCGTGTGAGACGATGGGAAAGTTGCTGATTTCTATGCATAGCATTTAGGACGGATGATAATTAAAATTAAGAGCTTATAGCACGAGGATCACCTCGGTGCTAGGCCCATGCAACGAAGCACGAACGGTAGTTGGAAACCATTAAAAGAATGTTTTGCACTTGTGCACGATACTATTGACTAAATGTTTGAGCACTAGGCATCCACCAAATGCATAGAGCATGAAAAAGAATTTAGAAAATATCAGTGACCAGCTCCTGGACATGCATTGCAATTGGTTTATTGGAACCTGACCTACGATGAGAGGCAGTGAGGTACCCATGCTGTAGGTAGACGCAGGTCCCAAAGGGGAAAGAGAAGTAAGGACAATGGTATATTCCTGGACACGCTTATTTGGTACCTTGAGCGACTTTTGTGTGAAATGTCTAGATGTTGAGCGACGCACTAAGGGGCTAATCCCCAAGGTGTAGGAGAGTTGCAGAGGGTTGACGGCATTCAGCCGTAGGAGGAACCCCATGTGTATGTGATTCGAGCCTTTTGGCTATGTGAAAGGGACTCCCTCTGAGGAGTAATATTGGGTTAGGATCAGTTGGACTACAACGTATTACAAACGCAATGTTTAGGAAGGCAGAGATTTTGATAGACGCTCCTGGCTGCGAGGCCGAGGGGTTGTCTTGTGCGTAGTGACGAGGCCCGGCTAGTGAATGAGCCAATGCCGGCCCGTTTTTAGGTCCATCAAGCTAGCGTCGTGAAGAGGAGCCGCCAAATCCATCCTCGGGCCTTTACGGTGAGTGCATTGTTCCTTCTTGCTTTGTTTTTGTTTTTTCTCTTTTTCTTTTACTTTTTTTGTTAAAAACCATGTGTATTGAGAGAGGGAGAGGAAATGAGAGAGGAAGAGGAAGAGAGAAAAGGAAAGAAGGAACGAGAGAGAGAGAGAGGGAGAAAATATTAAACATAATAGGGAAAGAGAGAAATAGAGGGAGAGGGAGAGGGAGAGGGAGGGAGAGAGAGAAGGAGGAGATGTTGGTGTTATTGTTATTGTTGTTTTATTTCTTCTTTTCTTTTTTTATTGTTTGTTGTTGTTGTGGTAGTAGTAGTAGTAGTAGTAGTGGTGGTGGTGGTGGTGGTGGTGGTGGTGGTGGTGGTGGTGGTGGTGGTGGTGGTAGTAGTAGTAGTAGTAGTAGTGGTGGTAGTAGTGGTGGTAGTAGTAGTGGTAGTAGTAGTAGTAGTAGTAGTCGTAGTGGTAGTGGCAGTGGTAGCAGTAGCAGTAGTTGTTGCTTAATTTCTTATTTTCTTGTTTGTTGTTTTTGTGATTGTCATAGTAGTAGTAGTTGTTGAGATATCGAGCTCCACTCGTGATACGCCAGGGTGACTGTTGTGTATTTATGTCACCGACTTGTCAGTTTGCAGACGCAGTTGGTACACCGCCCATGAATAATAGCTACATGATAGCTATCCTTATCTACTCTAGTTTGTGGCTTAGTTAGTATGCCACCTTAGTTAGTTGAGTTTGATTTGAGATCCATATATAGGGTTCTTCTATTTCTTTGTACAAGAGTTCTCTTGGCTTACACAACTAAGAAGAGGAAAACTGTTTTCAGCCTCCACCCTTGTGTGTATTCCCCCATTGTGCAAGCAAGAAAGCTAAAAGTGAGACTCATTCCTTCTCTCCCATAATCTTGACATGGTATCAGAGCCTTGTTTGTGGTAAGGAGCTCAAGAAAGCAAGCCAAGCTCGCGGTGTTCTGGTAAGAGGAGCAGTGTTGCTTTCATTTTCTGTTTTGGGAGCAGATCTCTGTAGATAGCACAGCCGGAAATTGCAAGAGTGCATTGTCTCAAGTTGAGACGCCCTTCGCAGTGAAGCAAGAGGGCAGTATATGCTGCGGGGGAGCGCTTTAGCCCTCGGCGACCTTGTTTTTTTTATTTGAGGCCATTTCAGGGCCTGTTTTGGAGGCGGAAGTTTTCTGCATGCACTTAGGAAAAGGCCCAGTTTTATGCTGTGTAGCCACTGTTCTACAGGTCGGTGAAAAGTTACTGTAAAAATTGCATCGTATGCTTGTGCGCAGAGACATTGGGAGTTACAGAATCATCCATGTTACCTGTTGATGCAAAATCGTCACTAGGAAGTGACTGTGTGGTCAAATACCACTTTCGTCAGTTTTGCAAATTTGCCTTTGTGAGGCTGAAGCTGTGTTCTTTGCACTGACAGAATTTTTTGCAGTGTTCTGTAATGGCGTCTGATTCTCTCTCACAGATTGTCACTGAAAAGCTTGACAAGAACAACTTCCAAGCATGGAAGTTTAGAATGACGAATTTCCTTATGGGAAAAGGATATTGGGAATTTGTTGCAAGAAATGAAGAAGAACCAGTTCTTCCTGATGTTCCCAATCAACAGCAAATGCAGGCATTTAAAGCATGGCATGAGAGAGCCAGGAAAGTTATGTATTGGCTATCTATCAGCATTTCAGACTCTATGATTGTGCATATTCAGGATGCAAGTACGCCAAAGGAGGCATGGGATACTTTGTCAAAAATGTATAGCACAAATACGCAAGCCAGGAAAATGCAGCTCAAGCAAGAGTTGCACAATGTGCAAAGAGAAAGTATGAGTATCAATGACTACCACATGAAGGTGAAGAAGATTGCAGATGCACTTGCTTCCATTGGGTCGCCAGTGGAAGATGATGATCTAGTCTCAGTGACCTTGAATGGTCTAGGAAAGGACTATGCACAGTTCCGAACATCCATTTCCGTCCGTGAAAGATTTCCTGATTTTGAGGAGTTGATTGCTCTTCTAATTTCTGAGGAGCAAAGAAATGGTGGTGCATCTTCTTTAGGAGGACCTTCAAAAGAAGTTGTCTTCTACTCAAATGCTAGAAGAGGTAGAGGCAGAGGTAGAGGAGGCCGATTTGGAGGCCGTGGTAGAAATCAAAATATGCAGCAAACTCAAGAAAACCAGTCCTATGGAGGAGGACGTGGTAACTCTAGAGGCAGGGGGAGCCAAAGAGGTCGTGGTGGATGGCAAAGAGGCCACAATGCAAACAGTAATGTTGAATGCTACTACTGTGGTAAAATGGGTCATATGGCTAAAGACTGCTATAAAAAGCAGAATGACATCATGAATGGAAAACTGCAACAAGGGAATTATGCATCTTCTAGTAGACAGGGTGATGACAGAAATGAGCATCTGTTTATGGTGCAGCACATGAACAATTCTGTGACAAGTGCAGAAGAAAGCAACGATGTATGGTATGTTGACTCAGGTGCATCAAACCACATGACAGGTCATGCAGAATGGATGGAGGATGCAAGGAAAATGGAAAAACCAGGATTTGTGGAGACTGGTGATGATACTGCACATCCTATTGTACAAATTGGAAAAATTCATTTGTCTATGCAGGATGGGAAAACGAAATACATGTCCGATGTATTTCATGTCCCGAATATCACCAAGAATCTGGTTTCTGTTGGTCAAATGGTTGAGCAGGGCTTGCAAGTCAGATTTAATCCTCATGGATGCTTTGTTGAGGATATGAAAAATAAAGGTCACTTGATAGAAAAAGGAAAGAAGAAGGGCATAATGCTTACATTGGATGCAGACATGCCTAAATTGAGTGCAGCAATGTTTGCACATGGGACTGGTGTAGTTGCAGATATTGATATCTGGAATAAATGCATTGGTCATGTTAATGTACAGCGACTTAAATCAATGCAAGCCCAAAATATTGTTGCAGGATTGCCCAAATTCAAGGTTGCAGAAATGCATAAGGTATGCGAAGCCTGTCAGTTTGGAAAATAGGCAAGGAAACCATTTCCTAGACATGTTCAAGAGAGTGAAAAGCCATTGGAATTAATCCACTCTGATGTGTGGACTACTAAAGCTGCATCTCTTAGAGGCTGTCATTATTTTGTCACTTTTATTGATGACTATAGTAGAAAAGTTTGGGTGTATTTTATGAAAAAGAAAAGTGAAGTTTTTGGGCACTTCAAAACTCTTAAAGCTATGGTTGAAAAAGAAATAGGCATGCAGATAAAATTCCTAAGGTCAGATGGAGGGGGAGAGTACCTCTCAAATGAGTTTGCAAGGTTCCTGCAGAAGCATGGCATAAAGCAGCAATATTCATGCAGTCATACCCCACAACAAAATGGAATTGCAGAAAGGAAAAACAGGCATATTGGAGAGGTATCTCGTGCCATGCTCAATGAAAAAGACTTGCCAGATTTTTATTGGGCTAAAGCAGTTGCTACAGCAGTCTACATAATGAACAGGAGTCCCACTGCAACAATACATGGAATGACTCCAGAGGAGAGGCATACTGGTAGGAAACCAGATATTTCTCATTTGAAATTTTTTGGTTGCATTGCCTATGTACATGTGCCTGATGAGTTGAGATCCAAGTTGGATCCAAAAGCTGAGAAGTGCATCTTTATTGGTTACTCTCTGCAGCAAAAAGGGTATAGATGTTATAACCCTTCTACTCGTAAGTTTACAGTGAGTAGAGATGTTGTTTTTGATGAGATGAGTAGCTGGTATAAACCAGTAAATGTGATTGATGATGTAGATGCACAAAATGGTAATGCTGCACAGAATTCACAACAGCAGTCACAAAATATTAGTGGACCTGGAGCATCCTCTAGCAGTGGTTCACATTCTTTGCCATGGACAGGCAGATTGAGATCAGGAGAATCTTCTGAAAGTAATGCAGATAGTGGTATGCAGGTATCACGAAAAGGAAAAGAGAAGGTTGATCAGCCTATGTTTGATGTGAATGTAGGTCACTCTTATGTGGATGGTGAATCCAGTGGCTCAGAACAGAGCATTGATGATGAGTTGGGTATTCCTTCTATTGTTACACCTGGAGTAAGGAAAACCAGAGATGTTTTGAGAGCACCTGGGAGTGAACCTACTTTGCGCAGGTCTACGAGAGCTAGGTATCCTGTGGATAGGCTGAAATATGATGGATTTACAGCCATTCACTATGCATATATGGTTAAAGTGATACAGGAACCAGAACCCACTTCTTTTGAGGAAGCCATGGGAAAAGAAAAATGGGAGAAAGCCATGGACGAAGGAATGGATGCCTTGGAAGAAAATGCTACATGGGAATTGGTACCTTTGCCTAAAGGTAAAAATGCAATTGGCTGTAAGTGGGTTTATAAGGTGAAGCACAATGCAGATGGTTCTGTGAACAGATACAAGGCAAGATTAGTAGTCAAGGGATATGCACAAACATATGGCATTGACTATGAAGAAACATTCAATCCGGTTGTAAGGATGGCAACCGTAAGAGTAGTCATTGCTATGGCTGCATCAAAGGGATGGTCTTTACATCAGATGGATGTAAAGAATGCATTCTTGCATGGTGATTTGCAAGAAGAGGTCTATATGGAGCAGCCACCAAGTTATGTGCATGGTGTTCATCCTGAGTTTGTTTGCAGGTTGAAGAAAGCCTTGTATGGCTTGAAGCAAGCACCTAGAGCATGGTCTGACAAGATAGGACAGTATCTTGTCACTATTGGCTTTCAGATTTCCAAGGCAAATTTCTCACTTTATGTGAGAAAAACAGAGAAAGGTATTATGCTACTTGTCATTTATATTGATGATTTGATTATGACAAGTGACAGTGATGAAGATATCCTTCATGTGAAAATGCTATTGAAGCAGAAGTTTGAGATGAAGGATTTGGGAGAGCTGCGTTATTTCTTGGGCATTGAGGTGATTAGATCACCAAGTGGGATACAGCTCTTGCAGAGGCAGTATGGATTGGACATGCTGTCCAAATATGGGATGACAGGCTGTAAGCCTATTTCAATTCCTTTGGAGCAGAATGTGAAGTTGAGCACAGATGCATGTGAGCTTCTAGAAGACCCTACTATGTACAGACGCACAGTAGGAAGTTTGATTTATATGACTATTACCAGGCCAGATTTGAGCTATGCTGTTGGATTGGTAAGTCAGTTTATGCAAGCTCCAAGGAAACCGCATTTGGATGCGGCTAGACGCATACTCAGGTATGTGAAGTCCACATTGCAGTATGGACTATTTTATGAGATTGGGGTTCAGATACAATTGCATGGATACACTGATGCTGATTGGGCTGGTAGTATTTCTGATAGATGATCTACCAGTGGATATGTGTTCTCTTTTGGGAGTGCTGCAGTCACTTGGAGCAGCAAGAAATAGCCTACAGTTGCCTTGTCGAGCACAGAGGCTAAGTACAGGGGTGCAGCAATGGCTGCATGTGAGGTATCTTGGTTGCATAAGCTACTTTATGATATGCATCAGCCTACAGATGGGCCAGCTGTCATTTATTGTGACAACATGAGTAGTATACACTTGGCAAATAACCCAGTCTATCATGCTAGAACAAAGCACATTGAGGTGCATTATCACTATGTGCGGGAGAGGGTTTTACTAGGTCTTATTGATCTAGTTTATGTCAGCACAGAGGATCAGGTAGCTGACATATTCACGAAGGCATTGGGGGTAGAGAAGCTGCACAAGTTCAGAGACCTGCTTGGTGTGTAGGAATTGGGATTGAGCTCGAGGGGGAGTGTTGAGATATCGAGCTCCACTCGTGATACGCCAGGGTGACCGTTGTGTATTTATGTCACCGACTTGTCAGTTTGCAGACGCGGTTGGTACACCGCCCATGAATAATAGCTACATGATAGCTATCCTTATCTACTCTAGTTCGTGGCTCAATTAGTATGCCACCTTAGTTAGTTGAGTTTGGTTTGAGACCCATATATAGGGTTCTTCTATTTCTTTGTACAAGAGTTCTCTTGGCTTATACAACTAAGAAGAGGAAAACTGTTTTCAGCCTCCACCCTTGTGTGTATTCCCCCATTGTGCAAGCAAGAAAGCTAAAAGTGAGACTCCTTCCTTCTCTCCCACAATCTTGACAGTAGTAGTAGTAGTGGTAGTGGTAGCGGTAGAGGTAGTGGTAGTTGTTGTTTAGTTTCTTATTTTCTTATTTGTTATCATTGTGGTAGTCGTAGTGGTAGTAGTGGTAGTGATAGTGATATTAGTAGTTGTTGTTTAATTTCTTCTCTTATAGTTTGTTGTTGTTGTGGTAGTCATAGTTGTGGTCGTAGTCATCGTATTCGTGATTGTAGTAGTAGTACTAGTAGTAGTAATAGTAGTTTTCTTGTTTGTTGTTATTGTAGTAGTAGTATTTTTTTCTTTTCTTGTTTATTGTTGTTTAGTTTTCTTGTTTGTTGTTGTTGATGTAGTAGTGGTAGTAGTAGTAGTTTTTTCTTCTTTTCTTGTTTGTTATTGCTATAGTAATAGTAGTAGTTGTGTTTTTGTTGTTATTATTGTTGTTTTTTCTTCTTTCTTATTTATTATAGTGGTAGTGGTAGTGGTAGAGAGAGAGAGAGATGTTTTGTTAAAGGAAATTGGTAGTAGAGAGAGAGATATGTTTTATTAAAGGAAATGAGAGAGGGGGAGGAAGAGAAAAAGGAAGAAGGAACGAGAGAGAGGGAATAAACATACAACATAATAAAGAAAGAGAAAAAGAGAGAGAGATGGAAGGAGAGGAGAGAATGAATGGATTAAAAACAAAGAGAGAGTGGTGGCGAGGTCCAGTGCAATACCACGAGACAGGAAACACTCCGACATACGTTAATTTGTGGGTGGGTGGAGACTTTACATACGTTAATTTTTGCTGAGTTAAAAGAGAAGAAATCCCTTCTCAAACAATTTAAGAAAGAAAAAAAGAATGATAACAAAAATGAATTGTTTGTCATAACATAGACAAAATGGAAAACAATGAAGGTCGTGATGTTCAAGATCACGATGCGTATCTTAATCAACATGTCTCATGTCCTTGCTCTCAATGTAAGCTAGCAATTAGACGAAAACATCGATTGTCTATAGAACACATACGACACTTCGATGAGTTTCAATCTAAGATCATTGATCAAGCAATCTTCAATTTTGAGCAAATGGTAAGAAAAGTTTATATCAATCATGCATTGTATTCACAAGCTAATTGAATACCATATACAAAAAGATTGGGTGTGGCTGGCAAATTTTCTATCCAGGGAGATGATGTCTTGTCCCAAGGAGGAGTGTACCCTTTGCGGCCAGTTAGAAGAGTTTGTGGGCATGCGATGGATGGAGTGCCTGAGCCAATCCACCACTTGGGAGGTACTACTACCCAATCTATACCATCAATACCAGAGGAGATAGGCAGCCTTCGAGACTTACCTATAATCTTGGAGCTTGAGATGGAGGCAATGATTGATGCATTGATGCCCACGGATGTCGAGACTTCTGATCCGCTTAGAGAGGAAGCATCCATACCATTATATGATGGGTGCTGAGTATCTCGCCTGAAGACACTACTTGCACTCCTAAGTTTACAAGCGAAATATGGGTGGAGCGATGTGAGTGTGGCCGAGTTGATCAGGTATCTTGTACATATGCTTTGTTAATTTATTTTTGGCACTATCATTAAAAACATTTGTACTTTTTCAAGGTGTTTTATGTTTTTTTTTTTGTTACTAAAGTATCATACATTACTACTTTCAAATATCATGCTTGAGTCTCATGATGATGCATGACATGTTTTACGAAAGCTTGGCATGGACTACAACAATATCCATGCATGTATCAATAATTGCATACAGTTTTGAGGAGAATACGAGACTATGGAGATATGTCCAAAGTGTGGTGCTCACAGGTATCGACAAGACTTGCAAGAGCAAACCATCCCTCAAAAAGTTCTTAAACACTTTCTACTCATCCCCCGCATAAACCACATGTTTCTACCTCCAGCATGGCGAGCTTGACAACATGGCATGCGCAGAATAGGTCTACAGAAGTGGATTCATGCGCATGGAGCCACATTGAATCTACCCTCCCAGGCTTTGCCCGAGAGCCAAGGAATCTTCAGGTCAATCTTGCAATGGATGGCGTGAACCCATTTGGCCTGTGCTTAACTTCTTACAATGTGTGGCATATAGTCCTTGTCAACTACAATATCCCTCCATGGGTTTCTACGAAGAAAGGACATCTCATCCTTAGCTTACTCGTTCCCAACTACTACAAAGTCAAAAATATGGACGTATATCTTCGTCCATTAGTCGATGAGCTTAAGATCTTCTGGGAGGAGGGGGTCACCGTGCAAGATATGAGCAAGCACAATGGTCGATAGTCCACCAATATTTGAGCCATTCTCATGTGGATGATGCATGACTTTTCGGGATTTGGAGAGTGCTCAAGTAAGTAGGCTTCCGTTCTTGTTGGTAATATCTATCATAGCTCGTTCAAGTTTGTATTCATTGGATAGAGGTGTTGGGACAGGTCTGGTTACCTCAAGTTATCATGCATGTCCATTGTGCGGGCCACAGTTAGACTCCCAAAGGTCACGAACCATGAAGAAGATGGTATATCAAGGACACGCCGCTTTCTTGCTAGAGGGTCATGAACTCAGGGAAGGTTTTCTTGGATGACCTCCAACATGTATGAATGCCCAAAGCTGGTACGAGCTGAAAATGGTCCACACGGAGTCACATCCAAACGGAATGTGACGGTTCTCAGTTTTCTACGAGTTGCCATATTGGATGACCTTATAGATCAACCACTTGTTGGATCCCATGCATATTTTCAAGAACGTGGGTAGCTTGCTATGGTTCCACATCATAGGAAAGAGAGACACTATAGGGGAACGAATGGATTTGAAGTAGGCAAGATGAAGGTGCTTTGGCCACAATCGAGTGCTGATGGTCGCTTGGAGCTATCTCGTGCTCCTTGGGTTTTGTCCACTAAAGAAGAGTGCATTGTGAAGCAAATAGTCAAGTCTATCCGGACTCCGATGGGTATGATGCATTCTCTCAGATCTGTGTTTTTCAAAGACGACCAATTATCAGGGCTAAAATTCCATGATTAGCATAAGATATGTCAAGTTTGTACTATGAATGGATTGTAAGTGGCTTGCATTTTTTGCTATTTGGAGTGTAGTCATTGTTCATAATGCTTTCTCGTTTGTGGCAGTTTGTACTACTGATCACGATCGCAAGATACCTTACTCTAGAAATACACGAGGCAATTTATAGGTTGTCGACCTTGGTGCAATGGATCTCACAAAAGAAGATTAAGATGTCCTCTATTGAATCCGCAAGGCAGGGAGCAGTGGAGACGGTCTGTCTCTTTGAGAAATACCTGCCTACCAGCATGCTCAAGATACAAATCCACCTTCTTGTGCATCTTGTAGATGAAGTGGAGATTACTGGACTTGTCCATATGCAATGGATGTTCTTCGTGGAGTGCTTCATGAAAACCCTAAAAGGCTTTGTGCAACAATGAGCTTGGCCAGAAGATAGATGGCTGAAGGTTGATTGGTATGTGAGGCACTAGTGCATATTTCACAATGGCTGCCAACGGTGGATTTAGATGATAGTATGCTATGGTCAAATGATGATAGACTAACCGGAGATGTGGTGGTTGGAAATGGGGTAGAAAAAAGAATGGATGCTGCAATGGAGGAGAAAGTGAATCGTTTTTGTATGTTACACCATGCCTCTATGGAGACATGGCTCGCTAGATACTAGCAAGCTAGGAAATATCCAGAGAAAGTGCGATCTGAATTTTGATGTAGTACACGCCATCGACCGATTCAATATCCCAAGGGCATGGAGGAGATGCCACAGTTTATGTCAATGCGATGGTTGAATGGAGTTGATTGCAGCATCTCGCGAAGGGGCAGAGGTCTCAACCGAGGAGTGGGAATTCTCGAGGGGATGTAGTCCAAAGGTGATGATGTGTTTAGGGTTTGTCGTATCTATATTTTATATGCGACAAATAATTGAGTGTTTCAATGTATAGTACAAAATATATAGTGCACTGTGGTTGTGCGGACGGCATTTCCGCGTGGAGCATATTAACAAAATGCGCTCCACAACAGATTGTGGTATCATGGCAAGGTTTGAGTAAGAGTGTTGACAATGAGCAACAAATCCAAACACGGTTATAGATGAGATCGAGTATTTTGGGAACTTGCAAAGTATTGCCACGGTGGATTACCATAGCTTCTCCATGATCCTATTCGATGTGCAGTGGTTCAAAGTGGTACTTGAAGGAGTTGGAGCAACAATTCGATGAGGTCCATCAGGATTTCTTGAAATAGATTCCAAAAAAAAGGACGGATTTGCACGACATGTTTGTGTTGCCAGCCCATTATGAATAGGTGCATGAACTCATGTGTCTTTTAATTGTATTACGACATGGTACATGTCACAGTAGTTAAATCTCTCTTGTACGTGATTGTGAACATGTAATTTTTCATCCAAATCCCCAATAACCTCGATGGTGGTATATTATACCTTCAGCTCCTCGAAGTGCGAGAGTATATGATCAAAGCGATGTTTCGAGCATAGATAAGGACAATATGCAAATAGAGGGATCAACATTGCAAGGGGTGGAGGCCACCGAAAGCTTGGAGCATATAGAGGAGCCATCATCGTGTAACAATGATGGAAATATAGGAGTCCAAGAATTCTTTGAGAACGAGGTGGACTCATCCTTTTGTGGTGACATGTCTATCGACCTTCCAGTGTATGCGGAGTTGTGTCTGGAGATTGACATGGGACCATAGGATACTTCATACTTGGAGCATCCACCTACTCAATTCATTGAGGAATCGCTTATAAGGGTACATAAGATATGCATTTTAAGTAAGATCATTTCTTTAAGATTTATATTACAGTGCTTTGTATGATTTATATTGATTATGCTAACATCATTTTTTGTTTGTGCAAGTGAACTTTGTTAATATTTAGATCATCATGATGAGTCGAGGGATGAGCGATAAGAAGCTGCAAGAGATCTTCACCCGTATGTCTCTAGATCAGATGGCAAGATTCAGAGATATGGCGGACCAGGGGCTGTCTCAGACACCGTCAGGTCACTCTATTAGATCTACTTTGATGCAATCTAATGCTTTAGTTTCTAGCAGACGAGGTCGACACTCCAAACTTGGGCTAGACGGAGGGAGTGGTTCAGGGGGATGCTACAGAGATCGGGATACAGTGAGCCCATGGTCGGCTCGGGATACAGGTGCTACTCCTCGCTCTCATGGTGGTTCGAGACAGCATGGCTTAGGTGGTTGCTGTGGAGGTACGAACGCGATGTCTTCGTCTCGTTGTTCTACTGGAGTTGCATCACCTCCGGGAATTGTCACACTTGTGGGACCGTATACTCCACTCGCTCTGCTGGCTTTTGCTCAGCCATCCGCAGGTGGCACCCCTATGGGTGCTACTTCGATAGATACTACCCGGATAGGTACATCAAATGTATAGGGGTATCCTGGATATACCTAGGAGCGTGGTCGCAAGTGGGAGAGGATCCATCTTAGGCATACCCTAGAGGGGTATGCCTACCTTGTAGATGATAGGTTAGGAGCCATCATCATGAATGATGAGGAGAGGAGGGTGATGGCTCACATGAGAGAGTTGTGCCAACAAGTTTTTCTGCACGTCTTAGATCATTGGAAGAACATACCGGAGGGTCCTTGCATGAGGAGTTTCCGGTACCAACCGTAGCAGATAGGTTTTCTACAGGCTGGATGATGGACTGCGTGCATATATGTTACACAGACGATCAGATGTACATATAAGGCACTAAAGAGTGGGGCTTCAAAGCCCGAGTGGCTAGACGCAGACGACTGGCGCCGACTCAGGGAGGAGGCTACAGATTCTCCAAGATGTTGGAGATAGCACCATGAGGCGGCAAGGGCACGACTAGAAGCCAAAGTGGTCCATTATCTTGGGAGTGGCGGGGGCCACATGACATATCTAGAGGACTTTGTAAGTTTTTCTTTTGTTTTTCTTGCTTTTTTTTTTGCAATATCCTTTTTATTAACAATCGTGTTTCTAACAGTTGTATTTTGTTTTCTTTGCAGCACTCCATTACAAATCGCAATCCCACCGGCCTTAAGACTCGATATGTAGAGAGGCACAATCTCACTACATTGATCGACCGATTGTATGGATGCGACGGTCTTTTAAGTCACTCATCTTTCTTATCCGTAGTTACCATATTTAATTAGAATGCATTATTGTATGGTGGACTGATGTGCAATTGTTTTTTTTTTTTTGCAGAGTCCGTTCCATGCTCCTTTTCGACGGGATGAGGTTTTGAATGGCAATGATCTATAGCTTGCCCTTGAATCCATGGAGCTCACACGCCCTTTTTTTTTGTCACGTGATCTGTGTAGACATTTTCTATGTAGTAGTAGTATCTTATCATGATTGTACCGGTCGCTTTCATTATGTGATCATGTATTTATTTCATGTATCAGTGTTATGATTTAAGTACACTTTCTCTTTATTTACATGAGCATTGTACACATTTCTGAAACTATTTTGTATGGCCCAAATAAAGCACATAGTGCCCTTCCAAAAAAAAAAAATCCATGTTACCATCGCTATTAGCGTCGTAAATTTACTGCACATGTTGCTATTAGCGTTGCAAAATGCATCGTAAAGTATTGTTATCAGCGTCGTTATTTGCGTCGGTATCAATGTTGTAAATGCGATGCTGGTACCGATGCAAATAGCGATGCTGATAACGATGCTAATACCGACTGTTCTATGGTGTTGCCAATAACAACGCGTTTTGTGACGATGGGGGCAAATTTCTTTGTTAACATTTTCGTCGCTTTTAACGTCGATATAAGGCCTATATCTTGTAGTGTTCTTTAAAGAACCACAACAAGGAAAAGAAAACTACTAACAAGAAATCTTCACGCAACATCATAGAAATAATTCTCCCATGGCTTTATATTCAACAAAATTCATCATTTTCTTCATAGAATTCATCAACCAACAAAGAGAACACAAAAGAAACACCACTTTGAATGGAAATAAGATCATATAGTATTCATCTTCATTGTCTTCATAGTTTTCTCTCTCAGCCTCTCATAATCTCACTACAATACTCAATAATCACTCATAATAATCCTTCTTAGGTCGTGGATACACCTCCCAAAAGATGTGCCAGATGCGAAGAGGTTCCAAAGACATCATAGTGTCCTGTGAGATTTGGCTTCTATCACTGTTCTTCTGTAGCCTTTTGTGAATCTTCATTAGCTACTTCTTCACTTCAATTATCTTGAATAGAGCTTCCATTCATCCTTTTCTAAGAAAATAACACTTCCCAAAACATCCATACATCCAACATAACACTCAACAAAAACAAACAACACAGACTACAGAACAACAAGACAACAAAAGAACAGAACTACAGAACCTTACAGAAGATCAACAAAGACCATAAAAACCATGAAAACCAAACCAAAACCAATTCAATCTTTCATAATCATTTTAAGAAAATCTCAACTATCTCTCAAAACATCCATTCAACCATCTCAACTACCAAAATAGAAATAAAGCATAACAAAACATAAGAAAATCAAACCTTATAGAACTAGAGAGAATCACAGAACCCTTTAGAACAACATATCCTCATAAAAAACTAACATAAACCCTTCAAACATACTCAAACAATTCCAAAAAATTCAAAAAATCTTCAAATTCAAACAATCAATCACAAAAAACAACCATTCAACAACAAAAGATCAGCCTAAAAAAACAAATCATTTCCACACTCAACATATCCCCACTTAGAAAGGAAGTGTCCTTGCAACCTCAGAAAGAAAAGGAGAATAAAATCTCTAATATCTGCTAAAGAAAATCTTCAATCCATCACTAGTCACCAACTACTATCACTTTCCCAACATATCAGCTTCATAGAACCTATATCTAAAACACATATGAAAGGAAAACCAATAATACCAAGAACCATTCGAACATCACAAAACAAAAATAGCTTAAACTATTAAAGGATATAAAAGTTCAACATCCAAGTCTTCAATTGCAACCATATTATAACAAACATCATCAATATTCACGACTTCATCTTCATTAGCTGCACACGATCAAAAACCTATATCTAAAACACATATGAAAGGAAAATCAATAATACCAAGAACCATTCGAACATCACAAAATAAAAATAACTTAAACTATTAAAGGATATAAAATTTCAGCATCCAAGTCTTCAATTGCAACCATATTATAACAAACATCATCAATCTTCACGACTTCATCTTCATTAGCTGCACACGATCAAAAACCAAAAAACAACACATCACCCAATAGAAAAAATACCCATATACAAATATAGTCTGAATGGCATGGATCCCCAAAAATTGGAGAGAGAAAAGAAGTTTTCATCAAGAAAAAGATGATACAATCATGAAAAGATCCACTGCTAAGTAGGATGAAGGTATCTCTTCTTAAATTGCATATTAAGCTTGAGGCACTCTAGAGCTTTACTCTCATCAACAAAATTCTGAGGCACATTCTGGAGGAATTGTAAACAACATATCCTTTGCAGTAAGATAATGAACGTGGTAGGGAAGGCCTATGCAAAGTAGTACAGTACATCCATTTGATCAACATCCACATCCACATTTGGATTCATGGTCAATGGGGGGATACTCTTTTGAGTATTCACGTTTGACTACTGATGCATGAAAGAAAGATACCAACAATAATGAGATGCAAGATGGACAGTCGTATCCTCAGTAACATGCACTTTGGAAAAATGAAGGTAAGAGTTCGAACATGCTATAGACATATCCCAGGACCTTGGAATAAGAGGCAAGGTCCTATCATAGAATCATACAACGTCCATTGTCTTCGACGAAGAATGTCATAATCATAACCAGGAGTATCCAGCACTGACTAGGGAGGAAGGTTAATATAATCAGAGGGAGAGGGTAATGGAATAAGAGGAGAACATTGTAAAGGGGAATAAGACAAATCATAGAATGAGGGTAAATGAAGTGATAAAGGAAGATGGAAAAGATGGAGAATGCAACAAAAAGTTTCAAAGGAATCTGTTGAGAAAACAGAAGGAATAGGAGGAGCAGTAGGTGGAGGTTTAGAACGGGAAGGAGATAATGTGGGATTAGCAATAAAAGGAAAAATGGTAAACATAGGAATATGAGGAGATCCAAAAGGGGTAAAACATAAAAGCAGAATGGTATTAGTACTGGAGGAAAGAAGGGAAACATATAAAGGGAAATTATACACCATAAGAGAATAAGAAAGGAGATCAACATGATCTAACGTATAAATAGAATAATGAAAATTAAGATCCTGGAAAAAGGTTTCATTAAATAATGGATGATCAACAATAAAGCTCAACAACTGAGTTTGTAATGGTTGGATATTGGATATATGAAATACACTCTTGAGATAACAAGGTTTCAAAGCATCAGTCTCCAAAGGAGGTGGGTGCCAGGCATGTCCTCTACACCAAGATGTCAACTCATGATAAGTCTTCAAACTCTCTGCTAGCAGAAGCTCAACTGAATGCACATACATGACAGCTTGCAAGATCACATCCCCCACATAAACATTCAATTCCTCCTCATCAGGGATTTGCAAATGGCCTGTAAGATACATGAAAGATAACAATGGACTCATGGGAAACCAACTCATCCACAAATCTATCAAATACAAAAGTGTAAACACTTGTGTACAGTGTCTGAAGACAAGAAGTCACGAAGGTTTCCAAAGTAGACTGGACACTTAAAACCAATCAGGGAAGCATGGGTCTAGATAATAGGGTTTGTAAGGATAAAGAGATTTGCTAATCAAGCCGTCCTTCCCTTGTTGAGATATCGAGCTCCACTCGTGATACGCCAGGGTGACCGTTGTGTATTTATGTCACCGACTTGTCAGTTGTTGCAGACGCAGTTGGTACACTGCCCATGAATAATAGCTACATGATAGCTATCCTTATCTACTCTAGTTCGTGGCTCAGTTATTATGCCACCTTAGTTAGTTGAGTTTTTTTTTAGATCCATATATAGGGTTCTTCTATTTCTTTGTACTTGAGTTCTTTTGGCTTACACAACTAAGAAGAGAAAAATTGTTTTCAGCCTCCACCCTTGTGTGTATTCCCCCATTGTGCAAGCAAGAAAGCTACAAGTGAGACTCCTTCCTTCTCTCCCACAATCTTGACATGGTATCAGAGCCTTGTTCGTGGTAAGGAGCTCAAGAAAGCAAGCCAAGCTCGCGATGTTCTGGTAAGAGGAGCAGCGTTGCTTTTATTTTCTGTTTTGGGAGCAGATCTCTACAGGTAGCACAGCCGGAAATTGCAAGAGTGCATTGTCTCAGGTTGAGACGTCCTTCGCGGTGAAGCAAGAGGGTAGTATATGCTGCGCTCGGCGCTTTAGCCCTCGGCGACCCTGTTTTTTTGATTTTAGGCCATTTCGAGGCCTGTTTTGGAGGCGGAAGTTTTCTGCACGCACTCAGGAAAAGACCCAGTTTTATGCTGTGCGACCACTGTTCTACAGGTCGGTGAAAAGTTACTGTAAAAATTGCATCGTATGCCTGTGCGCAGAGACATTGGGAGTTACAGAATCATCCTTGTTGCCTGTTGATGCAAAATCGTCACTAGGAAGTGACTGTGTGGTCAAATACCACTTTCGTCAGTTTTGCAGATTAGCCCTTGTGAGGCTGAAGCTCTCTTCTTTGCAGTGACAGAATTTTTTGCAGTGTTTTGTAATGGCGTCTGATTCTCTCTCATAGATTGTCAATGAAAAGCTTGACAAGAACAACTTCCAAGCATGGAAGTTTAGAATGACAAATTTCCTTATGGGAAAAGGATATTGGGAATTTGTTGCAGGAAATGAAGAAGAACCAGTTCTTCCTGATGTTCCCAATCAACAGCAAATGCAGGCATTTAAAGCATGGCATGAGAGAGCCAGGAAAGTTATGTATTGGCTGTCTATCAGCATTTCAGACTCTATGATTGTGCATATTCAGGATGCAAGTACGCCAAAGGAGGCATGGGATACTTTGTCAAAAATGTATAGTACAAATACGCAAGCCAGGAAAATGCAGCTCAAGCAAGAGTTGCATAATGTGCAAAGAGAAAATATGAGCATCAATGACTACCACATAAAGGTGAAGAAGATTGCAGATGCACTTGCTTCCATTGGGTCGCCAGTGGAAGATGATGATTTAGTTTCTGTGACCTTGAATGGTCTAGGAAAGAATTATGCACAATTCCGAACATCCATTTCAGTTAATGAAAGATTTCCTGATTTTGAGGAGTTAATTGCTCTTCTAATTTCTGAGGAGCAGAGAAATGGTGGTGCATCTTCTTCAGGAGAAACTTCAAAAGAAGCTGTCTTCTACTCAAATGCTGGAAGAGGTAGAGGCAGAGGTAGAGGAGGCCGATATGGAGACCGTGGTAGAACTCAGAATATGCAGCAAACTCAAGAAAACCAGTCCTATGGAGAAGGACGTGGTAACTCTAGAGGTAGGGGGAGCCAAAGAGGTCGTGGTGGATGGCAAAAAGGCCAAAATGCAAACAACAATGTTGAATGCCACTACTGTGGTAAAATGGGTCATATGGCTAAAGACTGCTATAAAAAGTAGAATGACATCATGAATGGGAAATTGCAACAAGGGAATTATGCATCTTCTAGTAGACAGGGTGATGACAGAAATGAGTATTTGTTTATGGTGCAGCACATGAACAATTCTGTAACAAGTGTAGAAGAAAGCAACGATGTGTGGTATGTTGACTCAGGTGCATCAAACCACATGACAGGTCATGCAGAATGGATGGAGGATGCAAGGAAAATGGAAAAACCAGGATTTGTGGAGACTGGCGATGATACTGCACATCCTATTGTGCAGATTGGAAAAATTCCTTTATCTATGCAGGATGGGAAAAAGAAATACATGTCCGATGTATTTCATGTCCCGAATATCACCAAGAATCTGGTTTCTGTTGGTCAAATGGTTGAGCAGGGCTTGCAGGTCAGATTTAATCCTCATGGATGCTTTGTTGAGGATATGAAAAATAAAGGTCACTTGATAGCAAAAGGAAAGAAGAAGGGCAGAATGTTTACATTGGATGCAGACATGTCTGAATTGAGTGCAGCAATGTTTGCACGTGGGACCGGTGTAGTTGCAGATATTGATATCTGGCATAAACGCATTGGTCATGTTAATGTACATCAACTTAAATCAATGCAGGCCCAAAATATTGTTGTAGGATTGCCCAAATTCAAGGTTGTAGAAATGCATAAGGTATGTGAAGCCTGTCAGTTTGGAAAACAGGCAAAGAAACCATTTCTTGGACATGTTCAAGAGAGTGAGAAGCCATTGGAATTAATCCACTCTGATGTGTGGACTACTAAAGCTGCATCTCTTGGAGGCTGTCATTATTTTGTCACTTTTATTGATGACTATAGCAGAAAAATTTGGGTGTATTTTATGAAAAAGAAAAGTGAAGTTTTTGGGCATTTCAAAACCCTTAAAGCTATGGTTGAAAAAGAAACAGGCCTGCAAATAAAATGCCTAAGGTCAGATGGAGGGGGAGAGTACCTCTCAAATGAGTTTGCAAGGTTCCTGCAGGAGCATGGCATAAAGCAGCAATATTCATGCAGTCATACCCCACAACAAAATGGAATTGCAGAAAGGAAAAACAGGCATATTGGAGAGGTATCTCGTGCCATGCTCAATGAAAAAGACTTGCCAGATTTTTATTGGGCTAAAGCAATTGCTACAGCAGTCTACATAATGAAGAGGACTCCCACTGCAACAATACATGGAATGACTTCAGAGGAGAGGTATACTGGTAGGAAACCACATATTTCTCATTTGAAATTTTTTGGTTGCATTGCCTATGTACATGTGCTAGATGAGTTGAGATCCAAGTTGGATCCAAAAGCTGAGAATTGTATCTTTATTGGTTACTCTCTACAGCAAAAAGGGTATAGATGCTATAACCCTTCTACTCGTAAGTTTACAGTGAGCAGAGATGTTGTTTTTGATGAGATGAGTAGCTAGTATAAACCAGTAAATATGATTGATGATGTAAATGCACAAAATGGTAATGCTGCACAGAATTCACAGCAGCAGTCACAAAATATTAGTGGACCTGGAGCGTCCTCTAGCAGTGGTTCACATTCTTCGCCATGGACAGGCAGATTGAGATCAGGAGAATCTTCTGAAAGTAATGCAGATAGTGGTATACAGGTATCACGAAAAGGAAAAGAGAAGGTTGATCAGCCCATGTTTGATGTAAATGCAGGTCACTCTTATGTGGATGGTGAATCCAGTGGCTCAGAACAGAGCATTGATGATGAGTTGGGTATTCCTTCTATTGTTACACCTGGAGTAAGGAAGACGAGGGATGTTTTGAGAGCACCTGGGAGTGAACCTATTTTGCGCAGGTCTACGAGAGCTAGGTATCCTGTGGATAGACTGAAATATGATGGATTTATAGCCATTCACTATGCATATATGGTCAAAGTGATACAGGAACCAGAACCCACTTCTTTTGAGCAAGCCATGGGAAAAGAAAAATGGGAGAAAGCCATGGATGAAGAAATGGATGCCTTGGAAGCAAATGCTACATGGGAGTTGGTACCTTTGCCTAAAGGTAAGAATGCAATTGGCTGTAAGTGGGTTTATAAGGTGAAGCACAATGCAGATGGTTGTGTGAATAGATACAAGGCAAGATTAGTAGTCAAGGGGTATGCACAAACATATGGCATTGACTATGAAGAAACATTCAGTCCGGTTGCAAGGATGGCAACCGTAAGAGCAGTCATTGCTATGGCTGCATCAAAGGGATGGTCTTTACATCAGATGGATGTAAAGAATGCCTTCTTGCATGGTGATTTGCAAGAAGAGGTCTATATGGAGCAGCCACCACGTTATGTGCATGATGTTCATCCTGAGTTTGTTTGCAGGTTGAAGAAAGCCTTGTATGGCTTGAAGCAAGCACCTAGAGCATGGTCTGACAGGATAGGACAGTATCTTGTCACTATTGGCTTTCAGATTTCAAAGGCAGATTTCTCACTTTATGTGAGAAAAATAGAGAAAGGTATTATGCTACTTGTCATTTATGTTGATGATTTGATTATGACAGGTGACAGTGATGAAGATATCCTTCATGTGAAAATGCTATTGAAGCAGAAGTTTGAGATGAAGGATTTTGGAGAGCTGCGTTATTTCTTGGGCATTGAGGTGATTAGATCACCAAGTGGGATATAGCTCTTGCAGAGGCAGTATGGATTGGACATGCTATCCAAATATGGGATGACAGGCTGTAAGTCTATTTCAGTTCCTTTGGAGCAGAATGTGAAGCTGAGCACAGATGCAGGTGAGCTTCTAGGAGACCCTACTATGTACAGACGCATAGTAGGAAGTTTGATTTATATGACTATTACCAGGCCAAATTTGAGCTATGCTGTTGGATTGGTAAGTCAGTTTATGCAGGCTCCAAGGAAACCACATTTGGATGCAGCTAGACGCATACTCAGGTATGTGAAGTGCACATTGCAGTATGGACTATTTTATGAGACTGGGGCTCAGATACAGTTGCATGGATACACTAATGCTGATTGGGCTGGTAGTATTTCTGATAGACGATCTACCAGTGGATATGTGTTCTCTTTTGGGAGTGCTCCAGTCACTTGGAGTAGCAAGAAACAGCCTACAGTTGCCTTGTCGAGCATAGAGGCTGAGTACAGGGTGCAGCAATGGTTGCATGTGAGGTAGCTTGGTTGCATAAGCTACTTTATGATATGCATCAGTCTACAGATGGGCCAGTTGTCATTTATTGTGACAACATGAGTAGTATACACTTGGCAAATAACCCAGTCCATCATGCTAGAACAAAGCACATTGAGGTGCATTATCACTATGTGCGAGAGAGGGTTTTACTAGGTCTTATTGATCTAGTTTATGTCAGCACAGAGGATCAGGTAGCTGACATATTCACGAAGGCATTGGGTGCAGAGAAGCTGCACAAGTTCAGAGACCTGCTTGGTGTGTAGGAATTGGGATTGAGCTCGAGGGGGAGTGTTGAGATATCGAGCTCCACTCGTGATACGCCAGGGTGACCGTTGTGTATTTATTTGACCGACTTGTCAGTTACAGACGCAGTTGGTACACTGCCCATGAATAATAGCTACATGATAGCTATCCTTATCTACTCTAGTTCGTGGCTCAGTTATTATGCCACCTTAGTTAGTTGAGTTTGGTTTGAGACCCATATATAGGGTTCTTCTATTTCTTTGTACTTGAGTTCTTTTGGCTTACACAACTAAGAAGAGAAAAATTGTTTTCAGCCTCCACCCTTGTGTGTATTCCCCCATTGTGCAAGCAAGAAAGCTACAAGTGAGACTCCTTCCTTCTCTCCCACAATCTTAACATCCCTTTGGGCTGCAAATAAATTGGTAGAGGGGAGGAATGAAGGAAGGGGATTGCTAGAAACAATAGGAGCATATGCTTATACTAGGGAATCTAGTACAAGAGGACTGGAAGGACCCTTCTTACGAATGCATTTTTGTCAAAAATAACAAAGGACTCTTTATCTTTTGAATTAGGTTGCAAGGATGGAGGAGAAGGGATTGAAGGTGGAGGTTGCATCAGCAAAGGAGCATGATCAAACATTGGTACACCACTAGGAGGAGGTGCAAAAGTGATAATGTGATGTAAGAAGGTACCATAGGAGACAAATTTACTGAGTTGAGTCTTCCATACTTGCTAAAAATGTTGATCCATTTTGGATAGTAGAAAGCCTTCCCAATTGAACTTAGCACCCTCTAGAAACTTCACAAAAGCTGTGAACACTTCCTTGGATAGATACTTAGATGTAGGTTTACCTAGAGGAACTAACATAGTTCCTTCCATATTGGAGAAGAGATATGGATAATAGATACCCCTGAACTGTTGATAAGCTGGTTGAGAAGCAAGGGGGTATAAGTTTCCTTCTTCAAAAGCATGACGATCTCTTCAGTAGTAAGTAACTGGTTACCGCTGGTTGGGCACAAATGAAGTAGAAATGGGCAAGCACGGTGCTTCATTGATATTAGTTGCAGATAAACAGAAAGTGTGGTTAGAAACTAGACCAGACTGGTGTTTATAAGAAGCCAAGAAGGAGTAACAAAGCTTCTCATCCACAAGTGGCAATGTGAGGGCAACAAATGGTCAGAGGCATGCACGTCGGATGCGATCTGCCTCTAAAAGGAGGGAATAGTCATGGATTGTGAGGGGAACATGATGTACCACAATCAGAGGGGTAGAAGAAGGTGCCATTCGAATGATATCAAAAACCCACACACACACACAAAACCAGGAATAAAAAGAGAAAACTTGCAAAACCCATAAACAAAACCACCACTGAGACCATTGAGTAGGATAAAGATTTATGACAAGACTGAGTGGGTTGGACCAGACCATCCAAAGCAAACCACAATCTACGAAAAAAATTCGACATGACCTACATACATATGCAACCGAAAGCTTCATGATATGTATAACAATCAAGTACCCTGATCCACGTAGACAATCAGACAATAGAAAACAAAAGTGCCATGCATACCATAACTCGAACATAGACTCAAAAAGTCATGATTGAACCAAAAATTCTAACCAAAAATATAAAGAACAACGATCAAACCAAGGTCAGACTAATAATCCCAAATCCCACGTAATGTTCAATGTCCTACAGTGTGGTGAAGTGGGTGGGTGAAACTAATGACTCATTTTTTAAAGATTATCAATTAAGCATAGTTCATTGTTAATTTAATCCGTTAACACATGGTGAGTCGGAAATGTAGCTCAACCCCTCTTAGACTGGACACAACTTAACTTGACTAGATCTTTACTGATGCAATTCATTTTTACAATTATATGATATGTGGCACTTGAGTACATGCATGCGTGACCTCGGGGGGTTCATTTTAATTACAATTTAAATGTGTATGTAATGCGTATGTGTGTGTACTCGTGAATGGTTTTTAATTGAAAAAAATTAAGTGGGTTATAGTGCAAAGATGTGCATGCAACAGTAGGGTTCATTGTACAATTAACATCCAGTACCACGTCCTTTAAGATGGAATGCGCAATCCACGAAAATTCACAAAAAATTGATAGAAGGTCGATTAACAATAGTCGTCTTGTCGTATGAAAAAATTGACAGAAGGTCGACCAAACAAAAAAAAATGATATGCATGACCAAAATAAATAAAAAATGGATATGAAGGAGAAAAAGTTGAGCAATTAAGGGAAAGTTTGTTTTGTTTTTCTTCGTGTCAATGATGTGAAATGTGGAGTGTGATAAAAATATATATGAGCACCATTTTGGTTTGTTGTGGTTTAAATACTGCTTTGTGTGGTTTAATTTGTTTGGTTTTGTGGTTTTTGTATTTTTTTTTTCATGCCATGATGGTAGAGTATGGAGATGTTTTGTTTTGTTTTTTTTAAAGTATTAAATAGAAAGAATTTGGAAAAGTATGATGGAATGGTTATTTCTTTTTGTTTGATTTGCTTTTTTTTTTCAAAAAAAAGAAACGGAATTTTTCCACCAAAATGATGAAAACCGTTTTTTTTCAGATTTTTGGAAAATTATCAATCATGTTTTTGAATTTTCAAAGGATTTTAAATAATAATTACATTTCTATGAGATTTTTTCATGAAAAATTATGGCCCAAAAAATATATTTATATTTTCTATTCCAAAAATTTGTCCAAAATGTGAAAGAATATAAATGTGACTTTTTGGGAAAAAAAGAGGAAAATTTTCCATGATTTTTATGTATTTTTTTGGAAATTTTATGAATTTTCATCATTTTATGAATGATTTTTTGCCAATTTTAAGTTTTTCAAAAATTATTTAATTGCATTTTTCATGAGAAAAATTTTGTAAAATATAGGAAAAGGTGTTCAATAATTTTTTTGTAATTGTTTTGAGTTTTTAATTATTTTTATATAATTTTAAATGTTTTTTAATGGATTTAAAAAAAGAAATGAATACCTGGGTACACACGTGTGAACAGGAGTGACCTCGCACACCCATGAACGAGTGTGATGTGCATGCTCACGCGTGAACACCCATGAAACAGCCCACAAGCAACGCTCGGACACGAGCAATAATGCCCACACGTGCACACAACCTTGTGAACTCCCACAACTATCTCGTCAGGGGTGGGGAATGAGGGTGGGGAAAAAGGGGCTAGGGAAGAGGGGGGTGTCTACAAGGGTGAATGGGGGAAAGGTGGGAAGGGGGGGCTTAGGAGGAGGAGGGTTTACAGAAGGGAAGGGGAATTTAGTAGGGGGTGTGGAGAGGGTGGGTTTTATGGGGGGGAAGGGGGGTTTAGTAGGGGGTGTGGGGAGTGTAGTGGGAAGGGTGGGAATGGGGGTTAGGACGGGAGTGGGAGAGGGAGGAGAGGAGGGCCAAGGAGGCGATGGCAACAGAGCTAGTAGCAGCGGCGGCAGACTGGGCGGCGGCAATGGGAGGAAGAGGAAAATGAGGGGGAAGAAGACAAAGAAGAATGAGGGGAGGAAGGAGTAGGAGTAGGAGGAGAAGGAGGAGGGGGAGGAGGAAGTAGTAGCAGTAGCAACAGTAGAAGAAGAAGAAGAAGATGATGATGATGATGATGATGATGATGATGATGATGAAAGAAGCATGAGAAGAAGGAGAAGAAGAAGAAGAAGGAAAGGAAGAAGAATAAGAATAAGAATAAGAAGAAGGATATGGAAGAAGAAGGAAAGAGAGGGAGAGCAGAAGCAAGGAGAGAGGGCAGAGAGAGAGAGGGAGGGGTCAGGGAGAGAGAAGAAGAAAGAAAGAGAGAGAAAGAAGAGGAGAGAGAAGAGGGAGGAAGGAGAGAGGGGAGGACGGAACTGTCGGGGAAGAGGGGATCAGATTTTTTTTTTGTAAATTGAAAAGAAAAAAACTATAATATAATAAAAAGTAAAAATTTGAAAAACACAAGGTAGCCCCCCCATCGTGCACATAGGCGTGGGGTGGGGGTTAAAAAACTTGCAGTGGCAGGACTCATAAACGGCCAAGACACCATCACGAGGGTGAGCAATGCGACGCACACATTAGAGGACAGGTATATTGAAAAACGCAGATGTTCACGTGCAGCACGGGAGACGCATACACACGTAAAAATACAAAAAATTTAACAAAACACAAACCGTTCATTGGAATGAAATGCCATAAAAAAGAAAAATGTGAGGCATCTTTGTTGAGGGAATCACGAGAAACCGTCGATGGCGAAGAATATTGCACTCAGCTCACAGTGACTCAAATGGAATGAAAGAATAGTCACTTGCCCCATTATTGACATCAATCCAATGAAACATGATCGAAACGCAAATCTCACACTCAGGTTAGGAATCAATAAGGGGGATGGTATAGAGGGAGTATGCCAAGGTACACAGTTGATGGCGCATTAGTGCGTCCAACTCCGTCTAGCATAGGTGCAATCAGGAAGGCTAAGTAGCCTTGTTGTGTAGTATACAGAAGAGGATGACGTGTCCTATGGTGATAGCAGAGACCAACCCCGTGTATGCATAGGGAAACGAGAACATACTTGACTCCAATTGTAATTACATCCCTCAATCCACACCTCTCAATAATTGATTTAGGAAACACCAACCATACTCAACCCCCCCTCTATCTCACGCTCTGCTAATAGCTACAGGAGGGCAGCCCGTTCCTAAAATCCATTGATGTTATCCTCGCAGTCACTTGTGTAGAGGTTGTATGCCTTGTGCACAATTGATGGCATAGTAGTGTATCCCGCCCTGTGTTGGCATACAGTGCGAGAAGAAAGGCCAGGGAGCCTTATAGTGCAGTGCACAGGAACAGATCATGCTTTGTGTATTGAGAGGCCCAACCTGTGCATGCAACACTCTATTCACACATCACACCTCTCTGTTAAATGTAAAGGGCAAGGACTGGTCACTCCTCCCACCCTATGTCTCACACTCACTGATAAATACAGAGGGCAGACCATACTCACATCCCCATTTGGTTAGGATGAAAGCTCGCATCACTCAAGGGGTTGTCGATGAAGATCACTTTGTCTATTATTGTCATCAAGGTATTGAACATTAAGCGTACCTAGGGAGGCAGCCAACACGTCTGGTACTTCAATTGGGTTGGAAAAGAGATGGTCTCTGCTGAAGGGGTCAAATGAACTGATGAAGTTGCAGAGACAGTGCACCAAGGGAGGTGGCTGGAAATTATATTTGAAGAAATTCTGATAGTGAGTCAGCTATCCTGAACTGTGTGTTGTTACTACCTTTTCTTGGAACAAGGCCTACTATGACACGGAATTGCTTTCTTTTCTCCCATAACAGTTTTTTTTCCTTTTTTTCTTTTTCTTTTTTTTTTCTTGTTTTTTTCTCCTACTCCTAAGGGTGTTTCTACCTTTTCTCGAAGAATAGGTCGGCATGACAGGGGCCTAATACTTTTCTCCCATGGCCAATATATCTTCTTTTTTTTTAACTTAAGAAAGAGAATGGTAGAAATACCATGTGTTAGAACCATCCTTGCCACCATTGTTGGATCAAGCGAGAGGAGAACATAGTAGGGATGGGAGGTGTCTAGGAGGGGCTAGCAAAAGGATGCCGCCTCATATAAAAGAGCATAATGGCTATCAGTAGCACAAGGATAAGGACAGTGAGACTCCCAAAGGGGAAAGGGTGGGTCGACTATGATTGTCAAGATCCCTAGGGAGGGAAGTACTTCTTTAAGTGATAGCCATTGATTAGGAAGGGATCATCAAAGGCATCAACTGTTTGGACTTGGACTGAGCCATTCCGATTGATGGCAAGTACCTTATAAGGATCCGTCCATCGTTGTTGAAGCTTGCCTAGAAACTTGGCAAATATCGGGAATCATAAGCCAAAACTAAGTCACCTTCCTTGAACTCCTTATACTTGATGAAGCTATCATAATAGAAATTTCTACAAGCTTCTTTGATTTCCATGCATTGTAGGGCCATCCTGCGGATCTCATCAAGACACTCCAAGTGCAACAAATGGCGTTTTAGGGACTCGGAATCTCCCAAGCATTCATTGATGGCCATGCACAGGGAGAGCAAGTCCAGTTCAACATGAAAAATAGTTTATGTACCATACACCAGCTGGAAGGGTGTCTGCCCTATAGCTGCCTTATGGGAGGTTCTGTACGCCCAGAGGGTCTCTATAAGTCAATCATCCCAATCATGGAGATGTGCGGCAATCATCCTTGTTAGGATCGAGCAAAGGATGTAATTAGTGACTTCACTTGGCCATTGGTTCTAGGGTAATAGGGGGTGGACTTGCGATGGCGAATCTTATACAACTCTGTGAGTTCTTCCATGAACTTATTAATGAAATGAGTGTCTCTCTCACTTACCAGCTCTAAGGGACTGCCAATATGGGTGATGATGTTTTTGTATAGGAACAAGGCCACACTATTACCATTGTCCTACTTCCAGAGCTTTAGCTTCACACCACTTGGTGACATAATCTGTACATACTAGGATGTATCTATTCTTCTTCTGTCTAGTGGGGGGATCGATTGGACCTATGAATTCAATAACCCACTTCTCAAATGACTTCAAGGAAAGGATAGGTTTCAGTGGCATGGCACTGGTCTTGGTGGATTTCCCCATCCATTGACAGGCGTCACATCACTTACAGTAGTCATAGGCATCCTTATGGAGGGTCGGCCACGAGTATCCTACTAATAGAGCCTTTCTAGCTATTGCTTCTCCTGCAAAGTGGCCTTCACTTGGCTCGTCATGGCATGCTTTCAATACTATGTTAATTCCTTCTCCTGCAACATATCGTCTAAGTACTTCATCTTTGCCCTTCTTGTATAGTGTGCCACCTAACATGGTGTAGGGGACTGATTCTAATAGAATTCTTCCTTTCTTAACTAGAGATGTTAGGAGGATACTGTTGGGTTGCCAATAGGTTGGCGATGTCTGCATAAAAGTGTTGGGGATAAAGGTGCCTCTGCCTAGCCGCCTGTGTATTACTACACTGACAGTACCTGCCATTGCACACTGCAAGTGGCGAGTGCCCATCACCATCACTTTATTCTTTATTCTTTTAGTGACAGTTTGAATAAAGGAAGGCCCGGTCACACATTGTGACTGTTGGAGTTCCCATTTGTGTCTCTCTCTCTTCTTGCTCTTGCTCTCCGCCATAGCTCACTTCCAAACAAGCTTCGATCCTTCTCACCCTTCAACTGGTATCAAAGCTTTGGATTAGAGCTTGATCATGGAGCTTGGCCTGACATTACTTCAGCCCAGATTGAAGACCTAGAGCTTGGAGCTTCAATGCTAGCCATGGCCTTCCCCCCGATGTAAGATTTCATCTCCCACCTCTCCCCGACCCTCATAGGCTCTTTGCAGGTGTTCCTTGGCTTCATTGGGAACCTTGTATGACCCCATTTCCCCCCTTATCCTTAGCATAACCAGCAGGCCCCATAGTTAGCTCACGTTTTTTTTGCACCTGTTTCAAAATCTGGCTCAAAAATCCCATTTTTTCTCATATCTCAAGCATCCAAAACCCGATTTAGGTAAGGTAAGAGTCTAACTTGGGGTTTTGGCATGCTCTAGACGTGATGGAAATGTCAGATCTACCAAATTTTGATCAAAGCATTTTCTGTAATAGATCTAAGTTGATTTACAACAACAAAATGTCATGCTCTTAGCTTATGTGATGCTCCTGAGACTTGGAATTTGATGCCCAGATACTTTGGGCATGTTTGATGTTTTTCCAATGTTTTGAGATGCTTTGGGACTTGGTTTGAGCTTCCATAGCTCGATTTATGCAGGGATTTACTACTGTACATTGTTTGGGCAACAAGGTTTTATTAGGGACGTCTTATGCATAATGCTCTTTGTTGACATTCGGTGTCCTGTTGGATGTATTGATGCTTGGTCATCATGGTTTATGCCCAGACATGCTCTTTAAGAGCTATTGAGCCTTGATTTGGATGCATACACTTTGTTGTTGGTTGGGATTTATGCTACATTGGCTGACATGTTATTTTACCTCAAGTTTGGTTATGCCTATTGGTTTTGGGCTATATCTTTAGGATATGCAATGAAGTATTGACCTTCGGGGTACGATATCGAGGTTGTCTTTGGTTTTGGATCTTCATTTGAGCTTGAGCTTGACTTTGGAATGCATTTGATGCTCCGTCTTGGATGTACATATGGCATGTATGTTACCTATGTTTGACCAGTCTTGACATGATTGGCCTATGCCACTACTACATGCTACTTACATTGTTTGGAGTTGATTGCTAGTAGTGCCTTGTCTTGGCTTGCATATGGCTTTCGAGAACTTACTTGGGATATTTTTTGGCTTGCCAGAGTTGCATTTGGGATTCAGTTGATGTCTATGGATGCTCTAATTGGAGACTACAGAGCCTATATGCTCATGATGTCTT
Organism: Lygodium microphyllum; assembly: GCF_053477565.2. Lineage (NCBI taxonomy): Eukaryota > Viridiplantae > Streptophyta > Polypodiopsida > Schizaeales > Lygodiaceae > Lygodium > Lygodium microphyllum. The sequence goes on from NC_141144.1 coordinate 135,103,634, forward strand.
ATTGATGTCTGGTCTTGGATCTTTTGTCACTGGTGCTCTCATATGCCCTTTTTGAGCTTCTTGGTTTGATCCATATGGCTTTTGTGCTAGTCGGAGCATCATTGAATGTTTGATAGACATTGAGCATGTGGTCTATGCTATTGAGATTTGAGTCTTTTGAGACTGGAATCTTCTTCACTTGGATGTTGCATGGTTGATATGCCATGGTCTGCATACATGTACTTTGGCTGATTTGGACATCGCACTCCTTGAGCATACACCTCTTTGTGTTAGGTCTTGCCAGTGTTGTGTACACTTTGCCCTACTACACAGGGGGTGGTGTGCGAGCTTACTAACAGATTCTTTTGACATGCTTGGGTGTTTGCTTGATGTTCGTATGACTGTCATATGCTAATTTATGCCCGCTTGATGCTGGTTATGCTTTGACAGTCAATGGTTGACTTGGTGCATTGATTTTGCCTACAGCTTGCTCTCATTGTACCTGGCTGTAATTTATTAAAACAAGTAGTTATGTATGGACTAATGTGGAATTTTCATGTTGAATCATCCCGATTTTATGTACTTTTGATGGTACTTGGTGGGTACCATCATTAGCTATCAGTTCGTGGTCATTTTGCCTTGGTTTTGGTGGTATTTTTGGTTGTTTACAATAAAAAACAACAAGCATTTTTGAATTGTCGTGCACTACATTATGGGTTCTTCTTCCAGTGACAGTGCTATCTTCAACACCATTAAGCTTGATGGTATGAATTATGCCTACTGGAAGAGCCAAGTTTGGCAGGTATTGGTACAGAAATCGCAGATAAAGCCACTAAGGATGCATGGAGAGCAGCCTGAAACTATGATTGATGATGAATGGGATGAGCTTGATGAGTTATGCAAGTTCACCCTCATCTTGTATCTCACTGAACAGGTGCATTACAATGTGGTTGAGGAATTACAGAGTGCTTGGCAGCTTTAGGATAAAATTAAGAACCTCTATGACAAGAAACGTCCATCAAGTCAGATGTATTTACTGAAGTAGCTTATGGACCTGTGCATGAAGGAAAATATAACAATGTCTGCTCATTTGAGCAAGTTCCATGCTATTCTCAAGAACTTGACTTCACAGGGTATTAACTTTAATGATGAGGTTACTCCATTATTTTTGCTTGGGATTCTAAGTGAGTCATGGGATGTATTCCGCACTGCCTTATATGCTCCTACTACTATTTTGAACTTTCCTGATGTAAAGAGTGCTCTTCTGCAGGAAGAGATTAACCATAAGAACTTGGATGCCTCTTGTATGTCGCATGCTTTAACTGTTAGAGGCAGATATGGTAATGGCAAGAATGACTATGGGAATGGCCATGGCAGAGACTCATAGAAGTCTAGGTCTAAGTCGCATTGTAAGTCGCGCAATAAGTCTCATGGGAGAAATGCTAATGTGACATGTCATCATTGCGGCAAGAAGGGTCATATCCGCCCACAGTGTCTTGAGTTGTGCAATGAGAAGCGCAAAGATAAGGGGAAAGACAAAGTACAAGAAAAGTCCTCTGATCGCAGTGTTATGCATGTGAAATCTAGTGTGAAAATCGAGGAGATAAATGTCATGCAGATTGATGACTCCGATGGGGAGTACATACTTTTAGCTAGTTCTTATGATGTATATCATTGACCGATGTTCATTCTATGTATGCACAGTGCTGGCTTTTGGATTCTAGTGCTTCAATTCATATTACACCATGCAGTTCACTCCAACCACACTGTCTCTGGTTCAATTCACTTGGGTAATGACATGTCACTTGCTATTGTTGGCATTGGAGATGTACGGCTACAATTCTCTACTGGCAATACCTTTCTGTTACAGTATGTACAGGCAGTACCTTTCTGTTACAGTATATACATCATGCACCTATGCTTACACACAGTTTTATGTCTGCATGGTAGCTTGATGATGCTGGGTTTCATGTTTCTTTTGGGGATTCTGCCTAGAAGATCACCCATGGTAGACTTGTGCTTGCTAGAGATGCCAAAGTTGGTGGCCTCTATCCTCTTGTAGTTGATGGGTCCTCTGTTGACCATGTTTTGTCAGTGGGTTCCATTTCACATGTATCTCTTTGGCATGCCCATTTGGACCATATGTACTTGAAGGAAATGAAAATGCTTTCTGGTTTGTAATACTTACCGTCCCTTGACTATGCATGTCTTGATTCATGTGAGCATTATCTTTATGGAAGATAGACTAGAAATACGCATAAGAAGTCTGATAGGACATGCATGAGTGAGCCACTGGTGTTAGTACATTCGGATGTTTGTGGGCCCATGCCCTATCAATCTATGGGTTGTGCAAAGTATTTGGTGATGTTCATTGATGAATTTTCATGTAAAGTCTAGGATTACCCCATTAAGCTTAAGTCTGAAGTTTTGGTTGTGTTTCAAAGATGGCTTGCATTGGTTGAGAACCAGACTAGGCATAGGCTGAAATGCCTTAGGACTAACAATGGGGGAGAATATGTGTCACGTTCTTTTGAGCTACTATGTGGCAAGAGGGGTATTAAGCATCAGTTGATCGTCCCCTATACTGCAACCCAAAATGGTTTGGCTGAGCGGATGAATAGAACCATCCAGGAGCATGTACGCAGTATGTTAGCCATGCAAGCTTACCATAGAGCTTTTGGACTGAGGCAGTCAGTACAACATGCATGTCATAAATAGATCATCTTCTAGTGGTTTGGATTTCTAGGTTGCAAAGGAGTTATGGACTAGGAAACCTTCATCTTATGCACATCTACGTGTCTTTGGATGTGAGACATTCTGCCATGTGCCCAAAGACAAGCGTACCAAGTTGGATCCTAAGAGTGTCAAATGCATTTTCCTTGGCTATGGGGATGCAGGTGAGATGGGTTACCGCCTCTGGGATCCGCAAGCGTGGAAAGTCATCCACAGCCATGATGTAGTCTTCCATGAAGACAAGCTCCATAAGAAGCCTGAGAAGGTGGTAGAGATACGTAGGGTTATATTCTAGGAGAAGCCACATGCTCCTGCACAACCAGTTGAACATCCTGCAGTAGCAATTGGTACACATGGCCAAGGTGTTGGACTAGCCACAGGGCCTTTTGTGAGATGGTCTACTAGAGATAGACATCCACCGGATAGATTTAAGCCCTCAATGCATTACATCTTGGTTACAGATGCAGGAGAGCCTCTCACCTATGATGAGGCTATGCGCACAGGTGACAGTCACTCCTGGGAGAGGGCTATCGAATTTATATACTCCCTACACAAGAATATGACTTGGGATTTGGTTGCACTGCCTTAGGGCAAGAAGGCTTTGCCATGAAAATGGGTGTACAAGCTGAAAAGTGCCCCTAGAAACCCAAAGCCGGCTTATAAGGCAAGACTTGTCACTAAGGGTTTTAAACAAGAGCATGGAGTTGACTTTGATGAAGTCTTTTCTCCTGTGGTCAAGATGACCACCCTACGCTTGGTTTTGGCCTTAGTCACGCAGCTTGACTTAGACATGTATCATATGGATATCAAGACTTTATTCTTGCATGGGGATTTGTATGATGAGATATACATGGAGTAGCCTAAGGGCTTTGCAAAACCTGGTAGGGAGCACCTAGTGTGCAAGTTGAAGAAAAGTCTTTATGGCTTGAAGCAGGCACCTAGGGAGTGGTATCATAGTTTTGATGCCTTTATGCAATCAGAGGGCTATAGCATGAGTGCTATGGATCCGTATCTTTACAGGAAGAGATCCCGTGATGGCTCCTTGCTTATTTTGGTACTTTATGTGGATGATATGCTGAAAGTAGGGAAAGCTCATAATGAGCTAGATACTCTTAAATCTCAATTGAAGAAGAGCTTTGAGATGAAGAATTTGGGACACGCCTCTCACATTCTTAGTATGCACATTAAGTGCGACAGGCATCAGGGACTACTCTACCTCTCACAGAGGGAGTACATTCATAAAGTCCTGGAGCGTTTTCGCATGCAAGATGTGAACCCTATTGGCTGTCCATTACCTTCTTATGTGAAGGTTTCACAGGGTGATTGTCCACAAACGGATGAGCATAGGGTTGAGATGGCTGAGATCCCTTATGCATCAGCCACCATGGGCAGTTTGATGTATACCATGATAGCCACTCGTCTAGATATTTCCTTTCCAATTGGTGTTGTGGCATGCTATATGGCTACACCTAGAAAAAAACATTGGGATGCCGTCAAGGGTATCATGAGATACCTGAAGGGCACAGCAGATATGTGTATTTGCTATGGTAGCCAGGATACAAGAGTTGTGGGCTACACAGACTTCGATTATGCAGGACATGCAGATAGTAGGAAGTCCACTTCTAGCTATGTCTTTACCTATGCTAGAGGTGCTTTTTCTTGGATGTCTAGGGTTCACGGCTCTCTCTACCACTGAGCCCGAGTATGTTGCGACCACTAAGGCTTATAAGAAGGCCATATGGTTGGGCCGTTTGGTTCATGACCTTGGGATTGATACTATACCTATGTTGCATTTGGATTCTATGAGTGTTATTCAGCTAGCCAAGAATCTGGTCTTCCATGTGAAGACGAAACACATTGAGGTGAGGTATCACTTCATACGTGGGGTCATGGAGGACAAGTCTGTTTACCTTTTCAAGATTTCCACTGACAAAAATCATGTAGATCTACTCACAAAAAGCCTCACTATTGAGTGCTTTGCCTTTCTCAAGAGATTGATGGGCATTGGATGAGATGACGTTTTTCCTCATCCTGTTGTACATGTGTACATTGGGGTAGATTCACCTTTAAGTGGAAGGTTGTTGGGGATAAAGGCACCTCTGCCTATCTGCCCATGTGTTACTATACTGATAGTACCCGCCACTGCACACTATAGGTGGCGGGCACCCATCACCATCACTTTATTCTTTATTCTTTTAGTGACAGTTTGAACAAAGGAAGGGCCCGATCACACATTGTGACTGTTGGAGTTCCCATTTGTGTCCCTCTCTCTTCTTGCTCTTGCTCTCCACCATAGCTCACTTCCAAGCAAGCTTCGATTCTTCTCACCTTTCAATGAGGGGGTTACAGTGTCGACCAAAAACAAGGACGCATCTGGGAGGTTTGGATCATCCTGCTCCTCTTTTGTAGTCTATGGGATATGCGGTAGATGATTAGCCGGAACATGGAAACAACCAGGTTTGGTGATTAACTCAAAGTCAAACTCTTGGAATAGAAGAAGCCATCTCATCATTCTTCCCTTCACATCTGCTTTGTTCATCAGGAAGGATAGGGCCTCATGATCCACATAAAATTTAAAGTGAGTTGACAGCAAGTAATGGCAAAACTTCTCTAGGGAAAACACCATTACCAAGCATTCCAACTCTGTCACTATATAGTTAGGCTCTCTATCAGTGAATTTTTTGCTTGCTTAGTAGATTAGTTGATCCGACTTTGAGGAGCCATTCTGGCATAAGACTGCGCTTAAGCCTTCAATTGATGCATCAGTATGCACATGGAACTCCTTTGTCCAATCAAGAGATTACAGGATAGGTGCCTCAACTAGGCATTGTTTCAGAGTGTTGACGGCCTGATCCTCTATCCAAATGAACTCCGCATCCTTCCTTAGAAGCTTATGCAAGGGGGCTGCCTTTGTTGCAAAATGGGCTATGAGCCTTCTGTAGTAGCCCACATGGCCTAGAAATCCCCTCAATTGTTTGAGGTTGGTTGGTGCTGTCAAGGCTGCAATCTTCTCAATCTTCGTAGGGTCTATTGCTATCCCTTGTGCAAAGACAATGTGGCTCCTAGAAGAGACTCCAAATATGCATTTATCGGGGTTGAGGGAGATCCCATACTTCCGGCATCGATCAAATCATTGCTCCAAATTTCTCCAATGTTTAAGGATCAAACTATAAACACAGAAATCATCCAAGTATACATCAATGATATCATGTAGATGATTTTGAAATGCGGCCATCATGACTCACTAGAAGGTAGTAGGGGCATTGCAGAGCCCAAACGGCATCAGTTTGTAGGCATAGGTCCCCCACTCTGTTGTGAAGGTTGTCTTGGATTGATCTTCTTCTGTTATCTGCACCTAGTTATAACCACTGAATCCATCCAAGAGGGAGTAAAGATCATGGCCTACCACTGTGTCTAACAGTTGGTCTCAGTGAAAGGGATAGAAAATTTATCCTTCTTCGTCTTTGAATTCAACTTGTGAAAATCCACACATATTCGCAATTTGCCATTCTTCTTGGGTAAGACCCATTCATTGTTGCCCACTGGATATATGAACTTGGCTTCCAAAAGCTTCAACAGATCTGATTTTACCAAGGTAGAGTAGTTTGGGTTCATTCGCCTATGTCATTGCCGTGAAGGCTTGGCTTGACACTCTAGATCAATGTGATACTGACATATTGTGGGATCAATCCCCTTCAGATCTTTATAAGACCATGCAAACACGTCCAAGTTCTCTTTCAATAAGTTATCCAGAATTGATCATTCTTCCTCTGGTAAGCTACTACCCACCTTTAGATGGCATTCAGAGCCATCTGCATTCACAAAAGTCAACTGTCTTTCACCTTCTACTTCACGGATGAAGGTCCCATGGACTGCTTTTGGATACATATCCAACTCCTTCAAGGGAGTGGTGTCCTCATTTGATATTCCACTAGAATCGACTTCTTCTTTGGGTTGCTCTGGATATTTAAATGGGATTAGGGTTGTTTTGGGTTTGGTTTCAAAATTAGTTACCTCTCTTGGCTCGAGGACTCATCTTCTGATGATGCATCCAAGAATTTCACATAAAGGGACCCTCTGATGTCTATTGGGGCCATTAGATTGGTGATTGTTGGCAAGGTACATCATCATCATCTTTTCTTGGGAAGGATGGGTGAGGGCGGCAAGAGCCACTACTGAAAGACGGCTTCTTCTTTTTAATCCGTTTCTTATAAAGATTTTGCATATGAGAGAATCCATTTACCAAACCAAATGGTACCATCGCCATTCTGTCCCATAGCATGAGATCTTCTTCTTCTAGTGCTTTTGGGATATCCTCCTCATATGTATCCTCTTCAGGTGTGGGATAGATTCTTCCATTTCGCTTTCATAACTGTCTTCCTTAGTATCATCTTTGTCCTCTCTGTCTCTGTCTCTGTGTAGGAGCTCTATAAGAGAAGAACACGTTCTCTGTTTCATCTTCTACCTCTATCTCTGGCTTTGCTTTGGTCATGTAGCAGGGAGAGCAGTATATCTAGGCCTCTATCTCGCTATCAGAGGTAATGTTGGAAGTCATTCTTAGTTGAGGCGAGAATTATTCACCCATTGACAAGGACTTTGCATCTTGAGGGGCTTACAATGCCTAGTGTTAGGGACTGTGCCTCTCTTTTCTTGGGAAAGATCTATTTGACGGCTTCTTTATCTTGAGGGGCTTACAATGCCCAGTGTTAGGGACTATGCCTCTCTTTTCTTGGGAAAGATCTATTTGACGACTTCTTTATCTCCTGATGTACCATCTGTTACTTCATTAGAGAAGTCTGTTATGACTTCAACAAATGTGGATCCATCGCCTTTTTGCGATCACTACAAGATACAGGCCTCATACTGACATTCAAAGTGATGAAAATATTCATTAAAAAAAATTTCTCCCATCATTGCTAAAAATATCAGTATTAGTGACGCCATAGAACCGTCGCTATTTGCGTTGCTTAGCGACGGTTTGCAACGCAAACTGCGACGCTAATAGTGACACGTGCAGTAAATTTGCAATGTTAATAACAATGGTTACAAAGAAGAAAAAATTCATGCAAAAGAGTTATAGTAAAGTGTATAATGCTTGTCAAAATGAAGGCAAAGTGTATTTGAATCCATAAGATTGATATATAAAATAAATACAAGATCACGTAATGAAAGTGATAGTAAAATCATGGCAAGATACAAATGGTGATAATAACATAGTGCATAGAAAATGCCTACATAAATCACATGACCAGAAAAGAAGAGAATGTGTGCTCCATAGATCCAAGGGTGAGCTATAGATCCTCACCATCTCAAAGCTCGTCCCACCGCCACAAAGGAGCATATAACAGACTCTGTAAAAAAAGAAACAACTACAAATCAGTCCACCATACAATAATGCATTTTAATTAAAATTAGTAACTACGAACAAGAAAGATAAGTGACTTACTGGGCCGCCGCGTATAACCAATCAGTTGATCAATGTAGTGAGACTGTGTCTCTCTGCATATCGAGTCTCTAGGCTGATGGAATTGCGGTTTGTAATGGAGTGCTGCAAAGAAAACAAAATACAATTGTTAGAAACACGATTGTTAATACAAGGAATACTGCAAAAAAATAAGCGAGAAGAACAAAAGAAAGACGTACAAAGTCCTCTAGATAAGTCATGTGGCTGCCACTCCCAAGATGATGGACCACTCCTTGCCTCCAGTCGTGCCCTCACTGCCACGTGTTGCTGTCTCCAACGTCCTAGAGAATTTGTAGCCTCCTCCCTAAGTGGGCACCAACTATCTGTGTCTGGCCACTCGGGCTTTGAGGCCCCACTCTTAAGTGGCTTGTGTGCGTCCGATCGTTTGTGTGACATGTATGCATGCATGCACTCCATCATCCGGCTTGGGGAAAACCTATTTGTTGTGGTGGGTACCAGAAACTCCTCATGCAAGGATGCTACTATGTAGTCCTTGTTCCCCTTCAGTATGTTCTTCCAATGATCCAAGACATTGTGCTGAAAAACTTGTTGGCACAACTCTCTCATATGAGCCATCACCCTCCTCCCCTCACCATTCATGATGACGGCTCCTATCCTTCATCTACAAGGTATCCATACCACTCTAGGGTATGTCTAAGATGTGTCCTCTCCCACCTACGACCACGCTTCTGGGCATATCTAGGAGACCCCTGTACATCTGGTGTACCTACGGGGGTGGTATCTCTTGGAGTAGCACCTATAGGGGTGCCACCTATGAATGACTGAGCAAAAGCTCGAGTGACTTGATTAGACATCCCCACAGGTGTGACAAATCCCACAGGTGATGCAACTCTAGCAAAATGACGAGACGGAGACACTGCATCGGTACCTCTACAACAACCACCTAAGCCATTCTCTCTCGAACCTACACAAGAGCGAAGAGTAGCACTTGTCTCCCAAGCCAACCGTGGGCTCAGTGCATCCACATCTTTGCAGCATCCCCCAGAACCACTCCCTTCATCTGGCCCAAGTCTGGAGTGTTGACCTCGTCCATTAGAGCACACCGAAGTAGATCTAATAGAATGACTTGATGGTATCCAAGAGAGCTCATGGTCCGCCATATCTCTGAATCGAGCCATCTAATCTGGAGACATACGTATGAAGATCTCCTATAGCCCCTCGTCGCTCATCCCTCGACTCATCGTGCAGATCCAAATATCCACAAAGGTCACCTGCATAGATAAAAATTGATGTTAGCATAATCAATATAAATCAAGAAAATCATGGTAATATAAATCTTTAAAAATTTATCTTACTTAAAACACATATCTTATGTATTCTTATAAGTAAATCATCAACGAATTGAGTAGCTAGATGCTCCAAGTATGACGTACCCTATGGTCCCATGTCAATCTCTTGCCATAACTCTGCATACACTAGAAGGTCGATAGAAAGGTCACCACAAAAGGATGAGTCCACCTCATTCTCAAAGAATTCTTGGTATCTTGTCTTTCTATCATTGTTACCTGATTCTGGCTCCTCTATATGCTCCAAGATTTTGACGGCCTCCACTCCTTACAATATCGACCCCTCTATTTGCATACTATCCTCATCTACGCTGGGAACATTGCTTTCATCATATACTTGCATTTTGAGGAGCTGAAGGTACAACATATCACCATTGAGGTTGTCGGGGGTTTGGATAGAAAATTACCTATTCAAAATCACATACAAGAGAGATTTAACTTTTATAACATGTACCATGTTGTAATAAAATTAAAAAAAACATGAGTTCATGCATCTGTTCACAATGAACTGGCAATACAAACATGTCACGCAAATCCATTCCTCTTTTTTCGAAATCTATTTGTTGGGGTAAAAGGCCCTTGGGCATGCCTGTGTACAGTGACCACCCATATTTTTTATTCATATATATATATATATGAAAGTGCAATAAGGCTGTCATAACATTGTTGATAGCACCTACATTGTGTTTGCTCTTCTCTCCTGCGTCTCCTGCATCCCTTTCAACTGGTATCAGAGCCACTCCTTCGCGAGCTCTTCCCAGCATACACAGAGGTATGAGAGCTTGCTTCTCACTCAGTTCTCAGCCATTCTTTGACATGAACAACAGGGTTTCATGAAGAGGGAGTCATAGCTTCCATCATTGAAGTTTGTTCTCTTCACCTCTTGCTTGGACTTGTCCTAGGCTTGTGTAGGCCTATTGTAGGCCTTCATTGGGCTCTTGCTTATCCCCTACCCACCCTGATTTGGCCCCTCAACTACAGTAGCGTGCTCACGTTTTATTTACTCTTGTTTGTAAAAATGGCTCAAAAATCACTCTTTTTGTCATATCTCGGGCATTTGGAACCCGATTCAAGCAAGGTAAGAGTCTAAGTTGGGATTTTGGCATGCTCCAAATGTAATGGTGATGTCAGATTTGCCAAATTCTAATGAAGAATATTTTCCAACAGATTTCAGGTCTGAGACAGCATGCATTTGTATGCCTATGGCTTATCTGATGCTTCTACTGATGTCTATTGATACCAGATCACTTGTGGATATTATGCCTCTTATGTGAGACGCATTTGGAGCTGATTTAGCTCAGCCATTGATTGTTTTGAACAGTCCTAGATCTGTCCAAAATAGGACAGCCACTTGTTACTTCAATTTTATGCTTACAGGTCTTAGCATTTGATGCCAGGATTATGCCCATAGTTGGTGCCTATACATATACGAGAATGTATGCCTATGGATTTGAGCTTGGATTGAGCACTGATTTGCTCAGTTTATAGAGGTTATTTGTTGCTAGAAACTTTAGGGCTGAAGCTATTTAATGATTTGCCAGGTTATGCCTCTATTGCGTACGGGGTACGAGGTGCTCACGACTACTTGGGTTGATATATTCATGATTTGGATGATGCGACATGGTTCTTCTATGCTCCAAAAATTTTTTGAGCTGAGATTAGAGCTATATTTTATGGTTCACTATCACTTCCTTGCAGCAAGTATTTCACTATCATGACATGGTTTATGCCTAGGCTACCCAGTGCGGGTTATGATGTCTTGGTGAATGCTTTTGGTTAGTTGTGGAATGGCAGTTGTTTGAGCCTCATCTTGACACTCATTTGAGTATTCCCTTGAGCAGTTGGACATTGACTTGGCTTTTTCTGTTATGACTTGGCTTTTTCCGTTATGACCTTGGATGCTATGTGGGATTTGATGCTCTAATTATGGATCTTGGCTATTACTTGGATGCACTTATAGGTATTGAGTAGTGAACTACTCCCTTGTTTTGGCAGTTGCCTATTGAGCTATGATTGCTCGTTTGTATTTGATATGTAGGATACTTTTTACTAATTATTGGACTTGGATAGTGCTTGGGATTTACAGTTATGGCCATCCTGCTTCTCTGTTGTATGGCATCTATGCTATTTGGGCTGCCATTGCCCGTGTATGTCAGGGAGCAGTTGATCTTTATGGCCACCCGTGTATGTACATGGTCTATTGCTATGTATTTTACATAGCCTCTTACCTGGATGCTTTTACATAGATATTTGAGCTTTTATTGGAGCTTGATTCTTACAGGTTTATTTGCCACCTGTCATTCTTGGCTGGACATGTATGTCAGTACATGGTATGAGACACTGCAAAGTTATGTATACTCCTATGTTTCGGCGCGAATGCTTATGCATTTATGGCTCCAAGGTATGCTTATGATTTTATGGATGTGAGCTATAGTGGTTGGATATGTCATGCTTTTGTTTGCTAGGCATGTCTGTGTGGGAGCTTTTGCATCCGTGGTTGATGCCTTTGTGTTCTCCCCTTTTGGTTTGAATGAGTCCCCTTTGCAGTATGCTATGACGACTTCCAGCTCTTCTAGTCATGTAGACAGTCCTCTTGATGAGCCTATTCTCTTTTATGAGAGTTCCCCTGATTCTTTGAGCTCCTTGGATGTATTGGATAGCCCTACTCATGCTATTACAGAGTAGTTGTCTTCTTCTATAGGTTTTACAAGTTCTGTTTGCTTTCTTTATGGAAAGACAGGGCATGTGAAGTGTAAATGCTTCAAGTGGATTAGAGAGTAGAAAAGATTGTGCTGCACTAGACATGAGAGCAGAGTTAGTGATAGAGTAGGTGAGACTACTGTTGATAGTGGTATGGTGCATGTAGTTATCCATGATGATGTAGCTGAGCCTAGACTCTTGGCATTGGTGTTACCATGCAGATTACTTGCTTAGTGATACGACCTATACCTTTGATTGGCTTTTAGACAATATGGCATCTTGTCATGTTACTTTGCATAGAGCTTGGTTCTCTTCTTACAGAGAGGTTGACGGATGTATTTCTTTGGGCCTTGAGCAGGATTGTCATGTTATTGGTACATGGGATATACACTTGGCTTTGCCAAATGGGTCTTCTCTTATGCTCCGTGATGTCTTACATATGCCTACACTCAGTAAGAGCCTAATCTCTATCAGTCAATTGCATGGTGCAAGATATTATGTCTCTCCTGGGGACACTTCATGGAAAATCCATCGTGGTTGCTTGGTATTGGCCAGAGGTGCTAGATATGGCAGTGAATATGTAATCCATGTCTCTCATGTGGGAGATTCTATGGTTGCAGTTACGCAGATACCACATGCATTGTTATGGCATTGTTGCCTGCCATGTACGACACATTGAGATGGATGCTTTATGTGATATGGGCTTATTTCTTGCTCTTCCCCATGCTACTTTCCCTCATTGTACTCATGGTCTGTGCAAAGCCTCTTTGGCTTATGGTGATCATGTGAGGCATGCTCCTCTAGATCTTGTCCATGGTGCAGTATATGGACCTATGCCTTCCCAGTCACTTGGTGGAGCATCGTATTTTGTGACCTTCATGGATCATGCTACCCACCATGTTTGGGCTTACCCTTTGGTATGGATTAAGGATGTTGCAGCTATGCTTGACAAGTGTATGGATTCTACTAGTTGTAGGCCTAGGTGCTTGCAGATGGATTATGAGAGATATGCTATCTCTCCCAACTTACGGATCTCTTGTGAGTAGTATGGCATTGATTTCTTATGCTCCCAGTATTATGGGATTGCTCATGGCATATGCTTGACCTTACAGGTGAAGGTTGCTGCTATGCTTACCACAACTGGATTGTCTTATGGCTTTTGGGCTGAGGCCCTTATGACGGCAGTCTACTTGGTTAATAGAACATTCTGCTTGACTTTGGACGGTATTACACAGCATGAGGCATGGAGTGGTATGAGACCCTCCTATGATCACTTGAGGATACTTGGGTACCAGGCCACTGTCAGTATGCCACATGAGCCTATGTCACCCAGATTTCTTCTCCTTGGTTATGGAGATGGTGACTTTATAGCTTACATGTTTTGGGATTTGGATGCCCAACAGGTCCTATGCAACCATCATGCTGCCTTTTATGAGACACAGACACCTCTCAGGCCTCTTGATGTGCATTCAGTGCGCTTTATGGCTAATTCTATAGTCATATGTCAGTCTTCAGCTTTGTTGAGGCCGCATACTGTCTTGAGATCCCATCTGACTTGTGTCCGCGGGATGCTGGCCCTCTTTCAATGATTGACTTTGGAGAGTTTGGATGTTCTCCGCTGTCTTGTATACGCCACGATCATGCTATGCGCTACTCTGATGATGATGATTTACAACCTTGCACTCATGAGTTGTGTTGGATTGCTCCATTGTATGGAGATGTGGGATCACTTACTTCTTGGATGTCTTGGACTCAAAGATTCCCAGCACTTATTGCATAGCTCGCTTTCCGATTGGGCGTTGGGTGAGATGTTATGATTCCTCACCCTTTCTCTTTTCTTTTATTTTGTTTTTTCACTCCCTGGCCCATTGGCCTTATAGTGGGAGATTGTTGGGGTAAAAGGCCCTTGAGCATGCCTGTATACAATGACTGCCCATATTCTTTATTCATATATATATGAAAGTGCAATAAGACTGTCATAACATTACTGTCATAACATTGTTAACAACACCTACATTGTGTGTGCTCTTCTCTCCCGCGTCTCTTGCATCCCTTTCACTATTTTGAGAAATCCAGATGGACCTTGTCGAACTGTTGCCCCAACTCCTTCAAGTACCACTTTGAACCATTGCACATCAAATAGGATCATGAAGAAGCTACGATAATCTACCATGATAATACTTTGCAAGTTTCCAAAATACTCCATCTCATCTATAACGGTGTTTGGATTCATTGCTCATTGTTGGCTCTCTTGCTCAAACTTTGCCATGATACCACAATCCATTGTGGAGCGCGTTTCATCGATACACTCCATGTGGAAATGTTATCCGCGCAACCACACTGCACTGTATATTTTGTAATGTACATTGAAATAGTTAATTAGTTGTCACATATAAAATCTAGATACGACAAACCATAAACACCTTTGGACTACATCCTCTCGAGAATTCCCACTCCTCAGTTGAGACTTCTACCCCTTCACGTGACACTCCGGTCAAAGCTCCATGCAACCATCGCATTGACATAAACCACGACATCTCCTCTATGTCCTCGGGATATCGAATCGGTCAATGGTGTGTACTACATTGAAATTCAAATCGCACTTCTTCCCGATCTTTCTTGGCTTGGTCATACCTAGTGAGCCATGTCTCCATGGAGGACTCTTCTTCATGTCTTGATGTTATCAAACTAGCCAATGGTGTGTATTGTCACAAAATTCTAATCGCGCTCCCTCCCATTCTCTTATGGCCTGTTCATACCTACCGAGCCACTTCTCCATGGATGCATGATGCAACATAAAAAAATGATTCACTTTCTCCTCCATGGCACCATCCATACTCTTTTCTATCCCATTTCCAACCACCACATCTCTTTGCAATCTATCATCATCCTTCAGTGTCCATAGCATACTATTATTTGAATCCACCATCACTAGCCACTCCAAAATATACACTAATATCTTCAACACTAGCCAACCTTTAGCCGTGCTACCTTCTAAACAAGCTCACTGTCACACAAAGCCCTTTGGATTTTCATGAAGCACTTCAAGAAGAACATCCATCAGGTATGGATGGGTCCCACAATCTCCAGTTCATCCACGAGATGTACTAGGAGGTTAGTTTGTATTGTGAGTGTACTCATGGGTCGGTACTTCTCAAAGAGAGACCAAAAAATGTGCATGGGATCCAACAAATGGTTGATTTGTAAGTAAGTCCAACATGGCAACTCATAGAAAACTGAGAATTGTCACATTTCACTTGGATGTGACTCCTAGTTGACCATTTTCAACTCGTACTAGCTTTGGACATTCATTCATATTGAAGATCATCTAAGAAAACCTTCCCTTAGTTCATGGCCATTTAGCAAGAAAGTAGTGTGTAGTTGATATACCATCTTCTTCATGGTCCGTGACCTTCAGGAGTTTAACTCTAGCCTATACAATGGACATGCATGATAACATGAGTAACCATACTTATCGTAATATCCCTATCTACTCAACCCAAATATGAACGAGCCATGTTAGATATCAATATAACGAGAATGAAAGGCCACTTACCTGAGCACTACTCAAATCTTGGAAATTCACGGCACATGGTATATATAAGAATGGCTCGTATATTAGCAAACCGCCAACGAACATGCTTGCTCATGTCTTCCATAGGGATCCTCTCCTCTCAAAAAATCTTAAGCTTATCAGCTAATGGATGGAGATAAACATCCATGTTCTTAACTTTATCCCCATGAATGATCAAAATATGAATTAGGTATCCTTTCTTAGAAGAAAGCCATGGTAGGATGTTGTAGTTTACAAGGACTACACATGACATACTATAAAAATTTAAGTAGAAACCAAATGGATTCACACCATCCATATCAAGAACATTCCTTCTCTTTTGTGTAAAGCCTCAAAAGTGGAGTCAATGTGACTCCATAGGTATGAATCTTTTGATATTAATTGGACTCCATCTTCTATGGATCTATTTTTCTATCCCACATTGTCAAGCTTGCCATGCTTGACATACGAAGCATGTGATGTATATGCAGTGTAACTGAAAAGTGTATGAGAATATTATTGAGAGATTGTTTTTCCTTGCAAGTCTTGTCGATACCTATGAGTAGCACACTTTAGAAATGTCTCCATGGTCTCGTAGTCTCCTTGAAACAACACATAATCATTGACACATGCATGGCTATTGTTGTAGTCTAGGACAACCTTTCATAACACTAGTCATGCATTATCATAGAACTCAAGTATCGTGTTTTCAAGTAGAAATATGTGATAATTTTAGTAACTTGAAAGGAAAACCCAAGCACCTTTGAAGAACATAAAAACTATTTTTGTAATGGATCAAAGATAAAGGAGCATAGTTTATACCTAAACAACTCGGTCACACTCATATCACTGCATCTGTACTTTATCGATACACTTAGAAGTGTAAGTAGTGTCTTTAAGCAAGATACTCAGTACCCATCATATGATGGTATGGAAACCTCCTCTCAGTGTGCACTAGATGACTCAGTATCCATGAGTAGAAATGTATCGATCATTGTCTTCATCTCGGGCTTTATGATTAGAGGAAGGTCCCAAAGGCCCACCATTTCTTCTACTATCAAGGGTGTAGTTAGTGGTGCGCCCTTCAATGGGTTTATTAGCTCAGGCACTCCATCCATTACATGCCCACGAATTCTTCTTATAGGCCGCAATAGGTGCATTCCTTGGGATGGAATAGTACCTCTCTGTAGATATTTCTAGGACACACGTAATATTGTTTTTTGTGATATTCAATTATAGTGTGAATGTAAAGCATGATTGGTACACACTTTTCTTACAGTGAGCTCAATGTTTGAGATTGTCTGTGTCAAGAATCGCATGATGGGGGGATGTGCTTGAGCTGTTGTGCCAAACACACACTGTATACAATGTATACAAAGTATAGATAAGATACAATATAAAGGAAAGTGGCCTTCTAAGTCAAGCAATGCATAACCGACTACACTAATCGACTGGCATTATATCTTTGCCAGTTGTAGGTAGGTGTAATAAACTAAATATAATAAGTGATAAGTTAGTGGCTATGTGAGTATCATAATGACCACCAACGTGCTAAGTGTAGATGTGCGGACTCATCTAGCCAGGCGGTCCATCTTCAATGTCCGCACGTATTGAGCTTGCCATCTCAACACTCCCCCTCAATCTCAATTCTATCTCTGCAACTCCAAGCTTCGGAACTTTCGAAGCTTCTCTACACCCAATGCCTTTGTGAAAATGTCAGCTATCTGATTTTGTATACTGACATATACCAAGTCAATCTCTCCTACAAGTACCTTCTCTCTCACAAAGTGGTAGTGCACCTCAATGTGTTTTATCCTAGTATGGAACACTGGATTCCTAGCTAGCTATATGCTGCTCATGTTGTCACAATGAATGACAACAACTGGACCATCTCCCTGCACGTCGGAATCACCTAATAAATTTTATAGCCCAACTCACATGCTGCCATAGCAGCACTCTATACTTAGCCTCCTCGATAAAGCAACTGTAGGTTGCTTTTTGCTACTCCATGTAACTACTGCACTACCAAGGGAAAACATGAATCCACTTGTAGATCTTATGTCTGACATGCTACCAGCCCAATCTACATCTGTGTATCCAAAGACCTGTACGTCCTTACCTGCCTCATAAAAAAGTCCATAATGTAAAGTGGAGTTCACATACCTCAATGTATGTCTAACTGCATCCATATGAAGCTTTCTAGGCATCCACATAAACTGACTGACAAGGCCAACAACATAGCTCAAGTGTGGCCTTGTGATAGTCATGTAAATCAAACTCCCTACTATCCTCCTGAATATAGTAGGCTCTTCTATCTCATCCCCAATGTCGGCACTCAACTTCATATTTTGCTCCAATGGTACTGAAAGAGGCTTACATGCTGTCATACCATACTTGGATAACATATCCAATCCATACTGCCTTTGGGACAGCCATATACCATCATTACATATGATCATCTCAATACCAAGAAAGTATTTTAGCTCACCCAAATCTTTCAGCTCAAACTTCTTCTTCAAGAAGTCCTTAACTTCAACAATCCCATTGTCATTGTCACCTATAATAATCAAGTCATCCACATAGATGACTATGATGACCAAACCTTCATCTCCATTTCTCACATAAAGTGAGTGATCAGCATCAAAAATACAAAATCCAATATTGATAATATACTCTCCAATCTTGTCAAACCATGCTCTAGGTGCTTGCTTTAGCCCATAGAGCACCTTCTTTAACCTGCACACATATGTGGGATGCTCTAAATCCTCATAACATATTGGTTGCTCCATATACACTTCTTCTTACAATCCACCATGCAAGAAGGCATTCTTAACATCCATTTGCTGCAAACTCCAACCTTTGGTTTCTGCCAAGGCAATCACACACCTAATAGTTGCCATCCTAGCAATGGGATTGAATGTCTCTTCATAATCTATGCCATATGTTGAGCATAGCCTTTTGCAACCAACCTAGCCTTGTATATGCTAACCGAACCATCTACATTATGCTTGACTTTTTAAAATCACTTACAGCCAATAGCTTTCTTACCCTTAGGTAAGGGTAACAAATCCCAAGTCTTATTGGCTTCTAATGCAGCCATCTCCTCATCCATTTACTGAATCCCAATGAGCATGACCAACAGCATCCTCAAAACAAGTGGACTCAACATCCTCAACTAGTTTCACTATATAAGCATAATGGTGAGCTGCATAACCTTCAAAACCAAATATTTTAATAGGGTATCTGACCCTGCTAGATCTGCCTACAACCAGATCACTCAATAGAGCCTTTACATTACTATGAGCTCTCTGTACACTTGGTGTCCTGACTGAAGGAATGCCAAGCTCATCATCCAGACTCTCCAAACCACTAGAATCTCCATCAAATCCCAAATGACTGGTAGATGCATCATTACCATCTAGTACTTTCTTCTTTTCTTTGTCCTTCCCTGCAACACTTATAGATCCACCTGAAGATGTGGAGCTACTCCTTAATGTCCCAGACCAAGGAATCACTGTAGGTGTAGTACCAGATGATGTTTCTGGTCCACTAAGACTCCATGGTTCTTATTTATATTTTTTCACATATTTATCCTTATCATTATCATCATCCAAAACATCACCACCAGGTATATACCAACTTCCCGTCTCATCAAAGATAACATCCTTGCTCACTCTAAACTCACCTGCGATAGGGTTATAATAGCGATACCCTTTATGCTCTAAAGAGTATCCAATAAAAACACATTTTTCTGCCTTTGGATCAAGTTTCTTCTGTAGCTCATCTGGCACATAAACGTATGCAACACAGCCAAATACCGTCAAATGCGATACACCGGGCTTCTTGCTAGTAAAGCATTCTTTAGGAGTCATCCCATGAACTATAGCTATGGGAGTTATGTTCAAAATGTAGATAACAGTATGGACAGCCTTAGACAAAAAATGTTTGGGCATATTCTTTTTAGCCATTAATGCCCGTGCAACTTCTACAATATGCTTGTTTTTTCTTTCTGCAACACCATTTTGTTGTGGGGTATACCTGCAAATAAATTGCCTCTTTACTTCATGAGTCCTCAAGAAGCCACTGAACTCATTAGAGAGGTACTCTCCCCCTCCATTTGATCTCAAGCACTTCACTTTTAAGCATGTTTCTATTTCAACAGCTGCCTTAAAAGATTTGAAGTGCTCAAACATATCACTCTTTTCCTTCATGAAGTATACCCATAGCTTCCTTGAATAGTCATCAATAAATGTGACAAAGTATTTGCTGCCATCAAGAGATACATTCTGTGTAGGCCCCCAAACATTTGTATGTACTACATCAAGTATATTTTTGCTCACTTCTCTATCATACAAGAAGGGTTGTCTCGCCTACTTACCAAACTAGCATGCTTCATAGACTTTATACAATTTTGCAAAATTTTGCAACTCTAAAAGAAGGCAACTCTATAACCAATCCTTTGGACTACATTAATTTTAGCATTTGCACATTTGCATATCCAATATGTTTATGCCATATTTCAATATCTGTAACTACTCCTTTTCCTTTAGCATACATAGCAGCATCCATGACAGGAATTCCAACATCTAAAGTGAACATTCGGCCAACTCTACTTCCTTTTGTGACCAACCTACACTTATCATTAAAGTCTTCGACAAAACAACCTTTTGCATTGAATCGGGCCTACAACCCTTGCTCTACCATTTAGCCAACAGACACTAGATTCTTTGTAATTGATGGCACATGTAATACATCTGTCAGACTCTTTGTATGGCCATCATACAAGGACAAGGGAACCTTTCCAATGTGTGAAATTGGGTGGTATGAATCATCACCTATCTACACATAACATGGGTTTTGTAAATCCTGCATCTCTCCAAACCATTCAACATGACTGGTCATATGATTAGATGCACCTGAATCAACATAACATACATCATCATGTGTCCCCTTTCCTGTAATTGCATTCATCATATGTTGCATAACAAACAAATGCTCATTTTTGTCTTCATTTGATTATGAAGACGATGCATAGTTTCCTTACTGCAATTTACCACTGTGAATACCATCCTTCTTAACATAATAATTGGCTGCAATATGTCATATTTTGCCACAATAATGGCAAACAATAGCAAACTTTCCAACCCCTTTGTTTTGCCATCCACCTCTTCCTCTAGAGCTCCCCCTGCCTCTAAAGTTTCCTCTGCCTCCAGAAACCTGCATTTCACCAAAATGTTGATTGAACCTATTCTGCTGGTTATCGCTAGCACGTCCCATACCACGGCCTCTCGAAGAGGATCTACCACGTCCCCTTCCTGAACCGAGTAAAATGCTTAGACCTATTCACCATTTCTTTCACACGAATCACCCTGCATATTGAACTCTTCAAATATCAGCTCATCAAAATCTGGAAATGGCTTCTGTACATATACTGAAGTAACAAATGATTTCCATTGCTTCTCATTGTTAAGGCTACTCAAAGTGGATGAAACTAAATCATCATCATCCGGAATTTGGAGCCCTAAGAGGAACACCAAGGAAAAGGGAATTCTCTTATAAGAAAATCTATCTTGTAACATCAACAAGCTTTTATTTCATTCTTTTGATCACCAAAACAAAGAAAACATCAATTCTTCATGCAGCATCATAGTAGATATCTCCCACGGATTTGATAGAATCAACCATAATCTTCAACATCTTCATAGAATCCATCAATATAACAAAGAACACAAAAGAATACACCATCTTTGAATGGAAATAAATCACATAATATTCTTCTTCAATGTCTTCATAGTTCTCTCTCTCAATCTCTCATATACAGTTACACTGTTTTGATAGAATTGACTATCTCTGACTCTCTCTCTCTCTCTCTCTCTCTCTCTCTCTCTCTCTCTCTCTCTCTCTCTCTCTCTCTCTCTCTCTCTCTCTCTCTCTCTCTCTCTCTCTCTCTCTATCAATAATACATCATCTCCTCACTACAATACTCTCATAATAACCCTAAATAATCCTTTTTAGGTCGTGGATGCACCTCCCAAGTGGTATGTTTGATATGAAGAGTCACCAGAGCCACTACAGTGTCTTTTCACAACTCACTACTATCACTGTCACTTAGTCTTCTCTTCAGTCTTCAGCAGCTACTTCTTCCACTTGTTTTAGCTCTTTTGAACTTAGATTCATCCTTTCCAAAGGTGAAAAAACTTTCCTAAAGTCACAATACATTCTACAGAACACTTACAGAAGGTCTACAGAACAGTTACAGTACAACACCAGAACAACTACAAGACAGTTAATGTACAGAGGCAGAGCAGAGACAAAGGCTCTACAGAGGGTCTACAGAAGGTCATTAGAACCTCATAACTCATACTCAAACCATTCCAAACTATCAAAAACTATTCAATAAGCTTTCAAAATATCTCAATCTTCATCAATCATCCATCCATGCTTCATACAGAAGACAATCAAAACAAAACAAAAGCTATCCAGAAGGTATACAGAACCAATCAGAACCTATCAGAACATCACAGAGCTTCATATCTCCAATGAGAATCATCATGATTTTCCAAAACATAATCAATATAATCCAAAACACTCTCAAATACTTCCATTAACAACCATACATCACTCTAAATCCATCAAAAATCAATCATTCAGTCCTCAAAAACAACAAAAATCAGTCAAAAATTCAGTCTTTTTCCACTCTCAACATATCCCCACACTTAGAAAGGAAGCGTCCTTGCGACCTAAGGAAAAGAAGAATATAAGTTCACTAAAGAGCTCAATTTTATCTTCCATCCTAGCTTCAATAATCTCTCCAAACCACGACCCCAACTTATCACCTGTATCTGATAGAAAAACTACTAAAGGAAAACTTTCGTTATTCATTAACTTTTCTGATTAATCATTTAAAAACCATAACAAATTTGTAAAGGATATAAGAGGTTCTTTTCAGCTTTCCACCATAGGCTTTACATCCACCATCAATCTTTTGAAAAGAGCTCTCGAACAAGTTATTCACAATCAGCACGGACGCATCATATACAATTAAGACAACACATACACAAACACTAACACAACCATTTGAATGACACCTCCAAAAAGAGATATATATAATTAAGAATCATCTAGTATACATTGCAAAGGCATCAATGAAGATGATACCTTTTGAAGTCTTGGTGGTTTTGGAAGCGATCCATGGAGAAGGATTCATCTACAAATGTCTTTGGAGGATTTTGAAAGAACTGCAAACAACACATCCTTTCTAGCAAGACAAGGTATCTGCTAGGGAGACATAGGGCATGAAAATACAGGACATCCAACTGGTGGGATTCAATGTCCACATTGACATTCATACAAAGATTTGGAATGGTCTTTTGATCATTATGGGAATGCCTATGCATGTATGCTAGATACCAAGCAGAATGAGCTGTCAATCTCACCGAAGGATCTAGAGATTGTAAATATTAGTGAGCAAAATGAAGGTAGTTCTGGTATGCTTGATTGGCAGTTGTCCGATCCCCTGGAATTATTGGCCAGTTTATCTGAGGTCCTATAAGAGAATCATTTGAGCTCCATCCTCGTCTTCTTGGAATCTGCTGATAAAACCCTTCATATTCACTAACCAATTGAGGGGGTTAAGAGATAGAAGTGGCAGGAGATGGAAGTGGAATAAGTAAAAGAGGATGAAGAGATGGGTAGGCAAAATCATAAAAGGATGAATAGGTTAAAGAAGGAGTGGCTGAAAATTTTAGGGAATCAGTTAGCAAGGGTGTTAATTGATAAATAGAAAAGGTAGAAGGTACATGGATGGATGAAGAAGGGCATGGTGGAGAAGGGGAAAATACTCTATCTTCTATAAAAGAGCAATATATAAATATTGGAATTTGAGGAAAAGATTGAGGTTGGAAAAGAAGGACTAAGATGGCTATGGAATTGGTTTGATAGAGGCACAGATAGGTATCATAACGGTGAGCCATTTGTTGGTAATACATTAGACTAGGAACAGAGGGACCTAAGATAGATCGTCTCTGACAGGCATAAAAAAAGGTTGAATCAAATGGATTATTTTTGGAAAGGTGAGCTAAGAGATCCACCCTCAGTTGATTAGTGCTCTGTACATAGGTAGAAGCAGTGTTCTGTCATCGATGATTCAGGACCACAAAATCAATCATGGAGTGCCAGGAATTATGAGGGCAAGTAGCCACTTTTGAGGAGTAACTCTGGAACATGCCATCTATTCACAACTCCAAATAGTTGACATACAAAACAGCTTGTAAAACCACGTCTCCCACATACCATGCCATATCTACTTCGTTTGGAATCAACAAGTCTCCTTGTAGATACACGTATGGCAGCAACACAATATCTGTCGTGATAGAATCTTCAAACACCATACGGACCACTTCTGTCAATAACGCACGAGACCAAGCCCCACTCCAACCATCCTCTAGAAGAGGAAGATCCATCGTTGAAAGCTTCATGTAAAAAGCTAACTTTTGCAATTGATAGTGTACAAAGAAAGAATGGTCCGAAGGAACATATTCCTGGAAATGCTCAAATGTAGACCATAGCAGATCCATCCTGGACTGCAATCTTTCCACCTTATCTTGGAATAAAGGACACAAGGTAGCCTGTCTCTGGAGAACTGCCAAGTCCTGCTGTGAGAGAGAAGGAATCAGGGGAACATTAGGGCTTGGAGGAACAGACTGTGACTTTGCTAGTTGGTCTTGCAACTGCGTGATTTGGGAAGCTTGTGATTCCACTGTGTCATTAGCAGTTTGTAAGGCTGAGAGGTTTGCATCTAAGAGAGTTTGAAACGCTTGCGCTTCTTTGGACATCCTCTCCTTCTCCTCTGAGATTCTAGTGACCTCTGATTGAGCTTCTGTTAACTAAATCTTCAAAGAAGATATCTCTTCTCTTTGGGTCTCAATCATGTGGGTTTGTTGCTCCATCTGCTTAAATAGATCTGCTAATGTGTCTTTAGTAGAGGCTAACTCGGATCTTATGAAACTCATCTTTGGACTGCATCAGTTCTTCATAAAAGGAAGCATACAGTTATTGAACACAGGCTGTCATCACTGACAGTTCAATTGAACTCTGGATGTCTTTACATAGGAATGGAATGGCATCTCCCGACACTAAATTGTTCAGTGAGGGGACTGATATGTCCAAGGAACCTTCTCTATGTGCACTGAATAGGTTGTTACAGGTGAGATAAGCAAGGAGATCACTACCAGATGTAGCAGGAATTGTAACTGAAGGAAGAACTGAAGGAGCCTTATGTGCCACCCGCTTCAAGCGTTTGCACTGTATGACCAGTGGAGGAGGAGAATCCAGATCCTCTATATCAATTGGTTTTGACTCTTCTGAAGGTGGAGGGGGAGGTACTGGATCAAAGGGAGGAGGTGGAGGCACACTCTTCTTTAAACCTAAGTAGGTCAAGAAATCAGACAGGTAGGATCCATAGGTGACATTTGTGACATTGCCCCTGGTTACTTTAATGAAATGTTGATCCATCTTTGTGAGTAGGTAAGTGCTCCAATCAATAGCTACTCATTTTAACACCATCCTTGAAGCTATAAAGAGCTCTTTGGACAAGTAATGGGATGGTTTCTTTGCAGGCATCAACCTGTCTTGAAAAAACTGGCAAACCAACTTCCACACAGGATCAGTGATCATGAAAAAGGAAACTCTTGAAGTGTTGATCACTTTCTTGACATCCAGAATTTCCTTGGTCTGTTTCTGTAACAGCTTCAAAATCTCATCGTTAGAGAACAGTTATCTAGCTGTAACAAAAGGCTCACCTTTGTAGGGAAGAGACAGAGCCTTCCCTAACCCTCGGGGTCTCAGTGTCATGGAAGTACCATGGACCAATCCCGACTTCTTGCTGTATGAGGCAAGGAATGATGCCAGGAGGCATATTTCATGGTGGATTCCGTGAGGTTTTACGGTGGATTCCGTAAACTTTGAAGACCGGGGCTCATACACAAAGTGGATTCTTTGTGCGAGAAGTTGATGGGGACGCCTGTCCTTTTCAGGCGTTTCATTAATTTAGTGTGTACATGGGTGATTCCATAGTGGGTGATTCTGCAAAATGCATATTAAATTAATAAACGTTTATGAGTTTAGAGTGTGCACTCGTAATAAATTAAGGTTAGGATTTATTTCTAACCAGTTGATTTATTTATGTAGCTGAAGACTGCTAGGTATTCACTTTTTTCAGTTTAATTGTATTATTTTACTAACGATTGTGAATGCTTCAGTTGATGTGTAGAGATAGCAGCAGTGGCAGAGGAAAGCATTGGAGGATAGCGAGTATTCGATTTATGGATTATATTTTGATGGGTGCATACCTTAGACATGGCGCCTATATTTTGTCACGTCTATTTATTGAGGTGTTGGTTATTTATTAGTATTTTGTATGAGCATGGGCGCATGTTAATGTTATTTCTACTTGGACATTGTATTGGGCATGCTAGACTCTTTGGGCACTGCCCATTAGCTTTATTCCTACTTTGTGTTAAAGCAAACTCAAAAGCTAAAAGCTTGCTATTTTGTAATTTGGGCTATTATTTGAGCTTGAAGATGAATAATACATAAAATACATACTTTATGGAGCACTCACACAAGGCATGGGGGGAGATTGCACCCAATTGGTCTTTTGCTCTTGTCGTTCATGCTTTGACCTTGTAATTTGTGCAAAAAGTAGAGTTCTATTGTTCTTGAGGACCTTCTGGCATTCACTACGCGAGCGTACAGCATCCGATCTGCACACCAGTGGTATCAAAGCAAAGCTAAGATCAAGAGCTTCCAATCGCTACCCATCTCATGCGAAGGCGGAGCTCCTGGAACGATCAGGCTCTATGGTCAATCTCGTCGCGAACGGTCGATACAGGCAGATTTCTGGCGATCAAGAACCCATGTTTCCATCATCGGATCGCGAAGGACCGGTCTGCAAAGGCGAAGGACCACTTCCATCTTTCCTACATCAAGTTGTCTTCATACACAGAGATAAGTCAAAACCTCCATATCTTCAAGCTTTAAAAACTAAAGCTTAAGAAGCTTAAAGCTTCCTCAAAATTTTCATGGTCTCAGAAGATGTTGCGAAAAATCCGCCACTGGCTGAAAAATGCCTCCCCTCCCACGATTTTACGTTTTGGACAGTAAGCTAAAGCTTACTTACCAAAGCAACAAGTTACTTAAGCTTCAATGAGTCAGGTCACACAATCAGATTCAGCAAGTCTATCAAGTTGAAGTTCTGCAAGTTCTGTAAAGCAAGCAAGTTCTGCAAGTCTACAAACTCTGCAAGTCACATTAGTCTAGTACTCTGCAAGTCAGACAAGTCAACTGGAGTCAAAACTGACTTCTGTCCAAAACTCATAGAAGGGTTATTCCTGCGCAGAAACTCTGAACTGCAAAGTTGTTCATTGGAAGGTACTCTACCCATACGCAGGTTTGTTGAAGCATTTTCAGCATACGAAGAAGGATAAAATGCAGATTTTCCAAAGATTGTGAAAGCTACACCCAAAAATACATAAGCCTTGTATTCCCGAACTTGAGCTAGGCTCATCCCACTAACTTGATTTTGAGTGAGAAAGGTCTTTTGAGTTTTGTAGGATGACGGAACCACATATGGATGATTTAATGGCTGAAGGCAACCTACCTGAACCTACGATGGAGCAAAAGCTGGATTTAATCATGATGCAATTGGATGAAGAACGAAGGGCTAGGCAAGCATTGCAAGTTCAATTGGCAAATTTACAAAGATCATCTACCGACAAAGAAGAACCTCAATCTAAAGATCTTATCTGACGTACCATCGACGCGACTCTCGAAGCTCAAACCATCCGCAAGGAATCAAAGATAAGTAAAAGAAATTTCAAATTCCGTACTTTCAATGGCACTCGAGAGGGAAAAACTGTTCTTGCATTCATTAGTCAGTTTGACCACTACTTTCATGAGGAAACCTATGCAGAAAAAGATAAAATCAAGTGTGTCACTAATCATTTAGTGGACAGAGCATCTCTTTGGTGGACTGTGGTACGCAAGAGTATAGATTGTCCCGCTACCTGGGAAAATTTCAAGAAGAAGTTTATGCAGAATTTCCTTCCTCCCCAATTTCATGAGAAAGCTATAAAACAATGGGACCTTCTTCAGCAACGAGATCGTGAGCCTATTCCTTAGTACACAGAGCGTTTTTGGAATGCATTACTCCAGTTACGCATGCTTGAAGACGTATCTGAAGTGACACACAAGCGCAAGTATATGTCTAGACTCCCTGGGCATTACTACACTGAAGTTAACATGTTCAAGCCTGCTACTCTTGAAGACGCCATTTCACTAGCTCACGACACTAAAGACAAGCTGCGAGGTAGAGACAAACGTCCACAGCAATTCCAAGCCAATGGTAACTATGGATCTAAGCAATTCAACTCCAATTTTAGAAGATTTAATCGAGGTCGTTTATCTTCATCATCTTTCCGTAAGAATTAGGCAAAACCACCTGCTTTACCATCCAATGTTAATCAAAACCCTAAGCCTATTCCACAGCCAAATCCTAATGTCCCTAGACTTCCTGCCATTGCAAACAATGTAACCAAAGACAAGCCAATAGTATGCTATAAATGCCACCAACCTGGACATCTAGCAGCAAATTGCCATTCAAAGAAGCCAGCTGCCCATATCAACTACCTTGGAGCAATGGACGATGAAGAACATGAAGATATACCTGATTTCACGGAAGATGAGGACGACACTACTACTCCTTCGGATACTATACCAGGTATGCCAACTCCACATTCTTTATTGACTATGAAATGTTTGGTGCATGGAAAGGAAAAGATTATTTTGCATGATGACGGTAGCACTCATGATTTTATTTCAGCAAAGCTAGTAAAGGAATTGAAGTTACAGACTGTACCTACGCATTATCGCATCAAAGCAGCATTCTTAGGCACTAGGTATAATGGTACCCAGGAAGTGCATAACTTAGAGATTCAAATTGGTCAATACATTGAAAGAATAAATTTCCTACTTGTTCCATTACAGTCGAGTGACATTATTTTAGGTATGCCTTGGTGTCACCAGCATAACCCGGATATAGATTATTCCACACATTCAATGAATATTAATTTTCAAGGAAAACCTATTACATTATATGGTATGCATGCATCTAATGCTTTTCCACTGCTTTCGCATACTCAAGCTAAACATGCATTACGCAAGAGTAGTAAATCTTATCTCATTTGGGTGAATGAACTGCAAGTAAAAGAAAATCATATGCATCCTAGGCATAAAGAATTTCTTGCACATTTTAAAGACTGTTTTGCCGAAGATCTACCACCTGGTTTACCTCCTTCATGTCCAGAAGACCATAAAATAGATTTGATTCCTGGCACACAACCACCTTGCAAAGCACCATATAGGCATAACCAGATAAAGCAAAAAGAAATTCAGAGTCAAGTTGAGGAATTACTAAATAGAGGATTGATTAGACCTAGTAGTTCTCCATTCAGTGCACCTGTTCTGTTAGTCAAGAAAAAGAATAATACCTATCGTATGTGCATTGACTATCGAGCTTTAAATAAGATCACTGTAAAGAATAGGTATCCCATTCCTAGAGTTGATGACCTTATGGATAAATTGCAAGGATCTGCTATATTTAGTAAAATAGACCTTAAGTCTGGTTATCATCAGGTGAGACGAGATAAGTCAGACATATTCAAAACTGCATTTAGGACACAGTTTGGTCATTATGAATTTTTAGTGATGCCATTTGGATTGACTAATGCACCTGCTACATTTAGTAGACTGATGAACCGTATATTTTTAAAATATCAGTATTGTGTAATTGTCTTCTTTGATGATATTTTGGTGTTTAGTCAAAATGAGAAAGAACATTATGAGCATTTGTCATTGGTTTTCCAGTTACTAAAAGATAATCAACTCTATGCAAATCCTGAAAAGAGTGAATTCTTTAAAATAGAAATTGAGTATTTAGGTCATATTGTATCATCTGATGGTATTAAAGTTGATCCTAAGAAAATAGATGCAATATTGAATTGGCCTGTACCTAAAAATGTGCATGAGTTACGCTCATTCCTTGGTCTTGCTAGTTTTTATAGGAAGTTTGTGCGTAATTTTTCCTTACTTGCTGTCAAGATTGTGGGAGAGAAGGAAGGAGTCTCACTTGTAGCTTTCTTGCTTGCACAATGGGAGAATACACATAAGGGTGGAGGCTGAAAACAGTTTTCCTCTTCTTAGTTGTGGAAGCCAAAAGAACTCACTTACAAGGAAATAGAAGAACCCTATATATGGGTCTCAAACCAAACTCAACTAACTAAGGTGGCATACAAACTGAGCCACGAACTAGAGTAGATAAGGATAGCTATCATGTAGCTATTATTCATGGGCGGTGTACCAACCGCATCTGCAACTAACACGTCGGTGACATAAATGCACAACGGTCACCCTGGCATATCACGAGTGGAGCTCGATATCTCAACACTCCCCCTCGAGCTCAATCCCAATTCCTGCACACCAAGTAGGTCTCTGAACTTGCGCAGCTTCTCTGCGCCCAATGCCTTCGTAAATATGTCAGCTACCTGATCCTCTGTGCTGACATAAACTAGATCAATAAGACCTAGTAAAACCCTCTCTCGCACATAGTGATAATGCACCTCAATGTGCTTTGTTCTAGCATGATAGACTGGGTTATTTGCCAAGTGTATACTACTCATGTTGTCACAATAAATGACAACTGGCCCATCTGTAGACTGATGCATATCATAAAGTAGCTTATGCAACCAAGCTACTTCACATGCAGCCATTGCTGCACCCCTGTACTCGGCCTCTGTGCTCGACAAGGCAACTGTAGGCTGTTTCTTGCTGCTCCAAGTGACTGCAGCACTCCCGAAAGAGAACACATATCCACTGGTAGATCGTCTATCAAAAATGCTACCAGCCCAATCAGCATCAGTGTATCCATGCAACTGTATCTGAACCCCAGTCTCATAAAATAGTCCATACTGCAATGTGGACTTCACATACCTGAGTATGCGTCTAGCCGCATCCAAATGCGGTTTCCTTGGAGCCTGCATAAACTGACTTACCAATCCAACAGCATAGCTCAAATCTGGCCTGGTAATAGTCATATAAATCAAACTTCCTACTATGTGTCTGTACATAGTAGGGTCTTCTAGAAGCTCACCTGCATCTGTGCTCAGCTTCACATTCTGCTCCAAAGGAACTGAAATAGGCTTACAGCCTGTCATCCCATATTTGGACAGCATGTCCAATCCATACTGCCTCTGCAAGAGCTGTATCCCACTTGGTGATCTAATCACCTCAATGCCCAAGAAATAACGCAGCTCTCCCAAATCCTTCATCTCAAACTTCTGCTTCAATAGCATTTTCACATGAAGGATATCTTCATCACTGTCACCTGTCATAATCAAATCATCAACATAAATGACAAGTAGCATAATACCTTTCTCTGTCTTTCTCACATAAAGTGAGAAATCTGCCTTGGAAATCTGAAAGCCAATAGTGACAAGATACTGCCCTATCTTGTCAGACCATGCTCTAGGTGCTTGCTTCAAGCCATACAAGGCTTTCTTCAACCTGCAAACAAACTCAGGATGAACAGCATGCACATAACCTGGTGGCTGCTCCATATAGACCTCTTCTTGCAAATCACCATGCAAGAAGGCATTCTTTACATCCATCTGATGTAAAGACCATCCCTTTGATGCAGCCATAGCAATGACTGCTCTTACGGTTGCCATCCTTGCAACCGGACTGAATGTTTCTTCATAGTCAATGCCATATGTTTGTGCATACCCCTTGACTACTAATCTTGCCTTGTATCTGTTCACAGAACCATCAGCATTGTGCTTCACCTTATAAACCCACTTACAGCCAATTGCATTCTTACCTTTAGGCAAAGGTACCAATTCCCATGTAGTGTTTGCTTCCAAGGCATCCATTTCTTCATCCATGGCTTTCTCCCATTTTTCTTTTCCCATGGCTTGCTCAAAAGAAGTGGGTTCTGGTTCCTGTATCACCTTGACCATATATGCATAGTGAATGGCTGTAAATCCATCATATTTCAGCCTATCCACAGGATACCTAACTCTGGTAGACCTGCGCAAAGTGGGTTCACTCCCAGGTGCTCTCAAAACATCCCTAGTCTTCCTTACTCCAGGTGTAACAATAGAAGGAATACCCAACTCATCATCAATGCTCTGTTCTGAGCCACTGGATTCTCCATCCACATAAGAGTGACCTGCATTCACATCAAACATGGGCTGATCAACCTTCTCTTTTCCTTTTCGTGATACCTGCATACCACTATCTGCATTACTTTGAGAAGATTCTCCTGATCTCAATCTGCCTGTCCATGGTGAAGAATGTGAACCACTGTTAGAGGACGCTCCAGGTCCACTAATATTTTGTGACTGCTGCTGTGAATTCTGTGCAGCATTACCATTTTGTGCATCTACATCATCAATCACATTTACTGGTTTATACCAGCTACTCATCTCATCAAAAACAACATCTCTGCTCACTGTAAACTTACGAGTAGAAGGGTTATAGCATCTATACCCTTTTTGCTGCAGAGAGTAACCAATAAAGATGCACTTCTCAGCTTTTGGATCCAACTTGGATCTCAACTCATCTGGCACATGTACATAGGCAATGCAACCAAAAATTTTCAAATGAGAAATATCTGGTTTACTACCAGTATACCTCTCCTCTGGAGTCATTCCATGTATTGCTGCAGTGGGAGTCCTGTTCATTATGTAGACTGCTGTAGCAACTGCTTCAGCCCAATAAAAATCTGGCAGGTCTTTTTCATTTAGCATGGCACGAGACACCTCTCCAATATGTCTGTTTTTTCTTTCTGCAATTCCATTTTGCTGTGGGGTATGACTGCATGAATATTGCTGCTTTATGCCATGCTCCTGCAAGAACCTTGCAAACTCATTTGAGAGGTACTCTCCCCCTCCATCTGACCTTAGGCATTTTACTTGCAGGCCTGTTTCTTTTTCAACCATAGCTTTAAGAGTTTTGAAATGCCCAAAAACTTCACTTTTCTTTTTCATAAAATACACCCAAACTTTTCTGCTATAGTCATCAATAAAACTGACAAAATAATGACAGCCTCCAAGAGATGCAGCTTTAGTAGTCCACACATCAGAGTGGATTAATTCCAATGGCTTCTTACTCTCTTGAACATGTCTAGAAAATGGTTTCCTTGCCTGTTTTCCAAACTGACAGGCTTCACATACCTTATGCATTTCTGCAACCTTGAATTTTGGCAATCCTGCAACAATATTTTGAGCCTGCATTGATTTAAGTCGCTGTACATTAACATGACCAATGCGTTTATGCCAGATATCAATATCTGCAACTACACCGGTCCCATGTGCAAACATTGCTGCACTCAATTCAGACATGTCTGCATCCAATGTAAACATTCTGCCCTTCTTCTTTCCTTTTGCTATCAAGCGACCTTTATTTTTCATATCCTCAACAAAGCATCCATGAGGATTAAATCTGACCTGCAAGCCCTGTTCAACCATTTGACCAACAGAAACCAGATTCTTGGTGATATTCGGGACATGAAATACATCGGACAGGTATTTCTTCTTCCCATCCTGCATAGACAAAGGAATTTTTCCAATCTGCACAATAGGATGTGCAGTATCATCACCAGTCTCCACAAATCCTGGTTTTTCCATTTTCCTTGCATCCTCCATCCATTCTGCATGACCTGTCATGTGGTTTGATGCACCTGAGTCAACATACCACACATCGTTGCTTTCTTCTGCGTTTGTCACAGAATTGTTCATGTGCTGCACCATAAACAAATGCTCATTTCTGTCATCACCCTGTCTACTAGAAGATGCATAGTTCCCTTGTTGCAGTTTTCCATTCATGATGTCATTCTGCTTTTTATAGCAGTCTTTAGCCATATGACCCATTTTACCACAGTAGTAGCATTCAACATTGCTGTTTGCATTTTGGCCTCTTTGCCATCCACCACGACCTCTTTGGCTCCCCCTGCCTCTAGAGTTACCACGTCCTCCTCCATAGGACTGGTTTTCTTGAGTTTGCTGCATATTCTGATTTCTACCACGGCCTCCAAATCGGCCTCCTCTACCTCTGCCTCTACCTCTTCCAGCATTTGAGTAGAAGACAGCTTCTTTTGAAGTTCCTCCTGAAGAAGATGCACCACCATTTCTCTGTTCCTCAGAAATTAGAAGAGCAATCAACTCCTCAAAATCAGGAAATCTTTCACGAACTGAAATGGATGTCCGAAACTGTGCATAATCCTTTCCTAGACCATTCAAGGTCACAGAAACTAAATCATCATCTTCCACTGGCGACCCAATGGAAGCAAGTGCATCTGCAATCTTCTTCACCTTCATGTGGTAGTCATTGATGCTCATATTTTCTCTTTGCACATTGTGCAACTCTTGCTTGAGCTGCATTTTCCTGGCTTGCGTATTTGTGCTATACATCTTTGACAGAGTATCCCATGCCTCCTTTGGCGTACTTGCATCCTGAATATGCACAATCATAGAGTCTGAAATGCTGATAGACAGCCAGTACATAACTTTCCTGGCTCTCTCATGCCATGCTTTGAATGCCTGCATTTGCTGTTGATTGGGAACATCAGGAAGAACTGGTTCTTCTTCATTTCCTGCAACAAATTCCCAATATCCTTTTCCCATAAGGAAATTTGTCATTCTAAACTTCCATGCCTGGAAGTTGTTCTTGTCAAGCTTTTCAGTGACAATCTGTGAAAGAGAATCTGACGCCATTACAGAATACTGCAAGAAATTCTGTCACTGCAAAAACACAGCTTCACCCTCACAAGGGCTAATCTGCAAAACTGGCGAAAGTGGTATTTGACCACACAGTCACTTCCTAGTGACGATTTTGCATCAACAGGCAACAGGGATGATTCTGTAACTCCCAATGTCTCTGCACACAAGCATACGATGCAATCTCTATGGTAACTTTTCACCGACCTGTAGAACGGTGGTCGCACAACATAAAACAGGGCCTTTTCCTGAGTGCGTGCAGAAAACTTCCGCCTTCAAAACAGGGCCCGAAATGGCCTCAAATCAAAAAAATAGGGTCGCCAAGAGCTAAAGCTCTCTCCCGCAGCATATACTGCCCTCTTGCTTCACCGCGAAGGGCATCTCAACCTGAGACAATGCACTCCTGCAATTTCCGGCTGTGCTACCTGTAGAGATCTGCTCCTAAAACAGAAAATGAAAGCAACACTGCTCCTCTTACCAGAACACCGCGAGCTTGGCTTGCTTTCTTGAGCTCCTTACCACGAACAAGGCTCTGATACCATGTCAAGATTGTGGGAGAGAAGGAAGGAGTCTCACTTGTAGCTTTCTTGCTTGCACAATGGGAGAATACACATAAGGGTGGAGGCTGAAAACAGTTTTTCTCTTCTTAGTTGTGGAAGCCAAAAGAACTCACTTACAAGGAAATAGAAGAACCCTATATATGGGTCTCAAACCAAACTCAACTAACTAAGGTGGCATACAAACTGAGCCACGAACTAGAGTAGATAAGGATAGCTATCATGTAGCTATTATTCATGGGCGGTGTACCAACCGCATCTGCAACTAACACGTCGGTGACATAAATGCACAACGGTCACCCTGGCATATCACGAGTGGAGCTCGATATCTCAACACTTGCTTTACCATTAACCAAACTTCTGAAGAAAGGTATTGTCTATCATTGCTCTAAAAATCAATAGAAATCCTTTGACTTATTGAAACATGCATTAACCCATGCCCCTGTCCTACACTTGCCTGATTTTAATAGACCATTCTTTCTAGTAGTGACTAATGCTAGTGGATCAGGAATAGGAGCCGTACTTATGCAAGACAATCATCCTATAGCCTATTCTAGTTGTAAGCTGAAACCCTCTAAACTGAAATATTCCACATATGACAAAGAACTATTAGCTGTTGTACAAGCATTAAGACAATGGAAACACTACTTAATGGGTTTAGAATTTATGATTAAGACTGATCAGCAAAGTATTAGACATTTACTTAGCCAACCCCAAATATCTGACCGACATATCAAATGGGCATCCTTTATCCAGAGTTTTCATCCTATCATTCAATATCAACCCAGAAAAGAAAATGTAGTGGCTGATGAATTAAGTAGAAGACCTGCCATTCATAATATTTCTGCTATATCTTTTGATTCTTTGATTGCTATGAAAGATACTTATCATCAGGATATTACTTTTCATGCTGATTGGAATAAATTAGTTCAAAATAACTTGATTCCTATTGATTCACTATCATATAACGATGGATTTATCTTTTATGAAAAGAGATTGTGTTACAGTTCCATTCCGATCTTTTGTTTTGAATGAGATTCATTGTCCTCCATATCAAGGTCATAGAGGTATCATATCTACTTTACGTACATTAACTGAAGATTTTTATTGGCCGCATATGGACACTGATGTATCTAACTTTGTTTCTGAATGTTTGATTTGTCAAAGAGTTAAGAGACATCATGGTAAACAATATGGATTACTTATGCCTTTGTCTATTCCATCTAGACCATGGGAACAAATTTCTATGGATTTTATTACTGGTTTACCTAATACTAAATCTAACCATGATATGATTTGGACAGTAGTAGATAGGTTTAGTAAACAAGCATATTTCATTCCATGTAAGAAAACTTTAACAGCATCACAAGCAGCACAATTGTTTTTTAAAACTGTTTTCACTAACCATGGATTGCCAAAAGTTATTATTTCAAATCGTGATTCTAGATTTTGTAACAACTTTTGGATTACTCTGTTTGCTAACCTAGGCACAAAGATTGATTTCTCATCTGCATTTCATCCTGAAACTAATGGACAAACAGAAGCCACTAATAGCACTATTCTAGATCTTTTACGTGCATATACTATTTCTAAATCTCAGACATGGGATATACATTTGCATTTATTACAGTTTGCATATAACAATACACCACACACATCTACAAAGAAAGCACCGTTTGAAGTGATTTATGGTTATAGATTGTCTACACCTGTTGCATCTTTGTCAAATAGAATTCAGAGTACTGATGATATTGCTAGTATGCATAATGCTATTTTTTATGAGGTTAAAGACATGATTGCCAAAGCCCAACAATCATATACCGAACAAGCGAATAAGAAAAGACAAGCAATGAACTTCAAAGTTGATGACTATGTTTGGTTGAGAATAGAAAAACGTAGACTACAAAGTGTAGATAGACACCCAGTTGTTAAATTAGCCCCTAGATTCTATGGACCATTTAGGATCATTCATAAAATTAATGACAATGCATTCAAGTTAGAATTACCACCTCACTGGAAAATTCACAACACATTTCACATTAGTTTATTAAGACCATTTAGAGGCCAATTACCTGTACACCCTGTTTATGAAAACCTACCTTTGTTAGAGGAAGAGACTGAAATACTTGAACCAGAAGCTATCATAGATACTGACTTTATGACCACTAGAACTGGCCGAAGATATTCTAGATATCTAGTTAAATTTAAGAACCATCCTGTAGAAGAAGCCCAATGGATGCACGCTAGAGACTTCAATGCTTTCCCCACTCTGTTAGCTCCACATTGAGCTAATAGTAATTGAGGTCAATTGCTATCCCACCCCGGGGGTATGATGCCAGGAGGCATATTTCACGATGGATTCCGTGAGGTTTTACTGTGGATTCCGTAAACTTTAATGACCAGGGCTCATACACAAAGTGGATTCTTTGTGCGAGAAGTTGATGGGGACGTCTGTCCTTTTCGGGCGTTTCATTAATTTAGTGTGTACATGGGTGATTCCATAGCGGGTGATTTCGCAAAATGCATATTAAATTAATAAACGTTTATGATTTTAGAGTGCGCACTCGTAATAAATTAAGGTTAGGATTTATTTCTAACTAGTTGATTTATTTATGTAGGTGAAGACTACTAGGTATTCACTTTTGTCGATTTAATTGTATTATTTTACTAACGATTGTGAATGCTTCAGTTGATGTGTAGAGATAGCAGCAGTGGCAGAGGAAAGCATTGGAGGATAGCGAGTATTCGATTTATGGATTATATTTTGATGGGTGCATACCTTAGACATGGCGCCTATATTTTGTCACGCCTATTTATTGAGGCGTTGGTTATTTATTATTATTTTGTATGTGCATGGGCGCACGATTATGTTGTTTCTACTTGGACATTGTATTGGGCACTGCCCATTAGCTTTATTCCTATTTTGTGTTAAAGCAAACTCAAAAGCTAAAAGCTTGCTATTTTGTAATTTGGGCTATTATTTGAGCTTGAAGATGAATTATACATAAAATACATGCTTTGTGGAGCGCTCACACAAGGCATGGGGGGAGATTGCACCCAATTGGTCTTTTGCTATTGTCGTTCATGCTTTTTACATTGTAATTTGTGCAAAAAGTAGAGTTCTATTGTTCTTGGGGACCTTCCGGCATTCATTACGCGAGCGTACAACATCCGATCTGTGCACCAAGGAACTCATCACACATTGATGGATCTTCTGGAACTAAGGGAAAGGAGACAACTACGAAAGTCGCGAGTCCCGCCTTCGTGAGAGGCTCAAAAGTGAGTAGGGAAGAGTAATCCCTTCTGATGAGTGGGACATACTAGATAGGGGGAGGAGCGTGAGGCACCATTCAGATGGTAAACACACACACCACAACACAGACAATCACAAAGAATGCCTGCAAAGCAACCAAATGGCTATAAAAAAGAAATCAATCCAAAAAAAAGGACACACATACAAATATAGACGTAACTAACCCAGTTACCACCCCAGACAATACACAGCCTAGAAAAATTTCGGCATGACCTCTACACATATGCGACCGAAAGCTTCATGCGATGCAACATTCAAGCACCCAAATCCCCGTATCAGGCAAGAAAGAAAGAACTACATACTGCACCCGTAATCATAACACATAAACAAATTAGACTACCATAAGAATGTACCTCAGGACTTGACCATAACCTGGACCATCAGTGTCAACTAAAAGTCTTTTACGTGCCCATCCCACAAAGCGTGTTTATTAAAAAAATTGGGAAAAAGAAGTGCAGTGAGGGAAAATTGATTTAATGAAGGGTTCATTTTAAGAAATTATTAACAATGGGTGATATTTTATTAGGTCATAAACCTTAATAAGAAAACGGCAATTCCTTCTTAAAATTTTAATTACAAATTATTATGTTGAAACGATGCTTTAGCGCAACCCGGACTACGATTTCCAGACTAGATCTCTAAATGCAAATTCCTTAATTAAAAATTAATAGTCATGTGGAGCGCTTTTTGGCTAGCGTGTGCTTTTGTGACAGCTGGTTCATTTTTAAATTATGAAGTTGTGTGTTTAGCGCGAATGCACATGGAAATTGTGGGTGAATAAATAGTTCATTTTAACAATTAATTGTGATTAAGGCGGAATGAAAATAAATAAAGCTCACAAAATAAATACCTGGTAGGGGTGTGTATGCAATGGCCGGAAGGCACACGGAAGAGTCTCCCAAAAGCAATGAATCTAGTCAAACAAAATCAAAGACCACTGACTGAACAACAAAGTCAATACCTTAGTGGCTTTGATAATTTTTAATGTATTTATATTTTTATTTTGAAAATTTTTATTATGATTTTTTTATTTTTTTGTTTAATAAGTTTGGAATGTGTAGGGGTTATATTTTAGGTGTATTTGTTTGAGTTTTATAGTGTGGTTTTGTTAATTTATTTTATTATGTGTGTTGGTTTGCTTGTTTTATGTGTTTTTTTTTCTGTTTGTGTTTGTTAAGAAATGCTATATAGTTGTTTTTTTTTGTCAAAAGAAATAATAATTAAATATGGATATGTGATGAAGGAAAAAATAAAATGGTAGCCATTTAGGAAATATCCACAATTTATATTATGAAAATAAGTACGTGATTTGTATGTTTATTCTGTTTTTTTTTTTCAAAGAATATTGGTGCCTTGTATGAAAATATTTTAAAGTGAAAATTTAGTGGAAAAAGGTCAAGGGGTGGGTGGAATTTTCTAGAATTTTTTTTTCTTCTTCTTCTTCTTTTCTTCTTC
This sequence comes from Lygodium microphyllum, assembly GCF_053477565.2. Taxonomy (NCBI): domain Eukaryota; kingdom Viridiplantae; phylum Streptophyta; class Polypodiopsida; order Schizaeales; family Lygodiaceae; genus Lygodium; species Lygodium microphyllum. The sequence goes on from NC_141144.1 coordinate 135,143,525, forward strand.
TTCTTCTTTCTTTGTTTTTTTTGTTTTTAAGTTAGATTTTTTAATTATTTTTGTTATTATTATTATTATTATTATTAGTTTTTGGTTTGAAATTGTGTGTAGAATGTTTTAATTTTTTTTTCTTGTGGTATTAAATAATGAAAAAATAAGAAAAGAACACATCCCCGGCCCGTACGCATGCGCAGGCAGGGGTAAAAAATTTGCAAGGACGGGTTCAAACGGGCAGGGACGGGGACGCTCGAGCCATGGACGCCACGGGGGCATCCCGAGGCGCGTAAAACCAAAAACAAGTGCGTTCACGTGCGAGGCAAGAAACACAGTTAACGGGAAAAATAAAGAAAATTTAATAAAAGCCAAACCGTTTGTCGGATAAAAAATCCGTAAAAAGAAAAACACTGGTTCTAGGACAAAATCTGGGTGTTCACATGGGAAAAATGCAAAAAACAAACCCAAAAACACATACGGACATTAATATCGGAAAATCCGTGCACCGGAATGAAGTACCGAAAGAAGGAAAAGTGTGCAGAACCATGTGTCCAACAACTCGATCATGTCAAAACACAGTTTCCATCGAGATAGGGTGCGTTCACATGGGAAAAACCCTAGAAATAGATCAAAAAATGGACTCGAAAATTAATATGGAAAAAACAGTGCGTCGGAATAGCAGACGGTAAAAAGGAAAAATGTCCAAAAAAAATGAATTCATAGGACTAGCACATCAAAGCTTCGTTTGGGGAAAATTAGGAAGGGTTCACATGGAAAAAACACAAAAAATGCATTAAAAAATGCTCGAAAAAATTAATAACTAAAAATCCGACAGACGGAAGAGAGGGGAGAAAAAAGGAAAAAGTGGGGGAAAGGCTGCCAGGACACGGCTGTCAAATCAAACTGGAATTCTGGTAAAAATAGGGCAGGTTCACATGGAAAAATGTGAAAAATATGCACGAAAAATATCTGAAAACCCGCAAAAATTAATAACAGATGAATCGTGCATCGAAATGACACAGAGTAAAAAGAAAAATGTCAGGGGGAATGGATAGGACAGGCCTGACTCATCAGATTAGGGTTCCAAAGAAATAAAAATGCGTTCACATGAAAAACTGTCCCATTTACGGGAATTGCTTCAAAAATTAATAACTTGAGAATTGTCTGTTGGAACAGGGGTTAGTGAAAAGGAAAAATAGGCAGTTCCAAGGGACAAACAGGGCTGTAAGGTTGGATTGAGCTTTCGGTGAATGTAAGGTCCGTTCGTATGAAAGAAGCGCAAAACCAAAAAAATAAGGGCAAACAGTCAAGAAACAACCCCTAGGACAGGGTAAAATAGAACGAAAGAGTAGGGAAGGGACCCCATCAGGGTAACATGAAATCATGGCATAGATGCATGATTAGAATAGGGTGTATGCATGGGGGTATGCAACATGGATACGCAGGGACGCATCCCCACACTTAAGACCTTAGCAGGAAGGGTAAACCAAACTTCAAGGACTTGGTACCTCACATCAGACCAACCACGATGTCCCCACACTTAAAACATGACCATCATTGAGAAACAGAAGGTGTAGGATTAGAAAAACTTGGCCCATATTGCCGAGAAGGAATGTCAACTATCGAAGTTGCATCTGGTGTCATCGTTGGCTGCAGAAGGTAACAAGGTATCTTCACAACACACGTTCTTCGTCCTTCGTGGCAGGGATCATGCGACAACACCCAGGGAGGTAGCTGGTTGAAGGAATCATAGGAATTCGTCGATGTCAAGGGATATTGCACTCAACTCACGATCACTCAAATAGATTGAAAGAGCAGTCACTCGCCCCATGACTAATATCACTCGAGGAAATCAAAATGAAAACCCCAGAGCTCACACCCGGTTTAGGAATCGACAAGGGAATGAGGCAGAGGTAGTATCCCGCCAAGGTGCACAATGGATGATGCATCAGTGTATCTAACCCATCTGGCATAGGTGCAAGGAGAAAGGCTAGGGAGCCTTGTAGTGCAGTGTATAGAATAGAGTGATGTGTCTCGTGCTAATGGCAGAAACCCAGCCCATGGGTGCATAGGAAAATTGGAACGTACCTGACTCCAAAGGTTAAAACGTCCCTCAATCCTCACCTCTCGGTAATTGATTGAAGAAACTCCAGTCACACTCAGTCCACCCTCTGTCTCACACTCTGTTGATAGATACAGAGGGTAGCCCTTTCCTGAAACCCATTGATGTAATTCTCACTGTCACTTTGTGCAGAGGTTGTATGCCTTGTGTGCATTTGATGGTGCAACTGTGCATCCCGCCCTATGCTGGCATATAGTGCAAGAAGGAAGGCCAGGGAGCCTTATGGTGCAGTGCACAGGAACATATCGTGCTTTGTACATTGAGAGGCCCATCCCGTGCGTGCAACACTCCGTTCACACATCTCACCGCTCATTTGATTTAAAGGGCAAGACTGGTCACTCAACCCACCTTGTGTCTCGCGCTCTGATAGATACAGAGGGCAGCCCATACTCACATCCCCATCCTGTTAGGATGAAATCTCGCATCACTCAAGGGGTTGGTGATGAAGATCATGTCGACTGTTGTTGTCATGGGGATCTTGAAGATGAGGTGTACCCAAGGAGGCAGCCAACAAGTCTCGTACTTCAATGATTTGTAAAAAGAGTTGTCTTTTAAGAAGGGCAGACGGATTGATATTGCAAAGACAGCACACCAAGGGAGGTGGCTTCAAATTACTTGCTAGAAATATTCTGTTGGTAAATCAGCTATCCTGAACGGCGGGGTGTTACCACTTTTTCCACAGTCAGCTTCTCGCCCAAGGGTGTTTCCACCTTTTCTTGGAACGAGGCCTGTTATGACAGGGAATTTCTTCATTTTCTCCCATAACGGTTTTTTTATTTTATTTTTTTTTCATTTTTTCATTTTGATTTTCTTTTTTTTCCTTTTTTTTAAAATAAAGAGAATGGTAAAAATACCACATATCAGGACCAACCTCGCCACCGTTGTTGGATCAGACGAGAAGAGAACAATGTCGGGTTGAGATGTTTTTGCGAGGGGTTAGGAGAACTAGACCGCCTCATGAGGAGAATCATAATGGCTATCAGAAGTACGACAAGAAGGAAAATGCGACGCCCAAAAGAGAGGGGGTAGGTCGACTGTGATTGTCAAGATTCCTAGGGAGGAAAGTACTTTTTCATGTGATAGCCATTGATGAGTAAAGGATCATCGGAAGCATCAACGGTCTGCACCTGAAATAGAGCCGTTAGGATTGACGGCCAATACCTTGTACGGGCCCATCCACGGTTGTTGAAGCTTGACAAGAAACTTGCCAAATCTCGAATCATAGGCTAGAACAAGATCACCTTCTTTGAACTCCTTGTGCTTGATGAAACTATCATGATAGGCCTTACGTCGTGCTTGAGTGGTTTCCATGCACTGTAGAGCCATCCGTCATATCTTATCCAATCATTCCAAGTGTAGGCAATGGCATTGCAGTGACTCACTATCTCCCAAGTGTTCTTTGACTGCCACTCACAAAGAGGGCAATTCCAGTTCAACAGGAAAGACAGCTTCTGTACTATACACTAGCTGGAAAGGGGTCTGTCCTGTAGCTGCCTTATGGGAGGTTCTGTATGCCTAGAGGGCCTCTGTAAGTCGATCGTCCTAGTCACGACGATGTGCGGCAATCGTTCTTGTCAAAATTGAGCAAAGGATGTGATTAGTGACTTCAACTTGGCTGTTGGCTCTGGGGTAATAGGGAGTGGACTTGCGATGGCGGATCTTATACAGCTCAGTCAGCTCCTCCATGATTTTGTTAAGGAAATGGGTACCTCTGTCACTTGCCAGCTCAAGGGGGATTGACAAAACGGGTGATAATATTCTTGTACATGAACAGGGCTACACTATTACCATCATCCCACTTCAGGGCTTTAGCTTCACACCACTTTGTGACATAATCCGTACATACTAGGATGTATCTATTCTGCCTCCGTCTGGTAGGTGGATCAATGGGACCCACGAAATCAATCCCCAACTTCTCGAATGGCTTTAGGGTGAGAATAGGTTGTAGTGGCATGGCACTTGTTTTGGTGGGTTTCCCCATTTGCTGACAAGTATCACATCTCTTGCAATAATCATATGCATCTTTTTGGAGGGTCGGCCACTAGTATCCTGCTAACACAGCCTTCTTGGTTGTCACTTCTCTTGTGAAGTGTCCACCACATGGTTCATCATGGCATGTTTTCAATACTATCCGATTTCAGCCCCTGCAACACATCTTCGCAGCACTTCATCTTTGCCTTTCTTGTAAAGGGCACCGCCTAGCAAGGTGTAGGGGGCTGATTCTAACAGAAGCTTCTTCTTCTCACGACTTGAGATACCGGGAGGATACTGTTGAGTTGCTAGGAGGTTGGCTATGTCTGCATACCAAGGAGTAATTGTTTCAACTAGAAACAAGGAAGCATTAGGAAGGTCTAGATCATCCTGTTCCTCTTCTTCTGTTTGAGGGATCCGTGAGACAGATGATCGGCTAAGACATGGGAACGTGTGGGAGCTTTCACTCAACCACCAAGACCCACGAACCGCTTATTGTTTCAAGCGTTCCAAGCCGAGCACTAATGGCTACCTCTCACATAACCGACGCGCCATCCATATCTACGGGTGCAGTGAGCTTACCTCCGTGCCATTCGAGTTACCTCCTCTCCCGCCCACTCTAGTAGCTCCACGATCCAAGTGCAAGCTTCAAGCAAGCTTGATCCTCCCGCTCCAAGCTCCAAGCTCCATTTCCGCGAGCAAGACAAGAGAAGAGAAGAGAAGAGAAGAAGAGAGGAGAAGATGGAGAGCTTCTCCTCCTCGCAGTCCCTCACCCTCACACACTCACTCCCTCACACTCTCACACTCCCTCTCTCAAGCACAAGCTCAAGCAAGCAAGAAGAAGAAGAAGAAGAAGAAGAGGGGAGCTACTTTTGGCCACACACAAGAATGAGCTTCTCATTCACTTTTCAACTTTATATAAAAAAACCCTAAATCCCTTTTGGACGGTCATCCCCTTTTCCCTTTTTTACATGGCTGGCCATAGCCTAGGCCCTTTTTCCCATTGTCCTTCTATCTTCCTAGCTTCCTTTCCACCGCCTATCTACATTTACAAATTGCACGGGTGAGAGCCCAGCGCTCCTTGAATCAAACCATGATACGCTTGCGCTCGTTTACAAAAGTTTTGACTTGCGCTTTTCCTTGTGCGCCTTTCTTCCTTATTTAGGACTCTTCTCCTTGTGCGTCTTTGTCTTCTGTTTCTCTTTTCCTTGGCCTTTGTCTTTGTCTTCTGCTTTAGCTTTTCCGGATTTTCCACCTTCGTTCGTTTGAGGGTTAGCATTACCCCCTCCTAGACGAGTGCCAGTCCCATGGCACTCACCGTCATAGGTAGCAGGCTATAGCATGCACTGAAGATGTGGGTGACAAGGACACCTGTGGTTTCCATGGAGGAGTGTTGGTGGTAGTGTGGCAGAAGGTCCTGGGGGCCTGTTGGTGGCCAAGGTGGCTGGTGGAAGGTTGTTGGAGTTGGTGGTAGGGCTATTCTATGTTGGAGATTGCATTGAGGGCCAGCACAAGTGTTGGTTTGTTGGGAATTCTGCACATGACGATTCTTGGCGGGCTTGTCGGATAGTAAGGGGTAAGCATTCAGAGTTGGGTGTTGATGAAGAGCGAACGACACTTTCGTTGGAGTCTTCAACACCTGCAATTGAAAACCTCTCATGTGGTCTCTCCCTAAGGGTAGTGCTAGTCTTCTCTATTGTGCACAAGACATAGTTTGATTAGTTTGGGAGACAGGCCGAACTCTAAGCAAGCTGAGAGTATTATCCTGCACTTGAGGACCCAAACTATATATATACTTCGGTGCAGATATTATGTGAGTGCTCGTGCATATTTAGATATTACATAGTTAGAAGACCACTGGCTAGTTTCTCGTAACAATGTGTTGATGTAGCAAAGTTGTCCATGTTGAGAAGAAGTTCAGGTGAAGATATATGAGACATCCTTTGCATTGTGACTACACGACGTAGCATAAGTGAATATACCGACACCGCACTTTCGGTAGCTGGAAGCTATTGGACTTTTTTTATGAGGACGGTGTACTTTTCATGGCCCATCATGCGATGCTTACCACCACTGATTGCAATGGTACTAAGGCAGAGTGCAAGAGAGAATTGTGCAAGTGGGTCAGGGTGACAAGTCTAACCATAGGCAAGATAAGCTCCCGAGGTATGTCTTGCCCTTGATGTGCCCTGAACAATTGTGGATGATGGTAAAGGGCTAGGGGACTAGGGACGGAGCCAGTCGACCAAGGTCACTAGATGTACCTAATTTGAGGACTCCTAGGTGCTGTGCTGTGATCGTGGGTGCTTCTTATCTTTTCATTCGTTTCTTTTTTATTTATTTATTTCTTTCTTTTTCTTGTGCTTTTTTCTTTCTTTCTTTCTTTCTCGCCTCGTTTCTCCTTTTTTTTTTTCCCCCCGGACTTGCCTGAGTACAACCATTACAATACGTTGAGACTATCAACCTTTCAATGGGTTGGAAAATGTCAAGCTTCAAAGGCTCAGGAAATGGATATTACAATGATGATTGTGCCCTAGACTCGTTGTTAGAGAAGCAGTTGTTGAGATGGGGAGATACACTTGAGATATTGCAAACCTCCTTGCGACACACGCGATGTTGGTACAAGTGAGGTAACGACTGCCATGAGCCAACTATAGAGCTTGACCCAGAAAGGGAGCGTGGCTCATGAATGTGCGTTGGGCCATGCAATGTGGGTGGTCGGCAAGGGTGATTTTTGCTTTCGGCAGCGTGGCTTTGTCGCGGCTCTTTGTGGGATCAATGGTCTTGCGGTGATCCGGCATTGAACACTTTCGCACAAGGACCTGTATTATCCTGCATCCACTTGTCACTTCGTGAGAGTATATGCTCGCTTGTGTTAAGTGCATCGAACAAATGCAATCGTGATAAGACATAATTTTTCAGAATTCTATGATGTTTATTGGGATGCCTATTTCATTGCTTGTTAAGGTCGCATACATTAACGAAAAGTAACGGGAATGTGTACAAGTGGGATCTTGCCCCTTTACTCATCAAAAAACAAAATGTTCTAGCATGCTGACTTGTTGAGCTACTTGTACATCATAGGGATTTAGTCGATAAGTATGAGGCGGGGTGAGTCCGGTTGGCTAAGCGATCGGAGCAGTGCTAGTGCGGGGTTCCCGTGAGGCTGGGCAGGGAACATGTCGGCCGAGACAAGAATGGTGTAGTCCCGGGCCGCCACCGTTTCCAGAATGTCTTTAAACAATTCATTAAATTCTGCCCTATCCCTGGCCGCCTTGTCACTTCATGAGCACCTAGTGCCCGAGCGTGCGTTGGGGGTCTGTGCAACTGGCGTTGCCACATTTTGTGTGCCTCCCTGAGCGTCCGCTCCCCTGGCCCGCGGATTCTTCAATCTTCGTCTGGGGCAGTGTCACTTAGGCCCTTGCTTCTTTGCATATTTCTTGAGAGTGGGTACATAGCATACCGGTGGAGGGGCACGTCCCGCATGCTCCGGTCGTCTGTGAAGAGCGTCTTTGCATGCCAGATGTCCGTGGTTCTCCATGTGTTCCGTCTGGAAGCCTGCAAGTTGCAATCCGAGGGTTATGCCTTGATATTGAATAAGATTGTTCGCATAGAAGGGATTTTTGTGTGGGTTGTCAAACGCATATGACTAGAAGAGAAGGTACGGAACATGTTGTACTCGTTGTAATGGTGTCCCTCTGGCCTCTAACTACGAGCAGATCTTGACTCACGCCAAGTTACATCGGTTGGTGGTTCTACGTTTGGAGGGCTCATCCTCGGAAGGATAGGCCGGGAAGGGAAAGTGTGTAGAGAGGGACTGTGCCCTGCTTACATCATGAGGGACGTTGGCCAGGGTTTTTCATGGTGGCAATGTGGGTGCATGCCCTTTGCTCGAAGGCAAACATGATCTGGTGAAAGGGGGATCGGCTTAGCATAGCCTGTTGGCCCCGATTCTTCTATCTACACTTGGGTTTTTATTGCTTGTGTGTGTTGATGATGTTTATACAGGGTCATAAAAGTCATTGTTTATTTATATACATATCCATGAGTCCATGTTGCTTTACGAGGATAAAAACCAATTGTAGAACTCAAGATTGTACTAGAGAGTGGCACACGCATCCAGCACTTGTGGCAGCTTACTCAGTACCAATAGATATTTTGCCACAACGAGCAGCATGGAATCTTGTCCGAGTCTACTGGCAACGTGTAACTCCTCCTCAGTGAGAACCTTATCAATCAAAGGGCTCTCTAGGCTAGTTCCAGCTAAGTCCGTACCCCGAATGTCAGTTAACACTCGAAGGGAAGTTGGTGCCACATAGGTTGGGTCTCTTTGAGACCACCATTTGGCCAATCGCTCCTCAGAGACTGTCATGATCTGAGCCCCTAGTTCGGCCATTGCAACACGGTGTTCACACCAACACTGCTCAAATTGACTCTGGCCTGCTGACAGTCGCTTTAGTTGCTCTATGTCTACGAGATTCGGTCACCAGAGCACTTCATTGAACGTGACGGTTAAGCGTAGTTTGTTAGCCTCCTCATCAGAGATGAGTCGCATGCGTTCATGTAAGAGCTTGTTATGGTGCTCGTCAAGATGTTCTTGCTCTTCCCAAGATAAGGGGAATGGCAAGTATTCTTCAAGCTGCTCCTTAGGGAATGCGCCCATGTCCACAAGGACGTAGACACGTGCGAACGCTTTGAGCTTAGTATCCCACTCAGTTAAGCATTCTGTGACACTTCAATGTTCGACGAGGGCTTGCTTGGTTGCTATCTCATGCAAGGATCTAGGAGTTTGCCTAGGATCTAGCATAGCTGGGGGTTCAGGCCTATATGAGCAAGATTGGTTAACGCTAGGATTGCTCATGCTCTTGGGGTTTCCATGTTTCTCTTGAGGCTTTGTTATTGCGTCATGGTTCTCCTTGGGTGTGACTGGTGCGAATTCGTCACCCCATCGTGACAGTGTTGTATCCACTCTTGATTTGTCAATGCGAGTTCTATTGTCAAGGGATAGAGTGTTGCCAGCAACCATTGATGGTAACGACTGCTTTGATTTGTCGGAGCACACGGATGTGTCTGAGGTTTCACCGCTATTAGGAGAGGCATCAGTGGGCTCATTGGTGGATGGACTCGATGCTTTATTCATCAGCTCTCCAGCAGTCTTCGCCCCAATGTCCTTGGGGTCCGCAACCACCTGCAAAACTGTTGTTGTTTTTGTTGTTTCCTCCTCTTTTTCTTGGTCAGCGCAGGTGCATCTATCGTCTCAGGACCCTAGGCTATATCGACTGTTGATATGCTTGGTCGGGCCTCAGCATTTCCCTTCTCTAGAGGGTCCTCATGGGACATAGTCATGGCCTGCGAAGTAGTATTGCCAGGTTGCATGGGTATAACTGTCTCCCTTTTGGGGGAGTCTAGCTCTTCCACCCGTTCCCCTGTGCTTAACTCCTCCAGCCCAGGTTTTAAGCACTTTGGAAGTGCTGGAGTTGTTAAGGAGGTAGGTTGCAACACCTCCTTCACAGGTAAACCACTAAGGACACATTTCGCAGGGGGCATTGTCGCAGTCAAGGGCTGTGACTGCTGTGATCCCTGATTGGAAGTAGTGGCGGCTAGTCCAGTGGGCTAGCTACTCTTGGTGGATTGCGGTGTCAGGTCCCTAGGGCAATCAGAAGTGGTCATGTCTTTTGTTGCCCTTTGAGCATTCATCTGTGTGGATCGAGGATCTGGTCACATTGGGTTGCACAGGCATATCCTTGGGCAGAGAGCTACGACTAGTGTCATGTCCCCCCTCTTGGATATTTGGAAGCTTTAATGGAGACATAGGTTGGGAGTGAGTAGCCGCCATCGATGACCGCTGTTGTGCTTCCTGTGTCTGTTTGGAAAAAGAGGATGTAGGAGATCTAGGACTCTTAGGTGGACTTGGCACTGGCCAAATGATTTGCTGAAGGCTATTAGACGATTGTGCCATTTGTTTTGCTGAGCAATTAGCCATCTCACAAGTAGCGTGGTGCCTCTGGTGCTTCTTATCCTCTTGGGGAATCAAAGGCTCTTTGGGAACTAATGATTCTTGTGCATGCTCAATGGCTACATATGACATCTGCTTATTAAGCATGCTAGGCTGAGGCTCTTTCTTTGAAACACTCATATTCGGTTTCTTGCCTCGAAACCTAGAGTTTCTCTTAGATTTCCTCCAGTGCTTCGTTGCTTTTGATGCAATCTTGCCTTTAGCTGATAGAGATGGTTTAACAGGGGATTTTGGTATCCAAATCCATTGGTTACATGCGTAATACCCTTGAGCACATAGCAACGCTTTGGATATCCATCATGGCGTTGTGTTGACTCTCCATCGATGCCTTCGTCCATAAGGATTGGGCTTCTTTTGGGGTCTTCTACGATATTTGTAAGTCCAAAGGCTGTCCTTGGCATTGTCTCTTGATCTTCTTGTTCCAGGCCTGGCCACACTCACTGGTTCTCATTGTTCAACCTGTGCTCGCATCAATTTTTCCAACAAGTCCTTGCTCTCGTTAATAGGCTTGACTATTGCGTCAACACCTTCCTTGCCTTTCCCTTGAGGTTTGATGAGGTCACCCTTGCTAAAGGTTGTGACTATCCTCACACCCGGTAGTGTCAGGTGTATCCTTTGTGCTACATAGTTGGCCTCACACTTGGTCGGCCTCTTGAAGGGTCTTCCGAGGAGGGTTTCTTTCCCGCAGCTAGCATTATTTGGAGGAACGTGAAATAGGATAGGCAAGCTTTCCGTTTCAATTGTTGCAAGGACTTTGCACTTCTCTATGAGTGTTTGTGGGTGTCCCCCATAACGGCTAAGAGTTGCACTAGTCGGTGTGAGCTCTGGTTGGCCTAGTAGGGTCCATGATTCATAGGTCAAGATGTTAAAATCTGCTCCTTCATCAATCAGAGCATTGATAGTATGCTCTCTTTTCGCGGTGAGTTTGACCCTAAGATCAGCAGAGGTGGTATTATGTCTTCATCTTTCGGGTCCTCGCTTGTAAATTTAAGCCTTCTGACAGATGCCCTTGAGTTCTCGACTACATGACCAGATGTGGATTCTCCACTGCTGTCTTGGATCGTCAGTGCAGTGCTATTCAAGGTACATCTCTCGTCAAGAGTGTCATGTCTAGTCATCTTCGCATTTGTAGCTTGCTAAAGTTGCATTTTGCTCTAACTAGACACGGTCTGAACACAATGTCTTTGTGTTCTCATGGCGTGGCCTTTTTGCCCTTGATGGCTAGTTTGGCCCATTGATGTTCTAGGGTCTCTGTTTCTCTCTGTTCGGGTATGGGCTTTTGGTTGCTCTTTTGCAAGTGAGGTTCCATGCTCGTGTAGAGCTATTACTACACTCGGGTTCAATTTGGAGGACCTGTCACTGTGTGTGTTTTCTCTCCAACCTACTTGGGGGAGGTGCGGAGGGGGCAGAGCCCCCTTTGCGGCGGCGGCAGGGGTCCGGGGGGCAGTCCCCCCCGGCCCGCAGGGCCGTTACGATAAATGCCATACGCAATTTAGAGGACCGTTTATAGCCAAATTTTAAACTACGTGCTCTAAATTTTAGCCTAGTGATGATCTATGATGTGCCTTTAGCTCTACGTAGCCTTTGGGGTCAATCTCGGGGTTTAGATGCGTCAAAATTTGTGTTCTAGATACCTGTCCGATTTTGATAGGTTTTTGTCTGATTCTCAGATGTCCGATTTTCAGGAGTCCGATTATCAGAATCGAACGTCCGATTTTGGGTTGGTCCGACCGACCTAGTGGTCCGATTTTGGTCACATCCGATTCTGGGAGTCGGATCGAAAAAGTGGTCCGATTGTGGGAATCGGATTGGACAGGGTGGTCCGATTGCCTTGATTAGACGAGGACGAGCATCCGATCAGACAGGATGGTCCGAGTGGTCCAATCAAACAGGATGGTCCGATCGGACGGTTGTCTGAGCGTCCAATTATGGACTGGTCCGTTTCTGGGACTTGGACGAGCTGGTCTGACTACGTGGCCGACGGCCCACGAGTTGCACGCGATGCCTCTAGGCTGACATCTACTACACCGAATCATCTAGCGCCTTCCAGATAGGTGCAAGACACTACAAGGGAATGCCAGACATGCCTGGAATCACTGTGGTGCTCGAATCAAACGGCACTCCAAGGATCTGTGCCCCTATTCCCTTGTTTTAGCCTGTTATACAGCAACAGAAACCCCTACTGTTTGCTTCTTTTTCTTTGTTTTTTCCTATCCTAAATGCATACAAATCACAAAGCAATCACCTACACTACATCTCACAACATAAATCTCAAAAAATCAAAAAACCTACTTACCAAGGAGATCGAATACCATCTTCAACCCCCTCACTTCCTACTTATCTCAAGCACTGGTTCGGGGAAAACCCTACTCCAATGCTCGATTCGAAGCGCGCAAGCACTCAAGGCTTGAATCTGTTGGTCCCAGCAACGGAACCAATATGTGGGAGCTTTCACTCAACCGCCAAGACCCACGGACCGCTTATTGTTTCAAGCGTTCCAAGCCGAGCACTAATGGCTACCTCTCACATAACCGATGCGCCATCCATATCTACGGGTGTAGTGAGCTTACCTCCGTGCCGTTCAAGTTACCTCCTCTCCCGCGCACTCTAGTAGCTCCACGATCCAAGTGCAAGCTTCAAGCAAGCTCGATCCTCCCGCTCCAAGCTCCAAGCTCCATTGCCGCGAGCAAGACAAGAGAAGAGAAGAGAAGAGAAAAAGAGAGGAGAAGATGGAGAGCTTCTCCTCCTCGCAGTCGCTCACCCTCACACACTCACTCCCTCACACTCTCACGCTCCCTCTCTCAAGCACAAGCTCAAGCAAGCAAGAAGAAGAAGAAGAAGAAGAAGAGGAGAGCTACTTTTGGCCACCCACAAGAATGAGCCTCTCATTCACTTTTCAACTTTATATACAAAACCCTAAATCCCTTTTGGACGGTCATCCTCTTTTCCCTTTTTTACATGACCAGCTATAGCCTAGGCCCTTTTTCCCGTTGTCCTTCTATCTTCCTAGCTTCCTTTCCACTGCCCATCTACATTTACAAATTGCACGGGTGAGAGCCCGGCGCTCCTTGAATCAAACCATGATGCATTTGCGCTCTTTTACAAAAGTTTTGACTTGCGCTTTTCCTTGTATGCCTTTCTTCCTTATTTAGGACTCTTCTCCTTGTGCGTCTTTGTCTTTCGTTTCTCTTTTCCTTGGCCTTTGTCTTTTTCTTCTACTTTAGCTTTTCCGGATTTTCCACCTTCGTTCTTTTGAGGGTTAACAGAACGGCCAGGCTTAGTGACCACTTCGAAATCGAACTCTTGGAATAGGAGAAACCATCTCATCAATCATCCTTTAACATCTGCTTTGTTCATCAGAAAGGATAGGGCTTCATGATCCACGTAGAACTTGAAATGCGTTGACAATAGATAGTGTCGAAACTTCTCTAGTGCAAACACCATTGCCAAGCACTCAAGCTCTGTCACTGTATAGTTCCGTTCCCTATCAGTGACCTTTCAGCTTGCATAATATATTGGTTGATCTAATTTAGAGGGGCCCTTTTGATATAGGACAGCACCTAGCCCTTCAACTGATGCATCTGTGTGCACATGGAACTCCTTCGTCTAATCAGGAGGCTGTAAAATAGGTGCTTGGATTAGGTACTGTTTTAGGGTATTAAAGGCTTCTTCACAGTCATCCGTCCAAAGGAAATTAACTTCTTTCCTTAGGAGCTTGTGCAGAGGGGCTGTCTTGGTTGCAAAATGTGCAATAAATCTTCTGTGATAGCCCACATGGCCAAGAAATCCTCTCAATTGTTTGAGGTTTGTTAGTGCTACTAAGGCGGCAATCTTTTCAATCTTTGCCAGGTCTGTTGCAATTCCTTGTGCATAGACAATATGGCCCAAAAGAACTCCTGAGGAGACGCCAAAGACACATTTGTCGGGGTTGAGAGAAATCCCATACTCTCGGCATCTGTCAAAACATTGCTCTAGGTGTCCCCAGTGCTCTCGGATCAAACTATAGACACAAAAGTCATCAAGATACACCTCTATGAAATCATGCAGATGATTTTGGAAGGTGGGAGGAGCATTACAGAGCCCAAATGGCATCACTCTGTAGGCATAGGTCCCCCATTTCGTGGTGAAGGTTGTTTTGGATTGGTCCTCTTATGCAATTTGGACTTGGTTATATCCGTTGAATCCATCCAAGAGGGAATAAAGCTCATGGCCTGCCACTGTGTCCAACAGTTGGTCTATAAAAGGGATAGGGAAATGATCCGTCTTCATCTTCAAATTGAGCTTTCGAAAGTCGACACATATTCGAAGTTTCTCGTTCTTCTTGGGTACTACCACAATGGGCGAAACCCATTCATTGTTAGCCACAAGATAGATGAACTCTGCTTCAAGAAGTTTCAACAGTTCGGCCTTCACCAGAGCAGAATTATTAGGATTCATTCATCTTTGTCTTTGCCTTACAGGTTTGGCATCAGGCTCTAGGTCAATGTGATGGTGGCATACTATGGGATCAATCCCCTTGAGGTCTTTGTATGACCAAGAAAACACATCTAAGTTCTCTTTAAGTAGGTCTCGAAGGACCACTAATTCTTCTTCTGGAAGATTGAGAACCACTTTCAAGTGATGTTCAGTACCATCAGTATCCAGGATTGTTACTTGCCTTTCACCTTTCACTTCGCGGATAAATGCCCCATGGATTTCTTCTGGATAGAGGTCTGACTCTTTCAAGAGAGTAATATCCTCGTCTGATGTTCCACTAGAACCAATGTCCTTCTTCTGAATAGATGACTCATTTGTCTGTTTAGGTTGTTGGAAGGGTATCAGAGCTTTGTTTGCTTCAGTGTGAGTGGTGATTTCTTCTGGACTTAGGGATTCATCTTCAGAGGATGCGTCCAAGAATGTCACATAGCACGGACCTTCTAGGGGCCATGGCTCTGAGGGCTCTAGCTTCTGTTGGCAGGGGGCATCATCATCATCTTTTCTTTGGACTGAATGGTCAGGGCGACAGGAGCCATTGGTAAACTTAATTTTTATGCTTTTAATCCGTTGCTTATAAAGATTCTGCATACTTTGTGGTCCATTGATCAACCCAAATGGAGCCATGATCATTCCATCTAGTACCCTGAGATCTTCGACCTTCGAGGTCTCTATAGGGAGATCAACAAGATCATCCTCTATCAGAGGGAATTATTCATCTGCACTTTCATAACCTGCTTCATTTTCTTCCCCATCATTTTCATCCTCTTCCTCTCAAGGCTTTGTCTCTGCTTCTGTAGAGGCTCTGTAAGAGAAGAACAGATCTTCTGCCTCTGCATCTACTTCTGCTTCTATCACCAGTTCTGATTTTGCTTCTACCTCGGGCTCTGGCTCTGGCTCTGGCTCTGGCTTTGTGTTTGTTACTGTCTCTATAACTGTCTCAGTATCCGCTATGTCTCTGCTCTGTAGCTTCTCTGTATCTGCTCTACCTCTGTACTGTCTCTGCTCTGTAACTATACTGTCTCTGCTCTATCTCTGCGATTGTCATGTAACAGGGAGAACAGTACATCAATGCTTCTATTTCACTGTCAGAGGTGATTTCAGAAGTTGATTCTAGTTGAGGTAGGAGGTATTCACCCATGGACAAGGATTTTACATCTCGTGGCAGTTGGCTTACAGTGCCCACTATTAGGGACTATGCCTCTATTTTCTTAGGAAAGATCTGCTTAACAGCCTCTTCATCTCCTGATGTACCATCTGTTACCTCGTTAGAGGAGTCAATTATGACCTAAATGGATTTGGATCCATTGCCTTTTTGCGATCCATATAGCTTTAACACCGCTTTGTTGGGTCCTTTGCCTAGGGTTAGGGTTCCTTTGAACCCGTCCGTCCTGGCTCTTGCTTCAAAAACCCAAGGTCTTCCCAATAGCAGAGGGTATGAGGTCCCATAAGAATTTGGTTTGACCACCCGATATGTTATCCAATAATCTCTTCCTGCAAGGGTTGTTTTTACGTATGGGAGGATGCCCAATGGCTTGACTCTGCTTTGGTCTGCCAATCTGATAAGCCACTATATAGGTTGAATTCCTTGCAACCCTAAGTCCTTCATTGTGACATCCATCATTATGTTTACCGATGATCCTCCATCAATCAATGCATCTCAAATGAAGCATCCTTCTATCCATACACTAATCTCTGGGGTTCCAAGATCTAGGAAGGCATTAGCCACATCGACTTCCTTTACAAGCTCTGGGGCCTTATTGGTCTTGGTTGTTGTTGAAGGAGCGATCCTTAATCCATGTCTTCTTGTCAAGATGCTTTTGAATCTCTTTTGGCAGCTGGGAGACAGCATCAGCAACTGTCGGAATGTTAAGTTTGGTTTAAAAGTGTTTAGGTCTTTGACCAAGTCATAATCTTTAATAGGATCCACAGGCTTTTCCAGCCTATTGGGGAAAGGGGCTACATCCATTTTCATCTTTCCTCTTTCTTCTAATAATTGCAACATAGGCACTTCTTCTTTTTCTAGCGGTGCTTCTGTATCTTCTATCTCCTGGGCCTCTGGTCCTGTCTCTAGGACCGTCTCTGTAGCTTTCTGTGGCACTATAGTGCTCTGTATTGTACTGTTCTATTCTGTACTGCTATGTCCCTCTGTAGGTAGGTTCACTTCATAGTCTTAGCAGGAGTTCATTCTGAACCACTGGTTCCTTCTTCTTAGTGCGTATAACAGCGGCAACTTCCAACTCGACCAAATTGGAAGCAGGCTCTTGTACCTTCTGTTGGCTATCAATGGCATTGGCCTTTACAGGGGCTAGACTGGGATAGCCCTTTGCAGTGTGGCCTTCTCCTTTACATCGACTGCATAAGGGCTTGTAATCCACAGATCGTCTAGGGTTTGGGCAATTCGAGGAGATATGTCCCTTTTCTCCACACCTATAACATTCCACCTCTGATCTCTGACCACTGCCAGACTGTCGTCCTCTGTAACTTTGAGAGGGAAACCTCCTTGGACCAAAATTAGGACCAAATTCCCTAGGCTTGGGTCCAATATCTTCTGTTGTCATTTTGGATTCCAGCAAGTTGAATCTTGCATTTTCATCCTTCTGTCTTTGCTCATGCATCTCTTTCAGAGAGCAAATATCCTCTGTATGGTTCTTCCGCAAACAGTAGGAATAGAAGGCTCCAGGAATGGTTGGTTTTTGGGTACATTCAGTAGCTAAATGTCCTGCTTGATGACACTTTCCACACCATGTATTAGAGTGCATCACATCTCTTCCAGCTCTCGCAAGAGTGGATATATTAGCGGTATTCACCTTCAACATCTGTAGCTGCTCTGTAATCACATCCAGAAGCTCTTTCTTGATACTTGCAACTGAGTTAGATAAGTAGTCCTTCAGATTTTCACCTCCTAAAGTACTTGTAGTAGGGTTTTGGGAAGCATCTGTAATTACTGCATAAACTGGTTGGGCAGATCCAGAAGGTCCTCTGTTCTGGCTCTAATTCAGAGTTCCTGTTGAGACTTGGGGTTGTTGATTCCAATTGGTAGGGTTCCATTATTGTTGATTCACCATTGGAGGAACTGTTTCAGGCCATTGTTGTTGTGGTTGAACCATCATTTGAGGCACTGTCGTTTGTGGTGACCACACTGGATTAGGTGCATTATACTGCATCACTGTTTGCATCTAGGGATAAGGGTAGGGAGCTATCCCTAGGACTGCATTTGGTGGGTATACCATTCCAGGCATAGGAGGAGGTAAGACTTCCCCTTCCTGGAGTCATTGACAGTCTTGCTTCAACTTCGTCATACAATCTTGCACCTTCCACTGCAGCTTGCAGATTAATAGGTCTTCTCAATTCCATGAACTTGCGAACTTCTGGTTGTAGGCCCTTGAGAAACACTCCTTTCTATATTCCTTCATCCAAATGATGGTTAGTCCATCTCTTCAGGATGGACTCCATTCACGGGACATAAGCTTCTACTCTTTCTCCAGAGGATTGACTTAGGTTCATGAACTCCTCTCGCATCCGCTCTTCAATACCTTCACGCCTGAATTTAGTGAGGAAGGCCAACTTCAGGTCGTCCCATGTGCCAAAATTTCCTGCTGCTCGTCTCTCATACCACTGAAACGCCGCGCCCTTGAAAGTGGCGGGGAATATTGCTAACCAATGCTTAAGGGTTCGGACATTGTTAGCCACACATGCTACTATGAATTCTACTACATGAAGATCAGGATCTTCATTGTACTCTTCAATATTTCTAGGACGAATCTGACTAGGAAGGGGACTCGTTCTC
Organism: Lygodium microphyllum; assembly: GCF_053477565.2. Lineage (NCBI taxonomy): Eukaryota > Viridiplantae > Streptophyta > Polypodiopsida > Schizaeales > Lygodiaceae > Lygodium > Lygodium microphyllum. The sequence continues at coordinate 135,161,882 of NC_141144.1, forward strand.
ACGTACCTCTGGACTCGTTCTAGCACTTGCCTCTTTATTATGTCATTCATCAAGGGATTGGCTTCAACCAGTTGGTCTAGACTCAACAGGATAGTATCAGAGAGGGTTTCAGTCTCTAAGGGATTCTCTGGTCAACATCTCTTCTACTTCCTTCTTTTCAACATCTCTGAATTCAGCTTTCAAACCACTACAGAGGGGAAGATATTTTGTTCTGAAAGTATCAAAACTCATTCTTCTTAGGATCGTTATTGCGTCATTATAATAATACTAGCTTTTGAGGGTTTTAACAGTGTATGTTGTGAAAAACACTCTGTCTACCAACTTCCAATGGGTTGCTACTTGGACAAACAGAAGATTATCAGTGCACCAAGCATCCCATGTATCTTGCTGTTGAGCATCCATGAACAAATTCTAACTCTTTTCCTTCTTGGCTTCGTGAACCTCTACAGACCAAGACTCCTGAAGCTTCTTCACAATCTCCCACTTGATGATGTCTGGAAACTTCTCGATGAATGCCAAATCTTCCATGGATGGTCATTCTCTCTGTTTCTGCTATTCAGTTTGTTCCCAAATAGTTTGCCACCAAGATGCAAGTTTCTACTGCTTCAATAAGAAGAGGAAACAGTCCACCACATAGAGCATGCATCATGATGGTGATATGTTTCCGCCATTGTGGGATTAACTTCTTGTGGAAAGTGGCTTTGATAATGAGAAATTCCAACTCTTCAGTGGAAGAAGGAACTTTACAAACATCCATTGAATTCTCCTCTTCTTGGCAATGCTATTTCCTTCATTTTCAGCCTCTTCTAATGCTTGTTGATGGCAAGCTTCGCCGGCTGCGCACCAAAAACATGGAGCCTCAAGAGGAACACCAAGGAAAAGGGAATTCTCTTGCAAGAAAATATATCTTGTAACATCAAAAAGCTTTTATTTCATTCTTTTGATCACCAAAACAAAGAAAATAGCAATTCTTCATGCAGCATCATAGTAGATATCTCCCACGGATTTGATAGAATCAACCATAATCTTCAACATCTTCATAGAATCCATAAATATAACAAAGAACACAAAATAATACACCATCTTTGAATGGAAATTAATCACATAATGTTCTTCTTCAATGTCTTCATAGTTCTCTCTCTCAATCTCTCATATACAGTTACACCGTTTTGATAGAATTGACTATCTCTGACTTTCTCTCTCTCTCTCTATCAATAATACATCATATCCTCACTACAGTACTCTCATAATAACCCTCAATAATCCTTCTTAGGTCATGGATGCACCTCCCAAGAGGTATGTCTGATATGAAGAGTCACCAGAGCCACTACAGTGTCTTTTCATAGCTCACTACTGTCACTGTCACTTAGTCTTCTCTTCAGTCTTCAACAGCTACTTCTTCCACTTGTTTTAGCTCTTTTGAACTTAGATTCATCCTTTCCAAAGGTGAGAAAACTTTCCCAAAGTCACATATACATTCTACAGAACACTTACAGAAGGTCTACAGAACAGTTACAGTACAACACCAGAACAACTATAGTACAGTTACAGTACAGAGATAGAGCAGAGACAGAGGCTCTACAGAGGGTCTACAGAATGTCATTAGAACCTCATAACTCATACTCAAACCATTCCAAACTATCAAAAACTATTCAATAAGATTTCAAAAGATCGCAATCTTCATCAATCATCCATCCATGCTTCATACAAAAGACAATCAGATTAAAACAGAAGCTATACAGAAGGTATACATAACCAATCAGAACCTATCAGAACATCACAGAGCTTCATATCTCCACTGATAATCATCATGAACTTCCAAAACATAATCAATATCATTCAAAACACTCTCAAATACTTCAATTAACAACCATACATCACTCTAAATCCATCAAAAATCAATCATTCAGTCCTCAAAAACAATAAAAATCAGTCAAAAATTTAGTCTTTTTCCACTCTCAACAGCATTGCATCAATCACTGATAAAGCATCTGCAATACTCCTCACCTTCAACACATACTCATTGACAGACATTTTCCCTTTCTTCAAGGCATTCAACTCTTGCTTGAGTTGAATATTTCGTGCCTTTGTATTTATTGAAAACATGCTCTCAAAAATTGTCCAAGCTGTATGTGAAGTTTCTGCATTCCTGATATGTCCCAGCATAGTATTTTCAATGACTGTAGATAGCCAATACATCACCTTTTTGTCTTTTGCATTCCACTCTTTCCATGCTTTTAACTCATCTGCAGTTGCAACTCTGACTTGTTTTCTTCACTTAAAACAAACTCATAAAGGCCCTTTCCAATGAGGAAGTTCGTCACACGAAACTTCCATGAAGGACAGTTGTTCTTGTCGAGCTTCTCAATAATGGGATTTCCATTGTTCTCTGTCATTATCACAAATAAGGATACAACACAACAAGCTAGTCTTCTGGAATCTTTCACAACACGTGTACAACAATATACCAAGCAACCTTTTTCACAGATTGCTCAATAGTACATGTAATCTACAACTTGTTTGTAGATAAACCTTACGTTTGCTTCCTACAAACACCTCAAAAATTACAGATTCACAATCTATAACCTGTGCATCCACTTTCGGTCAATACAACCGAAATCACAGTGTACCCTGAAACTGCAGTTTGCAACCTTGCCGCTCTAAAACGGGGCGTGAAACGGCCTCAAACACCCTTGCAAAATATACAGTGATCTACTCACATACCAAATCTCACAGCAGTCTGAGATTTTTGCTCGACCCTGCTTCCCGGTGCCTCCATAGGCACTATCCAAGAGAGAGAGTGGAAGAAGGGGAGAGCTTCTTACCCGTTGCTTGCTTGCTCGAACCTTGCTTCTTCTCCTTCACTTCAGCCTTCAAAATCAGCCTCTCTTAGTGGTGCGGCTCTGATACCATGTCAAGAATCGCGTGATGGGAGGACGTGCTTGAGCTGCTTTGCCAAATACACACTGTATACAATGTACACAAAGTATAGATAAGATACAACATAAAGGAAAGTGGCCTTCTAAGTCAAATAGTGCATAACTGACTACACTAATCGACTAGCGTTATATCTTTCCCAGCTATAGGTAGGCGTAACAGACTAAATATAATAAGTGATAAGTCAGTGGCCATGTGAGTATCATAATGACCACCAACATGCTAAGTGTAGATGTGCGGACTCATCTAGCGAGGCAGTCCATCATCAATGTCCGCACGTATTGAGCATGCCATCTCAACAGTCTGCTCAATGATCTTCGATTGAAACTCGCCAAAGCGTCACATGTGGTCTATAGACAAGCGACACTTTTGCCGAATTTTCAGCTTGCACAAAGTGCAAGGGCATAAGACATGTTGATTGAGATATACATCATATCTTGGATATCACGGCCATTATCATTGTCCATTTCATCTAGAAAATATGTTTTTGTTTCCCTTTCCCTTTCCCCATTTTAGTCTCTACTTTTCTTTCTCGCTCTCTATTCTTATCTATCCCTCCATTCCCCCTCCCTCTCTATTTCTTTTGCATCCATCTCTCCATAAACAAAAGTAAATAAAGAAAATAAGAAACTAAAAAAATAAAGAATGGGAAGAAAGGTATCTCTCCCTCTCTTTATCTCGCTCTTTCCCTCCATGTCTCTTTCCCTCTCCCTCCCTCTATCTCTTGTTATATTTCTTTATTCCCTCCATCTTTATTTTTCTATCTCCTTCCATCTCCCTATAACTTCCCCTTCTCTCTCTCTATTTTTTTATTTTCCTCCATCTCTCTATTTGTATCTCCCTCTGTGTCCCTTCCTTCTCTTTCTTTCCCTTTCTTTCTCTCTCTTTTTTTATCTATCCCCCTCTCTCTCCCTCATTTTTTCTCTCCCTAACCCTCCCTCCCTCCACCTCTCTATGTCCCTCTTTCTTTCCCTCTCTATTTTTTATGGAGTTCTCTCTCTCTCCCTTCCTTCTCTCTCTTTCTTTCTCTCTCCCTCTCTTTCTCTCTTTGTTTTTCTCCCCCCCTCTCTCTCACTCACCATCCCTCTCTCTCCCTCCCTCCCTCCCTCCCTTTATCTCTCTATTTCTCTCTCCCTCTCCTTGTCTCTAATTTTTATGAAGCTCCCTTTCTCTCCCTCTCTATTTTTATCTCGCTTCCCTCTCTATTTCTCTCCCTAGCCCTCTTTCTTTCTGGCTTTCCCTTTCTTTGTTTCCCTTCCTTCATCTCTCTTTGTTTCTCTCTCCCCCTCCCTCCATCTCTCTATTTCTCTCTCCCTCCCTCCCTCTCTCTAATTTTTAGGAAGCCCCCTTTTTCTCTCCCCCTCTCTATTTTTATCTCTCCTCCCTCTCTACTTCCTTCCTCTATCTCTCTATTTCTCTCCCTTCCTTTTCAGTCCCCCTTTCTATTTTATCCCCCTTCCTTTTCTGTCCCCTTCTTTATTTTTATATCTCCTCTCTGTTTATTTCTCTCTCCACCTCACTTTCTCTCTCTCTTTCCCTTTCTTTGTTTCCCTTCTTATATTTCTCTTTATTTCTCTCTCCCCCTTTCTCTCTCATTGTTTCTCTCCCTCACCCTCCCTCCCTGCTTGCCTCCCTCCATCTCTCTATTTCTCTCTTCCCACCCCTCTCTCTATTTCTCTCTCCATCTTTCTATTTCTTATGAAGCCCCATCTCACCCTCTTTTTATTTATTTCTTTCTCTCCCCCTCCCTTCTTCTCTCTATTCATCTCTCTCCCTCCCTCCCCCTCACTAAACACATCTCTCTACAAACAAAAGTAGAGAGAGAACATAAGAAAATTTAAAAACTAAGAAATAGGAAGCAATGTCTCCCTCCCTCTCTTTATCCATCTCTTTCTTCTCCCTCTACCTTTCTCTCTTTCCCCTCTCTCTCATTCTCTCATTGTTTCCCTATTTCTCTCTCCCTCTCTCTTGCTCTCTATTTTTATTTTTCCCTCCATCTCTCTCTTCCTCCCTCTTTATCTTTTTTTAAAATCTTTGCCTCCATGTTTTTATTTCTCTCTCTCTCTCTCTCTCTCTCTCTCTCTCTCTCTCTCTCTCTCTCTCTCTCTCTCTCTCTCTTTACCTCGCCCTTCTTTTCTATCTCCTCCCTCTTGCTTCCTTCCTTCTCTCTCCCCCTCTATATTTTTATCTCTCCTCCCTCTCTTTATTTTTATCTCTCCTCCCTCTCTATTTCTCTCCCACCCCTCTCTCTCTCTCTCTCTCTCTCTCTCTCTCTCTCTCTCTCTCTCTCTCTCTCTCTCTCTCTCTCTCTCTCTCTCTCTCTCTCTCTCTCTCTCTCTCTTTCTTTCCTCTCTCTTTGTTTCTCCCTCCCCCCTCTCTCCCTCCCTTCATCTCTCTATTTCTCTCTTCCCCTCCCTCTTTGTTTCCCTTGTCCCCTTTCTCTTTCTCTTTTGCTTTCTCTCTTCCTCTCCTTCCATTCTTCCCCTTCCCTTCTTCTCCCTCCATCCCTCCCTCCCTCTCTCTCAATACGTCTCTCCACAAGCAAAAACAAAAAAGGGAAAAAATGCAATCTTTTAGTTTCCATTCTTATGCTCATATTGTTGATGTTGTTGTTGTGCTTCTTGGTTGTTTTATGCTTTCCAAGTCTTGCTCCTTTGGGTAAATTTTTTAATGGATCTCTAAATTGAGATTACTTTAGATGCAAGTTATTTCTACTTCTATCAAATTATTTCACTATGAGGTGCTTGATATGGTGTAATGCCTATTTGTGGTGCCTAGAAGTTTATATGATGAGGAAGCCGTAGAATGTATGGGAGAGGCTACTCAAATCGAAAGGGCAATATATAATTTTCATGATGGGGTTGAGGGCCAAAGAGTGAAGAGCACAAAGGCTGCAAAATGGGAGAACCCAATGTTTGGTTTGTCACAAGTATTTACAAAAGGAATTCACAAAATATGTTCGACAATGGAGTCGATTGAAGATAGATTGACTAGCTTGAAGGAGTGACTATTCAAAATTCACCAAGAAGAGGAGGAAACAAAGAGACTAGTGGCCTTGGCAATGATGTAACTTTAACTTGCTGAAATAATGTGAAGACCAAGGGAATAGTAAGAAATGTAATCATTTTTAACTTTAAAATTGCTTGGTTTTGTTTATTTGTTTTAATAGTAAGTTGTAGTGCTAAGATATGTTTTGAGAACGAGGGAGGAAGAGAGAATGAAAGGCTAGTCATTATACAGAATGGCATGTAAATCATTGACTATTATGTCCAAGGTCCCGTGGACGAGGAGTTGATATTCTTGATAAACACACTCATTATCCAACTTTACTTCTCTTTAGAGTCATATGATCAATTGATAAGAGACATAGGTGGGTAGCGATGTATATACACATGTTACAATTCACTTTGTTAGCAACATTGTTAATTGAATTTGCAATCTGTCTTGATTATTCTAGTTGGCAATGGTGGATATTTCCTTGTCATGTGACATTTTGGTAGGGAATACATCTTGGTATTTGGAGAGAGGTACAATTGGAAAATGTGCATAGATATGTGACCTTCTCAAGGATGGAATATGAATCTTTCCACATGTTGAAGACTAAATTAAAACCACACCTACCATCGCATAACCCATGAGGTTTGTTAGACAACCTATTTCTAGTGAGAAAAACCTTGCATGCATCTTGTGGCACTCTGCGCATGGTCATTCTACATGCACAACAATTAACATTTTCACAATAGGGAGTTCAACTATAAGAAAGTACATTGAAGCCATCGTTAGTATTTTATGTTCAAGAAATATGTTAGCAAGATATGGGTTTTCTATTCCGAGTGGCAAATGACTACAAAGAACAATCAACAAATCTAGAGATTTGACTTCATTACCCAACATGTGTGGAGTTGTTGATGGTTCACATATTAGATTGCAACGCTTGCTTGTTTATGAAGCCTAACCAGCAAATGTGTGTCAAGGTATGAGTTTCCTAGAAAAATGTTTTGGAGCATAGTATGTAGTGCACCTGGTAGTACACATGACTGAATTACTTATTTTAAGAGTGAATTGTATCACAAATGGAAAGAAAGGTCTGTGTTGTAAGAGCCTGTGCTACATATATAAGGTGAGATTTTAAAGCCTTATATATAAGGTTAGATTTTAAAGTCTTATGTTGTTGCAGACTTGACGTACAAAGCAAAGTCATTTGCAATAAAGGCATTCAATAGTGCTAGTGGGTCATATTACCAAGAGAAAAAGTTGTTTGACAAGCACATATGCAAGGGACGAGTAGAGGTAGAAAATGCATTCGGCATATTGAAAAACATGTGAGGTATCTTGAGAGAGTTGAATGTAGATGTATGATTTTCCCCTCATGTTGCTTTGGCATGTTATGTGCTACATTACTTTGTGCAAATGAGAGAAGAAGTTGAACCATCTAATATTGTTGATCCACATCCTCACAATAGGGGGGTCGCTCCTTGTAATGGTGGAGATAGGCGCAAGAATACTTCAACTAGAGTTCAAGGAGCTTTATTTAGAGACTTCATACTTCTACAAATGAGAGTGCAAGTTAGATAGGAGGTTATGCAATACAAAGATGAGAATATATGTACATGAGGAGGTAGAGGAGGGATAGGTAGGGGGTGGCATGTAATGTAAACTGAAGTTTTGGTTCAAAATATTATTCTTTGTTCCTTGTAGGTATGGAGCAACCTAATTTTCAGCTCCCCCATTTGGTGACTATTTTAATTTAGCATATGTATGTTTGCTTGTATGGTGTGTTTTAAGATTACATGTGTGAAATTTTGGGGTGTTTGTTTGTGCATTTTTTACTTGGTCTTGTGCGTGGTCCTTTGTCATGCGTATGGCTTACCCAAGCTATGTGATGTGCTTTGTGGCTTTACTTGCAGTTTTTGGTGTGTTCGTAGTCTAGGCCTGATGGTACAACACAAATGTGCTAGGGTTCAATTCATGGGAAGGCCATAGTCTTAAATCACTTTGAATGTCTATCATGTATGGTGAGAATGCATGTTCTTCTTTTGAATCTTAGACATGGCAAGAATACATGTATGAGCTTAACTTCATCAATGCAAAAAATACAAAATAGAGGCTCAACACCCTACATTTATCATGGACTAAATTCCTCAACGTAGGTGGGCATTGGTAATCTAATCCTGCAAGGTGAATTTAAAACATCCAAACAAAGTTTTATTGCTGCAAGTTCTTATTGCTTTTGCATATTGTCTCATTTGGACATGTTTCTCTTTGGATCAAAGTGATGTTTCCATGCTATCTATTCATGTTGAAATCATACCTATTTGCTTGTTTACACAATGTGCTGCAGGTAGAGTAGATCCACATAAAAGCCAAGGTTTACTTTTCTTTAGAAGAGTCGAGGCAGAGTAGGCACTTTTCTTTAGAAGAGTCTAAGAGAAGCATCACATAGAGGACTGCCATCTCTTGGTTTAAGAAGTGACAATGGAGGTGGAGAAGTCTCAAAGTGTTGCTGGGAAGGGGGTTTTAAAAGTCTCAAAATCTCGGGCTGCCCGAAATTGCTACCATCCATGTGCCCAAAAATGTGTCCAGTAAGAAATCCTTAGTATCTACCAATCAAGCTCACGTGCCCTATAAAACGACAGGCAGAGAAAGGGGGCTGTCTCCGCTCTATATAGCTTATATGCTCGGGAGTCTGAAGCAACCCATCGTCTCTCCTGTGGGTAGCACAGGGCGGCAAACCATTGTCTCTCCCTCCGCCGCGATGCTGAAAATCATTGTGGCATTGTCCCTCCACAGCATGGCTACTGCTGCATCGTCCCTGCGGAGTGCTTGCACTACTGTAAATTGTAGTACTTCTCTCCATCCATGGCATGACAGCTGCATCGTCCCTGTCCCTCCGTCAAGTGCAATGGAGGGGCTGATCTTACCCAATCCAATGCTCAAGCTACTGCTGTCAATTCAATCCCCAAAGTCAAACACACAGTGCATCGACACCCGGATGGCTACGACAGTGTACGTGTCAGTACTAATCAACTACCCCCGTGACGATGGCTACGACAGTGTGTCAGTACTGATCAACTACCCCCCCCAGGGGTTGATCTTACCCCAATCCAATGCTCAAACTACTGCTGTCAATTCAATCCCCAAAGTCAAACACACAGTGCATCGTCACCCAGATGGCTACGACAGTGTGTCAGTACTACTGATCAACTACCCCCCTCTCTCACTTCTTTTTTGGATCCATCTCTTTTGCACAGCTCCGGATAAATTTCAAGCCCCATCGCCAACGAGACCCTGCCGGGCCTGCCAGCCTGCAGTCTGCGAGGCCCTACCCCACCAGCAGAGAGAGAGAGAGAGAGAGAATTGCAAAAATTGGATAGCAGCATTATAGACAGATCTGAAATCGAATGCAACAGATAGTTATCTCTCTATTTAAACCAGCTGTTCTAGTCACTCTATAGTTTGTTCAAATAATTCTCCTTAGAAATAATCCAGCTTAAAGTCGTTCTCAGATCAAGTTGTACTCATATCTATGATTTGCTACTAGTTTGTTATAATCCATCCCCAATTTGTAGCCTTTACTCTATTGCCAAAGCCAACATTTATCCAAAACTCATGTGGAGGACTCCCAAGGTCTTGGTGAAATTCACAATGAGTAATATGGCACAACTTCCTCTTTGCCATGCACCATCCCTTATCTCACGCTTTTACACAACCTTTCGTGGGCATAAACCTTTACAACTCACCATACACCATCCCTTCAACTATTTGCAATTATGAGGAGCCTCACATTAATAACATTACAATATACATCCTATAGTATTATACTTATACACCATTTCTTATCCCTCATTAAACTATTTCTTATAGGCTCACACCTGAAGACCTTACACGTTTACATCCTTAAAGCCTTACATGCCTCTACATTAGACCTTGCACTTACACCACAATGTACATCTGGCACATCTACACCATAGATTAGACCCTTATAGTCTTACATAACACTACAACATCCCTTACACACACATGCACCACAATGTATATCTTACACATCTTTATAGCTTCTTTTGCACATATAGCCTTTTACACTTATACATGTTCCTTTTACCTCACATATATCCATATAGACATACAAAGTGCAATTGTACACCATTCATTACATTCTATATATCCCTACATATCACATATACCATTACACTTTACACCCCATAGCATTTGCTAACATCATTACCCTTAGACCATAGCTTGCACCCTCATAGATTTAAACCACACCTTCGAAAAGCATACCTTTACCACTCCCTTACATCCCTAAAGCTTTACACTACCATTTCCAAAAAATAATGTTACACAAATCTTTAGACCTTCCACTTATACAATTACTTTAGAAAAGAATAATATTAGAAGGCTTTTCTTTGGTATGCACCACACCTTATACCACACACCTCACACTATGTATATCCCTTTAGGAAGGTCCATTGAGCTATATGGTGCACAATTTCATGAGCACCAAAGTACGTATTCAATATGTCAATGCCATGCCTTATTTAGAAATTGTCTAGTGCTTTTCTAATATATATGTTCTAAGTCCTTAATTTTTTTGAATGCAGGACAAGTTCCACCCTCAAAGGAGATTGGGTCACATGTCGACTCACTGGATCTACATATTGTAGAGGATAATGGTGTGATTGATATTGACCAAGCAACTACCACAAATGAAGCACATGCTCCCACTATGCAAGATTTGGATACATTATAAATGCAAATACATGTTGAAATAGGTATGTAAAACTCACACTTATGAATATATTTCTTTATTTAATTAAATGCTAACATAGTCTTTAATTGAAGGGGATGATACAAGAGTCCAAACATATACCCATAATACTCCTTTTGCCATCAACAAGGTAATAGGGCATGTTTACTCTTTGCATGAAAGATAATTAGCTAACTAGATAGTTACTACAAGATATAGGCCTCATACCGACATTCAAAGCGATGAAAATGTTCATACCGTCGCTATTATTGTCGCTATTGGTGTTGATACTTGTGTCGTTATTTGCGTCACTCGTAAATACTAACACCAATAGTGACAATTTGTGATGTGTATTGTGACGCCAATAGTGACGCGTGCAATAAATTAGCGATGCTAATAGCAACAGTTACAAAGAAAAAAAATGGTGCTATGGCAGCAAGCTACCTTACCATATGTAGCATTATATGTTGTATTTACATTCTACAAAATGTATTACATATTAAGTGTACAATGGTTGTCAAAATGAGCGTAAAATATACTTGAATCCACAAGACTGATACATAGAATAAATACAAGATCGCTAAAGAAAACTCATGGAATCATGGCAAGATACAAAGGATGATAATAATATAGTACATAGAAGATGTCTATATAAATCACATGAACAACAAGGAAGAGGAGATGCGCTCCATGAATCCAAGTGCGAGCTATAGATCATCGCCATCCAAAAGCTCGTCTCGAAGCAAAGGAGCATCAAATGGAGTCTGCAAAAAAAAAAACTACACATCATTCCACCATACATAATGCATTTTAATAAAAATAGTAACTATGAACAAAAAAGATGAATGACTTACTAGGCCGTTACGTGCATATCGTCTATCGACGATCAATGTAGTGAAACCGTGTCTCTCTGCATATTGAGTCTTTAGGCTAGTGAGATCGCGGTTTGTAATGGAGTGCTGTAAAGAAACGAAATACAACTGTTAGAAACATGATTGTCAGTACAAGAGATATTGCAAAAAAGAAACTGAGAAGAACCAAAGAAAAACTTACAAAGTCCGTCAGGTAAGTCTTGTGGCCACCACTCCCAATATGATGGACTACCCCTCCCTCCAATCATGTCCTCACTACCTTGCACTACTGTCTCCAACATCCTGGAGAATCTGTAGCCTTCTCCCTGAGTCTTTGCTAGTGATCTGCGTCTAGTCACTCGGACTTTGAGGTGCCACTCTTGAGTGCCTTGCATGCGTTCGATCGTCTGTGTGACATATACGCACGCATGCACTCCATCATTCAGCCTATGGAAAACCTCTCTACTGTGGTGGGTACGGGAAAATCCTCATGCAAAGATGCTACTATGTAGTCCTTGCTCCGCTCGGGTATGTTCTTCCAATGGTTCCAAACATTGTGTCAAGAAACTTGTTGGCACAACTCTCTCATACGAGCCATCATTCTCCTCTCCTCATTATTCATGATCACAGCTCCTGTCTTGTCATCTACAAGGTATCTATACCCCTCTAGGGTATTTCTAAGATGTGTCCTCTTCCACATACGACCGCACTGTTAGGCATAACCAAGAGACCCATATACATCTAGTGTACCCACAGGGGTGGTATCTCTCGAAGTAGCACCCATACAGGTATCACTTGTCGATAACTGAGCAAAAGTTGGAGTCACTAGAATAGATGTCCCCATAGGTATTAAAAATCCTATAGGTGATGCAACTCCACAACAATGACGAGATGGAGACACTACATCAGTGCCACCACAACAACCACATAAGCCACCCTCTCTCAAATCTATACGAGAGCGAGAAGTAGCCCTTATATCTCGAGCTGATGGCATCCACATCTCCGTAACATCCCCCAGAACCACTCCCTCCATCTGATCCAAGTCTGGAGCATTGACCTTGTCTATTGGAAACCAAAGCATCAAAGTGTCGTGAAGTAGATCTAACGAAACGACCTAATGGTGTCCGAGACAGCTCTTGGTCCACCATATCTCTGAATCAAGCAATCTGATCTGGAGACATACATGTAAATATCTCCTGCAACTCCTTGTCGCTCATCCCTCGACTCATCATGCCCTTCAAATATCATCAAAGGTCACCTACACAAACAAAAAGTGATATTAGAATAATCAATATAAAGATTCAAGTAAAGCACGGTATTATAACTCTGAAAAAAATGATGTTATTTTAAATGCATATTCTAGAGTACCCTTATAAGTGATTCATCAATGAATTGAGTAGGCGGATGCTACAAGTATGATGTAGCCTATGGTCCCATGTCAATCTCTTGGCACAACTCTGCATACACTAGAAGATCAATAGACAGGTCACTACAAAAGGATGAGTCCACCTCATTCTCAAAGAATTCTTGGCCTCTTGTCTTTCCTTCATCGTTACCCAATTCTGCCTCCTTTACACACTCCAAGCCATCTTCGACCTCCATCCCTTGCAATATCGATCTCTCCATCTGCATACTATTCTCATCTATGCTAGGAACATTTCTTTCATCATACACTCTCGCACTTCGAGGAGCTAAAGGCACAACATACTACCATCAAGATTGTCAAGGGTTTGGATAGAAAATTACATGTTCAAAATCACATACAAGAGAGATTTAATAATTGTGACATATCTGTGTTATAATAAAATTTTAAAAAAGTAGTTTATGCACCTGTTCACAATGGGCCGATAAGACAAACGTATCGCACAGGTCTGTCGATTTTTTTTCGGAATCTATTTCGAGAAATCCAGATGGACCTCGTCGAACGGTTGCCCCGGCTCCTTCTAGTACCACTTTGAACCAGTGCACAACATCAAATATGATCATGAAGAAGCAAATACTCACCTTAAAGGCCCGAGGATGGATTCTTCATCTTCTCTTTGTTACGGCCCCTCTCCTTCCTTCATGCACTTCATTCTTGCCACTAAGCAAAGCTTGGGGAAGTTACTATATGTATATCCTCTACATCACATACGTTCAAGGCCTATTTATAAATTTCCTTATTTGTAATTTTTTCCTGAATAAAACATAACCCTTTTCTATTCAATTTGTAAATAATCCTTTTATATTACACCCTTCTGTATATAAAAATGTATAAAACTAGTATTTTAAAAATACCTTCTTTTGAACCCACGTGATGCACACATATATTTGTGAGTAACTTACCTGAGAGGCAAAGGAACCAAACCCCATGTATGGTTTATTTATAAGGAGTCAAACTCCAAGTGCATAGCTTTATCCCATGAGAGAAAATCATCTCTATGCATGGCGTCATCGTAAGAGAGGCTCATCTACACTAGTCACTATAACATAATCCATAGAGGTCACAAAGTGCTCATAGATTGGTATCTAGATCTAGTAAAGTGTCTCAAAATAGGTTAACTCTGCACAATAGGTAGCTCCTGGGCCATGAGAGCATGAACCACTGGAGGATATCTAGCTTGCTATGCAAGAGTAGGAGGCTCCTCCTAAAAGGTCACCTTGCGTAACTCAACTACATGCTTAGGTTTCTTATGCTTCTTTTCCTCGTGGAAAACTACATCATGAAGTTTGGATAACTTGATGAATCCGCGGATTCCATAGGCCATAGGCCATCTCACCTGCATCTCCATAACCAAGGAAGATGTATTTCATGGACTTAGGATCCAACTTATTACATTTTTCCTTAGGAAAATGGTAGAATTTCTCACAACTAAAGATGCAAAAATGAGCATATGATGGAGGTTTTCCAGGCCATAACTCCTCTGCAACTTGGCAATCAAGAGCAATGTAATTGGAGCTACTAATCAAATGTATGGTAGTAGTAAGTGCCTCAGCCCAAAAGTGCTATTGTAAGCCTACTTGGCTAAGTATAGTATAAACTTTGTCTTGAATTATCATATCAATATGTTCAATAACATGATTTTGGAGAGGGTAATAGGGGTGGTCAACTAATGCCTAACATCCCGTTCATCACAAAATTGTTCAAAAGCTTTTGGGATCTACTCATCCCTATTATCGAACTATAGGTCTTTCAGCCACCATACCATGACTCCTTCTCAACAATGTAAGCCAATGTTGAAAGGTAAACAAGACATTCAATTTTATCAGGAATCATCGATGGAGGTGACAAAGTACTTCATGCTACCTAGTGATTGATGGGATATGGTACTATATACATCTAAATAAACAAGTCCCAAAGGCTTCCCCATGTGCTTCATATCAAACTTGTTATATATACTATGTATCTATCTATCTACCATGTAAACAATGATCACAAGACTTAAAACACTTATATTCTAGGGGCAAAAGATACTACAAAACTAATAAGAATTTTTATTTTTTTCTAAGAGATGTGCCCAAGGCAACAATACCAAAGAGATATATGTAGAAGTGCAACCAAAGAGATATATGTAAAAGTGTAATCAAAGAGATATATGGTGAAGTTTGAGTAAGAAAGTTGATGGTAGGCCACAAATTCGAACTTTTAGTAGATGAGATGGATGATTTTTGCAACTTAAAAAGTATTATTTTAGCAGATTACCATAGGTTATCTATGACCATATTTAAAGTGCCATTGGAAGGAGCAAGGGCAACCATTTGGCAAGGACCCTCTAGATTCTTAGAGGTAGACTTCAAGAAAAGATGAAATGATTTAAACAACATGTTTGTTTTACTCGATCACTATGAATAAGTACACAAACTTTTTCGTTATTATTTTCATAGTATGAAACAACCATAAATGTTTTTTCGTTCTTTATGGCAAGCTCTTATTTGATATTACTGAATAGGTAATCCTCTACACTTGAACCTACAACAACCTTGTTTGGTAGTATGTTGTGTCATCTTGGAGCACTCGAGTGTATAATAAATGCAATGTCCCTAGCATACACAAGAAGAGTATGCAAATAGATAAGTCGCTCTTATGAGGGGTGGAGGACAAGGAGAGCCTACAGTGTACAAAGGAGACAAGCACATGTAATCTAGGTGACAAGACTGAAGTACAAAAATTATTAGAGAATGAAGTAGACTCCTCTTTCTATGGGGACCTATGCAAAGACCTTCTGGTGTATGCCAAGCTATGCCAAGATCTTCTCATGGAGCCATATGACCAGTCGTAATTATATCTACTTGTTATCAAATTCATTAACTACTTGCTTATATTGATACTTTATTATATATTTTTAAACTAACATCCTTCTTTGCAAATATATGTTATTGTGCTTCACCTTTACCCTTATATTGATTGTGTAACATTGTATTTGGGCTATGCAAGTCATAATAAATAATCCAAAGAGCAAGATGAGCTAAGAGATAACAGATGAGGAGATGTAGGAGATCTTCATGTGTATATCTCTAGATCGTATGGCATGCTTTAGAGATATGGCAAACTAGGATTTGTTTTGATCATCGTCTAGTGGGGGTGGTGGATACATGAAAGGGCCACAGAATTCCTCTCCTCCTCATTCGAAGGGTGTTTTTAAGGGTGTTGTGAATATAGAGATGTTGTGACCCCACGGCTAATTGCTACTCCTCACTCCCACATCGATTCTAGAGAGAATGGCTTAGGTGCAAGCTATCGAAACACACTGATGCAGTATCCCCATCCTGCTAGTCATATGGATACTTATCACCTCAAAGATTTGCTACACCTATATCGCCATCTACTCCCTTGACTCTAGGTTTGGCTCTACCATCCGTAGGTGGCACCCCTATATGGATGCTACTCCAAGAGATACCACCCCTACAAGTGTGCTAAACAGATAGAGGTCTCATAGTTTTGTGTAGGAGCATGGTTGCAAGCAAGAGAGGGCACATCGTAGATGCACCCCAAGATAACCATAAAGTGAATAAAGATAAAAGAGACCAAAATACAAGGGTATATGTACTTAGTGACCGATGAGAAAACTAGTGTTGTGCTCATGAATGTTGAGTGAAGTAGGATGATGGTATGCATGAGGAAGTTGTGCTAACAAGTTTTTAGGAACAACATTTTAGACCACTTGAAAAACATACAAGAGGGAGCCAAGGACTATGTGGTAAATATCTTGCATGAGGAGTTCTCGGTACCTATAGTAGCTCATCGATTTTTCACTAGATGGATGATTGACTATATATGTACATATATGTCACATAGATGATCAAATGCACACAAGACAGTTAAGAGTGGCAATCCAAAGGTTGAGTGATTGGACGTAGAGGAATGGCGGAGACTCAAGGAGGATGCCACAAACTCTCCACGACGATGGTGGTAACAATGGGAAGCATTGGGGATATCACTAGAGGTAAGGGTTATGTGTTATCATGGATGTGACAGACATAGAACTTATTTGGAGAGTCTCGTAAGTTTTCTTTTGGTTATGTTCACTTTCTTATTTGATTTACTACTTGTACTAATAACCTTATTTTGAACAATACTACTTTGTTTTCCTTGCAACATTCCATCAAATATTGTAATCCCATAGATTTGAAGACTTGGTATGTAGAGAGGCATGGTCTCACTTCTCTCATCAATAGATTATATTCGCGCAACGGTCCTGTAAGTTATGCCTCTTTCCTATTTTCAATTCTTAGTTTTTTTGTGATGCATTATGTAATATGGATTAAGCTTCGGTCGTTTTATATTACAAAGTCAGTTTGACACTTCATTGCATCGGGACAAGTTCTCAAACAGTGAGGAGCTATAGCAGTCCTTAGATTCATGGAGCATGAACCTCTTCCTTTTTTGGCCCTATGGTCCATGTAGAATCTTTCTATGTAGGCTTTCTTAGATATATTTCTCATCCTTTGTATGGACTTGCATTTTCCGATATTTATGGATACATTTGTCTTTTACGGATTCTCTTCCCTATCATTCCATGTAGTTTTATGAGATGTCATTATCAATATTGTACTTATTTGAAAATTGAATCAATGAATCCTTTCTTTCTAGCATCTCATGATGCATGTGTTTTGATAACAATTGTATACTCAATTTATAAATGATTTATGGAACATTGTTCAATACATATGGCTCGAAGGGTGACAAGGCTACATACCCTCCAATCCAAACTTTTTTCCCCCTCTACAATTGTCACCATCACAAATAAACATATATGTGTCACTATGTATGTTTATATTTACGTCGCTAGCAATGCAGATAGGGACACACATAGTGAGGTCTTGTAGAGATGTGTATACTTATGGTTTTAACAATGATGGAGGTAATTTTTGGATGAATAATTTTGTCTCTTTAAACATCCGTATATGGCTCATATCTTGTAGTATAGGTTGCACACTCTTTTTTCAGTTCAAAAAAAGCATGTGATTCATTATCCTTGATGATATCAGCATCTTATTATCATTATGATAGCATCATATCAAATCCAAAATGCACAATTCAATGAGGTGGTGGCCTCCTTTCACATACAAAGTTAGACATGATGAATTATAAAGCATAATGTTTGTATGAAAAGCACACCTTACACTTTAGACTATCCAGTCTCTAGGCCCACGCTCACATGTAAGTCCTAAATGTGATATATCATGTCATTCACCTGATCCACTTAGGTAGGTGTCTCAAATATACCTAGAGAAACAATAGGTGTACTCAACTTTATATGCCCAACCCACATCATGTGTCAAAGGGTGATAATACCCTTTCTCTCAAGCTTCAAGATACAAATCCCAAACCATTATGTACCTTAGCACCACATAGCCTTAGCTTTTACTTTAGTTGCAACTCTATGAAACAACCACACTATTCATGTATAAAAACCCTAAAGCATTGTCCTAGCAAACCAATAATGTCATTGCAAAAGTATGTGATTTCTTCTTTTCTTTAAGGCACAAAACCATTTCTAGAGTCTCTCACTGTGGCTAAATATTAATTCAAATCCACATCCAGAGGCTTAATTGGGACATCTAGAAAAGTCCTCACAATGTCCACTATGGATTTGAAAGAATACTATTGACCAAGGATCATGAATAAGCTCTTAATGTTTTTGTGTATTCATATAGAAATGGGTCCATGTGGCATCAACATTATAAGTTCTACTAACAACCTTAATCTTTACCATTAAATATATGGAGAGGGTCTACTATTTCATGAGTAATAAATTGACATGTAGTAATTAGCAAAGCATTAAAGCCAAATCAACTGTTCACATAGAGGGTGATTACTCAAATTTATCTAGGAGTGTCAATCAGAAAAAATGTATTCATATGTGGGCCAAAGTCCACAACCATTTCTTCTACCTCTCGTCCTTCATCTATAATTGTTCTTACTTAAAATAAATACATGTATCTCTTTTTCTTAAGTCAATAAACTTTTCTCATGCCTCAGAATTGAAAGCATCAATATTAATAAAGTTATTAAACATATGAATTGAAACCCACATGAAATCTTTGAGTCAACAGATTGACCAATCAAAACAACTGTGGAGCTCATTCAAGCACATGAGGTACGAGGGATTTGCGAGATATAAATAATTCTCACCATCTACCACACTCCTCATGATGATGCTTACTTCTTGTGATGGTGTCTATGTTTAGTGAAGAGATAAACGATATTGTAAAAGATGAAACTATGAGAAGGGTCTGGTCATGGAAATTTTGTAATAAAAAACATTTCTTAAAGGATACACGTTCATAGATGTTGATTGAGTATCAAAATTAAATTTGCATCCTTCACAAAATTCTTCGCAAGAAGTGTCACTAAGCAACCTTTAAGAAACATCATTTATGGAATGGTAAGTCATATTTTATTTGTAACACTTTTAATGTTTGTTGTACAATGGATACCTGTGAGTTCTATGGGCCCCATAAAAAATGCTTTGTTATTCCCGTAGTGAATGCTTATTGTTCTCTTTATGTTCTTTTATAGCTTTGGCAATTTAGCTCTCTATTCTATTTTCTTTTCCTACATAAGTGTGTAGGCTAGACTATATGCTATGAAAATGCATATGCTAGTCTAGGCTACATAGATACATTGGCTAGGCATAGATACTGACAAAAACAATGGCTAATGAGCATGCAAAGTGGGCAAAAAATAGCGGGAGTTGTTGGTTGTTGAAATATAGCTAGAGCCATAATTTTGCAATTAATAGCTCCTACTTTTTTTTCTTATATAAAGTGTATGTATATGTGGCTTTATGTACACATGAAAAATGAAATCATAGTGCATATAAATTCACATTAACTGTCACTAAATTGATTGCTTATTACGCATTCTGTATTTAGTAAAATTATGTCAATAAATTAACAACTCACTTTTCTTTAAGTGTTGATGATGATCTAGCATGGCCATGAGACCATTTAGAGACTAAGTGCATCACTTAATGGGGTGATCAAAGCATCGAGGATATTTGGTACATGCAGTACAAGTTATGAAGGGGGAAGGAAGTGTTTGACAAGTGTAAGAGTGTACACAAGAACCAAGGAGTTACACATAAATGAAGATGGATCGAGTTCTAAGAAGAGAAAGTGCATTAGCATTGTGTACATGTATTTATGTGTGCATCTGTGGATGCCTGGGAATGTTTACTTGTGTGTAATGAGAATTTTGTTCATTTGGGGTCATCCTCTCCCTTTCAAGTCAAGGTTTAAGGTCTTTTTTCTCTCAATGAATTAAGAAGGGAAGTAATTTTTTACTAAGAAAAAACGAGAGAGGTAATTCTCTCACTAAGAAAGTCAAGAGATGTGATCCTTTGGAAGTAAGGAGAGAAGTGATTTTCTCTTTCTAAGGTCTAAGATGACACATGATTTTGTGGGAACTCAATCTTAAGGTTGAGACCCAAGGCAATCTAAAGAACTCTCCTTAGCTATGGCTCAAGGTTGTTGCATGGACCATAAGTTAAGAGCAGAGTTTACAAAGCTGCCTTTCTTAAAATAGACATGGTGAATCCATTTTAAAATATCTCGCGATAGAAAGCTGATCTCTAAAAATGCCCCGCAATAGTTATAAAAAACGACAAGATCTAAAACTTTTTTGTTGGACATTTTTCCATCAGAGCAATGCTGAAGCACTTGAAGCCTATAAAAGAGGAGGCTCTCCTTAGGTGTGGGGGAGGTAAAGGAAGCATCACTTTGCATGCATCCAAGAGAAGAAGAGAATGAGCAAGTGCTATGGAAGCTCTGTTGAAATCAAGTTCCAAGAGGAGAAGAGAAAGTGCAAGTGCTACGGAAGCTCTACTAAAATCAAGCTCCAAGAGGATATTCCTACACATATTGTGTAACAAAGAAGGTGCAAGTGCTGCAAAAGCTGTGCTAGAATCAAGCTCCAAGAGGAGAGCCCTACACATATTGTGTAGGAGAGAAGGAGAGACTCAAGAAGGATCAAAAGGTGCCAACTTCCAAGTGGTGCAAGTGTTGGCTAGTTGTATACCGTGCAAGGAACCGTGATCTTGTTCCCAAGATTTATAAGTTAAGAACTAGTTTATGTGTAATGGAGGAGCTTGTTTCTTGTAAATAATGCAACTCCACATGAGGGGGGGGGGGGACTGGCCCATCTTCCAATCCCTAGTGTGTTGTCAATCTCTCTCTCTCTCTCTCTCTCTCTCTCTCTCTCTCTCTCTACATCTTTATTTTCTCTAATATATTCTCTCTCTTCGCTAGCATAATATTCACCATATATCTTTTAAGTATATAAGAAGGTCGAGCATGTATCTTAGATCTTATAACATTTACAATGCTATAAAATTTGCAGTCAAATCATAGATAAAAGCATTTGTAAATTTGTGTTTGTCGTTTGTGAAACTCATGCAATCCTTGATGTGGATCTTTTGATGAGTTCTTGAGCATGATCTTAGATGTGCCAGTGAGTTATTTTTAAGATAAAAAAATGTCACAACATGGTTGCATATGGGCCTAATTACTTGTAGGGCATCCACGTTATCCAAGTGGAAGTCCTTTGAGAGATCACTAGACATCATTTAGATCTCTTTTATAAGGAAAGTCCTTGGTTGATCCACTTATCATTAACAATGATTGGTCATAGCGTTGCCATTGAATAATAATATTGTCAATGATGGCTGAATGCTTTCCATCCCCATACATTGAGTCATATTTCTCTAACACTTATCAATAAGAAGTCACCATATTCTACATTTGTAGCATGCACAAAATGTTTGTCTTATAATGAAGTGTCAATAAGTTATATCCATTGTTATTATACATTCAATAGGATAACGGATTTGTTTTTTCTTAGCATTGCAATCATCCCTACATGTGCAATTCATCTAGTCTTCTCTTTGAGATTTGATCTAATAGTTTGTCTTGATCTGCTTTGCAATTTCGTGTAAAGTAATAATACATGCAAATATTGGACATTGGAGAGCTTAAATGCATTTTCTTTGGACATGTTTAGGCTTTCATCACTACCCAAATGTTTACTACTCTTTTAGTCTTGCATCCTTGAATGATGTCCTTGAGACGCTGTTGTGATGCTATGCCGACATAATGTGAAAAAGCATGGAATGCATCATCATTCAATTTTCTTATTGATCAAGAGAGTTAATGTGATCTAAGTGATTAGTACTAGTGTGAGTGGCATGAATGGTCCAAAAATACTAGATTTTTGGACAATTTTGGCTTAAATTTTTATATTATTTATTGTTAAAAAAATTCAAAAATGTTAAAAAAGCTTCTAGATTAGAATGGCATGCAAAAAGCAAGTTGCTTTTTCAGCCAGTTATGGGATTTTTCATGAAAAAGATAGATTGGTAAAATCGCGCACGTTGCGATCACTGTTGACAGGCTGAAAACTGCACTTTGAACTAGAAGAAGAAGGAGTAAAGTAGGAGATCCTTGAGCGATCAGATTTGGGTTCCAAACAGCAGAGAAGGAGCTGTTATTTTGATCCACATTTTTGGTCTGCGAGGGAGCTCCAAGAGATCTAATGCCTGGAGATTGCTTCTGAGTAGTGCCAGACGAAGAATTGTAGGTTTTGTCAATACATATTGATTCAATTCATTGTGCTTTGTCTTTATCATGTTTACCTCTTGTCTATTGTTTTCCTTCTCTTCCATCTCCTATCTCTACTTCCTTCTACCTCTGATCCCCGATAGATACGACCTTTCGACAAAAACCCCTCCGACAATGCAATATCCCAAATCTGCTGGATAAGGGTGTTAGTAAAATATACACCAGCATACCAATGTTTACATTCACGTTTGTTAAAATGTGCAAATGATAGTAAAATAGATACAATGTGCTCCATATGATTTGATACTTGGTCACCATACAACAAGCTTTGATTCTACCATTGACATCTTCTTGCTCATGTACTAGATATTCATCCATTCCCATACTGATATTAGGTATAGTGGAAAAGGGAGGGTCTTTGACACCTGCACTTGTAGAGGATACAAAATTAGGAAATCTAGATTCATGGGGAGGTAGATATAACATATACATTATAAGGATTTGAATGATTCCATATATTGTCTTAAAAGTGATAACCAAATGCCCTCCTTTATTTAAAATTTCCCTACATTCTATGGGTTTCTCAATGAAGACCCAATTCTTCATGTTAGAGAGTTTGACCCTACTTGCTACATAAATTGGTTTGATTATATGCATTGCTTGTTATGGTTCTCTAGTACACTTAAGGGTGCAACCCTAAAATTGTATAGAATCCTACCTAGGGAAAGCATAAATTCAAGTCAACTTATTGTTGAGCTATTCTTTGATGAATTCAAGCACTTCATTTGAGGATAAACCATTGTTGAAGCTCTTGATTATTAAAAGGAGGAATCATGTTAATACTAAAGAGTATATAAGTATCTATAATGAGTGCTTAAGGATGTTGAGTAGAAAGCGAAATCTATTACATGATGATATCCTATGTGAAATTTTTGCCAACCAACTTCTTTGAAGTTTTACGTTTCACTTTTCTCTTATAAGTCAATTGAGATTTATTGCACCTGTCGGCACCACCATAGTTAGCATGTAATGAGGATCTACTTTTGAACAACCATGGTAGCACTTTAACCCTTGGTGTGCCTTCACTCTAAGGGTCATTCCATGCACAAGTACCACCTATACTTTTCTACAGCCTTGTAAATAAAGTTATCACCTTTGATTAATAAAGGTCGCATGCACACGTCAATTTACTTGCTACACTTTTAAAAAGTGTAGCAAGTGTTGCATGTGGCATTACCCTAAGACTTCTGACACACCAAACATCCAAGGGGCTAGTGGGTTTTGTTTAAAAAGTGTAGGAAGCATTGCATGTGGCATTACCTTAAGACTTCTAACACACTAGGTATTCCAAGGGACAAGTGGGTTTTGTATCACTTTCCCTTATCAAGGTAGTGGTATGGAATGCCATGGATGAATGTTTCAAAGGTCGGAGGAAGAAAATTGTGTTAACTTTGCCAAAATTGTTTGGATCGTTGGCTTGTGAGTGAAGCGCAACTTGGGGTTTGGACCAATTGTACCCATTAGCCTTATTGGCACCAACATACCACAGTGGTTTTTGTGGGGCTAATGGGGGATTCCCAAGATTAATGAAACCCTTCTCTCACCATAGTCAATGTGGTAGTTGCGGGACTCTCTAACTCCCCGCAACCCCCGAAACCGACTCGTGTGACTGGCCTCTAGGCTATAAGCCCAAGATCCAAAAAATGCGTGTGAACTTTGAAGCGCCGCTTCTAGAGATAATAGGAAGAAAATGAGACTTAAATAGAAACCCCTGTTATGACGGCACGCGTGACATCTCAGATCACTATCCGGATTCAATCCCGAAAAAGGGAGCTACCTAGGGAGATGACCATTGACTAGTGCCTATCGGGATGAACTGTGTATTTGAGAGAGAGAGAGAGCCGGATCCGCTAGTGTCCGCCAGGCATTGGGTGGAATGTAATATCCAATGAATGAAGACTATTGAATGTGACATTGCCCTACACTTATAAAACCCAAGAATTCATAGAATAGAATGGGTGTGCGTCGTGACTCTGACCGTGTGAGAGCCCTTTGCAAGCTTCTATATTAGATCAGTGCACAGCAGGAAGACAATTGAAGTTGGGAGTCTGGAGAGAACAAACTGTGACTTCTCGATTTATGACGCCAGGGGTGACATCAGAAGCAGCTTGGCCATAACGCGACTCCGATCACGGCAGAGCGACTAGTGAACTTTGGTGACCTAATAACACGAGATCACTGGACGACGAACTGAGACACTGAGAAAGAGAGAGAACCTACCTCAGGAGATCACTGGAGCAGTCTGGAGGGACGAACACAGAGCGAGAGAGAGAGAGAGAGAACCGCTAGTCTCAGCTGCCAGCAGCTTGGCTGGAATATTATATTATAATATCAATAATGTGGATGAGGAGCACTTGTTTTATTATCAGGGAGGCGGCCATGTCTGTGCTGGTGGTGGCTGCCACGGCCTTCTTTTACGCCGCCTGGAAGCTCCTGCAGTCCTGCTGGCTCACGCCCCTCCGCATCAAGCGAGTCTTCGAAGCCCAGGGCATCAAGTGCCTGCCCTACCTGCCCCCACGTGGCAACGCCCTCGAGCTCTCTGCACTCGTCAATGACGCACGTGCGAGCCCCATGCCCGAGCTCTCCCACGACATCGCCCCTCGCATCCTGCCTCAGTTGTACCACTGGTCGAAGCTCTACGGTCACTTCTCTTTCCTCCGTCCCTCTTTTATAATTACAATACGCTGTTATGCCTGCACATGCTTTGCACTGCGCGGGAGCTGATTACGATGCACTAAGGTTCGTGCACTGAGCAGCAGCTAGGAATTTCGTGCACTGAGCAGCAGCTAGGAATGACGGTAGGATGCTGGAGGGCAATTGATCACCATATTACCGCACTAGTTTGATTGGGTTTTTGAGGAAAGTTTGGCTAAATAACTGTTCCCAACTTCCCAATGATCAGTGTTTGCAGCTCTCAAAGAATTTCTGACATGCGCTAGTAGTGACATCGCAGCCAACTTTCGTGACTGTAAATACTTGGATGTTGATCATGTTTCAATATAACGATTTGAGTTTGTCATCTTGTGTTCTGCCTTAATTTGGTGAGCAGGTGACTTCTTTGTATACTGGTTTGGACCACAAGCCCAGGTTATGCTTACAGAGCCCGATCAAGCCAAAGAGATTTTGTCGACCAGGTTTGGGTATTACACAAAGTCAAGGAGAAGGCCTGAAGCTAATGATTTGGTAGGTGATGGCCTTGTGAGCTTAAATGGCGAGAAGTGGGCACAGCATCGCCGCATAATGACTCCAGCCTTCTTCCTAGAGAAGCTTAAGGTAGAACAAGGCTCTGATTGTGGTTTTAATTTTCTGTATTTTGAATTCAAATTAAATGAGCCAAAAGTATGTCATATTATCAGCTCTCGGACATCATGTCCAGGCGGATCCAGCTTGTCATTAATCTGTCGTACATACACTGCCCATGTTATATCATCATATTATCCTAGGCAGGCGCCTGGCTACATGCACGGACCCGACTAAGTCTAAGTGAGTGGACATCGTAAGGATGAAGCTCACGCTTTAAGATCACATGTCTGCTCATATGCATCTTGTTGTATGCAGGTCATGGCCCCAACTATGGCTGCTTGCACCACCGCGATGATGGAACAATGGGAGAATCAAGTGGACAAAGGGGAAGAGATTGAAGTCTTCGATGCATTCCAAAACCTAACTGCAGATATAATTGCCCACACTGCGTTTGGAAGCAGCTTTGCAGAGGGCAGGCAAGTGTTTGAGATGCAACACGAGCAGCAGGTGCTCATCGAAAAGATGTTGCAAAACGCGTACATCCCCGGTTCAAGGTCAGGAAACGTGTGCCAATCTTGTAAGTGAATGGCAATAATCAGTTAAGGGTCATAAGTACACAGCGGTTACCGCTAGCCAAGATTAGTTTGGGGTAGTGTAGGGAATTCATTTTTCGATGTAACGTACCCATAATATGCATGCCTTTGGGAGCAGATACATACCAACTGCAGTTAATCGCTATCGGTGGAAGTTGAAAAGGAATATAGTCAAGATGCTTCGGCAGATTGTGGAGAAGCGGTTAGAAGCAAACAGCACTAGCCAAGCTGGGAACATTATAATTAGTAATGATCTGCTGGGGATCATGATGGCTGCAAATGCTGGACAATTGCAGGGAAGTCAGAAGACCCTGAGTATGGGAATGGATGAGATCATCGATGAGTGTAAGACTTTCTTCTTTGCTGGGCACGAGACCACATCGACATTGCTAACATGGACATTTCTATTGCTAGCAAGCAATTCCGAATGGCAAGAGCGGGCAAGAGAGGAAGTGCATGCTATTTGTGGGATGGAGGAGCTGCCATCAGCCGAGTCCATTAATCGGCTAAAAATCGTGAGTACTTGGTAGAGCCTCGGTTTTTTAAGCGTGGAGAGGAGGTAGAGCTTTTTCCATTTAATGATGGCTACGCGATCAAAATAGCAACTAGTTAATTCTGCGCTAATGAATGCTCGCAGGTGAACATGGTGTTGAATGAGACATTGCGCTTATACCCTCCTATCATAAGACTGGTGAGGAAAGCCCCCCGGGACCTGCAGCTTGGGAAGGTTGTGATCCCTGCAGGGACGATGCTAGAGGTGCCAATCCTCGCATGGCACCATGACAAGAGGTTTTGGGGCCCGGATGCATCAGAGTTTCGGCCTGAGCGGTTCGAGGGAGGGATGGGGAACGCAACCAGGGTGCCGCAAGCCTTCATGCCATTCTCGATGGGGCCCCGCAACTGCATCGGTCAGACCTTCGCCATGCAAGAGGCCAAGGTGGTGCTGTCGACCATCCTGCAGCGCTACCGCTTCCACCTCTCCCCCAACTACCGTCACGCCCCCACCACCGTTGTCACCTTGCAGCCTCAGTTTGGCATGCCCCTCATTTTCGAAAAGCTCTGTCCTTAAGTAACAGCCAGCACGATCCGCGCTTACCTCCTCCTGCCATCTTACAGCAGTGTTTTCCAATGCTTTACATGACATTTCGAAGTACCGATACTTGTATAATACTTATATTATACTTAAGAGCACTTCGTGTCTTCATGCACGTGTCATGTGGCAAGGGGATTTGTCTCTGAGAGACCCCAAAACTTTTGTATAATGTGTAAGTAATCATGTATTTAAGAATATAATTTCATATGTTTATATACTTTATAAATGTATGAATTTTAATAAGATTCTAGATCTAAAACAGAATCAAGTATATTGCTCATAGTAATTTAACTTATACATATGTTCGTGTGCGAATGTACATCAGAAATATACCTACATATAATAATATTAAAGTACTAAAAGTAGATTAGTGCATAATATAATTTTACATATCTCAACCATATGAAAAGATTGAATGAAGAAGAGAGATGTTTTGGATAAGAGAGATTCATTCTCATGGTTTGTATTATATTTAATATTTAATAAAATATATCAAGGATATGAGTAAGTGTTACTTTGCATAATTAGATGAGCTCTTAGCATTGTTAAACGTTTGGTATTCGCCTAGTGTACGAGCAGTCTACATTGTAATCATCTAATGCACAAGGGACTTTTAATCAATCCCTATATAGGAAATCTTGTGAAATGTAGGAAATGTTGCAATTTTTCCTGTGTGTATGCATGTATTCCCTATATAAAACTAGGAAATGAGATTCCCCACATCTAATAGTAGGGAATTAAAGGTCAATATAGACTATTTCCTACCTTCTTTTAAAATTTCCTATATAAGAGTATACATGAACGTAATTCCCTACTTCTCCTTGTAGGGAAACATAGGTCACTAGAAAGATTTCCTACGTTCTCTCAAAATTCCCTATATAAAAGATTTAAATAAGAATGACACTTCCTAATTGTAATAGTAGGGAACTTTAAGTACATAGAGAATTTTCTACCTTCTCTCAAAATTCAATGTATAGGAAATTATAAGAAATTCAAGCTTTAATCCAGCTCGTAAACACAATATAAAATTAATGAAATTGAAAGTAACCATATGGAGGTGAACCTAGATTTTCTACGCGCCACACCTTCCCCCCCCCCCCCCCCCCCCCCCCAACCCCCAAAACACACACACACACACACACACACATGAACATGTTGCATGCACATGTGTTTGCATGTATGCGTGCACACACACACACACGAACATGTGTGCACATGCATACACATGCACATAGATACACACACATGCAAGCTTCTTCACTTTTAGTCAAAAGGCTATCTAAATACAGTTGTGGGCTTGTTTATCCTAGCACTGAATGTTGGAAATGACCACCATGTTGCAAAAAAAAGGAGGCCTCAAACCGAATAGTTACATACTTATTTTGTGCAATATTACTCTCTTTTCTCTAACTTTTTTGGATGATGTAACCATTTAATGCACATGTTTTAATATCTCTTGCAGACATAGGATATTGTATAATGGCACACATGGCAATGTTTGGATTAAAAACCTTATAGGTTTTCATGCACTCCTTGCATGAATTGGTCTACAAATCATGGTTAATTTAAGAACAATAGTAAAATACTTACTCTTGCAAGCTTGGACATGCTAATGTAAACATAATCTTGGTTTAGCACCCTATGAGCCTTGGATGAGAAACCATCAAAATTTTGAATAGTCATTAGGGCCAAAAACGCTTCAAAAAAAGCATTTTTGTTAATCACGGGATTAAGGAAAGGGCCAAAGAGAGTTCGCCACGTGTGCAAGAATATCGTATTCTTGTCTCTTTTTTAGAGATAGTGGAGTCCATTTCGTGATTCTCTTTTCTTTTTTAGCCAAAACCCCTAAAGTCTGACATGTTTTGGAGTCCCAAAGACGTTATTTACTTACAAATCTGACAAAATACGTGACAGAGATGTGATGAAATTAATAATGAGTTTTTTGAAAGTCGGGAGATCTTTCAATATTGTTTTTGGCGCCCAATACATACTCATTTGTATTCTTGGCGCTACTTTTTAGTTCATTCACCCCTCTTTGAGCTTCTTTCTCTGCGCTTTCATTCTTTTCATGGCTTCCTCCAGGCGCCTTTCTCGTTTAATACACTCTTGCACAGTCTATAGCCAGGGAGCAGATGGAAATTTTGAGCCCAAAACCTTTGCTGTAAACGATTGGGTTACTATGCTGCCATCTTGCAAGGGCTCTCATAAGGTGAAAAGAAGAAAACGAGATGATATAAAACATCATTGGAAGGGGTGTATCATTGCCTTCAAAATTATGCCCAAAGGCTGGTTTGTCAAGGTGCAACATGTTTACATGGCCAAGGATATGCACTTGCCTCCAAACGAATGTGTTCCCCAATAAACACATTGTAAGTTATTAGTTGAATAACGTATATCATTGTTTTTCATTTATGCAAGTTCTAACAAATGGTTCGTCATTGTAGATATCTTTCCGTCAACAAGTATTGAATGGCAACCTGTGGAAAGCCTAAGTGGGACTTTCCATGCCATTCATAAGGTATTGGCAGACATTATTTATGTCGATCAAACTGTGTCTTTTTTTAGTGAATGCAAGGTTTTTATATATTATGCACAGTATGTGGTTCCCTCTAAAGCGGATAGGTATGGGAATATCGAAGATTTGCCATTGCCAAGTCTTTCATCTCTAAACTGAGAGATTCCTGACAAGGTAACGGTGTAGAGTTTCAAATTCAAAATATCTCAGGATATTAAAAAGTTCATGACAGCTGGAAGGATCTCAAGAAGAATACGTTTATTATGGTTTGTACCCCTCCATATCTTCGTGGCTTGCTTCAAAACAGAAAATTTACAAAGAACGAAGGTATCCTGGCTAAGTAGAAACTTTTCAGAAGAGGAGCCTGCCAGCACTGTAAGAAAAAATGTAACAAGTTGGTAAAAAGGGGTCCCTAAAAAAACCAACAATATGAAAGAGACTTACATTCACTCCATCTATCTTGAGTATCTTTGAATCTATTGTCCTGCAGACATTTGAAAAGCACTATTTTTCCATAAGTATATGTATGACTTTGTGACTTTGCAATGGTACTTTTTGTTAGAGAGAGTTATATGGTTTTCTAGGATCAACAATATCCTCATATGTGGTGTCCAAGAAGGTAGTCAGGTAGTCGGTTACCCATATTCGCGTTGTATCGGCCATGCTATTTTTGGGTGGTTTTTTTGTGATTTTTTGGGTCTTTTTTAGGCTATTTTTTGCTTAAAAATATTTTTAAAAATAGCAAATGAGCTCAAAAAAATCATAAAAAAATTCTAAATTTTTTTCAAAGCCTATTGAACTCATGGAATTTTTTTTGAATTTTTTTGAGCTCTTTTGCTATTTTAAAAATATTTTAAAGCAAAAAATGGCCTAAAAGAGACCCAAAAAATCACAAAAAAACCACCCAAAAATAGCATTGCCGATACAACGCGAATATGGGTATCCGACTGTCTCGGATACCCATATTCGCATTGTAGACAGTCGGATACCCATATTCGCGTTGTATCGGCAATGCTATTTTTGGGTGGTTTTTTGTGATTTTTTGGGTCTCTTTTAGGCCATTTTTTGCTTAAAAATATTTTTAAAATAGCAAACGAGCTCAAAAAAAGCTTAAAAAATTTCTAAACTTTTTTCAGAGCCTAATAAAGTTATGTAATTTTTTTTTGTGAAATGGAGACTAATTATTTTGATGGTCTTTTTTTGTGTGAAATTGAGATATATTACATTTGAAAAAAGATATACAAGGATAAAGCATCAATAATGTAGTGATGCTTTCAATTATAAAATCAATCTGCTTTAGAATCAAAGTTCTGAGAGAAAGAAATAGATTCAAGTCCTTTCTATTTCTTCTTACAAATCAAGGGAATAGATCTTAAGAGATTTGCTAGGATATGATATCATGAGTAGTATCATGGGATCAAGCCACCATTTAGGTATTGAAATCTGATAGTGCTAATAAGAATCACAATTGAAGATATTGAAACTTGAAACCCCATAGTGCTAATCATAGTTGAGGGTATGATGAGAAAAATACTCCCAAGAGCTAATATTAAGTAAGAAGTTGTATCCTTCATATTCTTCGAAGCATCCTGCACACATAAAATCATCTTAGTCCTAAAGTTGATATGATACACAATATCACTAATACTTCTATCTATTACTTGTTTAAATTTTTTATATTTTAAGAGACAAAATTGAATAATAAATATTTTTAATCTATTACTAGGTAAATATTTTTATCTCCCAGAAATCAAAGTACTTCCTTTCTTCTAATTATAATATATTATCCTTGTCTTATCAATTAGTCCTTGCTAAAAAGTTGATATTACAACACTGTATAATGAAGATATTCTATTTTCAAGTGTCAAGATCAAAGTGAAAATTTTCACTTTCTATTCTATTAGGTTAAGGATTATCCTTAGTATATCTATCCCTACCAATTTGCATCAACACCATGGGACTCTTTTACCCATTTTCTTATGAATCAAATTGAAGAGATTGAAGAAAAAGCTTGGATTTAGTTGAAACAAAATCTTACAGAATGGATATCTTAGGGGTTGAAGTAAAGATGCGGCTTGGATGTCCCAACCTAGTTGGGTCTGCCTGAAAACTAACAAGATGATCTTGTCTCAGGTCCATGAAGGACCATATCTCTATAGCTCAATCGGCAAGTAAGTGGTATTGATCCTCCGTGTAGAGACTCTTTTGATTGTTGATCACCTTCTCAAGATTTTGTGAAAGGAGACGAAGGGAGACCAATGCACGCTGCTGGTAAGAACCGGACGTGATTTTGGTGAGAAATTTTACGACAGAGTAAAATCTACTTTAAGAACTAAGAAACAAAGTGAAGAGGAGAGAACGATGATTCAAATGAATGCAGGCGAAAAAAGAAGCGTGATTTTGGTGGGAAACGTGATAGTAAAATATTCAAAATGAAAGAATAATGGCCGAAAAGTGACCTCTGACATGAGTTAACGTCCTTAGGCATTTAATGGCTAACATCTTAAATGAATAATAAATTCTCTCATTAATCACGTCTGAATGGCCAAATTTGGAGGGTTCATTATTTTAAAACCTCAACTAATTAGTAACTTAATCATTTTCTTACAAGTGTCATTTTTGAAACGTTTTTGGCCCTAATGTATAGTGTTTCCACTAATGACTAGATGGTTGAAATGATCCAATTTTGTTGAGATATCCTATTACTCTTGTTAGGAGAAAATGTTGGTATTTGTATAACTTCTTTAAATGAGCAAGATGACGCTTGCCTTTGAGTGCCATAGTGATAACATGTATCCAAGAGTCGTAATCTTCCTTTCGTAGTTCTTAAAATAGCAGGACACACATGTTGTATACTCTAGATAATTCAAAGACCTTGGGATCTCCTAGTAAGGCCCCTTATGGACCAACTTTTAGAGGTCCTTAGAGAGGAGTTACACTCTTAAGTAATTCTTATAGAAAAATTCTCCAAATGAATTTAAGGGTGGCATTATAAGCTTGGGTGGGGCCCTAGCCATAGACAAGAACTCCACTTTTACTTGTTTATCACAACTCATTTTAGATTGACGATGTTAGAAAACATCCATTTTGAGCTATGTCCATGTAATTCATAAGGGACCTAACCATACAAATTAAGACAAAAGTGTTTGCCATTTGGATCAATACTCCTTAATAACTAAGGGTCATTTCATATTCATTCGGGGACAAGTGTGTGCAACAAAGTTGTTAATTGAGGTTGCAATTATTCAATGGGGGATAGAACTATCATAGTGTTGCTAAATTTGACAAAGCAGGAGGTGAGTGGATAGTTTTCTATAGTACACAAAAAGGAGTGGCTAGCCATTGTCACCGATCAAATGCATGATGCAAGCATCTAAACAAATTTGAAATCGGGAGCACCCAAATCATGTTTGATCCGCATTTCATTTCTTTTGGTTTATGCGTTCTAAGGTGTTTGTTCATTTGGGCGTTTATGAAACCTTCCTAAGCCAACAATGGTCCTCAAGGTGATGAGGTCCACAAGTCAGCTTTGGCTCTTTACATCCATAACCTAGTATGTCTAGCCAATAGAGTGCCATTCCAAGTCTATTCATAACCTAGTACATCTATCCAAGATTAGACAAAGCACCATTCCAAGTCTATTCATAAATCACACTTGTTGTCTTGTGGGGGACTAAAATCTTTAAATCCAACTTACAATTATCAAAAGTACAATCCCAATATGGTGATGAGAATACATCTCATGCAATATAGTTATCAAAGATACCACAGATAAAATTGAATTACACCAATCAAAATACATCACAGAGAGAGAAAATGGATGTGTGTGAAATAGGAATAGAGTTTGATTCTAGTTATGGCATGTGAGCTTTTGGACGACTTTGCCTATGTGGTTTTTGAAGCGTGCCTCAATTGCTTCAATATTATAGCGTTAGGAGATGAAAATGGATCCCATCGAGTTTCATGTGCTAATGAAGCCATGAAAGGTATTGGTGGTTATTGAAGGTAGATTATGCGCTCTCGGATCCAATTTAATTTTCTAGGAAGAAAGGACATGAGAAGTGGGCAATTTTGTCAATATAGTTGCTCTTGATTTGCATACAATATATTCAACAATCAAATTTTTGCATGTTTTTACTGATATAGATAGCTGAGGCGTATATTTCTTATTTGAACCTTTAGCAATTTGTCAACCTCTTGCCATTTGTATGGACAACTTAAAATTCAAATAAAGGTCTATCAGGATGGCTTTGAAAATGGAGACTAACTCAAACATGAAGGAAACAAATATCGATGGAATGTTGTAGCATGGGAGTTTTTAAGTGTTGAGAGGTCAAAAGAAGGACTTGGATTAATGAAACCAAAAGAGGGAACATATTCCTTGGCGTTTCAACTTCTTAAGAGGTTGGATGCACAACAACTATGGGCTATCATTATTTCCTTGGTGTTTCAACTACTTAAAGAGGTTCGATGCACAACAACTATGCATTTGTAATGTGGGAATATAAGAAGAGGGATGCTCTTTTGAGTCACATAATGTGGAGGTTCAAAACTTCTTCAAGAAATGAGGCACCTAGCTCCTGAGATTGGCATGAGGGGTGACAATGCAAGTATGGAAAACTTAAAATTCAAATATGTAGGTCTGCTAGGATGGCTTTTTATATGGAGACTAACTCGAACATGAAGGAAAAAAATATCAATAGCATGTTGTAGCATGGGATTTTTTAATAGTTGAGAGGTCAAAAGGACTTGGATTAATGAAACCAAAAGAGGGAACATATTCCTTGGTGTTTCAACTACTTAAGAGGTTGGATGCACATCAACTATGGCCTATCATTATAAAGAATTGGGTGGCAACCTACCATACTTTAGTAGATTTGTAGTGGATAGGCCCAACATCTTGGGATAACCTAATAGCTAAAGCTATTATAGTCAAGATTATTGCCTTAGAAATGGCCCAACAATTGGGAAAGAAATCAAAATACAATGGAATCTGAATGTTGAGGAGTCTCTTGAGTTACAATGGAATCAAGATAATTGCCTTAGAAATTTCCCAACAATTACTCACACTTGAGTTGTGGTGTGCCAATTGGAAGATGCATTAGGGGAGTTTTGAGGTCTCGAAAATGCCTTTTAGGATGTGGAGAGAGAGTGTTCTAGACCAGTAAGAGCAAAGCCTCTGTAACGGAACTTCTATTAAAAAAAATAAAAAATCATTTTACAAAAATATATAAATATAATAATATTATGAATTTGTATTTTTATTATGTATTTTTAGTCTCTTATATTCATGATTATGATAACTTTTGCATTAATGGCATAGAGTCTCGGCTACTTTTATTTAATGATGTTTCTAGATTAATGATAATGACTGATGTAATCGAAATTCAAATTGGTGAAAAGCATGGCGCTCAGTTTTTTCCCTCCTTTCTTTTATTCCTCTATTGTTTTTCCCTCCGTTATGGTAGCCTAGTCCTCTCTCTCTCTCTCTCTCTCTCTCTCTCTGTGCATGTATCTCTCTCTTCTATCATGGATACAGAAATTTGACCTTCAACAAGGCGTCCAAGCTCCCAATCACATCCATATCAGTGTTTAACTCATTCCAAACTGATGGAAGATGGATTCCTACTATCATTAGCAAAGGTAGTTGGATCACCATGCAACAAGCAAAATGTGGAAAAAGGCAAAGACATGAGAGCTCGTTTATCTTTGCTTGGAAGGGCAGAATCCGAGATTTTAAGCTTGGAGCAAATAAGAATAGCATCAAAGAGGTACTAGTGCAACATGTGTTCATGCATAGAGAGCTGTGTTTGAAACGTGGATCTTCAAAGCTTCCAATGCATAGACCAAATTGTAAGAATTTGATTCTTAAAGTTTTTCCTTTCTTAAACATGGTTTAGGTTTTTCCATTATAATATTTGTTTGTCTTGTAGATGTCTATCTCTTTAATCTTGAGGAATGGCAACCAATGAAATCTATTATTGATGTTATTGATGTTATACATGGTTCAATTGGAGAAGAAATGTATAGAGGCAGAAAGAAGACAGAGCTTGCAGAGAATGAAATATTCTTTTATGACCATTCTTATGTTATTCCTATGCGGCATTGCCAATGGGGATCAATAAAACTCCTTCCTTTGCCAGATTTTTCAAGCTTTGAGTGGCCTTTGCCAAGTCCAGCTACTAGTGAGGGCTATAGATGTAAGATATTTTCTGAGATCCAGAAATCACTAAAATCTAATATCTCAAGTAGGCTAAGCAAAGTTACTTTATTTATGCCTATTAATGTATTTATTGATTTCTTCTCTAATATGGAGATAAGAATAACAAAAACCATGCTTTCAGCGAAGAGACTAACATATGATCATAT
Source organism: Lygodium microphyllum (assembly GCF_053477565.2). Classification (NCBI taxonomy): domain Eukaryota; kingdom Viridiplantae; phylum Streptophyta; class Polypodiopsida; order Schizaeales; family Lygodiaceae; genus Lygodium; species Lygodium microphyllum. Next base: position 135,198,330 of record NC_141144.1, read on the forward strand.
CATACAATTTGTTGATGAAGGATGGGATACAAGGACAGAAGGAAAAATTATATGTAAGATAGATCAAGACTCTATAGCTTGTAAATATATGATTGCTACTCAAAATTTTATCCTTAGCTTTTACTATATTTGATGGCATTTTGTTGGTAGTAGTCTAGTTGCTTTAGACCAGAATCTTAATGATTTCAGCAAGGATCCTATAGTGGATCTTGATATTTGGTTCAACGAGGATATTATTGCAATCTTAAAGATAGAAAAATCATGTACGTTACATCAAGTGAGGATGGATTTACAAAATGAAGACATTGAACTACCATGCTCCTTTTTATTCCAACTTGACAAGAAACGAGTAAGTTTTCATATCATATTATATATACTTAGATGTATATCAAGATCTCACTTTCTAACTAACAAACATTTGTAATATTTTTTTGCAAATATCGAAAAGGAGAGAAAATAATATATATTGCAAGGACATTCAAGAAAAGATATCTTTACTATCAATATAAAATATATGTACAAATTTTGTAGCAGATGTCTATCTGCCATCTCTATGAGATATACAAGGGCTGAAGGGCAAATTTCTATATATGAAGGCTTACAAGGCGATATGGCAAAGCTATTTCTTTTTTGGAGAACTATCCTTTCTAGGAGTCCTTTTGCATTTCTTTGATGTCTTGGGTATAGAAGGTGTTGAAGCTGTGGCTTTGCCTTCCGTGGTTATATGCACCGCATCTCCTTCATGGTGCAAATCTCCACCAATCTCTGTTGTTGGTTGTATACAATTGACCATTATATACTTCAAGAGCTTTGCTCTTACGTACCAAACATGCTCAGATGTATAGCAATCCTTTGAAAACTGTCACACATTTATAGAAAAAAGAGTTTTAGTTCATTATTGTTCTTACAATAGACTATATTTTTATCATCAATGGACTATTTGCAATTAATATCTATCTTAAAGTTTAGCATCTTTCATATTACCTTTACATGTTTATCATCATTAAGATAAATAAAGTTAACCATTCTTCTAGCATTTGCAATCACCCTCCAGCCACAAGAATGGCTATCATCCTGCAAGCAAATCAGACGGCATAGGGGGTCTTTTCTCTAGCTCTTCAGTTAATCTTTTGGCACCTCTGTATATAAAATGTGTTAAAATTTAGAGTACTTACAAAAAAAAGAATAGAAATATCAAGGAGCCCTTGGATAATATAACTTACAATTTAGCATTTCCATGGCTTCCTTTCATAGAGTTGATTAAAAAGCATTGCTAATCCACAAGGTCTATTGCAATCAAGCTCCAATGAGAACTAAAAGCAATCATATCTCAACAAATTAGTAGGATAAAATCTCAAAAACTCTAATAGAATATTGAATCACTTACTTTTCATTATATGGAATTATAAGGAGCTCCAAAGTATTGAAGTCAATCAAATTGAGCCAGTGCTCAATAAAACTTGATCAAGCTCGTTCCTCATAAAGAATGAGATAGATGGATCAAGAACCTCAATTTTTTGTTGTATATCCAAAGGAAACTCATGGATTATACACCTAGAAAAGGCATAGAAATAGTGAGTATAAACAAGAAAAATCTGATTGTTAAAAAAATATCAAAAAGTATAAGTAATTATGGATGGACATACCTTAGGCCAACAAGAATAATACTGTCATTTACTTCTCTTCTTTTATCCTTAAGAATCTGAACACATGCAGCATCAAAGGAGATAACCTCAATTCTTTTGCCTAATTCACCAGGTAAGAAACAAAGCACACTGAATCCTTTTGGATTAGCTGCTTCAAGAAGGGTGGCTATCTCATTTTCAAAGGACTCTAGTTGCTCTGTTTCCCTTTTTTCAACCCTTTGCCTCCTATACTCTCTCCATTTATCTACCTGTTCCTCTTTAGCTTTCTCCTCTTTTTCATGTTGCCTTGTATCCTTCTCATGGGTGACATCCTCAACCCTGAGACCAGAATCATCTTTCTTTCTCCTAGCTGGGGGCACATTAAGGATATTAAATGTCTTCACATCAGTGAGGGGAATTGGCTCAAGGACCTTTGAAAATCTATATCTTAGCCTCCTAAGAATTACCATGTCCTTGTCCATGAGTGTGAGCCTATGAGCATGAGCAACACAAATATAGGCATCTTAAAAAAACTCAACTAAAAAAATCCTCTGTGGCTTCTTGTATACAATTAAGAGCTGTTCTTGTCCATCTGAAACTATCCAAACTATATCTGTCACAAATTTCCCTGACAAGCCTCTGAAAAGACAACTTTGGAATTGCATTGTCAAGAGCCTTTACTGCCTTCCTAATCTCCCTTAGGCGCCTGACATTTTGAGAAAACTTTCTCTTTGGCTTTGAATTTCGAGAGAGCTTCTGAGACTTTGAAGAGACTGATGAATCTTTGATGCTAAATCCCTAAGATCAATCTTCTCCTTTCTTGCTGTTGCCTTAGTCCTAGCCATCTGCCAAAAAAAGACATGTTACTTCTTCTCCAGCATGTCCATCGAAACGCGAGTCCCAGACAAGAGGTATCCATGCTGCATGTCGTTTTCGCGTTTCAGCTGAATTTTTCTCGAGCTTGTCTAGTGAAACGTGAGTGTCAAGCAAGGCGCCTCCTTGCAACTGCTTCTTTTCGTGCTTCACCGGACTTGTTGTCCATTGTGTCCAGTGAAACGCGAATTTAAGCCAGGAGACCTCCTTGAAGCACCTTATTTTCGCGTTTCACCGGACAACTCATGAATAGCATAAAAATCGACAAAACCAAGAAAAAAGAGCTTTGATCTAAGGAAAGCTTTTAAAATTACATAAAATATCCACAGAATTAGGGAAGAAGTTTGAAGATTTTCTTAAATCTCCACAACATTAAGGAATGCTCCCACTGTGGAAAAAATTCTTTTGTAGTGGTGATAAGCTCATAATAACATAAAGGATTAAGGCAAAGTATCAAAAGAATGCATTGAATGGAGCCTGTTATTGAAAAGCAAGATGCATAAACCATATTTTCTTTTTAACTTGTTCTTCACAATCTCAGCCTAATGACGACAATATGCTCGAAGGTTTCCTTTGTCGGGGAAGCAGTGAAATGCTTGGAGATTGGAAGGAACACCAAAGGTAAAGGCGGAGTAGCAATGTTTTCTGCTTGCTGAAAATGCGATGAAAGGCGAAGGCATTGAATTTGCATGGACTCAACGTTCTTAGCAAAGTGTTAATAACACACGTGTGACGTATTCTCGCTTACCGGAAAAATTTTTTAACTTGGAAAAGTGTTATGTAACACACGTGTGACGTATTTTTGAAAAAAGAGAGTGCACACGTCTTCTGAAGAGTTTGATACGGTGTGTTAAGAGAGACACGTGTGCACGTATTTTTCCATTATTACACAAACTTTTTCGTTGGAACTATCACCACATGCTTAACAGTCAATATAAAAGCATTTCAAAGCCATTTCTTCGACATTGTCTTCTTTTCTGCCGAAATTTTGTCTTGACTTCCCTTCAAGGTCCTTGCTTCCTGTGTGGAGAGCAGTTCAACAATCTTTGATAGGTAAGAATTTTTTTTAATTACAAGTATTTTAACAAAATAAATTTGATTAATATAGAAAGAAATTTTAATAACACTTGAATAATTACAGATGTTATGTGCTTTGTATATTTTAAAAGCAGCATAGCTTTTTCAGAAAGGATTTTATCATAAATTTTTGTGTTTCCATAGAATTAATTTATAGTTCAAGTTTCTCTTCTTGATTTTCATCTTTTGACCAGTGAAACGCGAAACAATGTCCCTGTTAGTGATATTTTGCTAAGTATCGCGTTTCACCGGCGAGATATTGAAATAATTTTTGTCTTCAAGGTAGTGTCCGGTGAAACGCGATTTCTTCACAGGTATTTGCCTTGGACACTCTAATTTTCGCGTTTCACCGGTCAACTAAAAAAATTTCTCATTTTTTGATTTTTTTGTCTTGGAAAATGCAATTTTGGGGCCTCTTTCCATGGTTCCATCTTGTTTTATTGGATATTAGTTCTATTCTACTTTTTTTTCAGGGATAAATATTTTCCTGGTCAAGATGACAAAGAGGAAGCTATCTCTGGAAGGAATGGATGAGGAGGAGATAATTAAGACATCTGATGATAGGCTCTTTGATTTCTTACACACCACTGGAAATTCTTCCAAGTTTGGCTATATCAGGGAAATTTTCAATGTTCCTTTTGATTTGAAGGAGTTATTGGAGGATCTTGAAGATAAACTTAAGGAGTACAGATGTTTTTATGATAGACATGTGCAAGGTTTGGAAGTCAATGGATTTATTCATTATAGTGATGTCATGGGAGCCACCAGTACATCCAGGTCAACTTTGCTAGGCAGGTTCAACCTCATTGATGAGGAATTCAGAAAGAAAGAAACATGTTGCCCTTTCCACAGGTACCAACACCAATGCCTTCTGATCCACAAGGACGTTGGATTTATTGTGTATCTTCAGTACATGGAAAATTCTTCTCCAGATATAGACCAACAGAGAAAGCTAGAGGATATTGCAAGTATGGATAAGGAGGTCGAAGAGAAGGAGGAGATGTTCCAAGAAGATGTTGAGAATCAACTTGTCCAAGGTTTTGATGTAGGTTTATTCAAGAGTGACAATATCACAATGGTGGAAGAAAAGGAGATCGAGCCAAGTGCACAGGTTGATGAAGAAGGTCCTCTTGCATGTGTTCCAACATTTCCCACTTATCTTATCAACAAGAAGAGATATGTGTTGCTAAATGATATTCAACATATTTTTTATCCTTGCAGGTTGGGGCAAAAATGACATGAATTTTATAGGTTATGAACAAGAACCACTAGCAAGTCTTGATGTTGAGGGAGAGAATTTCCAAGATAGCTCTATAGCCTTACATACATGTATTAATCAGATCATAGAATACGAAAAGGGGGGTCTACCTACAGAAGAAGAGTTCTTGCAGGTCCAGAAGAAACTTCATATTGATGATGTAGGGTATGAAGAGAGATTGAAGTCTCCATCAGATGAGAAGCCCAAGAGTTCAATAAATCTTTATGATGATAGTCTTCTTGAAGAAGACGAACACCCTAAGGTATGAAATATAATTCGAAGTTACCCATTGAGTTTATGTTAGACTTTATTATGCATTATAGATAAATATCTTATATCTTGTACTGTTGTGGTTTGTTCTGTAGATTGAGATTGAAGATTTGGACAACTTTCTTGGAAGGGCCAAGGGCTCTAGGCCAATGAAGCTTGGAAAAAATCAAAGACTTGGCCATTATATTGGAAACTTAAACAATCAAACAATTGTAATATATCATAGTAGATTGTCAAGCTCTCCAAGTCTACCAATGATGGCTTTGAGAGCTATCTCAAAGGTAATTGGATCTCAAGTTTTCAACAGAGGTTTGGACAAGATCATTTTGGTGGAGAAGGAAGAAGCCATAAGAGTTTTTGGCTTCATGCCTAGATACAGTGGATCTAGAGCTGGATATTTTGGAGTTCTTAGCTCCTATTTGCTCTCTTATGTAGGAGATAGTAAGAATTTGAAGCTTCTTCCAGGCTATCGGAAATAAGAGTTTTTGAAATACAGAGGTCTTATTGAGTGGGATGAAACAAAAGATTCCTCTAGAGGCCCTGTCGAGCTACCTGAAACCAAGGACTCCTTTGAAGGCCCTGTTGAGGTGCCTGAAACTAAGGACTCTTTTGCAACACAATCAGACTAGAAGATGCCAAAGATTAAGGGTTTCTTGAAACCCATCTTTTCCCAACTCTTTGTTTGGTTTGTAACCATTCTGTAAATCTTTGCTTTGCGCAAGAATTTAAATATCTATCTTTTCTTCTTTGGGTAACAATTTGTATATTCCTTGCTAAAGATGATGTATTGCTTGATGTGGTTGTATCTTTAAGCTTGAATTTATGCCAAATTTATCGATAGAACCATTGAAAGACCTCTAATAAACTGTTGGCTTTGTGTCTTCCACCTCCATGTCTTGTGTGTCTGAAATATTTTGTTCTTGCTTGATAATGTGATTTTTCCATACCTTGGGTTGACCAGATAGATAGAGATCCATATTGTTTAATAAAGTATGGAGCATGGTTGTATAGAATATACTGCATAGTCAATAAATAAAGAAAGTTATTAAAAAACATTATATGAGTTCGACAATGAAGAAACAAACATATACAAACTTCTTACCATATAGTGAGTAAAGTGTTGATTACCCCAAGCTTTTGTCATCGCCTTTTTGAAAAGGTTCAATTAGTTTTTAAAGTCTTTGAGATCATCATCATTCCATTCAGTCTTATCACAATAAAAAAACACTTTGTCTAGTGTTTTCCAAACTTTAGCGTTTCTATTTCGAGCTTGTCCATTATCAGTGTGATCCTTAACTGCATTATGTAGGGATTTCCACTGATTGAATTTAATAGTTGAGCCACCATTTCTCGAGTTTATCTTGCCAAGTCTCCCATGAAAGCCTAGAAACCTTCTAGCCTTCACTCCACCAATAGATGGTTTTTTTGGGACACAATTACCATCCTTAGACTTTTGAAGATCTGGTTCAATAACAACATTGCCACCATGCAAACCAATTGCAGAGAGAACTTTTTCAACCTTTGTTATAGCATCTGTTCTAGTTGATAATGACTTCAACTTCCATGCAAATCCTATATAGAGATGAACAAGCTTTTCAATTATCCTGCAAAGTGCATGAAGTGTACAAATATGGGCATTCGCTAAAGGAATGTCCAAGACTGGTTTAAACTGTGGATCCTTATTGTGCCTAGAGGGAGCTCTATTCCAATTGCTTGAGTTTAACTTTGCAGCTGGTGACATGCAGTATAAGCAAGGAGATCTCGAGTTAGCTCCCTTTGATACATTATACATACATTTGAGTGTCTTTAGGTCACCAACTATGTGCCACTCAATCCTGTAGCTCCCAAATCCTTCAACAAATAGCTCTTCTCCTGCTTGTTGCCTTTGAATAACATTAGGTATTGATGTTTGATAAAAAAGCCCAATATAGTATATCAAAATTCTTAGTATCTACCTCAAATGCTCCTAGCCACCAGATGTTATATTCAGATTGAACACTAAATGATGTTGAGTGATTGCAATGACCTGACGAAAGTGCTCTATTCATCAAGGTGATAGAGATTCTCTCTAAATTTTTACATTTCAGAATCTCACTTTCATCAAGTTTAATCACAAATCTAGCCACTCCCTGTGCCTCTCCTACTACTGACAAGTCATAAAATTTGATCATTAAGCATTGTAGGGTGGGCAAGTCAAGGATAATATTGTTAAATTCATTGAATGTAATCTCATTTTTCTTGCCCTTAAAGCTAGCCTTGATATGAAAAGGCTCACCTAGAATCTCCGTCACTTTGTTATTAACTCTCTGTCTGATAGTCCTAACCACAAATGGCTTCGGAAGTATACAATTGCGTACCTGTCCTTGCTTCATATTTGATTGTAAAAGCTGGAAAAGTTGCATATAAGCATCTCGACTGATACCACTACTATCTAGTGTCTTCTGTACTAACTCAGAATCCAAAGAATGATTCTTTACAAATGACTCCAAGCATTGTTTCTTTGCCTTTTTAAATTTCTTCTTCTCCAAAATATCCTTTGAAACTACTGAAGGAAGAAGATGATAATAAAACTGAGCTGCTTTTAAAGAATCTCTTTCACTTGCATTTGGTTGTAGAAGAGATCTAAGCAAAATTAACATCACAAATCAATGCAAGTAGTTTAAATAAAGCCATATTTAAGTTTTTTCAAGTGCAAAAAAATATACCTTGCTGCTTGGATTCTTTTACCACAGCCTCTTCCTCCTCGTTTGAGATTCTCAATATTTTTAAGAGCTCTTTGTCGATTTCGAAGGCCTAATAAAGTTTGCTTTCGTTGATAAGCTTTGATACGCTTTTCCAATGAATGAATTTTTTGTTGACAATCCTCTAGCTTCTGCAACAACTCTATATTGTGTTTCATCAAAAGATGATTCTCTAGTCCAAGGATATCCTTTTCTGCAACAAGATTAAGTGTATAACCTAAAAATCCATTGTAGCCATCACCAATAAACCTCATTAATGACGAGCTATTATAGAAAGGAGGAGTTCTATTTCTGCTAGGATCTTTGGGATATAGCTTTCCATCTAACCAAAGATCAATATTCTTCTTTCCTTCAAACCTCAGTATATGTTTCCTAGACTCTGTAACCGTGATAGATTTTGTTCTCTTTCTTATTGGTTCATACTCACTGTCCAACTCAATATGAAGATGATAGAGAGGTCTTTTATAAGAGCTACAGAGATCATTAGATGATTGATCCATAGCTGAGTTACTGAGATCATTGGGTGATTGATCCATAGCTAAGGATATGATTAGAAGCAAGAACAAAAACAAAGAAGAGACTACTAAGGAGGAGAAAAAAAGAAGAGAGAAACGATGGAGAAACGATGGAGGGAGGCAATCGAGTATCCACCAAAATTCAAATTGAATATTACTTTTCACTTTAATGAGGAGAGGTAAGATCTTCATTATGACAACCTTGCCAACTTTATGGCGACCTAGATTTCTAGGTTTGATGTGACCACGAGAATATCACGACAATGACTTATTAACGAATTTTGATATTTTAACTTACCAAAATATAAACCTTTTAAAAATTCTATAAAATAATTTTATTTTGTAAATTGTTTTCTCTCTCTAGGATCTCTTACAGGGCATTTTTGAGACCTCAAAACTCCCCTAATGTAAGGTTGTGTCAGATGTTGGTGAAAGTTGCAAAATAATCCCAACAAAAATCGACAAACAACAACATGAGAGAAAAACCTCTTTATAGGATTTTCATATCATGAATGGTTTTAATTTCATCATACTATTTTCCCTAGTTGATGGCTTTCTAGATGTGAGATGTGACATGATTCAAACTTGCATCACATTCACCAAATATGTCCCTTCATTGATCATCGCATGAAAGATAAAATATATCATTATGTTTGTCCCTCAAGATTGTAATTAGTCCCCCTTGACTTGTTGGACCTAAAATCCTTGTAAGGACCCTATAATAGAGGTCTAGAGGGCATTTAGGCAAAGACTCACTCACTCGGGAGCTTGAACCGACACCACCATGATTGATCTCAATCACCTCCATAAGGTTTGAAGATAGAAATTGATTCCATTTGGTTTATAAAGTGTTGCGGTAGTAATTTCATGCAAAAAGCAAGTAGGGTTGTAGCCATTGAAACAAGGACCAGTCTGAATGATTAATCCGCAAGTAGAAGAGGGTTGTTTTGGGGAAAATAGATTGGTATCAATGCATCTAAAGTCACATGGCAAGCTATGGGTCTTCACAAAAGAGAAAACCACTATTCAATAGGAATCCTGGATTGAGGGTGCTTTTGATTGGAAAGAAAATTTAAACCAAAATAGGCTACCTTATATTACTAGTTTGGACACTACTAATGGAAGAAGTGCACTTGCTTGAGATGTTATGGCTTCTATTGCACGAATAAATTATTTGGCACTTAGGTAAGTAGCCTCGTCATCATCGTTTCACCCAACAAATATGACATCTCCATAATACACAATAGGGAAAGTAGAGAGTTATATGCCCATATAGATGCGCGTATTGATGCGCTACACAAATGTGTAATCATATTTATAAAAAAGTGGATATATTCTTATTGTGTGTCTATACACGCGTGTATATGTGTGTCTAAAAAAGCATTTACTTTGCAAGTTTTTGAGGAGAATAGACACGCATTTATCCTGCAATTTAGACGCGCTGATAGACGCTCAAAACAAAGGTGTGAAGAAAAAACCAAAGAGCATGTGGCTTTGCAAGCCACATGCTCTCTGGTTTTTTTCCCCCCATCAACATCAAATTGTATGCTTAGGGAAAACAGAGAAAGATTATTTCAAAGATTTTTGTACTGAAAACAAAACAATGTATGTAGAACACGAAATTTCATATATATAGATGAAACATTTTTACATGATGAGTTCTAGTGCTTGTGACCTCAAGCATGGTCATGGTCGCAAGCACTAGCTGAAAGTAATGCATATCAAAAGTGAAAACTACAAGCCAAGGGGAGGCATGCATGCATGGGGCTCCTCTACATCTTCTCAGAAGAGGCATCATCATCGCTACCACCACCGACTACAATAGAAATGAGGCATAGACGTGCATGTTAGACGCGCAAAGTCGAGCGTGTCTATCAGAGCATCTATAAGTGCGTGTAAACATGCATGTAAATAGACGCGAATTTTGCGTCTATATATCCGTGCAAATAGACGCTAATATAGATGCGCCAGTAGACGCACAATTATTTAACCACCTAAAATTAGCAATTCACATAATTAAAAAAACAAAGTTAATAATTATTTAACCACTTAAAATTGATTCTTGAGCATGCACATGTGCGCATGATAAAAACCATCGAATTAAGAATACACATTGAATCATTGAATTAAAAAAATAGAGTTAATAATTACTTTTTCATTGCTCTCTAATGAATGGCAGTTCCTCCAGTTGACAAGCCTGATATAAGTAATTAGCGACAAGCGACATAAACCTTACAATTAGTAGCAACACAAGGAACTTTCAATCGATCCCCATATAGGAAAAAAAGAGAATTCCCCATGGAATTTCCTAGTTGAAAATACATATAAGTGGGGAAAGTAAAAACTAGGGAAAATGGGACATTTCCTAGTGAGAATAAGTAGGGAATCACATAAGACCTTTTCTATGTAGGAAATATTCCTTACACAGGAAAATACAAAATTTTCTATGTAGGGAATAATTCCTATATAGGAAATATTCCATATATAGGAACAAATTTCTAGAGGTGATTCCCTAGGTACTCTCACTAGGAAATCTCTCATTTTTCCTATTTTTTACATTCCCTATTTATATGTACTTTCAACTAGGGAATTCCGTGGAAATTCTCTTTTTTCCTTATCACTTTATCTACTTTGCCCTTACTCTTAGACATGGTAATATCAAACAAGAAATTACACAATAAATTTTTAACTAGAAAAATATATAGAGAATGCCATCATTTCTAAGTAAAGATAAATAACATACATCTAATGATCAAAATAGATTAAACAAATTAAGACATCAACATCTACTTCTAGCAACCAAAAGAAAAATGAAAATACTTTTAAAGGAGCATAGAACTAAAAACTAATCAAGCAACATGTGTGTCTTGATTGTTTTATCCCTTAAATCTCCAATATGTTGCAAAGTAATAAATGTTTGAGTAATCCCTCAAATCTCCAATATGTTGAAGAGCAATAAATTCTTAACTCAAAGTAGAAGTTATACTAAAACTTCCACATCATCTAGACTAAGCACATTGCTATTTTTGTTTAATACAACTTTGCCATTTCCTAGTAGCCAATAAATAATCTCCTTAATCATATCATCACTTGTTGGCTTCTTTGTATCCTTAATCAAGACTCGAAAGCTAGCTTCAATCTTTTTGAGATTCATGTATGTACTCTTTAAAGAAAAGTACATATCAAGAATTGTAGGCACACCAATATACTTCAAAAGTATGATTTCCATGTTCTCTTTTATCATATTAACCTGCATGGAATAACAAAAAGAGAATAAGTAACTTATTATACTATGTATAGATAATTAAATGGCATGAATTATAGTATGAAAAGCCAAAATTTAACTACATGACTATAAAGCTACCCTTTAAGCATCATTTGAATTAAAATATAAATTAACAATAAAGTTACCCTTTGAGTATCATTTGAAATATTAATCTCAATGCCTTGGTTTGGGAGATCTTTAAATTCTTAATTCAAATAAAATAAAAAAATTAGATTATGCTTCTCATGTATGACATAAACAAAAATATAAACATTTACATCTAGCACCTTTGGTTCTTTTTTGTTGATATTGGTACCTCGTTTCATGCTCCTTTGTTGCAAAAGATCCTTCATCTTCTCACTTGGCTAGTCAACACATAAAGTAAATAGTTATGTAATAAATCATATCTTTAGTTATTCACTAAACTATGATGATATTGTTCTCTCACAAACATATATCAAATACCTTCCTATTTCTTTGACTTTTTCGAGATGTTTCATTAATGTCATCATCTGGATTAGCCTACATTCAAAACTAAAATTAGTAATCACATTAAAAACATTTATATAGAAAAAAATCAACACGAGTGTAGTTGTAAAAAGCATGAGCAATGTCTATCAGAATCAATCCTAGGTCATAGAATACCTTCGAAATACCTTCAATCTCACATAGTACATAAGACAAACACCATTGAATCCACTTTTGATTTTCCTTTGCCTTGTAGCTCTCACAATACTTACTAGGATATCTAGGCCAGCAACCATAACAAATAGAGTATAGTGTCACTTTAGTGACATGATGTGTTGTCTCATCAATTTTTACTTTCATCCTATTATCCACAGTCCTTATTAGAGCACATATATATTTTGAGAACAAATTTAGAGCCAAAATATACATGCAATCATATACAAGGTCCAGGGATAAATCAAAGCCATAGAGTTCATATAGTCTCCACAAGCATGATCTACCAGAAAGTCCCGCATCTTTCAAAATCTCTTCTCTTTCTACTTGGGTGAGGGCTCGCTCTGCCATAGTCAAAGAATTAAGCATTTCATTGGTTGATCTTTTAATTGGTCTATATCTCAGCTAGAATCTATTTTGATCATACAAGTAACGTCCTGAGCCCTCACCCTCCAAAGTGGCTATTGCTTTGTCTCTACGACAAAACGATTGACCACCATCTTTGAAAGATCCAATCTTGCACTGAGATGGATGGTCTCCAGTTACCATCATTAGCATAGCACATGCAATGAATCTTCGACTAAGAGAACTTTCATGCTCAAAAATCTGTGTGACTGGATAATTGAAGTCTACTTCAAATCCATCAACAAATAGACTTTCTAATTCATCTATCAATGGCTGCATGAATATGTGAAAGAGTTTACTAGAGCTTCCAATAACTTTTTTGCAACTGAATGGAATAAATAAAACCGGTATAACTCCAATAAAGGAGCTCTTTCCAACATTGAGAATTTTAATTTCAACAACTCCACAATTCTTCTGGGTTGTCTTTGAGGCTTGGAATCCATCCCAATGTAATAACAAGGAGAAATTGTGTGGATCACCCTATTTATCACAAAACACACCACATTTTAGTAACCTATATCAAATTTCATTTATATTAATTAAAAAGATGAGCATGATAATAAAGTGTACCTTACAAATCCTTTTGTACCCATGTATGTGAGTTTGACATGATTTGCAAATAAACTTATAGGAACTCTCAATATCATCCCATGAATGATGAAACAATGGTAACCTTTGAGCAGAAGGCCAAGCTGTATAGACTTGTTTGCAATGCATGTTATTACATATCAATGTAAGCTCAAAGTATGATTCAAGATTCCAAAAATCATTTACACTTTTGCATTTTGTATCATCCCAAAACTCATTTATTGTAGAATCACAAAGTGTATTTTCCTGTATTAACCCATTTGTTTTTATTTCTCCACATTTTCAACAATTCATGGCATAGAGTTCTAATTCTAGTTAGTAGGTTCAACATCATCCATCTCGAATGCTTCATGTTGTGGTTCCACCTCATTATCCTCCCTTTCGTCTAAATTGTCAATCTCATCTGATGGGTCATTATGAACCTCATCTCCCATGTCATTATGCTCTAGTAGAATGTCATCTTGTGGTAGTCCTTGAGAGTCATGTAAACCAAGATTAGTAGTGAGACTCTTAAATCTTTCCTCAATTTTCATGTATCTTGCATATGTTGAGTAAGGAACCATACGTCCACCTCCACAATATGTTCTACATTTACACCACAAACGCCTGCATCTAGGCAAAGAGTGAGATGATGGTTGATCCATAAGAGGGTTATCTTCACTCATAGAAACATCATTGTTAGTACAATTTTGACCTTCTTGATGAGCCAGATCTGATGAATGTATTATCCCATTCATATCCTTGCGACTATGTGCATAGTAAGTTTGTCTAATAACATTCTCATAGTCAAGGGTTGAATGCCTACACTTATAATTGTAGTGACATCTCCTTAAATTATTCATTATGGCTTCTTGAAAGATAGACATAAATAAAAAATAATCAATCTATATATTAAAGTTACATATCAAAGGTGGAAGATTGGTATGCTAAAGCATATAGAAAAGTTGATTTATACTTTAGAAAAGATAAATATTTCTCAATAAGTGTATGAACTTAAAGCACATAAGTGTACGAACTGATTCATATGTGAAGGCATGCTTAAGAAAAATAAAGATTCTCAAGAACTATAAGCACATAGAAAAGGTTATATATCAAACAGGAAAAAAAAAAGCATTACTCAAAGGAAAGTAGACTTTTATCTATGGTGGAAATAAATTATATTTAAGAACCATAAGCATAGTCAAGGAGATTTAATTAGAAAGCTGCAAAGAGTAGAAAGTGTATGAACTTAAAGCCTTGTGAAAATACACTTTAGGTAACAATCACACTCCCTTATAGAATACCTTTGCATCAAAATCTTCCAAAGATGCATAAGACTTAGTTTAGCAAAAACATGTGTATATTATTTCTAAGGTTAGAGCAAGGATACGATAGTGCTATATGGTTTATAAGCATATTCATAGGGTGAAAGAAAAGTATGTTCACTTGATATTGTTATCTCAAAGTTCTATATTTCTTATGGGCACATACATAAACTAGATCTTCCAGTAAAGTATAGCTAGATGTACGTTATGAAGTGGTGCAAAGGTGTCACTTGGTTCATGTGAATTGAAGGGGAATTTAGGCTAACAATGAGTCTACAAACATGAGTAGGCTATAGAGAGAGAGATTAGGAAACCCTACTTGGAAAGGAAGATCGGCCGGGCTAGGCCAAAAAGACCAATCACATCACTTATTATTTCCCTAGTATAGTTAAACATCTCCTCAAACAAGTGATAATTGGAGCTTACTATAATCAACTTATGCTCGAGAAAACCTAGCATAAAAAGCAAACAAGAGATAACAAAACCCAGCTTGGATAGGAAGATCGTGTCGCTAGGGCTATAAATAAGGCCCATCATAATAGTTATCCTTTCCCAAGTATGGTTAAGAATCTCCTCAAATAAGCAAAGGAGAGATTATAAAACCCTACTTGGATAAAAATATCGTGTCTCTAGGGCTAATATGGCCCATCATAGCAATTATCATTTCCCAAGCATAGTTAAACATCTCCTCAAACAAGTGATACCTATTTTAGTGTTATTTTTGTAGCCTAAGTCATGAAAGTATAAGTTCTTATATTTTAGTGTAAAAAGTAAATCACAACCTTTGAAGTGAACACTGTCACCTATAAGGATACTCTGGGAAATACATGGCAATCCTACATAGAATACCTATTCTTGCAAAGTATGCCTTGTGAAAATACACTTTAGGTAACAATCACACTCCCTTATAGAATTCCTTTGCATCAAAACCTTCCAAAGATGCATAAGACTTGGTTTAGCAAAAACATAAATAAGATACCTTTGCTGTGACGGCGATGTGACGGGGGCGCTGTGTCGATGTAGCTGTGGTGTCCACCAGGCCCACCAGCAGGGTGCACGCCATCAAGCACGAACAAGAGCTCCAACATGGCACGCGGGTGCGTATGCGGCGGGTTTAGGGAGCCCGCCAGGAACTCCAGGAATTAGGCGGCGGAGATGCCCAGTCCCATCACCACCGGGAACTGGTCCTGGAAGGCCTTCACCGGCTTAAACATGCCCGCCAATGCATTGGCACCACCTCGGAATTCTCTAATAGAGAAGGTGAGTCACTAGACAATCATCTGGTCTTATCGGCAGAATCATTGGTAGCTACATTAACATTAATGGGAGTGTACTGCTAGGAGCGGCCGGATTACAACAAATTAGACTCGTCAGAATCATGCAAGGGATCTTCACCAGATCGAAGCCCTTGAACGTGAAGAAGCTACCATCTATATATGTCGTATTGGTTGGTGCCAACAGGCAACACGAAGTCTGCATCGTGGCCTCTGGATCGAGGCCGGGATGCTGAGGCGCTGGTCGGTGGCCACACTGAAGCCCAGCACCCTTATAATGTAGTAGAGAGAGGCTGGCCATCTCTATGCAGACTAAAGAGAAGATGCAGATCGAGCACGACGGCGATAAAATTCATCCCGGCGGCGGCTTCCTCAGCTTCGGTGTCCCTCCCCAGCATCAGCTCCAATCCCTCTGCTTCACATCCCTCCTCCGCCAGGACGGCCCGGAGATGATCCTCGACGTGCCGAAGACCTTCTATTATGTGTCTATGTTAGGCATCAGTGTCGACGGCGTCTGCGTGCCCATCTCACCGTCCGTGTTCCGGTTAAAGCTGGAGACTGGAAAGGGAGGGTCATCCTGGACTTAGGCACCGCCATCACCAGCCTGCCCAATGCAGCCTACGAGTCTCTGCGTGATGCCTTCATCAGAGCGGCCGCCGGTCGAGGCCAACTTCACACGGCGGGGTTGGAGACCATGGGGGTGAAGCTACGGCGGCGCGGCCGGGCTGGTGGGCATGGGCCACAGTGAGCTCTCACTGCCATCGCAGCTGGGCAAGCTCCTGGGCGGCCGCAAGTTCTCCTGCTGCCTCGTCCCCAACACCTCTCCTTCCCTCACACAGGGGCGTTTGGTCTCGGCTTCCAGCTCCCTTCTCTAGACTAAGGGTATCCGTTGGCGGGAATTCGAGGTAGGTAGGGAATTAGGGGGTAGGTAGAAATCCACCATCCTCTCTCTCACACATGTACAAATTGCCCCAAAGACCTTGTACCCTAGTTCTTATCCTAAGGTACTTGAAAGAGTGTGTACAAATGCATCTACAATGTGTGAAAGTATTTGCACTCTTGTCCAAGAATCGTGCAAATTTGGCTTTATATATTACCTAAGTGCATAAGGTAATCATCTGCTTCGATATGTCTAAGTAATCGAGTGGATAAGGTGTTCTTTTAGTAAAATGCTATGAGCCATAATGACATGGGATGGCCATTTTCTAGCTTGCCATGTGCTAATGCTACCTAGAGTGATTCATGAGTGCCTAATGTGGCCTAAATTCCTGAGTGGGGTTATTGTCATAAAAAAATGAAGTTCTCAATGTGGTCAAAGGGTGCCTCGTGATCAAGGGTAAGAGACATAGAAAAGGTAAAGTGAGCTGAAATAAGGTGCATGATTGTGCAACCAGGTGACTATGTGATTGAGTATGTGCACGTGGAAGAGTGTGCTTGAATTTTTGCCTAATTAAACATGTGGCCAAAGTGCTCCAAGTAGTTAGGACGATGTGCTTCAAGTGATTGAGTTCTCCAATGTGGCTAAACAATCATGTGGCCTATCTACATAGTAGTTGAGTGGACTAAGGTGCTTAAGTGGTTGGGTGAAAAAGGCAATGTATGGTCTGCATGATGAAGAGGGAAAAGACAGTGTGGTTCAAGGGTACTAACCAATGTGGTGAATGCTCATGCATAGCCATGGTTGATGCAAATATATACCCATACAATATTGATAGCTTGTAGATATGTTGCAAGATGAGACTCATGTAGGTACTTATGATATAGGGGAGATACCATGTACACCTCAATCTATAGCCAAGTGAGAAAAATGCTACTCGATGCAATGGGAACAACACTCCACTCGTCAATGAGCTAGTTACTTGTGCACAAGTGAGAGATAAACTTCTTCAACTAATTTTGCTAATTCTCAGTCCCTTAAGATAATCTATGAAGTATGTGGTGTAATATTTTAGTGGTTCACTACACCAATACTTCAACCATTACTTTGCTGCTATGATCATAAACCATATGTAAGAATCAACTCCATGGTATTAGAGCGATGATTGCAATGGAAAATTGAGCCAAATTAATTACAAAAGCATATTATAACTAGCAAACAATGTAAATGAGGATGACTCAATCGCACTCAAAATGATTAGTTCTAACATAAGCCTCAACTTAGATCTAATATTTTATTTTTAATATTATAATTACAATTAATTAATGAACAAATTAATGAATATGAATAAAATAAAAGAAAATAGAGAAAACAATGCACTCTAAATAGATGAGTACAATTGCTTTAAAGCTAAAGTATATAAATAGCTTTATGTGATAATAGTCTCCATAATAGTAATAATTTTACATTGCACTCCACTAGTGATCAATATTACAATCATTACATCTCTATACTTGTCTAGTTATATGCTCACCAAAAGTAAAACAAATTAATTGCCTATTATCGTCTGTTTAGCACAATATGATCATCATCACACATATAAAAAGATAGAATTGTACTAAAAATAGGTCAAACTTAATGAGAATCCACAAAATGACTAAATACAACTTATTTTTATAGAAGTAACACATGATGTATAAGCCTATCTTACTCTCTATATTCTTTACCTTAAATTCAAAGGATTAGACTCAATATATACTAGGCTTATACTACATTAAAGGTTAGTGTTAGGGCTAGGCTCGTAGTAAGGTAGAGCTTAAGCTTAGGCTTAGGTTTAGATTGGATTAGTTATATAGGCAAGTTATATGCATAGGCTCCTCATACAGACAAACTGATAGAGGCTATAGAGTGGCTAGACATAGGTATGTCTAACATAAATACATAAGGGGTAGGCATAGGGTACACGTATGGCAAGTTAGGAAAATACTAGGCATACTATAAGCCAATCCTATGTGTATACATAGGCTAAGCATATTCTAGGAAGAGTTTAGACATAGGGTAAGCATATGCTGGGAACCAACGCTTAACACAACCCTATCCTATTCTATGGTTACCTTGTGCCTAGAAAATGCTAGATATAAGTTGTATTCTTATGCATAGCATATAATGTTCCTACTTTATATTATCGAGCCAATGCCTAACCTAGCATGTGCTTATCCTATGCCTAATGTATAAGCTAGGCTATATATAAGCTATGGATAGGCTAGACTAAGCACAGGCTACACAAACTAGTGAGTATAGCTATAAGTGTGGAATCAGAAGCTTAGCTCATAAGTGAGTAATATACAAATGTAAATTTCAAATAAACTAATATTTATTTACTATTTTACCTAGCAAAATCGTGAGTCTACGTTAACTTGAAAGACTATCCATAATTTCCTAGTTAGATGATAGTACTTGCTAGTTATGACTAGTGAAAAAAATAATTTCCTAGTTATGTTGATATTGTTACTAGATATACAATAACTTACTAGATAATGTTACTAGATAAGGCTTCAACTTTCTAGATACTATCTAGAAAAAGGGATTTACTAGTTAGAAGAGATTCGTGATGACAAAATTATCTAGTTATAACTAGAAAATTCTACATTCTTCCTAGTTTGGTTGCTATTCTTCCTAGTTATAGTGTAAACTCTCTATATAGTAAGTGGTCTAGAGTTTGTTGTGCACCCCCCTTATCACCACGTGTCACCCCCCCTCTCTCTCTCTCCTGGCGTGAAGCACTAGGAGCTAGGTGTAGAGCGCCTGGTACACACACACACACACACACACACACACACACAGAAAGCGTGTGTTTTCATAGCACTTCTTCACTCATGTATAAAATTAAACTCAAAATCACAAGGTAACCAAATCCATAAACATACATAGACACATCAAATTACCACATGCACAAAAATACATGTTAATGCATATCCACATCATCATTGATGCACAATCACGTTCACTAAGAACACAACGGAGATGCTACCGTAGCCTGAGCATAAGATTTTGGTGTAGTTGCTTGTGACGTACTGCATGGCTTGGTGTTGTGAGGGGGCCCCCACTACTTGATCTAGTCCACTTGACTCCTCACTTATGGCTCCGTGCGCGGCTTGGTCAAGATGGAGGGAGAGCGAGTGATCCACGGGCCCGACTTCTTTTAGCTCGCTCCAGGTTTTCAAGCATTACACACATCCACCATCACGATCCATACATCCCAATAGCCAGGCATCCGAAAGGGTCCCCACACAGGGTAAGTCTTATTTTATCGTGGACCACATAACCACTCGCCCTTAGGCAGTTGCATTTTCTTTGGCACCTGGTCCGTCGTTCCAGCAATACCAATACAGTAGCTTGACTTTGGAGACACGACCTGGCTTTGCCCACTAATTTGTATCACTCGCTAGCATCCACGAGCTCCAGTTTCTTTGTCCTCGCCGCCACCTACGAGTTTCAGACGGTCTAAACACAAAGAGATCGTAATATGGCTTTTCTCGCTTCTTTACACGCTTGCTGGTATGAGCCCTCACTTGTTTATGGTCGTAGAGGCGTACAAGTCTCGGTCCAATTCATGAAGCACATTTGGCTTGGTTTCTTTTCATTCGCCCCAGGTCCACGAACGGTGACCCGATTTCTTTAGGCTCCCTCCAAGCTCAAGAGCTAACATTTTTACATTCTCTCATGTCAAGAATTTTGAGAGAACGTGGGGATTCCCTTTGGTGTCATTGAGTTGAGGTGCATCACGCTTAAGCAAGAAGTAACTTGCATAAGTCTACATGAAAGCATACCAATTTTGTTTACGATTGACCTCTCCCATGGTATTACTGTTGCAAAGAGGACGATGATGTATTACACGTATACATGCAAGAAATTTAGGTAGCCATCACTCAAAAATTTATTTCACCGTGCTATTGCTTTTGGGAGACTTTTGTGGATCAACAATACTTGGACACATTTGGAAAGCATATTTCTAGACAATAGGGATAATAGAGGCATCACATATATTTCTTCCTATTCCATCATTTATGCTACTATAGATTGGGATGAGGATTCTCTATATGGTTGGTATGATACTTCAAACACCTACTCCAGGGCTAGTCCATATCCCAATGTCATCCAACTTATAGGAATGATTATGCCTTGGATTATGTAGGGCATGATATGGACTACAATATGATGCTTGTGCATTATACTTGGACCATGTTGGTCATTATCAAGGGACCACGGATCATTCACACGCCACCTCCTCAATAGGATGTCGATGCCCTCTAGGAAATACATGCACAAATTTTAGGTAGCTAACACTCATATTTTATTTCAGTGCATTATTGCATTTGGGAGCCATTGGTAGATTGGCTAGTACTTTGATGCTCTTAGGAATCGTATTCTTCAATGAATGATAATAGAGCCTCATGGAAATTCTAGCATAACTAAATACAACAAAAACATTAATACTCTTTAAGGATGAAATTCAATGTTTCCTTTGGTTCTAATCCACAACATCCAACACATTTTACTAACCTAAATGCTAATTCATGTAGTTTCATTTGAGAATAAAACCCCCAATGCATGTAGTGTGATATGAACATAATGTGGTTGGATGCATCTACATTATCAATACTTTCTCATTTCTCATCCTCTTGCTTGATGATTTGCTTCCATTGTTTGTTTTTGTTCTCTTCTGCTTGATTGTCTTTCTTCAACATCAGAATCTCTATAGACTTACATGTCCTCAATGTGCAAGTGTGTCCGACACTAGCATGTGCCATCACTTTCCATTACACACCTTGCAGTCTTTTCACTCTCACATGGTATACACCTTTCAAGCACATCACATGATATTGAAAGATACTTTCAAAAACACATCACAGAAGGTTGTTACACATTACAAGATTGGTATGCATGCACACACAAAAACACACACACACACACACACACACAAGGCATTTCATTGCAATACTGTAAAAAACAATCTAATAGTAACTAAAAAGGTTGTGTTTTTTGGTATTTTGCCACTTTGACTTCATTTTTCTTAGGTTTATTTGGGAATATGTGTTGTACATATATAATACAACAAAATCTTTGCTTATGTATGTTAAATCAAACCACTTAATACATTATTCCATTATAGCCCCATAGAGAGAGAGAGAGAGAGAGAGAGAGAGAGAGAGAGAGAGAGAGAGAGAGAGAGAGAGAGAGAGAGAGAGAGAGAGAGAGAGAGAGAGAGAGAGAGAGAGAGAGAGAGAGAGAGAGAGAGAGAGAGAGAGAGAGAGAGAGAGCGAGAGAGAGAGAGAGAGAGAGAGAGAGAGAGAGAGAGCGAGAGAGAGAGAGAGAGAGAGAGAGAGAGAGAGAGGAGAGAGAGAGAGAGAGAGAGAGAGAGAGCACAAAGTTGTTACCCTTAAGACTTCATTTTTCCGAGGTTTATTTGGGAATATGTGTTGTACAGATATATAATACAACAAAATCTTTGTTTTTGTATGTTAAGTCAAACCACCTAGGACATTATTCCATTATAGCCCCATATATATATATATATATATATATATATGGGGCTATATATGTACAATATATGTCATTTCTAGAAATGCCAAGTGATTAAGATATTATTGTGCAACCATAGCATGTGCCTCTTGTGCTAGTACTCAAGCTTGTAGAAAGTGAATGTGCCTTTGCTACAACTTATACAATACTAAAATTTCTAGCTTTGGGTATACAACACCTAGCCAAACTTCCTGGCCCGACACCTAGCCCACATACTCGACTAAGGTGACTAGATCAATCTTATTTTTACTTTACTAATATTTAGTATTTTATTTATTTTATTTCTATGTTTAACTTTCATTCATGCCCCATTCCTAGGCCACATGGGTAGCTATGATGGGTATACAAGAAAGGCTTGGTAGACTAAAATTAATCATGAGAATTTAAATATATTATAGTTGTATTTATAACATTAACATTAACTTCTTAGAATACATAGAGAGAGAGAGAGCGTGCACAAAGTTGTAACCCTTACAACTTTGTGCACGCTCTCTCTCTCTCTATGTATTCTAAGAAGTTAATGTTAATGTTATAAATACAACTATAATATATTTAAATTCTCATGATTAATTTTAGTCTACCAAGCCTTTCTTGTATACCCATCATAGCTACCCATGTGGCCTAGGAATGGGGCATGAATGAAAGTTAAACATAGAAATAAAATAAATAAAATACTAAATATTAGTAAAGTAAAAATAAGATTGATCTAGTCACCTTAGTCGAGTATGTGGGCTAGGTGTCGGGCCAGGAAGTTTGGCTAGGTGTTGTATACCCAAAGCTAGAAATTTTAGTATTGTATAAGTTGTAGCAAAGGCACATTCACTTTCTACAAGCTTGAGTACTAGCACAAGAGGCACATGCTATGGTTGCACAATAATATCTTAATCACTTGGCATTTCTAGAAATGACATATATTGTAAATGTGATTATAAGAATATAAGCTTGAAATCTTGCATGGGAATGGAGAGATGATGATGATTGGCATGGAGCATTGTGAAATTGTAATATCTTGTGTTTTGTCCACGCATGTGTCTCTTTGGGTGTGAAGGGGGGGACTCGTGGATGAAATTAAAACAAAGGTTGAATAATCTTTACAAAAGCCTTTTCTTTCTCTCGTCAACTGAAGCCGCCTCAAATTGTAATTGAAATATATGTTCCTCGTCGTTTTCATTTTTCTTATCCTCATCACCACCGTGATAATCATCATCACCTTTGTCCTTACCTTCTCAAAACCATCAGTATCAACTTGAATTGAGAAATAGAGAATTGTGATAAACATCATCTTTATCTTATCCTTATTATACCTTTAATTCCCTATGACATAACAGTAGGGAATCACATCCTTATAATTCCTTATGTAGGGATTTTCAAAGGAATGTGGGGAATGCTCTATATTCCCTATTATAAGATGTAGGGAATGTAGGAACTTTCAAAGGAATGTAGGGAATGCTCTATATTCCCTATTATAAGATGTAGGGAATGCAATTTCCTAGTTATAGATGGGGAATACGTACTTGTCTACATAGGAAATATTGGAGAATTTCCTATATTTCACCAAATTGCCTATGTAGGGAACGATTGAAAGTTCCTTGTGCAAGCATTGCAATATGTATCTCGTAATTTCTCTGCGTACTTGAAGATGATAAAAGATACTTCCTTTTTATTATGGAAAATTCAATTTAGCTTTAAAATTGACTATTGATTCTTGAGTATGCACGTGTGCGCATGATAAAAAGCATAGAATTAGGAATACACATTGAATCAATAAGCAAATTAAGTATGTTATAGTGAATGATCCATCTCATCTTCACTGAGATCAGCCCTTGCTAAACTATCTACTTCTAAGTCTATGTTACCAAGAGGTAACGAAACAAATAAGTCTATCCCACTATCAGATGTGTTGCTATATTGCTCAATAACTTCATTAATATAATCGACAATCATATTATTGTCTTCTTCTACGTTTCCTTGAACATCCTTGTGAGGTTCATCTTGTACTATATCACGCATATCATCCATTATGGTATCATCATGCACATCATCATTAATTGTTGGATTGTCATCTGCTATCTCCATGTCGGTAATATTACCATATGTTGGTTTTGAACGATTAGATATAGGGATGACATACCACCATCGGTTATTGTTTACCATTGGATGATACACAACCTGTATTTGAAAAACAAAAGCAAAAAACTTAAGTACTTATTATATTGTGTATATGTATCACATGTATACATATAAAAAAATTAGCCTTTGCATATATACTTGCTCGCATTGTTGAGGTAGTACTAATGTGTCATTCTTGTTTTGGTGAAATTTTGTAGAGTCAATGATTACAAAACCACTTGGATGATGCCTGATTGTGCAATGCTCACCATTTGTTACCACTTCTTTAAACCACTTCACATCCAGTACATATATAAAGAATCGTCTAAAGTCAAGCTTCAGAATATCTTGGATCAAGCCACAATAACCTTCAATGGTACCATTGGCATCCTCCAAGTGAGTAAGGACACCACAATCTTGGGTATTTCTCTTTTCATCTATACGTTGAGTTCGAAGATGTTTACCCTCACACCAAAGTGCATTGAATAATGTGCACTAGTAGTAAAAGATAAAAGATCAAACATGATAATTATTTATATAAAATAAAACTTATAGAAACAAATTAATTGATAGTATGTCTCACCTTTGATAAGCAACCTTGTACGTATTTCCACTCTTCTTGAGATATATTAATTTCCTCCTCTTTTTTCATTCTCTCCATTTCCTCATGTAACCAATCTATATCAATATGACGTGGGAGCGCATTTAGATGATCTGGAAATGAGACATTACGTCCATATCTAGTGTGAAATTATTGTCTTTCGCTTTTTCTTCTTGCCCTTGCTTCATTATATAGTGTCACCCATTTGCTCATTACATCACTATTGAGCACACAAAAACTATTTAACTTACGAAGTTCTTCTTTTGTTAGCACTTTACTCATTCCTTTTCCTTGAGGTACTATAGAGGTCATCCTCAAGTCTTCATCATCTTTCCATAGTCGTGGTTGAGAGGAATCCACTTCAGCAAGATATTCAAAGATATAAACAAGGGATGATTGCACTAACCAACCCTCAGCCATGCTTCCCTCAGGCCGCGCTTTTTGCCTCACAAAATCTTTCAAGGTTTTCATGAAGCACTCAAGAAAAAACATCCACCTTACATGAACTGCCGCACAAAGTGCGATCTCATCAATCAAATATATGAGTAAATGTAATTGAGTAGTCAAAATGGATCGAGGAAAAATCTCATCCACCAAACAAACCACCTCAACAGATAATACTCGAGCATCTTGCAATGTGTTTGGATCAATTTCCTTCGCGCTCACGTATCTGTCAAGATGTATTTGAGAATTGTTTATTTTTATGTAGAAATTCAAAATTGTTTATTTTTATGTAGAAATTCAAAGATATATAATGAAAAAATACAATGTATACACACCTCACAAGCTCTCCCATCTTGTAAATGATATCACATACATCTTTGGATACACAATGGGATATGCTAGTAGGAAGTATGAACTGAATGTAAACAATATTCATAGATCAAATGATTAGTTGAGGAAAAAGTCATCATGCCCCAAAGTTTACACATAGTTACTCCACTAATTACTATATTCATGGTTAGAGATACCCTTACTTGAATAATTTTGTGCCAATCGTGGGACTTCAAACTAGATAGTTGCTCCATACCTCTTTTCTTTTTCTTTATGAAGGCTCCCTTGAGACATCTCATACATCCTGTGGATGTTCGAAAGCTATATATTTGTTTCTTCACTATTTTTTCCTCGTTCGTTGATAACATCCAAGGTGCATGGGGCAGCTCAATCTTTCCGTTGGGTCCAATGCGTGGCCAGGCTCGTCTCATGCGACCAATGTTACGTAAATCCTCCCTTACATTAACTGAATCACGAGCCCCTATCAAGTGATCCCATAATGTAGATACAACATTTTGAATATGTGCATGGGGTCCAATAGGTGATTGATCTTGAGTTCAGTCCAGTATGGAAGACGAAAAAATATAGAGAACCTACCAAACAAACAATATATTATGTAAATAATTCATCATGCTAAATACTTTAAAGTCAATCGAGAGAAATGCCCTTCTTATCGACTCATGCCGAGTGGAGGGTGGCTGTCGGCATTAATCCATCTTTCCTTCCAATCTCGAATGGTTAGAGATTGTGGAGTCATTCCATTAGTAGAGAGAACATATTTGGGATGGTCAATATGAAGAAATCGATGATGATTGTCGTAGATAACCTTCTTTAAACGTGCCGGCCTAGAGGAAACTAGAGAGGGACCGCAAATAGGACATGCATGATATCTTGACGTGGTTAAACCTGAAAAAACAAGTGAATTAATAAAATGCAATTGATTCAAGTCTTGAATTTCAAATATAGAGTTATATACATGCAGATGCACTTGTATCTTGCATCTCAATACCTTCCCATAACATTTCTAACTCTTCAATCAAAGGATCTAAGTAAATGTCCATGTTTTTTACCTTGTGCTTTCTAGGGATCAGAAGGGACAATATCACATGTTCCTTTTTAATTGCCATGGATGGAGGAATATTATAGTTCACCAATACCACTGGCCATACACTGTATGATGTGCTTTTGATGCCAAATGGATTGATTCCATCCATACCTAAACCAAATCTCAAATTTCTTGGCTCTTCTTTGAAAACGGGCCACAAATTATCTATATGTTGCCATGTGGGTGTGTCTGCAGGGATCCTCCATTTTCCATCACTTGAACGATGACTAGCATGCCATGACATGAGCTTTCCAATAGACTTACACTTGAACATAAGTTTTATACGTGGAACAATCGGAAAATGTCGCAAAACCTTATGAGGCACATCCATTGACTTCATCTCCACTTCGTATCTTGATTCACCACAAACAAGTCACTCTCGTGCGAACTCATGAATCCCACGAAATAAGACACAATCATTGACACATGCATGGATCTTGACATAATCGAGGCCTCCCAGAGATGTCAAGTAATGTCTTGCTTGCTCTCTCTTAGTTGGCAATTTGTTTCCTTTTGGAAGAATTTGTGATAATAACCTACATATATTTTTAAAAGTGAGTTAAAAAACCACCAACATATATTTTTGTCTGATTTCAAAATAGTTTTACAATTAATATTATGATTCATAAGCCAAACTGAATTGATACCTACTTCAATAACGCATCCAAACTGACATTACTCTATCCATAAATTGTTTGCAAGTTAAGTATCTCGAGGGACACACGAAGAACGGAGTACGTATAACCTTCATACAACGGAGTAGATGATGCTACATATAGTGGATCATCTGGCTTCATAGAGTGACCTTCTCCCTAAACCGGTTGCAAAAATAGATGGTGTACCATGTTGTCCAAAATCTCATTCTCTACGACTTGATGGGGCATTTAATGAGGGCTACTATCATGGTCATCAGTCTCTACTCTTCTTGAAGGCTTTGCCTCCTCACGTCGACGTTTTGCAGTCTCTCGATGCCCGAGAGGGAGCATCTGAGGATGTGGCACTGCATCCTGCTCAACCACAAAAGAGAGTTTCATGTACGTTGATATATAATTCCCGTAACATAGACATGCAATTTTAGTGGTAAAAAAAAACAATGAATACCGGTGATTTTTATCGGTCCCATTCTCCATACAAGCTGAGGTGTGACATTGCAATTCGACGTGCTCGAAAAATACACCCTCAACAACGATCACACATGCATTTAATTTTTCGTCATAGCCATGCATCTCGATTATGAAGACGCAATGTTTCATCCTCACTTGAGGATGTGCTCATTGACTCACCAGCTTGCACCGCACTAGGTGATGACGACATCGACATGATTAAACCTAATTCCTGACAACATCAAAATATTTGTCATCATATCTTTACGTAAGATCTTAATTTTAAATACACAAAAATAATCATAAACACATTAAAACTTATGATAAGAATTCACTATCAAAACTTATCTTAAAAACAAAAAATTATGATAAATCCCAAATGCGCGTCTATATCCGCGTTTAACTACGTGTCTATATTTGCGTCTATACTCGCATCTATCTAAACAATAGATGCACATATACACGCGAAAATAGACGCACACGTCAAAATTCAAACCATACTTAAATCATTTCTTTTCAAACCGCGCATTTCCTTTCTTGCGTTTTTTGCGGTTCTGAAGCTTGAGTTTAGCTAGCATGCAGTCTCTTCATGCCTCACCTCCTCATGACTCACCTCTTCTTTCATTTCAAACACACAAGAAGGGAAAAATGAAAGCCAAGGAGAGGAAGAAAGAGAGAACAAGAAAGAGGAGAACAAGAAGAAGTAGCAAGCAAGCAAGCAAGCATCAAGGGAGGGTAACTTACCAAGGAGAGGAAGAAGGAGAAGGAAGAAGCGCCACCACTCGCCACACCAAACACCCAAGGTGAGTCTCTCTCTATCTATCTATCTCTCTCTCTCTCTCTCTCTCTCTCTCTCTCTCTCTCTCTCTCTCTCTCTCTCTCTCTCTCTCTCTTTGTTTCTCTCTTCCTCTCTCTGCTCTGTCTGTTTATTTAGGATTTGTGATTCCATTATGTATTGCATTTTGTAAATCATCAATGGCGGTCGTCAGCCTAAAATTGGCCGACGGAGCGCGTATGATAGCACGTCTACATCTCAATGTAGACGCAGACATAGACACAAAAAATGTTTCCTCTCAAAGCGTTTGAGGACACGTGTGCTAGCGCGTGTGCTCTGTAGTGTACACGCGATGATACAGGCGCTGCACAGAAGGTTGACCTACAGTCTACACATGATTATACACGCGCATTGACCTGGGATGCGCGTCTGACAGTGCGTCTGTGCTGCATCTTAGATGCGCAGATAGATGCGCTGGACATAAGTTTCACTCTAGAGCGTGTCTAAGGGCGCGTCTAACCTACAATTTAGACGTGGGGATACACGCGCCAGGTACAATTTAGACGTGGGGATACACGCGCCAGGTCTCCCAGTTCTGATAGTAAACAATATATTTTTGCAATGATGAATGTGACCAATCCCATGTTTGTGTTTATCAGTTTTCTTGTTTAAGAGAAGCATTAGCACTTAAGTATTATGCTCAATGTCTAAAGAAATCTCTTTGAAAATATAGGTAATATATGATTTTTTGTATACAAATAAATTTGTCTTTTTCCTGTGTTTTTTTTACAGATGTTGTATCTTGGTTCATCTAGCAATGACCCAGATGTGGATCGCATGAATGATACATTGGCCTCCTTTGGCAAGGGGGTCAATGCATTTTTTAGAGGTTTTCCTAGTAGGGAAGACTTCATGGGAGAGATGACCAGACACCTTGGCCGCTCTCCCACAACAGACGAGGTGTTCAGTGTCATGTGTGGGACGCCTCTGGCGTCTTTGCCTGGCACTACTTCCCAGACTCCACATGCAGGTACTCCACATACAGGTACTCCATATGTAGGTACTCCATATGTAGGTACTCCATGTGCTCCACGTGCATCGGCTGAAGCACAAGCATCTGTAGAAGTACGTGCATCTGCAGAAGCTCGTGCGTCGAGCGAGGCAGAGGGTAGTCGACAGAGAGGGAGGAGGGAGAGTCAAGGGGGAGGACGAGGCTTGTGTGGGGGTTGCCTAGGAGGTGGCGAGTGATCACCCTCACCAGTAGATCACGTAGAGGAGGTTGTACGCCAGTACTATAGAGTTACAGATGCTGGTGGCATCTTTCATGATGATGAGGGAAGGGATATAATGGCATACATGAGGAGCGTCGTGCATGCGACGTATAAATATTGTTTCATTACCTTCAAAAATCAGAAAAGCAGCTTGTGGCAGGAGGTGTTGAGGGCAGTCCATAGGAGGTACCCAAATCCTAAGGGTCAGCAATTCTCGGATGATTGGGGACGTACAAAAGTGAGGGATATGCTTCACAACAAAAGATCCCACCTCATGACACGGGCCAGGGACTCACTGCGGAGGCTAGAGGAGGGGCGTGGAGCCTATAGCCAACCATCTATGTGCCACCGCATAGAGTGGAAGAAAGCCAAGAAGAAAGCAGCTGAGAAAGTGAAGAGTCGCCAACACGCAAAGGCGAGACGGATCCAAATGGAAACAATGGGATTATCGCATTACGGATCGGGCGGCAGAGAGTCGTGGGAGGCAGAGTTTGTAAGTATATTTTGATTTCTAGTTTTTTTAAATTTATATTTCTTTCAATTCTTTATATATTTTAGTCTAATATATTGTGACTCATAATTGTTTGTATATCTCTAAATGTTTTGCAGACTACCATTGTTGGTAGGACACCTACTCCTAGAGAGGTAGGCTACCATCGAGGCCATAACCGCGCAGCGACATGGCTTCAGTTTTATGAGGAGGGTCTCATCACTGAGGACCAATACAACCGAGCCATGAGGATTCGACAATCAGAGGAGGTATGTTTTTCTTACTTTCCTATTAAAAGTATAACTAATTATAACTTTTTCTCCACCTTGTCTATGTAAGCAACCCTGATCTTTTGTGTGTGTAGGCGAACTCGGATGTGGAGCATAGCGAGGAGGGGGATAGTGACGCTAGTAGCCATGGTGGTACTAGCGAAGATGTTTCCTCTTCAGATTCGTAGAGGAGCACCATACCTCCTCATGAAGCCTTCTTTTCTTGTATATCTATGATATCTCTTTGAGCCTACTACTTGCGGACACGCTTTAGGTCGCAAGCACTTAAACTTCCCTTGTAAATGCTTTAATATATAATGAATACATGGACTTTTATTTTTAATTCTCGTTCCCGTAAGATACATTGTCTTTTTTCCAAATACACAATCTGATGTATGGGAGGGGGAAAAAAAAACCAGAGAGCAACCACATGCTCTCTGTTTTTTTTTTCCAGTTCTATTTTGTGCGTCTATCAGCGCGTCTAAATTGCAGATAATTCGCGTTTATTCGCGCGTCTATAATGCAGACTACATGCGCTTATACACACACTTCATAATTTAAATTAAAAAAATAAATTAAATATCTTTTTAAAAAAAGAATATTTTTTATTTTCCGTTCGCGTCTATCAGTGCTTGTAAAAGTGTTTCTACCAGCGTGTCTATATGCGCGTGTATATGTGTGTCTATTGCGTGTCTATTTGTGCATGTAAATTCGTTGATACATGCGATTATAGACGCGAAATGGTAGACGCGCAAATAGACGAGCGGATAGACATGCTCGTAAGAATTTCTCTATATTCAAAAATCGCGTTTAAATGTGCGTCTATGAGGCCTTTTTGTTGTAGTGACCACTGCCTGTGCCGCTTTCGTTGCCACCAGTGCTACTGCTAGTCCCCCCTTCGCTATCCTCAACTGCATCAGGGTTCACCTACACAAAGGATTAAGGTATATAAATACCATTACAAACAATAAATTAGAGTTACATATACTTTTCATGTAAAAAATAAAACATACCTCTTCTGGTTGTGGAATCCTCATGGCATGATTATATTGCTCCTCCGTGATGAGTCCCTCCTCATAGAAATGCTGCCAAGTGGACGCCCAGTTATGACCTCGATGGTAGCCTACCTCTCTAGGAGTAGGTATCCTACCAACAATATGATACTACAAAACAATTTGAACATACAACATATTAGAACACACTACATAATGAAGTGAAACAAATTACAAAATTTAATTTTAAAAAAATCAAATAATACTTACAAACTCAGCCTTCCATGACTCCCTACTACCCCGATCCATAATGCGACGATCCCATGGTTGCCATCTGGATACGTCGCGCCTCTGCATGCTGGCGACTTGTCATTTCTCAGCTGCTCTCTTCTTGGCCTCTTTCCACTCCCTGCGGTGGCAACTGGGTGGTTGGCCATATCCAGGGAACCCCTGCTCTTGTCTCCGCAGTGACTCCTTAACACCATATTGGAGAATATGGGAATTTCCCATAAGTTTGGGACATGTGGTCAAATCTTTGGATTTATCATAACTTGAACACTATAACTCCAAATCAAGTGCTCTATAGCTCAATAGATTCCATTTTTCAAGTGCTTTCAAATGATAGGTCACATTGTATGGTTTTGAGAAGCTTATGGGCATGTTATCTAGGTGCCACTCTTTTAGTACTTGAAAAATGAAAATTGGGAGATTCCCAAACTCACTAATATTGTGTTCCTTGGCGTGCGTCATAAGGTGAGACCTCTTGTTATGAATCACATCTCTTACCTTTGACCGTCCCCAATCATCTGAGAATCGTGAATTCTCGGGATTAGGGTACCTTCTATGTACTGCCGCATCACCTCTTGCCACAAACCATTTTTTTGGTGCTTGAAGGGAATCATGCAATCTTTGTATGTGGCATTCACGACACTCCTCAAGTAGGCTATCACTTCCCTCCCCTCAGATTCATATAAGATACCACCAACATCAGGACAGAGTAGTACATTTGTGGAGGCTCACCTCTCTCATTTCCCGGTGAGGGTGATCAAGAGCCACCTCCTAGGCAACCCCCACAAAGCCCTCGATCTCCTCGTCCTCTCGCACGACTCTCCCTCCTCCCTCGATGGGCACTATCCTCTACCTCACTCGATGCACGTGCTTCTGAAGATACACGTGCTTCGGCCGATCCATGTACTTCAGTTGATCCTTGTGTATCAGCTGGTCTGTGTGTATGCATAGTGCATGGAGTACCTGTTAGTAGAGGTGTGCCAAGGTTTGGTGTTTGTGCGGTAGTGCTAGGCAAAGATGTGATAGGTGTCCTAGACATCACACTGAAAACCTCCTTTGCAATGGGAGGGCGACCAAGATAATTGGTCATCTCCCCCATGAATTGCTCCTTGTTTGGAAAACCTCCAAAAAAGCTACTAACACCTCTAGAAAACTCCGCTAAGGTGTTGTTCATGAGTTCCAACTCAGGATCAGTGCTAGAAGATCCAGGATTCCACATCTACACAAGAAAAATCATATTATCTTGTGCATATAAAACATATTACATGCTACGTCTATATCTGCATCTCTGTGTGCGTTTGTCAACGCGTCTATACCTGCATCTACACTGCTATCTGGACGCGTTGCAGATGCGCACAATCGGACCATTTTTTTCAAACTTGGTTAAAAAATGCGCAAAAAAACCTCCATAGATAACAATCTATAGTATGTAAAGAGAGAGAGAGAGAGAGAGACAAATAGAAAGAGAAAGCAAACAAGATTGAGAGAGAGAAGAAGAACTCACATTCTTTGCTTGTTCCGACGGGTGGCGGCTAGGTTGCAAGCTCCTTGTCCTCCTTCTCCCTTCCCTTGGTAAGTTGCTTGAATCTTCTTCTCTTCCTTGCTGTTTGGCTCTTATTCTTTACTCTTTGGATCTTCCTTCCTCTTGTCCTCTTTTTACTCTTATTTCCTTCCATCATTGTCTTCATGAAGTGATAGATAGACATGATTAGTGATGTCAAGCTTGAACTGCAGAAAACGCAAGAAAGCATTGGTTTGAAAAGAAAGCCACAAATTTTTAATTTTTTTTTAAATATTTGCATAGCACGTCTATAGGCGTGTATAATTGTGCGTGTATATGCGCAGATAATACTTATTACATGCGTTGACAGACGCGTAGTAACAATTAAACTGATTAGATGCTAGCTTTTGGTTGTTTTTGGATCAACATGACATGACTTTCCTAGTCTTTCAATATCAAAATGTCAGCCTCCATGTTGTAAGTATCAATGCATGCATTTACGGAATATGACATATATACCAAATGAAATCACCAAATGCATGCATAATCCAAAGACAAACTATGAAGAATCATATAAATCTTCATGCATCAAAATAAAACAATTCTAGAGCTATGATCCAAACTATGAACATGCATAAATTGAGGCACAAACTTCTTGTTGATATAAACTATGATCACAATCTTGAAGCTAAAAATTTTTTAAATGTAATTGAAATACCTTCATAGCTTGAACTAGACTATGTTCATAGCTTGAAATAGACTATGTTCATACATAAAGTAATTCTTGATTTTGAAGACTAATCATCATGGTCATGACTGACAAACAACACAATTTAAATTCATGTAGTTTTTCATGTAGTCTTACTTGGTGGTCGTGCTTAGAGAATGCAAGGGGTGCTTGCTAATGACCTAGCATTGAACTTTAGAGCTTAAGAACTTTTAAACACACATAATTGAAATGATTTCACACTTTTTACATAGACATGATTGTGATTGTGCAAAAAGGTGTCATTGATTTAAGCTAAGATCTTGATCTACATTGCTATTCATACAATTTCATTTATGTTGGGTTGGCCAATCTGCTTGATTAATGTAAGATATGCTTGATATGATGTTTTTGATTGAGAATACTAGTAAAATATATAGAAAATCTTGAGATAAGAGATGGTACACTAGCAAATCAATCGATCTATGTGGTGACATATATAACAAAGCTTGAGGATAAGAGATAACACATTGGCAAGTCAATTGGCACATATGTTGTGACTTACTAGACCATCCCACTTGCAATTGCATGCAAGTATCAATAGGTGGATAAAGCACAAATGGTTTTTAGCTAGCGAGAGATAATGCAATGAAGGTGTATATGAAAGAGATAGAGAAAGGCATATTATCAATCAATCAATCAAAGATATGTACATGAAGTGACTTGATATAGTAATTAGAGTATCATCATTTTTAGGATGCTCCATTGACTTCTGCAAGTTCCCATAACCTTGAAGTAGATAGCCAACCACACTATCCATGGAAGGAAAACTTGACCTCATCAAATTAACCAAGTTAATT
Source organism: Lygodium microphyllum (assembly GCF_053477565.2). NCBI lineage: Eukaryota > Viridiplantae > Streptophyta > Polypodiopsida > Schizaeales > Lygodiaceae > Lygodium > Lygodium microphyllum. The sequence goes on from NC_141144.1 coordinate 135,233,510, forward strand.
TACTTATACATTTCATAGATAAGAGATTTGTAGTTCGCTTGTTGGTATTGCAAAGTATCCTTTCAGTGATCTATTTTAGTCATCAACAAGTAGACACACTGGGTAAAGACGATGAAAAGAGGACATGTGCACATTGGCTACATGTGGTCCACCTTATCTAAAATTATATGTAAGCTATAAGTGCACCTTGACATGATTGGAATAGCTTGCATATGCACAAGCCAACTGATTTACATCAATCTACTCATGCTATGAATTGGCATGTATGTCTTGCTTTTGCTTTGATTGTATTGATTGTGATGTATATTCCTCGAGAATAATGAGAATCAAGGGACTACCCAAAAAGTGAGGGTACTCCCTTGAATCACCGATTAAGCTTTGATCTACAAGTTTATGCATGGCTAGGTTAAGTGCACAACAAATGAGACATGTGAGTGTATTGATCAGTTCTCTCTCTCTCTCTCTCTCTATATATATATATATATATATATTGCACATGCACAAGTCAACCTTTGATCTATAAGTTTTAGCCATGGCTAGGTTAAGTACACAACATATGTGACATGTGCATGTATCGATCACTTCTCTCTCTCTCTCTCTATTGCACATGCACAAGCCAATTGATTTGCATCATTCTACTCACGCTATGAATTGGCATGCATGACTTGCTTTTGCTTTGATTGTATTGATTGTGCTGCATATTTGTTGAGACTAATGAGAGTCAAGGGACTACCCTAAAAAGTTAGGATACTCTCTTAAATCACCCACTAACCTTTGATCTATAAGTTTATGCATGGATAGGTTAAGTGCACAATAGATGCGACATGTGCATGTATCGATCACTTCTCTCTCTCTCTCTGTGTGTGCGTGTGTGTGTGTGTGTGTGTCTCTCTCTCTCTCTCCCTCCCTCCCTCCCTCCCTCCCTCCCTCCCTCTCCCTCTCCCTCTCCCTCTCCCTCTCCCTCTCCCTCTCCCTCTCCCTGTGTGTGTGTGTGTGTGTGTCTCTATGGGAGCTTTCACTCAACCGCCAAGACCCATGGACCGCTTATTGTTCAAGCGTTCCAAGCCGAGCACTAATGGCTACCTCTCACGTAACTGACGCGCCATCCATATCTATGGGTGTAGTGAGCTTACCTCCGTGCCGTTCGAGTTACCTCCTCTCCCGCACACTCGGGTGGCTCCACGATCCAAGTGCAAGCTTCAAGCAAGCTCGATCCTCCCACTCCAAGCTCCAAGCTCCATTGCCGCGAGCAAGAGAAGAGAAGAGAAGAAGAGAGGAGAAGATGGAGAGCTTCTCCTCCTCGGTCCCTCACCCTCACACACTCACTCACTCACACTCTCACACTCCCTCTCTCAAGCACAAGCTCAAGCAAGCAAGAAGAAGAAGAAGAAGAAGAAGAGGGGAGCTACTTTTGGCCACACACAAGAATGAGCTTCTCATTCACTTTTCAACTTTATATACAAAACCCTAAATCCCTTTTGGGTGGTCATCCCCTTTTCCCCTTTTTTACATGGCCGGCCGTAGCCTAGGCCCTTTTTCCCATTGTCCTTCTATCTTCCTAGCTTCCTTTCCACCGCTCGTCTACATTTACAAATTGCACGGGTCCGGCGCTCCTTGAATTAAACCATGATGCGCTTGCGCTCTTTTACAAAAGTTTTGACTTGCGCTTTTCCTTGTGCGCCTTTCTCCCTTATTTAGGACTCTTCTCCTTGTGTGTCTTTGTCTTCCGTTTCTCTTTGCCTTGGCCTTTGTCTTTGTCTTCTGCTTTAGCTCTTTCGGATTTTCCACCTTCGTTCGTTTGAGGGTTAACACCCTCCCTCCCTCCCTCCCTCTCCCTCTCCCTCTCCCTCTCCCTCTCCCTCTCTCTCTCTCTCTCTCTCTCTCTCTCTCTCTATTACACATGCATTAGTCAACCTTTGATCTATAAGTTAGGCATGGCTAGATTAAGTATGCAATAGATGCAACATGTGCATGTATCAATCACTTCTCTGATAGTTATGTTGTATATACATCCAATCATGCCCTATCCAATCACATTTGTATAGGGCATGATTGGATATATATAGGGCATGAAATCACATATATATAATTAGCTTTGAATGATTGGATTTATATTTGTAATACTAAAAAAGAAGTAAAGTTGGTAATGTATATCATGTCCTATACATGTATGCCCTATACATGTATATCATGTCGTATATACATGTATATCATGTCCTTATGATCCAGGTGTAATTATGTCGTATATACATCCAATCATGCCCTATCCAATCACATTTGTATAGGGCATGATTGGATGTATATAGGGCATGAAATCACATATATATAATTAACTTTGAATGATTGGATGTATATTTGTAATACTCAGAAAGATGCAAAGTTGGTAATGTATTCAAACAAATACTAGCTGTTAAGAGGTCTGGTCATATTTAGGGACTTTATGAGAAATGAAAAATATGTGCGTTTATTTTCGCATCTATAGGCACGTTTATAAACGCGGATATATAGACGCGTTCTGTATACTAGCGTTAATAGACGTGCTGATACACACGCTTATAAACGCGCCCGCTTTTTCACTTGTACAGTGCGCGTCTATAGGGCCTTTCTCTTGTGGTGATAGCTCTCTGGACTCCCAGCCTAGCAAAATCATAGAAGACAAGGCTATTGATGAATTTGTAGAAATCACAGGATTAGAATCTCCCATGTAGAAATCATCAGATTAGAGCCGTTTGAATTTGATTAGTAGCCCATAAGCACTACATGACACCGGAGCGGCCTCAAGCACTAGAAAATGCAATAGCCACCAAGCACTGGGAGTCTGGGAGTCTCGAATCTCCCTCTGGAGTTTCTCTTGGGCCTTGCTTTTGCCTTTCTAGCCAGCCATATGGATGCAGTCCACAAGACTTGCCGTCAGTAAAAGCGGCGTAACTTTTATAGGGAACTCTGATTGATGAGATTTTTGGCTCAAGTCGGAGGGGACAAAGTATCTTGGAGATGAGCTATTAACCTTTGTGACAGAAAATGATCAAAATTTTTTGGAATGGAATTACTGTGCCTATCTTGGAGCGGCAGTTTGCACCCTGTCCAGAGTGACTCTAGTGCACAAAAATGGGCGTAACTTTCAAATCATAGCTCTGATTGGGGAGGTTGTAAATTCAAACCGGAGGGGACAAAGCCTCTTCAAGGTGAGCTATAGGGTTTACTCCCATATTCAAAACAAAAATTTGTGCAATAGGATCTTCTTGACTGTCCTGTAGGACTGTGACCAAAAACACTGCTTGGCTCTTATTGCAAAAGCCTTATATGGATAGAGCATAGTTAGAGAGGCCTGATCAGCAACATAAATAGCATCCTGAGCATTATCCCAAGCATCATTGCATACCCATCTTATCTGCCATCAATGCATAAGTGAATTTACTACCATGTATCTCTTCTGATTGCATGCACTTCAAGTGTCATATATGGATGCCATTTAGCATTGAGGAGGTGTTCAAGGGGAATCATTGCATTAGGGAAAATTGAGCTATTGAGCCTATGAAATCTTGAATCTCTCCAACAAGGGATTAAACTCAGCAAGTGGCCAAATTTGAGAGATTAAGATCAGATTGACATACCTCTTCAATGCTTGGGGAGACCGTTGAATCATAGCTCATCATGATGCCCGTTTGCTCCATCAATCAAGCTCGGCTGGTTGGGGCATTCCCATGGGAGAAGACTTCAGCATTGGAATGCTCTTGATAATGATGATGGCTCTCGTGCTTGTTATCGAGCTTGAGCTTTAGAGAGGGAAAGCTTCAAGTGAAGCTTTCATGCTTGCCCACAAGCCTCCCATGCAAGTTGTGCTCCATGTCTTCAATTCGAGTAGGGAAGGGCAAAAGGGGTTGAGAGATCTCTTGATGGTTGAGCTCTAGAGGCTATGGGTTGGATCAAGAGCTTCGACTGAGTAGTAATGGCTACCCACAAACAATGTTCAGCAGGAGATTCAATCAAGGTTTCAATGTTGGAGGGGAAGGGGTCAAATCTTATTGAAGAGGGTTCAGCCCTTGCCCCGGGAGGCCAAGAGTGCCAGGAAGAAGGTCAGGAGTAGGAGCAGGAGCCACGAAGAAGCCAGGGGTAGTAGTGCAATTTGCACTACAAATTGTGGGCTACTGCCTACTGCCTTTGGTAGGGATTCCCCACCCAGGCATTTGAACTGTAGCTTGAGATGTTGGGGATCAGCTTCTAAGGTTGGCTGATGGTTGGAGTAAGCTTGGAGGGTTTGTGTTGGTTGATAGCCATAGCAGCTTGCAGGAAGGAGAGAGGAGGGCTGAGGCAAAAAGTAACTGGGATTTTTGCCCTCTTCCAACTCATGGAACTCCAATGGGACCTCTAAATTTTGCATGAAAAGAAGTGACGACCTGCTATTTTAACCATTTTACCTCTAGATATGTTTGAGTCTCTAGCCGTAGCTCCTACTTGCTCCAAAAATTTGAGGTTAACTGCAGTCTTTCTTACTATACTTGTACCTATAAGCTGTGAGTAACTAGGGTTTGGGGATTTGAAAAGGAAGAAAGGGGAAAGAAGAAAAGGACCAAAGCCTGAAGCTCTGATACTACTTGTAATGAATGAAATTGAGAGGAGAGAGAATAAGAGCTGAAGAGAGAGAAAGAGAGTAAGAAGAAGGGAAAAGAAGACTAGAAGAGGAGAGAGAAAGACAAAAAAGAGGAGAGAAGGAAGGAGGAAGCCATGGAAGCTGGAGATGAAGGTGAAGAGTATGTTCTTGATAATAACTTGTTGCCCTAATTTGGGACTCTTACACCTTCTATACCTCGATTAGTGTGTGACTGGGTGTCTAATCCTTAGTCAGTGTGTATCCCACTTGTTACATAGGAAAAAAAAGGCTATATAGAAAAATATTATCTATTTAGGAAATTTTTCTTGACATAGGAAAAAAAGCCTATATAGTGAAATTTTTGAACATAATCTATTGGATGTGTATTATGTCTTATTTGAAATTAACTAAACAATCTCTATAATTTTTTATTTGAAAATTTACTAGATATTTTTCTACTTAGAAATTCACATAAGTAGGAATATGTAAACTAAGGAAAATGCATTATTTTCAAGTTATAGAAAACTTAGAATCACATAAGAAATTTTCTATATAGGGAAACTACCATATGTAAGGAAATATAGTGGAAACATTTTCCTACTTATGAAAGAAAAAAAAGGAAATTCCCTATCAATTCCCTAGTTAAAGTTACACATAAGTAGGAAAAGTAAATAATAGGGAAAGTGGAACATTTCCTAGTTAGAGAAACTAGGGAATCGCATAGGAAATTCCCTACATAGGAAATGGGAAATAAATTTTCTATATAGGGGAATTTTCCCTTATGGAAATTCCCTACATATGAAAAAAATCCCCTATGTAGGGAAATAAATTTCTTGCATAGGGAAATCTTTCCTATGTAGGGAATTTCCATATGCGATTCCCTAGTTTCTCTAATTAGTAAATGTTCCACTTTCCCTATTATTTACTTTCCCTACTTGTGTGTATTTTTAATTAGGGAATTGATAGGGATTTTCTTTTTCCTATGTAGGAAATGATTAAAAGTCCCTTGTGATGGTATATATAACATAGTAGCATTGCACATATCCAATATAAAACATAACCTTTTATGTACAAAGAAAAATGCATGTTAGTAAATCCATCACTCGGCAATCTTCCAATCACCCTTGCAAGACTTTTATGGATGACATCATTTGTAGCTAATGGGTGTAATCTCTATTGCATCTAGTAGTGTGAAGCATGAAAATATTGAAAGACACATTTAGGCATTCAACAAAAAAGATGTTAAAAAATATTATCTTAAAAATTATTACCATTTTTTAAAATTATTATTTTTATGTTAAAGATAACAAACCTTACAGTCTTAGAATAATCTAAACACAAACAAACAAAGTAAATGAGTTTGATAATGGTGAAATCAAAATTTTGTGGAACATATTTTAGAGACAAGTAATTAATTAGAGTAAAAACAAAAGATTTCTCCATTCGATGGACAAACCTAGTTTGTTGTGGGTTGGAGAGAGGAAAAAAAGAGGTTACGACACTTTTTATGAAGCTTACTAATATAAGTCTGTAAGTAGTTTGTATAAAATTGCTTTGTGCATATGTAAACAAATAAGCAAAGAAAAGAAGCTTGATTGTGATGAAATTGAAAGCGTACATGAACTTATCAAATAAACAAAGAAAACAAGTTTAATGATGTTTAAAATTTAATGTCAACAAATTCTAAAAAAGATTATGCCATTCAATAGACAAATCGAGTTTGTCATGGTTGGAGAGAGGAAAAAAAGAGGTTATGACACTTTTTATGAAGCTTACTAATATATGTCCGTAAGTAGTTTGTATAAAATTGCTTTGTGCATATGTAAACAAATAAGAAAAGAAAAGAAGATTGATTGTGATGAAATTGAAAGCGTACATGAACTTATCAAATAAACAAAGAAAACCAAATAAACAAAGAAAACAAGTTAAATGATGTTAAAATTTTAATGTTAACAAATTTTAAAAAAGATTATGCCATTCAATAGACAAATCGAGTTTGTCATGGTTGGAGAGGAAAAAAAGAGGTTATGACACTTTATGAAGCTTACTAATATATGTCCATAAGTAGTTTGTATAAAATTGCTTTGTGCATATGTAAACAAATAAGCAAAGAAAAGAAGCTTGATTGTGATGATATTGAAAGCATACATGAACTTATCAAATAAACAAAGAAAACAGGTTTAATGATGTTGAAACTTTTATGTTAACAAATTTTAAACTTAAATAGCTAAGAGTAAGCAAAGAAACATTATACCAATTGATAGACAATTGAAAGAACTTATTCATGAAGATAAATGAGAGATTTTGATACTTTTTGCAAAACTTTTTATATATAGTATTAATGAGATATTTTGATATATAGAAAGTTTATATATATAGTATTAATGGAAGCATTTATCTTATTCACTTTCTTATGAAGAAAAACTTTTAGTCTGTCTAGCAGCTTTACTTTTGAGAATACAACATAGAGTTGTCCATGAGTAAAGACAAGGGTTTTTCAATACAATCCCAAATACAATTAATGTTTTTCCTCGAGATTTGTTAATACTCATTGCAAATGCTAAATAAATGGGGAATTATAAATCTTCCATATAGAAAGGGAGGTGTCATATTGTCATAATGAATGTTGTTTTTAGAATAAATATTGTCTTCCCAATATTGATTTTTATAATAAGTATTGGTCTCCTAGCATTAGTTGTAATGCATATTTATTTAAAACTTTCATAATGTAGATTCGAGGTGTAAGAATGACACATGCACTTAAAAAAGATCCATAATCATATATGCAATGTACATCTTGATAGATAAAATTAATCAAGCCTTGCATTGACTCTCTATCGATTGGCATTTTACATGGAGTTTGCAACATGTTATTACTATGTCACCTTAGGAAAAATTTGAGGTAAAAAGAAGACATTGTATGGGAAATCGGCCAAAATATCTTCTCAAAAGATAACATATTAAAATTTTCATAAATGAAATCCATACTTGTAGAAAATTGCATTTTTCATATCTATTCTTTAAGAATTTTCATCGATATATGGGTTGTAGGGTTTGGAACTAAGACAACCTTATCATTCCACTTTCACACCTTAACAATCCATATATCAATGGAAAGGTCTTGAACAATAGGTTTTAAAAATGCAATATTCGATAAGTTTGGAGTTTACTTTTGAGAATTTTACTGTGTCTTAGGCAAAAGAAAAAAATTCTTAGTATAATTTTGTTGTTCCACTTCTAAACCCTAACAACCCATATTCCAACATAAAGCTCTTGAAGAGCATGTTTAGAAAAAGGAAATCTCCAATAAATTTTGGAGTAAATTTGTGAAAATTTTAATGTGCCTCCATTTTTTGAGTGAATATTTTGGTAAAACTCTCTTACAAGGTCATTTTTTAACTTCAACTTTTTCTTAATACAAACATTTTCCATCCTCAATGTCTTGCACCCATATCACAAAGAAATCATGATTCATAGATGTTTTGTATAAGTGGTGGGATAAATAGACAACTTTTGGGACATTAGATAAACTTCTATTATTTCAGAAGTTACAATTTTCTTCATCAAAACAATCTCTCACCTTGTTTTGTTGACACTCGGCTCTAACCAACCATGAATCCTTCTCTCTAGTCCAAGAAAGCAAGAATATAAGACTAATGTCAAGGTGTAGTAAACTTACCAACTTATCTTTAGGCATTGTAGTTAGAAAACTATGACCATTCCACAAACTAAACACGACAATCCAATATTGTTGCTCCTTCCTATCCACCATCAAGTATGCCAATGATAGAAAAGGTGATAAAGAAGAAAAAGAAGAAGAAAATCAAGAAGATCTTGGGAATAAGATCACGGTTCCTTACATAGTATACAACCAACTAACACTTGCACAACTTGAAAGTTGGCACCTTTTGATCCTTCTTGAGTCTCTCCTTCTTCTCTCCTACACAATATGTGTAGGGATCTCCTCTTGGAGCTTGATTTCAGCAGAGCTTCCGCAGCACTTGCACCTTCTCTCCTCCTCTTGGAACTTCATTTTAGCAGGGTTTCCGTAGCACTTGTACCTTCTCTCCTCCTCTTGGATGCATGAAAAGTGATGCTTCCTTCACCTCTCCCACACCCAAGGAGAGCCTCCTCTTTTATAGGCTTCAAGTGCTTCTCTTCTTGGAGAGAGACTTGAGTGCCAATATTGAAAAGGTTGATCTTCATGCAAGATGTGATTGTTCCAGGACCTATTTTGCAGCGCCAATTTCGAAATATCTCTCTATGCGTTACTCGGATGGAAAAACGTCCAACACCAGGACCTACTTTGTAGCACCAATTTTGAAATATCTCTCTGTGCGTTGCTCGGATGGAAAAATGTCCAACACAAAAGTTGTAGATCTCACTGTTTCCAACAACCCTCGCGAGCCATTTTTAGAGATCATCTTTCTGTCACAAGATATTTTAAAAATGTATTCACCATATCTATTTTTAAAAAAGCATCTTTTTAAACTCTACTCTTAACTTATGGTCCATGAAACCACCTTGAGCCATAGATAAGGACAGTTCTTTAGATTGCCTTGGGCCTCAACCTTAAGATTTACTTCCCACAAAATCTTGTGTCAACTTAGACCTTAGAAAGAGAAAGGATCACGTCTCTTGTCGTTCTTAGTGAGAGAATTACCTCTCTCATTTTTTCTTAGTGAAGAATGACTTCCCTTCTTAATTCATTAAGAGAGAAAATACCTTAAACCTTGACTTGTAAGGGAGAGGATGACCCCAAATGAATGCAATGCTCATTACATACAAGTAAACATTCCCAAGCGTCCACGGATGCACACATACATACATATACACAATGCTAATGCACTTCCTCTTCTTAGAACTCAATCCATCTTCATTTATGTGTAACTCCTTGGTTCTTGTGTACACTCTTACACTTGGCACACACTTCTTTCTCCCTTCATAACTTATACTGCTTGTACCAGATATCCCCATTACAGTGCTCTGATCACATCATTAAGTGATGCACTAGGAATACTAGTCTCTAAATGGTCTCATGGCCATGTTAGATAATCATAAACACTTAAAGAAAAGCGGGTCATTAATTTATTGACATAAATTTACTAAATAAAGAATGCATAATAAGTAATCAATTTAGTGACACATACATTTCCCTAACATTCGGGGGCCAACACCGAGCAACAAATGGCAAATGCTATCCAAGCATAAACATAAAGTGCTGATGTAACACTATTTGTGGTTGCTTGTCAACTATGAAAAATAGTCTTGGACTAAGGTCAATTAGTCCACAAATCAATGCCAATGATAAACCACCAATGCCAAGCATCAAGGGGGTGTTTCGAAGTGCTAAATGAAGTGTTTTCAAGCTGCCAATGGGAGGACTGAAGTTAAAAATGAATTTTTGTAGGTCTTAAAGTTGGCCCAAACAAGGGTGATGTTGCTCTATATGCTGCTGGTCAACATGGCATTAACAGGGTTGAAGGGGGTCTCAAGTAGGGCCTAAAGAAGGCCTACACAAAGCCTTGTCAAGCCTAATTAGGCAAGAGCCAAGATATAAAATGGGGGAGCTCCAATGGTTGAAGCTATGGTGCCCCTTCTTACTGTACCCTACAAATTGAAATAAACACTCAAAATAATGCTTCAATACCTATGAAGGAATGCCCTGAGGGTGCCCAAATGGACCAAATAGGTACTCGGGAAGCTGTTGGAGTGATCGAAGCTTGAAGGAGTCGGATATGGCTACCGAGAGAATGCACCAATGGTGTACGGATTCGAATGAATGCTTAAGGAGTCACAGACCGAGCTCGAATGCTTAAGGAATCATGCTCTGATACTAGTTGAAAGGTGAGAAGTATTGAAGCTTGCACAAGAGAGCTATGGCAGGAGAGCAAGAGCAAGAGAGAGAGAGAGACTCACAATGTGGGAACTCCAATAGTCACAATGTGTGACCCACCTTCCCTTTATTCATCTATCACTAAAATAATAAACAATAAAGTGACGGTGACGAGCGCCTGCCACCTAGAGTGTGCAGGCGCGAGTACTGTCAGTGTAGTAATACACCTGCGGCTAGGAGGAGGTGTCTTTACCCCCAACAAGAATCTCAAGCAAGATGCCATGTAATTGGAGCCATAAATGATTTGACAAAAAAGGGCCATTTAAAATTTTTCCTCACGTCATGTGTTTGTTGGCAGACATCACAATGCTTAATATATTTGAAAGCATCCTGGAAAATCGATGGCCACTAATAGCCAGCAGCACAAAGAGATTTTTGGAAAGAAGTAAGCCATCCAACAAGATGTTGCACACAAGCTGAATCATGGAATTCCTTAAGAATCAAAGGTACCTCATTAGGTACTACACAACGGCGATAAATATCGTCCACACCTCTTTGATATAAAACACCCGTTATAATCGAAAAGCGTAGTGCTTATTGCTTAATCTTTCTCTTTTCCAACTTTGATAGAGCAACCCCAAATCCTCCTATAGATAAATAATGTGTTATAATTGCATACCAAGAAGGGATGAAAATCGTATCACTTTTAAATAGATCTTCAATTTGCCTTCCTCTCGGGTAAGTTACTCATGAATATATGTGTGCATCACGTGGGTTCAAAATAAGATATTTTTGAAATACATTTTTTATACATTTTTTACATACAAAAGAGTGTAATATAAAGGGGTTATTTAGTGATTGAATAGAAAAGGGTTATGATTTATTCAGGAAAAATTCACAGATAAGCATATTTATAAATAGGCCTTGAATGCATGTGATGTAGAGGATATACATATAGTAACTTCCCTAGCACTTCCTTTTGCCACAATTTCCTTTGGCTCCTAAAAATTCACAAGACATTCCACAATACCTTGCAACTTCGATGGCGTACTATTAATCTCATGATCTAACTCCTGCAAAGTAACTAACCACTTTGTTAAATGGTTAGGAGGCTACAACTTGTTTATCAACAATTTGAGTCCTTTCGCCTTCACAAAAAATACTATCTTCTCATAGAGAGTATAGTGCCAAAATTTCTTTTTTTGCAAAAATCATTCCAAGGCACAATTTCTCCATGTATGTATAGTTGACTTCAGATATCCCCAATTTTTTGCTAGCCAAGACAAGTGGATGATACCATTTCTCTTCCCAAATTTGGACTAAAGAGTAACCGATACTATGCATAGTGGCTATTGAAAATATATAGAAAACTTGGCCTCTTCTAGGTGCTTTTACGATTGGTTCTTTTATTAGTTCCTGCTTCACATCCTCAAATGATAGTGAACATGCTTCATTCAACTCAAACAAATAGTTAAAAGATAGAAGGTTTGTCAATGGAAATGCTCTTTCTGCCAATGCATTGATAAATCTCCGATAATATCCCACTGATGACACAAAGCTATGTACCTCCTTTTGAGTATGTGGCGGGCTCATAGCAACTATAACTTTTATCTTTTTAGGGTCTGTCACAAAACCAGTTGAACTAACCATATGGCCCAACAACAACCCATAGGGTACCGCAAAGACATATTTTCTAGGATTAAGAGCAATGCAGAACTCTCTGCAATGCTCAAAACATTTCCTTCAAATGATCAATTATCTTTCCCTTGTGATGGTTGCCCCCATATTATCAATGAAGACTTTTAACTCCTCTAGGGAGATATCACCAAAAGTCTTACTAGTTATTTGTTGGCAAGAACCAAACACATTGCATAACCCAAAGGCCATCACATGATATGCAAAGATACCAAAGGCAATTATAAATGTCGTTTTCAATTTGTCTTTCTCTGTAATAGTCATTTGGTTGTATCCAACAAAGCAATCTATAAGCGAATACATTTCCCTACTTGCTAATTGATCTAAAATCTGATCAATGAAGGGCAACATATAGAAATCCTTAATCGATTGCTTATTAAGCTATCTAAAGTCTACACAAAGCCAAATTTGATTATTATTCTTCTTCCTGATAACAACCAGTGAACACCACTTTGTGTATTAAATTGAAAATATCATGCCAACTTTTTGTAGTTTTGTTCATTTTTTGAATAGCCCAACCCTTAATTCGAAATGCATATGCCTTAATTTTTGATGCACAAGGCAACTATCTTTCTTTAGAGGAATAGTATGAATAGCCAGGTTGGGAGGAAAGTCTCTTAACTAATCATAACTCCAAGCAAAGATGTCACGAAATTCCTGAATCAAGGACACATCTCGTATACTCTCGTGAGCCTCTATTGGCTCATTCAAAGTTACTTGATAGATATCCTTTGTAGTGGACCCCTCATTGGATTCGTTACTTGACGATGACTCACTAGAAGATGGAGCATCTAATGTATCAAACTTTGGTGAGGATAAATGAACTCTCTCACTTTGAGGAGATTTAGGGTAGGTATCTACTATTATACATCTAGCACCTTTGCCAAAGATCAACCAACTAGTGGGTATATCAACCTAATAGTCTGCTTGTAAGATCCATGGCTTACATAGCAATACTTGATAGCTAGGTCTCCTCGCAAACCTAATGACCCTAAAGTCAAGAATGCATTCCACATTGGCGACGGTCACATGGACTTTAGTAATGCAATGTTCAGGTTGTCTCTTAAACTATCATTAGCCAATTGGAGAATTGTGGAGGTATCTTTTTTTATTTCTAATCCCAACCTCTCCATCAATTTCAAACTCATAATGTTGATGGAGGATCCCATGTCTACAATAGCATGATCCACTAATATTTCATCAACATATGTTGCTACCCTCAGAAAATGCTTTTTAGCATGTTTAAACCAATCATCTCCTACTCGCACTATTCTCAAAGGCTCAACGATATACCCAATGCAAAGAATCTTCTTAAACTCTTTGCACACTTCTAGATACAACTTAATCAACTCCAAGAGATTTACATCTGACTTAACTTCACAAAGAGAACTCACTAAATTGAATTCATGATAGCTAGCAAGAGCTCTCTTTTCTCGCTAGACCATTCTCTCCTTTGGTTCTTTGAATTGGCTTTGGTGCCTCTTTCTTAGCTTTTGCCTTCTTCTTTGGCAATTCCTTATCCTTCTTGGGGTTTCCTTTACCATCAATAGCTTTCAGAGGTCTGCCTTCCATATTGGGATTAAGGACTTGCGTCTCCTTATCATCTTGCTTAGGGTTTCTCTTGACAGGTTTTATCTAGTCTTTATTAGCTTCTTTACCCTTTTGACCTCCCATAAATGACCTATAAATTAGAAGTTTCCTTGCCATTGGCACAAATGACTTCAATAAGACTAACTCCACCACCACTAAGCAGCTCCTCTACCATAGCTTTCCCCCTTTGTAGTATTTGTTTCGGTCCCTCATCTTGTTGGAGATTATTTCCATGCGCTTGATGATTAAATGGACCTTTTTGTCTACTTCCTTACTAGAAAGAACTAATCTTGCTCCAACAGGTACTAGCTAGGTGGCGAGACCTTCCATAATACTTGGACAATTCCTAGGGAAATGTTGGCAGGCCGCTACGCCACTTACAAGTGAATCTTGAGGGGGCACCCTTTTTAGGGCATAAACTCCCTATCAAATTTTATTGTTTCTTACAAAAATTGACACCAACGGCTATTTGCATGTATTGTTATGTGATGAAGTCAGTATAGTGCTTCATTATATCCTTAACTTTGCTAAGGACACTCAAGGCATTTGACTCATTGCCGTAATAATCTACCTATCATTCTAGTGGCCTAACCACTTGAGTAGGAATTTGCTATTGATTTCTTGAAACAATGGTAGGATTTATCATTTGGCTTGCAACATTTGGTGGAGCGATCTAACTAGCTATAGGCATGGTCACACTAGGAGGAGCTAGCAACATGGGTATATTTTGAATCATGCTTCCTCTCCCATTGGGAGTAGTCATGGGCATCCCTTGACCTCCATTCGTCAATGGTAAAATATTTCGAACACCTAGACCCAGATTCCACTTTGCCCTAGAGGAATAGGCCACTTATAATCACAATTCTACCTTCTCTACTCTCGTAATAGTTGTATCAATGTCAACAAGAGCAATTGAGAGTTGGATTTTAGGACCCGTCATTCTTGAAGCACTAGAGCCCATTTTTGGAGCCGAAAAGTATTGGAGAGGTGTTAAAGAGCCAATTTTTATGAAAAATCAAACAGTGGCGGATGGCTGAGGTAGAGTTTTTCTAGCTGCATTTCGACGTCAGGAATCCAATGCATGTCTCGGTTTGTCGATCGGAGGTCGTTTGAACCTCCATTTAATCCCTACAAGGTTTGGCGTTATAAAGTAGCTACTGGATTTGGGAGCTGTAAAGTATGTGACGTGGCTGAAGTCTATAGATTTAGATGTCATGAAGCCAGCCGTCCAGTCGGATCGTGAATCGGAGTCTGTGTTTGCACCCCTAAACATGTCGAAAACCCTTTCACGGTAGTGCGAAAGTGGTTTTTTTGAAGTGGATATTTTATAAATGAAATAAAATGAAACTCTAAATGAAGAAAACATGCAAAAACATGTCGAGATGTAGGAAGGGGCGTTTTTTGATTAACGCCCCATTTTTTGGGGATTTTTGTGCCTCTTTGATGCTCAATCAGGTAGAGAGAGAGAGAGAGATCCTTGATCTATGTAGAGAGGGCAAGATTTTGATGGTAACCATGTGTAATATGATGAAGGGAATGAAAATATGATTTCTATTCTTTCTCTCTCCTCCTTCCTCTCTCCTCTTGTGGGCTGTTCATATGAATTCATGAAAAAGAGAAGGAGGAGGGGGTGATGACGATTTTGAAGCAAATGATACTGATGGAGTGGTAGACGACGTGGATCAGAGCTGGAGAGTGCGTGAATGGTAAGAGGGAACCATTGACGGCCTCTCAATCTCGGGATACGTGCCTTGAACATGCGGGTTTCTATAAGCAAGTGTTATTTTTCTTCGTTTGATGAAAGATAATTGAAAGAAATGATTGATGATGATTGATCTTGGTTGCATATGTTGAATTATCTCTCAAATGAAAGATTTTTTTTTTAAAAAAATGACATAATAATTTTTCCTCAAAACACGTAAAACTCGCAAAGTGCGGTTTTTGAAGAAATCATAAAAATTGGGAGTTTTACTGGGTGTTTTAAGTTTTCATGGAATAAAAATGAATTAAAAAATGAGACTGAGATCAATGAGAGCTAAATAGAAAAATATATTTTTCATAGGTTTTAAAAGAAATAAATAGAACTAAATAGAGAAAAATAAAAAAATTAGATTTTTTGTGATAAATAATTAGAAAAAAAATAATTAATATTTGTGAATATTTAGCAAGATTGAGGCATGAGGATTAAGCCTCTAATCATCCTTGTTTGTATGTTTTAGTGTATTTTTATTACTTTTCATATGAAAAAATGACATACAAATGAACCTTAAATCTATGCAACATGGCAAAACCTAAACGGTTAGGGGAAGATAGCATTTGTAAGTGTGTTCAATTGTTGAAAATGAGTTAAAGTCTGATATTTTGGTTTATGCACCACATATAGGACGATCTTTTTTTAAACTTAAAGGGATTAGTGGCATGGAAAAGTCCGGTGCTAGTCTCTATCAATGTAGCACTTTCACTTAGTTGTAAGTCTATCATTAAAAGGATGATTTCGCACTTCACTTTGATGCTTTTTAATGATAAATGTTTAAGCATAAGGGTCATTCACCCATGCATTAAGCATATCATGGTATCATCTCTTGGATGCATAGCTCTTGATTGACTAAATAAATCCCTAGCATAGAGTGTGTGAGGATTCCTAGGCTGTAGGATAGACGAGCGGTTCTTTGGGATAAGTTCAATGAGAAGATATCAACTCCAGGATTGTTCTATAAATCAAAGAGTGGACTATGTATCATGGGTTTTATATGTTGAGGTAGCGCATCTTGGAGCCAATCCCCTTGATGTAGGAGAGCTGCAGTGAGGCTGCGATGTTTCAACCGAGAGGTTGCCTCCTATGTATGTGATATGAGGTGTTATACCTATATGTTATGGGATCTCCCTCTAGGGAGGAAGGGAAGGTAAACATTGGACTGTGCCCTATTACAAACATAAAATTGGTATTAGAGTTTGGTGTAGTGTAAGTCTTACGCTCCTGGCCGAGAGACCGTGCTGCAGGGTGTCTTGTGTGTCTTAGAGGTTCTCGGCTAGTGCTAGAGAGCCAATGTCTGGCCCATTTTAGGTCTTGACATCAACACTAATCAATTGCACTTGAATGTTAAAGTATAGCCCATTAAAAAATTATTGCAATTAGACAATAATAGCTAGAATAGGAATATAGGTTTGCAACTTACAAAATACTTCCTTTAGTTTCTTAGTGTACCCACGGACATTCTCGTGGGGTTTTTGACATGTTACGTTGAGAACACGTAGCCAAAATTGACCTCCCCTTTTCAAGGGAAAACTCTCTTCGAAAGGCTGTAAAGAAGAATTCAATTGTAGTTATGGTTTCAACATCCAGGCTATGATACCATACGACAACTCCTCCTTTCAAAGTTATATTAAAGAACATCATCAAGTGTCCTTCATCTTGAATTCGACATTTAAACATTAACTTTTGGAATTCGTTGATATGAAGTTTCGCATCTTCCTTTGCTAACCCATTAAAAATGGGTTGAGGAAATCCCAAGGTTGATAAGTTCAGCATTCTTGTTGGGATTGCAATGGGTTGTGCCATAGTAACAACTAGATTCGCTAAAGGAGTTTGTACGATTGGGATCTATTACTCCACTCGAAGTGGACGGACTAATTGGAAGAAGGGAAGTACTAGAACTTCCTCCTCCTTACATATTATGCATAGGATTAGGGTTGCTAAGACCCCTCCCTTGCCAGGATATTGGACCACTCCTTTACAGAGAATATCTTCTAATAATTTCGGTCTGCCATCCAGTCCGTTCAGCTCTTTCTTACTTATAAAGCTCGGCTTGCTGGTCTTTTGGATCTATCTCACTACCTTTTGGAATATACTAGTAAATTGGTCCCTAGTGATTGAGATTTAGAAACTGCCACTTATTAGTGGCTCTGGACAAATGCACCACCTATTGGGACCTAAAATGGGCCTGACACTGGCTCTATGGCATTTACGAACTTTGCATTTGTACAATTTTGTAGTCCAATGAATATTATTCCCCACACTCATAAGAGGGAGTTGCTAAAAATATTGGTGTTGTATACCACATAAGTATATAAAAAGGAAGCACCCCTTAGTTGATCACTTTGGCTCAACTAAAACTCTCCTACACCTTAGAGATTGGCCCCAAGATGCGCCTTGAACACATAGAACACATTTGAAATGAATTCTAGTCTTTCAACTAATCGATCTAGGAGATAATGAATAATTCTCACTGAGTACCCCCCAAAGATTCAAATATCTAACCCTACAACTTGGGATACCTCACACTCTTAGCGTAGGCCATCACTCATATACAAAGAGGTGCTATGCATGCAGGATATGATACCATATGGTGCATGCAATGCAATTGTGTATGACCACCATGATCAAACAAGTTTATTCATTACTAATCAGCAACGTAAAAGTGCAAATATAGTTCTTTTCATGCTTTTTTTCTAATATGCAATTGCTTCGTTGCTTAGGGCTAGTACCGATCTTTCACGTACTACTAGACCCTTTTAATTCTAGGCAACAATGAACCCTATATAACATGCATCATAAAACATCATAATTTAGTGTACTTTAACCACTCACCAACCGCCTTCTCCCTACCATTTAGAGTTATGTATTCGTTGGTAGGTTTAAGGCATGTTTTCCATGTATTTTTCTTTTATGAAAGCGATAAAAACCCACTTTAATAAAGAGATAGAGCTGAACTGAGGCTAAATCTCATGCTTCAGCTCTACTATACATTCACAAACACAAATCTCATTTTTTCTTATTTCTTGAATGCGAAAAGCGTATTTCTTTATTTTTTCTATTTATTGATAGAAAATGGTTGATATTTACTAATTCACTAGTCTTGATTCATTGATCTTACTGAGAATGATTTTCTTAGCATGTTTCAACCCATAGGAACAGCATACACATGACAAAAACCCAAAAATTGCATGTTTTTTCTTTAATCACATAGTTTCGGGTTTAACATGTTTAACATAAATTTATTATACGAGTAACTTTTTTGTGATTTCTTAAACGTGATTGATAAATCAGAATATTGACAATCAAATATAATCATTCCCAACCATTTCCAAGAAACTTTTATCATAAAATGATGAAATGGATGACTTACTCAGAAAATCATGCATTATGACATGCATATTTCAAAATTGGAGGCCCGCTGACGATCTTCATTGGCCACTAAAACTAATCCAACCTCGATTCACATCTCTTTATACTCCCATCTTTCCCATCAAGCCACCCCCTTTTCTTATACACTAATCCATGAGAACAAATCACAAGAGGAGAGATGAGAGAGAAAGACTAAAGTCAGATCTTTTTACTCACTGCATCAATTTTTGATCGGTTTGTCATGATGGAGGGTGGGGAAATTAGGGATCCCAAGGCCTGGAGCATTTCTTCCATCTCCACTAGTAGCAAATATCATTTTTGAATCATCAAATGGAGGTGCCAAAAAAAAAAGATGCCCCCTCATAGAGGCAAAACCTTGCGGGGACTAAATAGGGGGTCAAATGGACTTTGATGGATGAATTGAGATTTGCATTGGGTTCCTGGCATCGAACTCCATCTAGGAAAACTCCAGCTCTTTTTCGCTTCAAAATATGGCTCTAAAATCTGCTCTCATATACATAAGTATAACAAGATGAGGAAAGCCATATTCTCATCCAACACCTATCAAATTCCTAAGGAAAGGTAAGACACTCTGCAAAGAGACTTTTCCTGACCATATTTGCAAGATTTTGATGAGTTGAGATCTTAACAAGGTCAATATACTTGTCTTACAACCTCTTGGATAAAGTGGTAATGCACCTCAATGTATTTGATCTTTGCACGGAAGGTCATTGGCCAATTGGATAGTACTCATAGATTCCGAATGCAGTGTAGAGACCAAATTAGTCATACCAAGGTCTACCACAAATGGCCTAACCCGAGAGCCACCTTGTAAGTCTTAGTGGTTCTAATATACTCGACCTCAGTAAGTAGAGAGGGCTATGGATTTCTGCACCTTTAAAGGGGAGCTACGAGATCTACCCCGAGACCTATGGACCACTTATTGATCAAGCGTTTCAAGCCGAGCGGCCATGGCTACCTCTCACATAGCCGACGCGCCATGCCTACCTTATGAGTGTAGTGAGCTTACCTTGATGCTCGATCGAGTACCCTCCTCTCTCTTGCACATCGGTAGCTCCAGGATCCTTGTGGCAAGCTCAAGCAACCTCAATCCCTCTCCCATGAGCTCCATCCTCCATAGCCACGCGCGAGACAAGGGAAGAGAAGAGAAGAGAAGAAGATGGAGAGAGGAGATGGAGAGCTTCTTCTCCACGATCCCTCACTCTCACACACTCACTCCCTCACCCTCTCACACTCCCTCACTCCCTTTCTCAAGCACAAGCAAGAAGGCAAGAAATAAGAGAAGAAGAAGAAGAAGCTTTAGCCACACACAAGAATGAGCTTCTCATTCACTTTTGAACTTTATATACATGCTCTCCCTTGTTTGGGCGGTCATCCCCTTTTTTACAAGGCCGCCATTGGCCTAAGCCCATTTCTCATTTCCCACCATTCTAATTTATCCTATTCCCAACTAATGATTACAATTTGCACAGGAGCAAGCGTGGCACTCTTTTACAAGGATTCAAGAGCGCTTCCACATTTAATGGTGTGCTTTCTACTCTTTTGCTTTCTCGGGGCGACACTGAGACTTTTTGGGGGTTGTGCCCAAACATTTAAATTTTTTGGGGTCTGGTTACCGGTCAAGGCGCCTTTTTCTTCTTTTATCTTGTGCCTTTTTTGCTATTTCCTTTTTTTCCATTTTCCTGCTCCTCTGCTCCATTTTCCTGCTCCGCTCCATTTTCCCACTCCTCTGTGTTGCGGTAAACATAGTAAACATTACCTCCTTCCTAGCTAAGTGCCAGCCCCATGGTACTGCGGTGGGAAGTAGTGGGATAGTTGGGTCTGCTACTAAGTGCAACTGGTGGGTAGATGATATTGATTCAAAGGTGAGGGTGTGAATGAGAGGTGATGGAGTTTAATGACGATGACCAGGAGAGATTTCGGCGTGCTTTAGGCTTCATGAAGATGCTCGGCATTTCTCACACAGTTGTGGCTTCCATTCTGCAATGGCTAATAGGGGTTCCAGTTGGATGGTGAAAAATATGTAGCTGGTCATCCCTTGAGCATTAGAAACACTTGATCAATAAGCAATTCCTTAGGAGGACGGTGTTGGAGGGACTTATCCTAGAGAAGGCCCCCCCCCCCCCCCCCCCCCCCCCCCCGGAACTTTGCCTTGACAAAGATATTTTCGTCTTCGCATTGAAGATCTGTGTCTTTGATTTGAAGATATTTGTCTTTGATTTCAAGATCTTCAGTGCCGCATTGAAGATCTTCACCCTTGCATTGAAAATCTTCAAGCTTGTGGAATCAATAAGCGATCCGTAGATCTTGAGGCGTTAGGCATGCATCTTTGAAAGATGAGGTTCCAATATCTATGCCAATGGCAGATCTATTATTGAGTACTCCTTTTGCTTGATTTGGTTCAGTCATGGTAGCCATCAACAGACAAATGGTTGGTGACATGAAGCATGTTGGTCCCTCCAATCCAATGCAGAAAAGCTCTTGAACCAGCAGCAATGGTATCATGTCCGACACATGGAAAAAGTTTTAGTCATTAAAGGATGCCGTGGATGATCTTCTTTAGGTGAGTAGCCAGTTCTTGGAACACGAACATAACCTGCAAGAAAATTTGTGCACTCCCTAAGGCGTGTGTCTATCTCACCGTGTAGTGCATGGTGCCAGTGGCAGTGGAACTGGGAGATGGGTCTAACCTTGGGCAAGCCCTTGGTAATGTCCCACACTTGAGCACCCAATTCGTGTGTCGTTGGAGGTGCGGTGCAAATCTTAGGGTGACAGGTCTGAAATTCCTACCCTTGATGTGCCCTAAGTGTGAAGTGGGGAAAGGGCTAGGGAGAACCCTAGATGCAGTGATTGTGGTGCACAACAAGGCGAAGGGAAGTTGCAAGCTCTTCATGTGAAGTCTTCTTTCTCTTATATTTGCTTAGTAGTAGATTCATCCCTTGGCTTTGCTATTCTTTGCTGTTGTCTCTTATTTCCAGTTCACCTTTTCTTTTGTTGCCTTGTGGCTTTTTATTTATTTATTTATTTATTTATTTTAAAGAGGTTATATATAGATGCATGTGATACAAGGGCATGACGGGAGTTTAATCCTCTTCATCTGAATGGCGGGTAGGGGATTATGAAGGGCGAGGGGCTTTGTTAAGGAATCTGCGGATCAGCAAGTATCCCTTGAGATTGAGGCAAGTTTTGAGAGTGGTGGTGGAAAGGAAAGGGTGCTTGCACTGTGTGAATTTACTATCACTCATATCCTCAAGCAGTGCAATATAGAAGGATGGCAAAAGAGTAGCGCCCATCATGAGGTGAATCATGGTGTTGCTATCTATGGCATTGGGGTCGAAGTAAAGGGGTGGAAGGTGGCGTTCTGGAGGTGTAGGCTCTTGGTGGATTAGGAGCCTAATTAGTCTAAGATAATTACAGGTTGTTATGAAGGCGGGGTCAAGATAGGACGTGAACTCACTAAGGAATCTATCTATGGAACTGTACAAATTAGGGAGGGTAAATACAAGGGCATCTTTATAAGAGGTGCTATTGGCGTTATAGATGATAGGGAAGCCGAACCTACCGTGGATGGACGGATTAAAATCCACGCCTACCCTTCGAGGATACGGCATGAAGTGGGGTCGTTTCTCTCAGAAGGGAGGGTGTTACAAAATGCCATCCAAGCGTCAAGGTTGACATTAAAAATGTGTCTTCTCTAGGTGGGTTGGCAATTATAACCCTCCATCGATCTAGGCACCTGGAGGACTTTATCATGCCAAAATTTGCGGTCCTCGGTTCCCCAAGCAGTTGGGTTGGCCTCTCACTCCGCTAACCACTTGTCCTTGAGCCTTGCACCCATAGCGATTACATCGTTTACAGTCCAGCGGGGAGGTCCTCAGGGTGCGGTGGGAGAGGGGTAGGTTGCCTTGGGACAAGTCTAACATTCAGCTTCTTCCTTGCCTTCTCCACCATTTCTCTTCTATGCTTAGCCTCGGCTGCTTTCCTCTCAGCGGATGTGTCAGTGGGTTAACTTGTCGTGGAGGAGAGGGTGGTGGGACGTAGTCCTCCTCTTGAGGTCCCGGATCAAACTCTGGTCCACCCCCTTTTGCTTGCACGTCTTCTTGCACCTTCTCTTCTGTGAAGCCAAGGTCGTTGATTTCTTGCACCGTCAGGCCTACTTGTGTAAGGTATTTTCTTTACTCCTCTAGGCTTTGCAGCGGGCCTCCTAGTTGCAGTGGTACGTGCAGGCCTGTTGTTAAAGCTCTGCGTGGAATGGCTAGCTTCTTCTGCCAACTGACCATTGGCCTCGTTTTCTTCTATTTTTGTGGAGTGAAGCAGTGTACTGAGGAAAGTGTGCTGCTGGGCTATCATAGAGAGCTGGGCAGCCTCTGCTTGATTTTCAGCCAACACTCTATCTCCTTCTGCTTTGGCCAATCGGCGTGCCAAGTCTGGTACCCTCCTTTTGTTGTGGTCATCCCATTCCTTCGCTCTCTTCTCCATATCTTCCAGGCTCTCCCACTGATGGAGGGTCATAGCCATGAGTCATTGCTCTTGGTCTTCAAGCTCACGGTGTAGGCGGGATTGCTCCTGGTGTTCATTCGTGATCTGCGCATTGAGATAATCCAGCTTCACTTGCATTCTTTGCACCTGCTCTTCTCTTAGCTGGTCTAGCTCTGAAGTCTCCTGTTTGATCTTCTCAAGCTGTCCCTCCAGGTTGACTACAGTGAGCGGGTTGTTCTTGCGTCGCAAGTGAGCAGTGGTCTCCCTCTCTCCATTGAGGCGATCCATTAGGATTTTTCTTCTTCCCTCCCAGGTAGCATCACATTTCTTTAGGGCTTTTGCTTCTTCTGCATCTCTATTGCTGGCTTCCTCCTTTAGCACAGCAATCTCCCTTTGGTACTCTGCTATCTGTTTAGTTTTCTCCAGCTGGAGAGTGGCTCTTGATTCTTCCTCTGTTGCCAACTCTTCCATGGCAGTTCTCTTTTCTTCCTTGGCCTTTTCTAGCTGCTAGAGCAACTCTTTAGCGTACTCATCATACTGGCCTATTGGAGGTGGGGGATGGGACATGGTGGCGGCGGTGGTAGTAGCTTCTGTTTTCTGTCTTTTAAGCTCTGGCCTTGGCTCCACATCAGCCATGGCTGCCCTCTTCACTCCTAACATTGGGGTGGCTATGCCAACTTCTCTTGCTAACTCCCTTTCCACCAAGAACTACAGCCATGTGACCATATTGCTCTCATCGACCTTTGGTGAAGTTCCTGGGGCGGGGATGGTTATTACGAAAACAGCAGGGCTTGTTGGCACAAAACTGATAGGGACAGGCGTGATGGCCTCCTTGCTCTTACCCTCTGTGATGACTGGCGGTGGGATGGGATCTGGCACATTCAAGCTCGTGGCCGGGTTCTCATCCTCCTGGGGCAGGGTTTTCTTTCTTTGTCGTTGATGTTGTTCCACAGATAGGCGAATTGCAAGTTCTACATCTTCTTGTTCCTTCTTCCTCAAGGCTTCTTCCTCCTCCTCAGCCTTCTTTTCCTCTCCTCTTTTGCCTTTCTAGACTCCTCTTCCACTCTCTGTGCATCCTCTTTTTCTTTCCTTTTTCTCTCTGTTTCCTAGGCTCTTGACCCTCTTTGCACTTTTTGCAGTTCTTCTTTCTCTTTCTTCCTCCTTTCTTCTTCCCTTTGTTGTTGGAAATGCTTAGTGCACTGCTCTCTTTGCTATTGCTGACACTATTCTTCTTGCTTTTCTTCTTCATCACTACTCTCATCAGTTTCTGTTTCCTTATCTGAGCCAGAGGATTCTTCATGGTGTAGTGAGGGTGGCGGTCTCTCCTGCTCCTCCTCTTCCACTCCTGCCTCCTTTAGTTCTTCTTCAATGAGGGCAGTTAGTACACCTCCATATCCAATGAATGATGCTTTGGAGGCGGCCTTCTTCCTATCTTTTGCTGCTGGGGATTCACCTCCAGTAGGTTGGCTTCCTAGATCCAGTGCTACGATAGCCTTCTCGATTGTGTGTCTTACATACTCATTCCAGTCGATCTCTTCTGGTGCATTGGCGTGAGGCTTTCAAGCACATGCACATTTATTCTGCCCATATAGGTAGTGTATCGATGGCTGGAAAAAAGGGTGTGCATGACTTTAGCACGCATGCGGATTTTGTCATCAGGGATGTCCTGGATATTGACTCCGTCGTTGGATCGCACCTAGTTCCTGTCCATTTTTAGCATGGTGAAGACATTCCTTTTTGGTCTCTTTACGGCCCTTGATTCCAGGCCCAGTGCCTTTTCTACCAGTTCCCTGCTTAAGGGTATCCTGACTTGCCTGGCAGCATCCCCCCTTCCCATAGTCACATCGTGGCACTCTTGGAGGCAGAGTCGAAAGTTCGTAAGAACTCAACACACCTTGCATAATCCACACTTTGCTCCGCCTTCTCCACATACTTGGTCATGTTGTACTTTTCTATGACCTACTTAGCTGCTTTCTCTGTTTCCACGACCTTGGATAGGTTGTGGACAGTTTGGAAATTCAACCATCCATAAGTTTGAATTTCCAGATTCAGTATGTATTTTTACTTTTCTTCTTCCGTGAAGAGAAGCTAATGAGCGCAATCCTGATGAGTCATCTTGCGTTCTTGCCTAGCAAAAATACTTTTCATTAATCACAAGTGGAAAAGGAAAACATGGCTAAATGAAGCTAAGCATGAAAAATATGCAAACAGGAAGGCAAAGAACTTGAAAATTTTTGCTAACTAATATATATATATATATATATATATATATATAAAATCACTGAGTTCAACCTTTCAACAAT
The DNA here is from genome assembly GCF_053477565.2 of Lygodium microphyllum. Taxonomy (NCBI): domain Eukaryota; kingdom Viridiplantae; phylum Streptophyta; class Polypodiopsida; order Schizaeales; family Lygodiaceae; genus Lygodium; species Lygodium microphyllum. Next base: position 135,259,150 of record NC_141144.1, read on the forward strand.
TATTTATGCCTTCTTAGCCTTATTCCTCCCCCTCGGAAAGATGAAAATCCTTCCTAGGATTGAATGAAGTGGTGAGGATATCAAAGGTGATTGTGATGGGGTGTTCTGGCCAATAGCCACTCATAAAATGCAGGGTTGTACTCAAGTTGAGCATGACGATCGAGTTCACAGGGTTGTATCCTGGCTGACTGGAGTGAGGTTGCTTGGAGATGAGCCTTTAGATTTTCCATTCTTAGGCACCCAAATCCAGGGGTTGCCTTAAGACTAGCCTTGCACTTGCAAGAGATCCTTGGGGATCCATCGCGGTGTGGTTGTGTGCATATGTGGATAGCGTCCAAATTGCCTCTTAGGCCATGATGACTGATTGTTTTGGCGTTTAGAAGCACGTTTGGGTGGTGTACTCGGAGGTGTTCTTTACCGCTTTGGCACCCATATAAGCTTAGGATCCTTGGCCTTGTGAGCACTCTTGGTGGGTTTGGGTCTAGGGTCTAGAGCTTGGTGTGAGACCTTAGTGTCCTTCTCTGCAGACTTGAGCGTAAGTGCGGTCGTAGCGATTTCTACTGGTGGCTTCACAATGTTGAAAGGGTCAGAACAGCCCTTGTTGAAAGTCGTCACTATGCACACATTGCTTATAGCAAGATGGATGCGATCTAGATTATAATCCACATTACAATTCGTTTGCTTCTTAAAAGTACGACCTAATAGTGACTTATTACCGGCCCCTTTTGTGTTAGGTAATGTCAAGATTGTGGGAGAGAAGGAAGGAGTCTCACTTGAAGCTTTCTTGCTTGTACAATGGGGGAATACACACAAGGGTGGAGGCTGAAAACAGTTTTCCTCTTCTTAGTTGTGGAAGCCAAAAGAACTCAAGTACAAAGAAATAGAAGAACCCTAGATATGGGTCTCAAACCAAAATCAACTAACTAAGGTGGCATACTAACTGAGCCACGAACTAGAGTAGATAAGGATAGCTATCATGTAGCTATTATTCAGGGGCGGTGTACCAACCGCATCTGCAACTGACAAGTCGGTGACATAAATACACAAGGGTCACCCTGGCGTATCACGAGTGGAGCTCGATATCTCAACACTCCCCCTCGAGCTCAATCCCAATTCTTGCACACCAAGCAGGTCTCTGAACTTGCGCATCTTCTCTGTGCCCAATGCCTTCGTGAATATGTCAGCTACCTGATCCTCTGTGCTGACATAAACTAGATCAATAAGACCTAGTAAAACCCTCTCTCGCACATAGTGATAATGCACCTCAATGTGCTTTGTTCTAGCATGATAGACTGGGTTATTTGCCAAGTGTATACTACTCATGTTGTCACAATAAATGACAACTGGCCCATCTGTAGACTGATGCATATCATAAAGTAGCTTATGCAACCAAGCTACCTCACATGCAGCCATTGCTGCACCCCTGTACTCAGCCTCTGTGCTCGACAAGGCAACTGTAGGCTGTTTCTTGCTGCTCCAAGTGACTGTAGCACTCCCAAAAGAGAACACATATCCACTGGTAGATCGTCTATCAGAAATACTACCAGCCCAATCAGCATCAGTGTATCCATGCAACTGTATCTGAACCCCAGTCTCATAAAATAGTCCATACTGCAATGTGGACTTCACATACCTGAGTATGCGTCTAGCTGCATCCAAATGTGGTTTCCTTGGAGCCTGCATAAACTGACTTACCAATCCAACATCATAGCTCAAATCTGGCCTGGTAATAGTCATATAAATCAAACTTCCTACTATGCGTCTGTACATAGTAGGGTCTTCTAGAAGCTCACCTGCATCTGTGCTCAGCTTCACATTCTACTCCAAAGGAACTGAAATAGGCTTACAGCTTGTCATCCCATATTTGGATAGCATGTCCAATCCATACTGCCTCTGCAAGAGCTGTATCCCACTTGGTGATCTAATCACCTCAATGCCCAAGAAATAACGCAGCTCTCCCAAATCATTCATCTCAAACTTCTGCTTCAATAGCATTTTCACATGAAGGATATCTTCATCAACATAAATGACAAGTAGCATAATACCTTTCTCTGTTTTTCTCACATAAAGTGAGAAATCTGCCTTGGAAATCTGAAATCCAATAGTGACAAGATACTGTCCTATCTTGTCAGACCATGCTCTAGGTGCTTGCTTCAAGCCATACAAGGCTTTCTTCAACCTGCAAACAAACTCAGGATGAATAGCATGCACATAACCTGGTGGCTGCTCCATATAGACCTCTTCTTCCAAATCACCATGCAAGAAGGCATTCTTTACATCCATCTGATGTAAAGACCATCCCTTTGATGCAGCCATAGCAATGACTGCTCTTACAGTTGCCATCCTTGCAACTGGACTGAATGTTTCTTCATAGTCAATGCCATATGTTTGTGCATACCCCTTGACTACTAATCTTGCCTTGTATCTGTTCACAGAACCATCTGCATTGTGCTTCACCTTATAAACCCACTTACAGCCAATTGCATTCTTACCTTTAGGCAAAGGTACTAACTCCCATGTAGCATTTGCTTCCAAGGCATCCATTTCTTCATCCATGGCTTTCTCCCATTTTTCTTTTCCCATGGCTTGCTCAAAAGAAGTGGGTTCTGGTTCATGTATCACTTTGACCATATATGCATAGTGAATGGCTGTAAAACCATCATATTTCAGCCTATCCACACGATATCTAGCTCTCGTAGACCTGCGCAAAGTAGGTTCACTCCCAGGTGCTCTCAAAACATCCCTGGTCTTCCTTACTCTAGGTGTAACAATAGAAGGAATACCCAACTCATCATCAATGCTCTGTTCTGAGCCACTGGATTCACCATCCACAAAAGAGTGACCTGCATTCACATCAAACATGGGCTAATCTACCTTCTCTTTTCCTTTTCGTGATACCTGCGTACCACTATTTGCATTGCTTTGAGAAGATTCTCCTGATCTCAATCTGCCTGTCCATGGCGAAGAATGTGAACCACTGCTAGAAGACGTTCCAGGTCCACTAATATTTTGTGACTGCTGCTGTGAATTCTGTGCAGCATTACCATTTTGTGCATCTACATCATCAATCACATTTACTGGTTTATACCAGCTACTCATCTCATCAAAAACAACATCTCTGCTCACTGTAAACTTACGAGTAGAAGGGTTATAGCATCTATACCCTTTCTGCTGCAAAGAGTAACCAATAAAGATGCACTTCTCAGCTTTTGGATCCAACTTGGATCTCAACTCATCTGGCACATGTACATAGGCAATGCAACAAAAAATTTTCAAATGAGAAATATCTGGTTTCCTACCAGTATACCTCTCCTCTGGAGTCATTCCATGTATTGCTGCAGTGGGAGTCCTGTTCATTATGTAGACTGCTGTAGCAGCTGCTTCAGCCCAATAAAAATCTGGCAAGTCTTTTTCATTGAGCATGGCACGAGATACCTCTCCAATATGCCTGTTTTTCCTTTCTACAATTCCATTTTGTTGTGGGGTATGACTGCATGAATATTGCTGCTTTATGCCATGCTCCTGCAGGAACCTTGCAAACTCATTTGAGAGGTACTCTCCCCCTCCATCTGACCTTAGGAATTTTATTTGCAGGCATGTTTCTTTTTCAACCATAGCTTTAAGGGTTTTGAAATGCCCAAAAACTTCACTTTTCTTTTTCATAAAATACATCCAAACTTTTCTGCTATAGTCATCAATAAAAGTGACAAAATAATGACAGCCTCCAAGAGATGCAGCTTTAGTAGTCCACACATCAGAGTGGATTAATTCCAATGGCTTCTCACTCTCTTGAACATGTCTAGGAAATGGTTTCCTTGCCTGTTTTCCAAACTGACAGGCTTCACATACCTTATGCATTTCTGCAACCTTGAATTTGGGCAATCCTGCAACAATGTTTTGGGCCTGCATTGATTTAAGCCGCTGTACATTAACATGACCAATGCGTTTATGCCAGATATCAATATCTGCAACTACACCGGTCCCATGTGCAAACATTGCTGCACTCAATTCAGGCGTGTCTGCATCCAATGTAAACATTCTGCCCTTCTTCTTTCCTTTTGCTATCAAGCGACCTTTATTTTTCATATCCTCAACAAAGCATCCATGAGGATTAAATCTGACCTGCAAGCCCTGTTCAACCATTTGACCAACAGAAACCAGATTCTTGGTGATATTTGGGACATGAAATACATCGGACAGGTATTTCTTTTTCCCATCCTGCATAGACAAAGGAAATTTTCCAATCTGCACAATCGGATGTGCAGTATCATCACCAGTCTCCACAAATCCTGGTTTTTCCATTTTCCTTGCATCCTCCATCCATTCTGCATGACCTGTCATGTAGTTTGATGCACTTGAGTCAACATACCACACATCGTTGCTTTCTTCTGCACTTGTCACAGAATTGTTCATGTGCTGCACCATGAACAAATGCTCATTTCTGTTATCACCCTGTCTACTAGAAGATGCATAATTCCCTTGTTGCAGTTTTCCATTCATGATGTCATTCTGCTTTTTATAGCAGTCTTTAGCCATATGACCAATTTTACCACAGTAGTAGCATTCAACATTACTGTTTGCATTTTGACCTCTTTGCCATCCACCACGACCTCTTTGGCTCCCCCTGCCTTTAGAGTTACCACGTCCTCCTCCATAGGACTATTTTTCTTGAGTTTGCTGCATATTCTGATTTCTACCACGGCCTCCAAAGCGGCCTCCTCTACCTCTGCCTCTACCTCTTCCAGCATTTGAGTAGAAGACAGCTTCTTTTGAAGTTCCTCCTGAAGAAGATGCACCACCATTTCTCTGCTCCTCAGAAATTAGAAGAGCAATCAACTCCTCAAAATCAGGAAATCTTTCACGAACTGAGATGGATGTCCGAAACTGTGCATAATCCTTTCCTAGACTATTCAAGGTCATAGAAACTAAATCATCATCTTCCACTGGCGACCCAATGGAAGCAAGTGCATCTGTAATCTTCTTCACCTTCATGTGGTAGTCATTGATGCTCATATTTTCTCTTTGCACATTGTGCAACTCTTGCTTGAGCTGCATTTTCCTGGCTTGCGTATTTGTGCTATACATCTTTGACAGAGTATCCCATGCCTTCTTTGGCGTACTTGCATCCTGAATATGCACAATCATAGAGTCTGAAATGCTGATAGACAGCCAATACATAACTTTCCTGGCTCTCTCATGCCATGCTTTGAATGCCTGCATTTGCTGTTGATTGGGAACATCAGGAAGAACTGGTTCTTCTTCATTTCCTGCAATAAATTCCCAATATCCTTTTCCCATAAGGAAATTCGTCATTCTAAACTTCCATGCCTGGAAGTTGTTCTTGTCAAGCTTTTCAGTTACAATCTGTGAAAGAGAATCAGACGCCATTACAGAACACTGCGAAAAATTCTGTCACTGCAAAAACTCAGCTTCACCCTCACAAGGGCAAATCTGCAAAACTGGCGAAAGTGGTATTTGACCACACAGTCACTTCCTAGTGACGATTTTGCATCAACAGGCAATAGGGATGATTCTGTAACTCCCAATGTCTCTGCGCACAAGCATACGATGCAATTTCTACAGTAACTTTTCACCGACCTGTAGAATAGTGGCTACACAGCATAAAACTGGACCTTTTTCTGAGTGCGTGCAGAAAACTTCCGCCTCCAAAACAAGCCCCGAAATGGCCTCAAATAAAAAAAACAGGGTCGCCAAGGGCTAAAGCCCTTACCCGCAGCATATACTACCCTCTTGCTTCACCGCGAAGGGCGTCTCAACCTGAGACAATGCACTCCTGCAATTTCCGGCTGTGCTACCTACAGAGATCTGCTCCCAAAATAGAAAATGAAAGCAACACTGCTCCTCTTACCAGACCACCGCGAGCTTGGCTTGCTTTCTTGAGCTCCTTACCACGAACAAGGCTCTGATACCATGTCAAGATTGTGGGAGAGAAGAAAGGAGTCTCACTTGAAGCTTTCTTGCTTGTACAATGGGGGAATACACACAAGGGTGGAGGCTGAAAACAATTTTCCTCTTCTTAGTTGTGGAAGCCAAAAGAACTCAAGTACAAAGAAATAGAAGAACCCTAGATATGGGTCTCAAACCAAACTCAACTAACTAAGGTGGCATACTAACTGAGCCACGAACTAGAGTAGATAAGGATAGCTATCATGTAGCTATTATTCAGGGGCGGTGTACCAACCGCATCTGCAACTGACAAGTCGGTGACATAAATACACAACGGTCACCTTGGCGTATCACGAGTGGAGCTCGATATCTCAACAGGTAACACGTGGAAGAAAGCTGGTATGCATTCAGACTCGATAGAAATGGCCACTTTGCACTTCCCTAAGAGCGTATAAGCATTGCCCCCAAATGGGGTGAGTTTGGCATTGGTGGGCTGCAGTTTAGGTTGACCAATGCGTGTCCAATGGTCATGCGTCAAGATATTGTAATTGGCACCTTCGTCAATCAAAGCATCAAAAGAATAGGTCTTTTCTGCAGTGACGGTGATTCGTAAGTAGGCAGGTGCCACTGCTTCTGGTGCACAGATCGGTCGCAGTATGCTCACGTAGTGAATCCCGGAAGGTCCCCAAGAACAATGAACTCTACCTTTTTGCACAAAAAACAATGTAAAAGCATGAATGACAAGAAGCAAGAGACCAATTGGGTTCAATCTCCCCCCATGCCTTGTGTGAGCGCTTCACAAAGCATGTATTTTATGTATATTTCCATCTTCATGCTCAATAATAGCCCAATTTACAAAAATATGACAAGCTTTTAGCTTTTGAGTTTGCTTTCTACAAAAATAGGAAAAAAAGCTAATGGACGGTGCCCATAGAGTCTGGCACGCCCAATCTCAATGTCCAAATAGAAATAACATATCCGTGCGCATAGGCGCATACAAAATAATAATAAATAATCGATGCCTCAATAGACATAACAAAATATAGGCGTGGCGCCTATCAAAATATAATCCATAGATCGAATACTCGCTAGACTCCAATGCTTTCCTCCGCCACTGCTGCTATCTCTACACATCAACTGAAGCATTCACAATCGTTAGTAAAATAATACAATTAAACCTTCAAAAGTGAATACCTAGCAGTCTTCAGCTACATAAATAAATTAACTGGTTAGAAATAAATCCTAACCTCAATTTATTACGAGTGCGCACTCTAAACTCATAAACGTTTATTAATTTAATATGCATTTTGCGGAATCACCCGCTATGGAATCACCCATGTACACACTAAATTAATGAAACGCCCAAAAAGGACAGGTGTCCCCATCAACTTCTCGCACAAAGAATCCTCTTTGTGTATGAGCCCCGGTCATCTAAGTTTACGAAATCCACCGTAAAACCTCACGGAATCCACCGTGGCACGGAATCCACCGTGGCACGGAATCCACCGTGAAATATGCCTCCTGGCATCATACCCCATGGGTGATTCCATAGCGGGTGATTCCGCAAAATGCATATTAAATTAATGAAACACATGAAAAGGACAGGCGTCCCCATCAACTTCTCGCACAAAGAATCCTCTTTGTGTATGAGCCCCGGTCATCTAAGTTTACAAAATCCACCGTAAAACCTCACGGAATCCACCATGGCACGGAATCCACCGTGGAATATGCCTCCTGGCATCAGCTTCTTCATCTTGATCTGTTATTTTCGTAATAGTAGCCACACAGACGTTGACAGGGGCTTCCAACATAGGTGGCTCATGCAACGGGTGGGAAGGAGGATAGTATTTTTTTATGTGGTTACCATTGAAAAAGCCGATTCCTCCGCCTTTGAGCGTCTCTAATTCAATGTTGCCCATTCGACTAATTGCACGTACTCGGAAAGGTCCCAGTCCACGGAATTTCATTTTCTGTTTGTGACCCTTCACAGAGTATAGCAAAACGAGATCCCCCTGATCAAAGTCGCGTTGTTTGACATGCTTGTCAAACCACATTTTCCTCCGTGCTTTCTCACAAATCAGTGCATGGGTGGCCAAGAACTGGGTTTCCGTGAGACATTCTAGCTCTACCAAAGCAATTTGTCCAAGCGTCTCTTCCCTCCCAGCGCTCCTGCATTGCTATCCTTAAGCTAGGGACAAAAAACTCTAAGGGAAGAATGGCCTCCATTCCATAAGTCAGCCTAAAGGGCGTCTGGCCTATAGCCGTTTTACAAGCCGTACGACTCCGAGATATAGATACCACTTTTGTGAGTACATTGACTAGGGTTTTATTGGTGGATTCCGCTTGTCCGTTAGCTTGAGGGTAATAGGGTGAGGATTTTTTGTGAATGATTAGAAAAGTAGAGAGCAGATGCGATATCACCTCATTAATGAAGTGTGTGCCCTGATCACTGACTAATTCTATTGGACACCCAAACCGTGAAATGACCTACTCCACAAGAACTTTGCAGTGGTTCTAGTGTCATTCTTCCTTGTAGCTCTTGCCTCTGCCCACTTCGTTAGGTAATCAGTTGCCACTATGATGTAGTGAGCGTGAGAGTACTGTGCCGCAAGACTGATAGGTCCAATGAAGTCGATGCCTCGTTTTTCAAAGGGTTGTTGGGCTATGACAGGGGTCAACTCCATTTTATCTTTGCGCACAGGCATCTTGGTTCTTTGGCATTCGTTGCAGTGCTTCACAGATTTAGCAGTATCACGGAATAGGGTGGGCCACCATAGTTGGGATTGCAGCACCTTTCAGGTTGTTGTATCCCTACTAAAGTGTCCTCCAGCGATTCTGCCATGTGCTTCTTTCAATGCATCGTGCATCTCGTGCTCACACGCATCTGTGCAACAAACCGTCTTGTCCTAACCTATAGAGTTGGCCGGTTATCAATTGGTATGGTTGGATTTTCAAAATAAGTCTCCTCAGCTTGGCCTTCTCAATTGGTCTCTCAGGCAATTCGTTCTCCAGCACCTGAACTACATCATCAGCCCAATATGGGGTCAAATCAGCTTTAAACAATTCTCTCTCACTAGACAGGTTAAAGAGATTAGCATCTGGTAAATCGTCAAGTATGCCTTGTCCAGCGGCTTCTCCTGTGGGTATGCGGGACATATGGTCAGCCATATAATGCTGCTTTCCTCTGCATACAAGCACAGAGAAGTCAAATTCCAATAGGAGAAGTAACCATCTAGCTATGGGTCATGTAGCGCAAAGCTTGTTCACAAGATAGAGCAAGGCTTGATTGTCAACAAAGAAGACAAAGGGAGTGGCCAACAGATAATGTCTAAATTTCTTTACGGCAAATACCATGGCCAACCCCTCCCTTTCTGTGGTGGAATAATTCATCTCGGTCTCTGTGAGCTTCCTGCTGGCAAAACTCAACGGATAGTCTAAGTTATATTCACTAGGCTGGCATACCATGGCCCCAATAGCAAACTTAGAGGCGTCTATGTGCACATGAAATGCTATGTTCCAGTCTGGGGCTCGTAAGATTGGTGCAGTGGTAAGAGCCTTCTTCAACTCTTCATATGCGTGCTGGCATTCCTCAGTCCACTCAAACACGATCAACATCTTGTACAATGGTCTAGCAATCAGTGCATAATTTAGTACAAAGCGGCGATAGTATCCAGTATGTCCTAAGAAACACTGAACTCCCCTATAGTTATTGGGTGGCGGAAGGTCGACAATGACTCTGACTTTTGAAAAGTCCATGGCGATGCCGTTCTTTGACACCACGTGCCCTAGGATACATCCATGTTTCACCCAGAACTGGCACTTCAAGGGGTTCAACGAGAGGTTGTATAACCGACACCGTTCAAAGACAACTCAGAGCGAAATTTTGGTGCCAAGAAGTGCTTAAAAATAGCTAAAAATGACGAATATCAAGGGAAAAATATTCAACGTCGAAGGCAGCGGCTCGATCTAGGACGATTTTAAGTGTCAAAGTGCTTTAAAGGCGCCCGAGCGACACTTGTTGATTTTTCATAATTTGGTAGATTATTGTGTGGGCTGACAAGAGTTACCAGCCAATGCGGGATGCCGAGCCGGACGCCCATGATTATTCAGAGCTCAATTCCGAGTCCGGACGGGGAAGGAGCCAAGAAACCGGTCAAGATTTGAAGAGGTGGAAGAAAGTTTGGCCAAATGGTCATTACCCTTGGGGAGGGCATGTAGCATTTTAATGTGGCATGAAACTTTTCATGCAAGAGAGGAGAAAAAACGTGAGAGAAGAAGGCGCCAGGATGTGCCGAAATTTGCGCTTCTATGTTGATGGAGGCAACATGCTGGCTGCAAACAACCCCCCCAATTGATCATGGGGCTTGATTCCCCTCTGCCTGCTGGTCACATCGCCGGTCTTCACTCCTCAAATGGCGGTCCCTATGAAGAATTCTGATTTCAATATTTCTCTCTCCTCCCTCTCTCTCTTCTAAGGGCATATTCATGTGGTGAAGAAGAAGAAGAAGAATGGATGAAGGATGCTTGTCCAATGAAGACCGGATTGCTCTGTGGTTCAAGAGGAAGGAAGATTGCTAATTGTGGACTGTCATGAGCATTAATGATGGCTGGAAATCAGTCCCGAGATATGACAAATAAAAACCCGCAACCCGCAAAGAATGGTAATCTCATTTTTACAAAGAAAATTGATGTTTTATGCAAGTTGCTTCATGAATATTTGTTCCCATGGGATGATTATGCATTATAATGTTGTTTGCAATATATTCCAACTATTTAAAATCAGAAAATTAGAAAATCATAAGTGTTGTGGATGAAATTAATAGTGTAAAACCCGTAAAACAAGTGAAATATGGAAAAATTGGGTGTTTTTGAGATATAAATGGAAAATATAATAAGACACACCCACTAAACTTGTGTTTTTGTTGCAAATGAACTTAAGCGCCACATCCCACAACTCATTTTGAATTTTTAGTCATTTAATATTGCAAAAAATACAAGAAAAATAGGGAAAATGGGAAAAATTAAGGAAAAAAATGGATTTTGAGTGCCAAAAATTAAGGAAAATTAAGATTCATGTTTGTGGATGTATGGGGCTTTGAAGTATGAGGTTTAGCCTCAGTTCAGCCCTATCTTTATGTTTTAGTGAGTTTTTATGGCTTTTTATGCAATGAAAATGTGGAAAATGAACCCTAAACCGATCAATAATGCACAACCTAAATAGGTGAGGGGGTAGAGTGTATAAAAGGTGTTTAAATGCTGAATGAAATGATGAAAACTTGCTGGTTTCTATGCATACCATTTATATCGATCATTAATCTAAATTAAGAACCTAGTAGCACGAGGGTTTCTCGGTGCTAGGTTCATGCAACGCCGCATACGAGCGATAGTTGAAATCATTGAAAGAAATGTTTTCCACATGTGCACCAATGCTGATTTTCTTAATTGTTTGAGCACATGGACATTCACAATTTGCATGAAGCATAAAATGATAAAGGGTATCAGACAATACCTCCTAGATGCATGGCAATTGCTTTCTAGAGAATCGTGACCAACGTTGAGTGAGATAGGTTGTCCAAGCTGTAGGCTAGATGTTGGGTCTAGGGGAAAGGAAAGTGAGGTATGGTACATTCCTGGATATGATCAATTGGTACCTTGAGTGGAAATATGTGCGATGAAGTGTTATATATGTTTAGCAACGCATCGAGGGGCCAATCCCCAAGGTGTAGGAGAGTTGCAGTGAGGTAGCGGTAGTCAGCCGTGGGAGGACCTCCTATGTTTGTACTTCGTGCTATTTGGCAATGTGCTGGGACTCCCTCTGAGGAGTGTTAATTGGGTTAGATTTGGAATACGAGACGTGATACAAACACAAGATGTTTAGGAAGATGATGTATGTGTCATCCACGCTCCTAGCTGCGAGGCCGTGGGGTTGTTGAGCGCATGATAGAGGTCCGGCTAGTGCATGAGCCAGTGCCGGCCCGTTTTAGGTCCCATCAGTGGTGCGTTTGACGGCAGCTGCTTAGAAGTGGCGGTCCTCGAATCCTAGTTGTCTAGGGACCAGTTAGCAGTTTATGCCAAAGGATACTGAGATTGACCCGTTATTCATCAATAAGCATCGTCTAGCAGATATCCAAAAGCAAGAGAGAGACAAAAGAGCTAGGTGACGTGCTGAAATTTTTAGGAGGTATTCTCCTAAGCGTAGCGATGCTGAACCCTTACGAGGGAGTGGATCTAGTGGTCTTGGTGCGACAAGCAGTAAGTTAGGAGAAGGTGGAAGCTCTAGTGCTCCCCTTTCTTCCATAAGCCAGTCTACATCAAGTGCGGTAGGTGTAACCCCATCGTCCCCTATTTCTAGTGCAAATCCAATTTCCGTCATGGTGCAGCCTATTGCAATTCCTGCAGGAATGATAGATTTTGCGGCTCTAGGTTACCCGCTACCCATTTTCAATGGGCTAGTTGAGGAAGATGCGGAGCTCCATATCAGGGAGTTTCAAAAGCTGATGTTTAACTGTCACATCCAAGAAGAAGGACATTTAATGATGTTCTTCAATATGACTCTCAAAGGAAGAGCTGCCATATGGTATCATGGTTTAGAAGCCGGAACCATATTGAATATTGATTCATTTTATGGAGCTTTTCGAAGGGAGTTTGCCCCTGAAAGGGGTGGGCAATATTGGTTGCGTGTACTCAACGTGACCCGCCACCACACGACGATATTCGTGCTTATGCGAAGAAACTAAAAGAGGTTTTCCGTAAGTTGGACACCTCTATTCCTATCCCCGCAGTTGCCCAATTGCAATATTTTCTGCATGGCTTGGACTTTAACATCCAGTTGCAGTTGAGTAGTGTCCCTTTGGGGAATATAGATACTGCCATTACATGAGCACAAGAAGTGGAATCCCAACTACAAGCAGCCTATGCCTCTCCTGGCAATCTGAATATAGGTCTAGCATTGGGAAATAATATGGCGATGGCCAATGGTAGTAGTAGCCAAGGGATAGCGATGGCTAATCCTAATGGGAGAGGGAGCATGATGCAGAATGTGCCTTTATTACCAGCTCCCCCTAGCATGTCGATGCCTACGGGTAGTCAAATGGCTCGAAATGGTGGAGGCCAGGCAGTTAATCCTAATACCATGCATGTGGTTCAACAACCAGTACCTAATCGAATCGTCAGGCTGATGGAACGACAGGGTAATGATCAAGGCTACGAGTCGAGCGCTTCCAATGTTCTTGGCAAGGTTAAGGACATGATGAAGCATTATACCGATATGATTATGGAGCAGTATCGACAAATAGCCGTTGATGTCAACTTTCTTAAAAAATAAAAAAATTTGATAGGAAGTAGATACCCAGATGAGGGTGTACCTTCGAGGTTTAGCTGCAAATGGTGTGGTGGGCAACATTATCCACGAAATCGCCCAAATGCCAAGTGTGACATTTGTGGAAAATCCGGCCATTTAGTAGCCACTTGCTGGAGTAAGATTAGTTCCCTCCAGCGAGGTAGTTGGCAACCAGGGCCTGTTAATCATCGTGCACAACGAAATGATTCCTAGCGAGAAGACGGACCTAAATAAATACTCCAATGACCAAAGACTATAGTGGAGGAGCTGCCTAGTGGTACTGGGGTTAGTTTGATTGAGGCTTTGCGTGTTAATGACGCTGAAACCTCTAATCTGCGAGCTGTCCTTACAAGAGGTCAAAAGGGTAGAGAGCCCGACAAGGATAAGCCTGTCGACGGAAACCCTAAATAGGGCGACAAAGGAATGCAAGTTCTGGATCCTGCCATGGAAGGGGGACCTCTGAAGCCCGTGGAGAGTAAAGACGATGTTAAGAAGGATAAGGAACCACCGAGGAAGAAGGTGAAAGTTAAAAAAGAGGCAATAAAGCCGGTTCAGCGACCTAAAGAGCGGATGGTTTGGTGTGAAAAGCGAACTCTACCGAACTATCATGAATTCGATTTGGTGAGCTCTCTTTGTGAAGTCAAGCCAGATGTGAACCTTTTACAACTTATTAAGCTTTCCCCAGGAGTACGCAAGGAATTTAGAAAGATCTTGCATAGCGGGTATATCGTAGAACCTTTGGGTATTGTGCGAGTTGGTGATGACTGGTTCGAGCATGTTGAGAAGCATTGCCCAAGGGTTGCAGCCTATGTCGATGGGATATTAGTAGATTATGCCATTGTCGACACGGGACCATCTATTAACATTATGAGTTCTGAACTGATGGAAAGGTTGGGTCTTGCGATCTAGAAAGATACCTCCACAATTCTCAGAATGGTGGATGATAGTTTGAGACAGCCGAAAGGTTGCATTACTAAGGCCCATGTCACTGTTGCAAATGTAGAACGCCTGTTGGACTTTAGGGTAATTCGTTTTGCAGGGCATCCAAGTTACCAAGTATTACTTGGACGACCTTGGATCTTGCAAGCGGACTGCTAAGTGGATATACCCACCAGTTGGTTGATATTCGGCAGAGGTGCTCAGCGCGTGGTGATTGATGCCTATCCTGAGTCCCCACAGAGTGAGAGAGCTCCTCTATCTTCCACAGAATTGGAGACATTAGAGGATTTAACCGCCAGTGAGACATCATCGAGTGATGAGTCCAAAGAGGGATCCACCACGAAAGAAATCTATCAGATCACTTTGAACGAGCCAATAGAGGCCTAAGATCCTATAAGAGATGCAGATGTTATCCAGCTAGACCTTCTCAAGCCAAATGATTCACGGCCAATTAAATTAGGTTCTATGCTCAGTTCAGCAGAAAGGGAGGACTATGTGTCCTTGATTCAAGATTCCGCAATATCTTTGCCTGGAGTTATGATGAGTTGAGAGGCATTCCTCCCAGCCTGGCTGTTCATACTATTCCTGTAAAAGAGGGCAGTCGTACAGTGCGTCAGAAGGTAAGGCGTATGCCTTTTGAACTGAGGGATGGGCTGTTTGAAGAGTTACAGAAGCTTCGGAAAGCGGGTTTGATTTTTCCCGTTCAACACACGGAATGGTGTTCGCCAGTTGTGATCAAAAAGAAGAAAAATAATCAAATCTGATTATGTGTAGATTTTCGGGAGCTGAATAAGCAGACGGTTAAGAATTACTACCCGTTGCCATTCATTGACCAAATTTTGGATCAATTAGCCGGTAGGGAGATATATTCGTTTATGGATTGCTTTGCAGGATATAACCAGATGGCAATTGCAGAAGAGGACAAGTTGAACAACTTTGATTACTGTCTTTGGTACTTTTGCGTACCATGTGATGGCCTTTGGTTTATGCAATGCGCCTGGTTCGTGGCAACGAACAATAGATAAGACATTCGGTGATATATCCCCTGAAGAGTTGAAGGTGTTTATTGATGACTTGGGGGCTGCCACTATGAGAGAAAGGCAATTGATCATTTTAAGGAAGTGCTTTGAGCACTGCAGACAATTTTGTATTGCTCTTAACCCACGGAAGTGCGTTTTTGGTGTACCTTATGAGCTCTTTTTGGGCCATGTGGTCAGTTCGGTAGGAATTGAGACAGATCCTGAGAAGGTCAAAGTCATAGTTGCCATGGGTCCACCACGCACTCCGAAAGAAGTTCATAGCTTCCTATCTTCGGTTGGTTATTACCATAGATTCATAAACGCCTTGGCAGAAAAAACGTTGCCGCTTACAAATCTATTGTCCTTCAGCTGTTTGTTTGTATGGGGTGACCCCTGTAAGGTAGCTTTCGAGGATGTGAAGTAGGAGCTAGTAAAAGCTCCCATTTTAAAAGCACCTAAAAGAGGTGAGGTGTTCTATATATTTTCAGCGGCCACCATGCATAGTATCAGCAGAGCTGTTTAGCCCAAATCTGGGAGGAAAAGTGGTATCATCTGATAGCCTTTGTTAGTCGAAAATTGGGCATTTCAGAGATCAATTATACCTACATGGAGAAGTTGTGTCTTGCGATGGTCTTTGGGACCAAGAAATTCAAGCACTATATCCTCTATGAGAAAGTTGTGCTTTATATGAAGGCGGAGGGGCTTCGATTATTGATGAATAAGCTGCAGCCACCTGGTCGTCAAGCAAAGTGGTTAATCACTTTGCAGGAGTTTGATTATGAAATCAGGAGTAAGCCACCAAGGTTACAGGGTATTGTGGAATGTCTTGTGGACTTTGGGGAGCTGAAAGAATCTGTGGTTGGCTGAAGGTAGTGACATGGAGATGCTATTTAAGATAGATACGGCGTCTATTCCCTCCTCGTACGCTGCAATAACGCATTATTTATCGACAGGAGAAGCCGGATCCAAACTATCTAAAGCTGAGAGAAGGAAAATTAAGCAGCAACAAGCATTAAAGTTTGCCTTGATCGCAGGTACACTATATCGGCAAGGGGTTGATGACATCTATCGTCAATGTGTGATGCCTGGAGAGGTGCCATTCATTTTGGAAGAGTGCCATGATTCCCTTGTGGAGGTCATTTTGCTAGACGGCTTACAGCACAAAAGGCTTTAAGAGCAGGTTACTGGTGGCTTGCCATCTTCCAGGATGAGTTCGCGTATGTTAAGAGATGCGATATTTGTCAATGACATGATAGTCGAGAGAATAGAAAAAGACCACTCACCCCTATTATGGCGATACTTCCATTTGAGAAGAGGGGAATAGACTTCGTGGATCCTATTACTCTGTCGTCGACTGCGCAAAAGAGGTATATTATTGTAGCAACTGACTACTTCACAAAGTGGTCAGAAGCACGTGCAACAAGGAAAGATGATGCTAAAGAAACTGCTAGTTTCCTTTTGGAGTAGATAATATGCCGTTTTGGTCCCCCGAAAGAATTAGTGTCGGACCGTGGAACCCATTTCCTAAATAAGGTGATCAAAAGCTTGACTAAGGCTTGGCAAATCAAGCACAATAAAACGACTCCTTATAATCCGCAGGCAAATGGGCAAGTTGAAAGTACCAACAAGCAGCTTGTGGGTATCCTATCGAAAGTCGTATCTGAAAAGAAACGCGACTGGGATAAGAAGCTATATGTGGCGGTATGGGCATATAATACCACGTTCAAGCGAGCCACTGGCCACACGCCATTCAAATTGGTTTATGGTGAAGAGTGCATTTTACCCTTAGAAATTGAGTTGCGGACCATTAGATTCGCAATAAACCATTCTTTGGGTAGTGAAGACGCCCTATTAGAGCGATTTACGACTTTAGCGCACCTAGATGAACTTAAGTTGCAAAGCTTATTACACTACGAGGTGGCTAAACGTCGCATGAAACTGTTGCATGACCTGAAAGCGAAGAAGTATACCTTTAAGAAAGGACAATTGGTTTTGTATTACGATGCGTGTAGGGAGTTGTTTCCAGGGAAGCTGGAACCTAAATGGGATGGCCCCTACAAGATTGTTAGGTTAGGGAAGAATAGGTCTACAGTCCTATTAGCTGATCTAGAGGGAGTAGATTTTAAAAATAAGGTTAATCTTAATAAGATTAAACCTTATTATTTCTAAGTATGCTAATACAAAGAAAATGCATTGCAGGTCCATGCTAGGAATGATCTAAGACCTGCGGAAAAGAGCTTAAAAGCTGGTGGATGGGTCAGTTAATCTCTTATTTGGAGCACCCATATCCGGACTGGAGATACCATCACGGGAAACTCATCTGGTGGAGCAAAGGATATAAAGTGATCGAGCAAGAAGATGGAATCTTTGTGTGGTAGATCAAAGTCTTCTGCCATCACTGCTTACGACTGTTGATGAGTATCCCTGTTGAGTTCAATGAAGAAGGTGGGATGGAGCCGTCAGTTCATCCTCTCAATATGTTAAACTTTGATTATCATAATTACGAATAGAGGAGTTTGTGATGGCCAGCTGTGTAAACCCATTGTGGACATATACATTATATTTTGACGGAGCATCCAGAAGCCCTAATAAAAAAGGGAGTGTTGGAGTAGTAATCCAAGACCCCCGACGTAGAGTTGCGATGAAGTTAGCTACTTATCTCGGGGTAGGATTCACTAACAATATGGCAGAGTATAAAGCCTTGATTATGGGACTGCATATTGCCAAACAAGGTGGTATTCGTCGGTTGTTAGTAAAAGGGGATTCCCAGTTGATCCTGAATCAGCTAGATGGGACATACATAGTGCGGAATCCCATTCTCTGTATGTATCATCGGACTGTTATGACCCTACTAGAGGAGTTTGAGAGAGTGTCTTTTCAGCTGATTCCACATTATTGGAATCAGTTTGTGGATTCTTTGGAAAATCTTGCTTATGAAGAAGACCTCTTCTTTAATTGTGGTCCTAGTTTGGATATTGCTATCAATGATGACACAGGACCCGGTCGCTTGTGGGGTATGTTATCGGAACATGCAGTATATGGTAGATGATGGTTGATATGGGTGATGCAAAGAGTAGTCGAGACCAATTTACCATTATGTTGATTAGACAACATATTATGCGTACACCTCTTGCTGTCTATGCAGGAGGGATGGGTCATAACCTTATACATTTAGTTTAGGGCTACAAGCCTGTTTTTCTCCTTGAAAGGAGCTTATTATTGTATATCTGGATTCTTCCAGGGAGGGATGTGTAGGTGCTATTTGGTTTTATTTCATTAGGCCAAGAGGGCCAGTGTTACGAGGTTTTACTGTTTGATTTCATTAGGCCAAGAGGGCCGATTAAGTATTGTGGAGAAGTGTTTTATTTCATTAGGCCAAGAGGGCCGTGTGTCTGTTTAGTGCAGGTGCGGTTAATGGTTTCTTGTTTGAGTTTTGTGCTAGACAGGTTTGGAAGAAGAGCTTGGAAGGAGCCTTTTGTTGCATGGAAGCTTCTTGTGGCCCTCTCCAGGTGATATCTCTCCTTTATGAGTACTGTGGTTTTTATGTTATATGTGTTTGTGTACTTGTTAAGGGGGGTGCTTCGTTTCTTATTGGGGACCGACCCCCAAGGCATAAAGTCCTAGGTTTAGGTTCAGTATGTTTGAGGGAGGTCTGAGTGGTTGTTGCCTCCTATAAAGACATTGTCGAGCATTGAAAGACCTATTTTAGGTGGGAGTCCTAGTGACCCTATTTTGCTAGCCTGCTAGGCAGCCGTTCTAGGAGTTTTTTTTAGTTGTGAGGCAGTTAGAGAAGCTTGCCGAAAAAGGAACAATGATGATAGAGGAAAGAAACTTTGAATATCTAGAAAGACAATAAATAAATACAAAGGTGTGTAAAAAGGGGTTCTAACCCCTCTAAAAATAGAGAAGAAAAGAAATGAAAATGTATACGCAGATGATCATTGCCTTGCGAAGGCCTGGTAGGTTCCTGGGGACGAGTCAAGACCCGGGGTCAATGCCTTGTCTTCCTAGGGGTGGCTTCTTACTGAAAAATGAAAAATGAGGAAGGTTGGAGCGAAAATAAAAGTGAGCATCAGAAAATGATTAAGTGTCGCCTTGCGAGGGCTTGGTAGGTTCTTGGGTACCGAGACAGGTCCTGAGGCCAATGCCATGTTCTCCTTGGGTCACTACACTCAACTCCCTCCTTTTTACATGCCTGAGTATATGAATAAAATAAAAACCCTAAAAGAAGAAATGTGCTGAAAGAAAATACTTCTTGATCAGGCTATAGGAGTCCTCGCCTAGTAGGAGCTCCTGGTTGTGTTGTCCTTAGTTAGGTAGGTAGTACAGACCACCATTTAGGGCAACCTCTTTGACAGTTCCTTCTAGTTTGGCCGTGTTAGAGCAGTTGATTAGTGACTAGCTTCAGACCTTTTATCAGATTATGCTAGGCCTACTCCTTGTGGATGTCATGCCTTGGTTTTGTTAGGGGGTAGGGTGAGCATTGTGCTGTGTTTAGTATGTATTTATTTTGTATCACATTGATGCTTCCTTTGGTTGTTTTTGTGTAGATCTATTGTGGGATTCGACGGGCTGAGTCGCCCTATCCCGTGGTCGCCAATGAGAGTGGAATTTTGGTGTCGAGAAGTGTTTAAAAATAGCTAAAAATTACGAATATCAAGGGAAAAATATTCAATGTCAAAGGCGACGGCTCGATCTAGGACGATTTTAAGCGTCAAAGTGCTTTAAAGGCGCCTGAGCGACACTCGTTGATTTTTCATAATTTTTCAGACTATCGTGTGGGTTGACAAGATTTACCGGCCAATGCGCGATGCCGAGCTGGAGGCCCAGGATTTTTCAGAGCTCAATTCGGAGTTCGGACGGGGAAGGAGCCAAGAAATTGGTCAAGGTTTGAAGAGGTGGTCGAAAGTTTGGCCAAATGATCATGACCCTTGGGGGGGCATGTAGCATTTTAATGTGGCATGAAACTTTTCATGCAAGAGAGGAGAAAAAACATGAGAGAAGAAGGCGCCAGGATGCGCCGAAATTTGCGCTCCTATGTTGATGGAGGCAACATACAGGCTGCAAACAACCCCCCAATTGATCATGGGGCTTGATTCCCCTCTGCCTGCTGGTCACATCGCCGGTCTTCGCTCCTCAAATGGTGGTCCCTATTAAGAATTCTAATTTCAGTCTTTCTCTCTCCTCCCTCTCTCTCTTCTAAGGGCAGATTCATGTGGTGAAGAAGAAGAAGAAGAATGGATGACGGATGCTTGTCCAATGAAGACCGGATTGCTCCGTGGTTCAAGAGGAAGGAAAATTGCTGATTGTGAACTGTCATGAGCATTAATGGTGACTGGAAATCAGTCCCGAGATATGGCAAATAAAAACCCGCAACCTGCAAAGAACGGTAATCTCATTTTTACAAAGAAAATTGATGTTTTATGCAAGTTGCTTCATGAATATTTGTTCCCATGGGATGATTATGCATTATAATGTTGTTTGCAATGTCTTCCAACTGTTTGAAATCAGAAAATCAGAAAATCATAAGTGTTGTGGATGAAATTAATAGTGTAAAACCCGTAAAACACGCGAAATATGGGAAAATTGGGTGTTTTTGAGATATAAATGGAAAATATAGTAAGTCACACCAACTAAACTTGTGTTTTTGCTGCAAATGAACCTAAGGGCCACAGCCTAAAACTCATTTTGAATTTTTAGTCATTTAATATTGCAAAAAATACAAGAAAAATAGGAAAAATGGAAAAAATTAAGGGAAAAAATGGATTTTGAGTGCCGAAAATTAAGGAAAATTAAGATTCATATTTGCGGATGTATGGGGGGTTTGAAGTATGAGGTTTAGCCTCAGTTCAGCCCTACCTTTATGTTTTAGTGAGTTTGTATGGCTTTTTATGCAATGAAAATGTAGAAAATGAACCCTAAACCGATCAATAATGCACAATCTAAACGGGTGTTTAAATGCTGAATGAAATGATGAAAACTTGCTGGTTTCTATGCATACCATTTAGATCGATCGTAATCTAAATTAAGAACCTAGTAGCACAAGGGTTTCTCGGTGCTAGGTTCATGCAATGCCGCATACGAGCGATAGTTAAAATCATTGAAAGAAATATTTTCCACATGTGCACCAATGCTGATTTTCTTAATTGTTTGAGCACGTGGACATTCACAATTTGCATGAAGCATAAAATGATAAAGGGTATCAGACAATACCTCCTGGATGCATGGTAATTGCTTTCTAGAGAATCGTGACCAACGTTGAGTAAGACAAGTTGTCCAAGCTGTAGGCTAGACGTTGGGTCTAGGGGAAAGGAAAGTGAGGTATGATACATTCCTAGATACGATCAATTGGTACGTTGAGTGGAAATATGTGCGATGAAGTGTTATATATGTTTAGCGACGCATCGAGGGCCAATCCCCAAGGTGTAGGAGAGTCGCAGTGAGGTAGCGGCAGTCAGCCGTGGGAGGACCTCCTATGTTTGTACTTCATGCTATTTGGCAATGTGCTGGGACTCCCTTTGAGCAGTGTTAATTGGGTTAGAGTTGGACTACGAGACGTGATACAAATGCAAGATGTTTAGGAAGATGATGTATGTGTCATCCACGCTCCTGGCCGTGAGGCCGTGGGGTTGTTGAGCGCATGATAGAGGTCCGGCTAGTGCATGAGCCAATGCCGGCCCGTTTTAGGTCCCATCAACAACTCTCAATTTCTCTAAGTAATCGGCCCAACTAAAGTGTACACATAAGTCGTCTACAAACACCTCTAGTTTGTGCCTATGCATATCTTTGAAGATAGTGCACGTTAAGCGTTGGAAAGTTGCAGGCGCATTCATCAGCCCAAAGGGCATGACAATGTAGGCGAATACACCCCATTCCATGGTGAAGGCAGTCTTATGCCTATCATCGGGGTGCACTTGCACTTGATTGTAGCCCGAGAAGTCTCCCGAAAACTGTAGGGCTCTTTACTTGCTACCCTCTCAAGCATGTGCTCAGTGTATGGTAAAGGGTAGTTATCCCTCTTCGTAGCGGCATTAACTTTCTTGTAATTAACGCACACTCGCATTTTTGTGTTCTTCTTCATCATGATCACAATCGGTGATACCCAATCCGTGTGCTCAATATTATATATGAATCCCGCCTTCATGAGCTTATCAATCTCCTCTTTTACTACATGGGCGTGTTTGGGATTCATGGGGTAGGGTCGTTGCTTTGTTGGCACTGCATCAGGGACCATTGGGATATTATGAGTCACAACCATAGGGTCGACCCCTTCAAGTTCTTCCAATGTCCAGGAAAATACATAAATATACTCTTGCAAGACTGCAACAAGTTTGGCCTCCTCATCCTCAGTCAAATCGTCTGCAATGAATACAGGTCTTGGCTTTTTGCCCTCCCAGCCAAGTTGACTTCCTTGACTTTGGCGGGTCCTTCGATCGGTTCACTAGCTTGGCCCTGCCTCTTCGCACCTAGCAGAATCATTACTCAGTCACCCTTTTTAAATTTTGTAAACCGTTTGGGTAGATTCTGTGGTTTCTTTTGCCTCTCTGCTTCTGAGTCTTTCGCTCGCGTCTTAGCCTTCTCCTTTAGTCTCCTGCGCCTTAAGTGGACTAGCAAGTCCCCTTTTGTATGTTTAACCTTAGAGGGTTGGGGTATCTCGGGATCACTCTCAGTGCTGACTTCTGAGTCCGAGTTAAACTCGCATCCCTTGCTTGAGGAAGGAGTTTCCGGAGGGGATCGTAGTTCAGTAGATGCATTCGTCTTGAGCACTGGGATCACCCATGGTCGTGCTACTCCGGCTTGCTTGTAATCCATGGCTCCTATGTGTTCTAGCCGGGATCTATCGCACTCCATCCGCATGACTCCTTTTTCACTCCAATTCATCTGATGGGACACTCCTTGTAGTCCAACTCTAACCCAATTAACACTCCTCAGAGGGAGTCCCAACACATTCCCAAATAGCACAAAGTACAAACATAGGAGGTCCTTCCATAGCTAACTGTCGTTACCTCACTGCGACTCTCCTACATCTTGGGGATTGGCCCCTCGATGCATTGCTAAACATATATAATACAATATCGCACACATTTCCACTCAAGGTACCAATTGATTGTATCCAGGAATGTACCATTCCTCACTTTCTTTCCCTTAGACCCAATGCCTAGCCTATAGCTTGGACAACTTGTCTCACTCAACGTTGGTCATATCTCTAGAAAGCAATTGCCATGCATCCAGGAGGTATTGTTTGATACCCTTTATCATTTTATGCTTCATGCAAATTGTGAATGTCCACGTGCTCAAACAACTAAGAAAATCAGCATTGGTGCACATGTGGAAAACATTTCTTTCAATGATTTCAACTATTGCTCGTATGCGGCGTTGCATGAACCTAGCACCGAGAAACCCTCGTGCTACTAGGTTCTTAATTTTTAATTATCGACCAACCTAAATTATTTGCATAAAAACCAGCAAGATTTTCATCATTTCATTTAGCATTTAAACACCTTTCATACACTCTATCCCCTCACCCATTTAGATTGTGCATTATTGACCGGTTTAGGGTTCATTTTCCACCTTTTTATTGTATAAAAAACCATAAAAACTCACTAGAACATAAAGGTAGGGCTGAACTGAGGCTAAACCTCATAGTTCACACCCCCCATACATCCACAAACATGAATCTTATTTTTCCTTAATTTTCGGCATTCAAAATTAAAATTTCCTTATTTTTTTCAAATTTTCAAATTTTCTTGTATTTTTTGCAATACTAAATAACTAAAAATTTAAAATGCGTTATGGGCTGTGGCCCTTAGGTTCATTTGCAGCAAAAATACAAGTTTAATTTATGTGTCTTATTATATTCTCCATTTATATCTCAAAAACACCCAATTTTCCCCTATTTTGCATGTTTTACGAGTTTTACACTATTAATTTCATCCACAACACTTATGATTTTATGATTTTCTAATTTCAAACAGTTGGAAGACATTGTAAACAACATTATAATGCATAATCATCCCATGGGAACAAGTATTCATGAAGCAAATTGCATAAAACATCAATTTCCTTTGTAAAAATGAGGTTTACCGTTTTATTTGCCATATCTCGGAACTGATTTCCAGCCACCATTAATGCTCATGACAGTCCACAATCAGCAATCTTCCTTCCTCTTGCACCACGGAGCAATCCGGTCTTCATTGGACAAGCATTCGTCATCCATTCTTCTTCTTCTTCTTCACCACATGAATCTGCCCTTAGGGGAGAGAGAGGGAGGAGAGAGAAAGACTGATTTTCTCTCTCTACATACAGTCCACCATTCTTCACGTGAGAGGAGGCGATACGGAGCGGAAAGGGAGTAGATCAGCCTTGCCTTGCCATGGCTATGGCTTACTTGCAGCCTGAAATTCATCCATGGGGGGGGTGTTTTTTTCGGTGCCTCCATTCTGCACGCCGCCCCCCTTCTTTTTCGTGGATTTTTGAGGGGTGGTGCCCCTTTGGCCCCCCACTTGGCCACCCTTTCATTCTTGGCCCTTTGTTTGGCACCTTCCTGGGTTTTTGCCATATCTCTTGTATCCGGCGTCCGATTCGAGCCCGGAAAAATCCTGCGCGACCGTCTTGAGACCACAAATTGATCGGCAACTTCCATCACTTGCACAAGTGCATGGAAAAATTACTAAAGATTTGCAAGTGTTGCACGGGCATCCTTAAAGCACTTTGCTGCTTAAAATCGTCCTAGATTGAGCTGCCGCCTTCGACGTTGAATATTTTTCCCTTGATATTCATAATTTTTAGCTATTTTTAAGTACTTCTCAGCACCAAAATTTCGCTCTCATCATCCTTTCCTTCCTATGTCTCTGGTCTGCCTTGATTTGTTCTATTGTTCTCCCTTCTGTTTCATACTCTATTGTATCTATCCCTTCCTCACTTTCATCTCCTGTAGAGCGGCAGTCCTCATATTTCTCGTCGTCAGAGTCTTGCTCTTCAGACCGTTCATCATCACCTAAGCTTTCCTCTTCAGTCTCCTTGTCGTCAGTAACTAAAGCCCAATTGTATAACAAATTTAGATCATGGACTTTGGTCCATTTCCATTCTGGCTTAGTCAAGAGATCACATAGAGGCTTTAGATTGGCAGCCAAGTTGCCCTTCAGTGTGTCTGTTAGATACTCTACGATTTCCTGAAGCTCTAGCTTATTGCTGGGGATATGGAACGAGACTGGTTTCCTTGGGTTGAGTGAGCTTCCTGTCATCATGCAGAGTGGCACAGTTGGCTCCTCTATTGGCATGGTTGCGGCTTTAGCAGCCTGCCGATATAGCTCTTCCTCATCTGAGAATGGTAGGTCAATGATTGCCAAGACGTGCATCCAATCCTGCTCATCCTCAGGGCAGGGAATATAATTAGTGAGTGATCCATAGGGTCTGGTCGTTTGAGTATCGCCTTTCAGCATGGCTGAGATGACATTTAGGTCAATGGGAGTCATTTTCCAAGTGTCCATCTCTACCCTTACTACTTTATTTCTTCTCCATAGGAAGATCAAACCATTCCCCCAATCTTCAATGACTTGAGCGTTTCTCATCCAAGGTTGGGCTAGTAGTATGTCGTAGTCCATTCCCTTCATGACAATGAAGTTCACGGAAAATTGCACACCTGCAATCTTTACTGGCCAGTTCTTTAAGACTCCGAATGGCCTTACCCTCATTCCATTTGCTAACGTGACATTGAACCTGGCAGTCTCTACAGGAGGGTTTCCCCATGCCTCTAAAACTGCATGGTTCAGTACGCTAACACCGGCACTTGTGTCTACAATTCCTTTCCGTGTCATATCTCCTAAGGCTAGAACAGGTAGGATTGCATGCATTTCAGTGCCTTCCCAGAAAGCATTGATGTGCAATGACTTAGGAGTTGAGTGTAGAGTTAGACTTGGGATTTGCGTAACTGCATCATGATCTTGCTGATCAGCACTCGTAAGTCCTGTGTGTCCCTCCACCAAATCTTTTAGCTCTTTCCATAAAGAAGGATTCTACTTAAGTAGGTCTTCTATTCTTAGAGTTACTGGGGTGGATAGCAAGGTTGCAAGGAGACTACTGGGGCTCTTGTCTTCCCCTAAGGCTAGCACTCCTGGGCCATGCATTCTATCTGCCCTGGTAAGTCCCTCTTTGGCCTTGCTGCTGAGTTGCCCCCTGTGGAAAGGATACACTTTTAGTTTGTGGTTCTGTGGGTGAGACTAGTGTGCTCACACTGGAAAAATCGTCCATTGGATCTTCTAGTATGGGTTCAGTATCCTTGAGGTGCTCCTGGGCATCCTTGACCCACTCCTTGACTTTGGCTATAGCTTCAAGTTGCTGTTTGGGATGGGGATATTCCCCTACCTTGGCACTCCCTAGCTTGACTATCTTCATGGCTGAGGTCTCTGCCTCTGCATCCGAGACCTTCTTTCCAGCAGGCAGAGTCGTAGCACTCTCGGTTTTTAGTGCGACTTTAGCTTTCAATCTCTTCTTCTTCCGCCTATGGCTTTTCTTCCCTATCGAGGTTGCGTCAAGATTGCTAGGTCCTGGCAGAGAGATGCCTGTCTGCCTTGTTTAAGCTCGTGTCATAACCTGTAGTGGGATAGGTGTGTCCTCACTATCAAAGGTTTCCACTCCAAACAACCCGAGAGGTACTGACGGTACATTGGCAGAGCTAGCTGATGGTTTCTACCTAGGACAATCAGGAAACAGGTGAGTGATCCCATATTCTGTGCATCGGAGATTTGCTTTGTCCTTGTTAGCCTGTTCCTTCTCTGGGCAACATGATGAAATGTGGCCTGGATGGCTGCAGGTCCAGCATGCGATCAGATCTTGGCTTGGCCCTCCAAAGCCTTTGCCTCTTCCTCTACCTAATGCCATCACCGGCACCGACCGATAGTCCATCAGGAATGGGTTGCCCTCCTCGTCATAGGATATGTATGGGTTGACATATGTCTCCTCTTCATTAGGCTCTTCCACATAGTGAATTGGAGCATCGCTCGATGGGTGGGTTACAAAAGGCCCTGGTGGTCTTGGTATACCTATTGGGTTCATCTCCAGCCTAGGTACGGCAGGTCTTGAGTCATTTGGTGCAGGGAGTGCCAATTGAGCTCCCCTCCCAAAGAAATTGGGTGGTCTATTACCTAAGTACGGAGGATTGTACTACTGTGCATATGGGAATCTCCTCGGCATTCTGCAATGCAATGCATCATGCTCGAATCTACCACAATTTGAGCATGGCCTAGATCTGAAATCTTGGCATTCAGCTGGGAGGTGATTTCCGCCACAGTATATACACTGTGCATGCGATCGCACAGGCTTCCTTATCAGTTCCTGTAGTTGTGCAATCTCCATTCTCATCTCCGCCATCTCCTGGCCTTGGTCCATACTCTTTCCCTTTTCCTGCACACTAACAGTTGCTTTTTCTCCTGAAATAGTTGATCTCTCTGGATCCCTCTGATTTGCACTTTCTCGGCTGCGGGTAGTCCTCATGCTTCGTTCTCTAAGCTGATCATCTACACGTATTGCCTCTTTGAAAACTCTAGCTAGCACATCTCGTTGCAAGGTAGAGTTACTCGCCAAAGCCTTGTAGAGCTCCTCCCTCCAAATTCCGTTCATGAATACTGTAGACACTGCCCTCTCAGTAGGTTGTTCATTGGCAGGGATCCTTTTGAATAGGCTACGCACATGCGTGACGTAGTCCCTGACGTCTTCCTTCTCCCTTTGGCTGATATTCATCAATTGACGATGAGGTTGTCAGAATACCCTACCTCCGAGAATCTCTTGATGAAGAGGCCCTTAAGGTGAGTAAAGTTTGTACATTCTGCGTCATCGAGGCTAGAATACCAGATTCTCCCCCTTATCGCCTAAGCACAGGCCAAAATCTTGAGAGCGTTGCGCAAGGTCAGTAAGACCGTTTGCTTCACATACTTGCTCGAACTGCTCCATGAAGTTGTATGGGTCACTGCTAGGCTCATACTTTGCTAGCTGTTTTGCTACGATAGGGATTCTAGCCTGCCCTTTAGCCCCTTGCGTGACTCCCAATCCCGAGAGTAGTGCGGTGGCTAGGGTTGTAGCACTTTGCTCAACGGACGTATTGTCCATGAGTCACTTGTTGGCTACAAGTTCCCTCAATCTCATGTCAGCCTCTGCTGCCCACTCCCTCTCGTCATTCGGTCCAGATTTGGCTGCCCCAGCTAGGTCTAGCACCCTTCTAGCCTCGTACATATCTACATCTTGCTGTAGCTTTCTAGCCCTTTGATCGTGGTTGTAGGCAATTATGCCTTCTAGCGCTCTCCTGATTGCTATTCTCTATTCTTGGAGGCTTGCTACCACTTCTTCTACAGGTCTGCCCTGGATCACGGTCCTAGTAAGTAAATTGTAGTCATGGACTAGTTCCTGTACTGAGACTAGGAATTCTCCTAGGTCTAGCCGGTCCTCTCCTCTCGGTCACCTCTTGATCTTGACATTGTTTCTGGCTCCAATTCCATAAGGTCATCGATCAATTCGAGTAGTTTTGGCAGTGCCCGATCCTCTATGTTGTCGTCTTCTGGATCCTCGCGTCCACTTAACATCCTCCTAGGTCCTAACCCTGTTTGTCTGCTAAGTCTTGGGGTTCACTCCTATTGGTGGGTTCCTTGAATGATTATGTTCGAGTGTATTCCCTGTTATTACAACCAATCCTCAAATTATGTACACTCAGTGTGGTGTCTGTGCATTCGGTGCGAAATCAGGCTTTCTGCTCTTTTAGTGCACAAGCAATGTGGCCTACTGTGTGTGCGAGATTATAGCACTCAAGTGCGATGTCAATGCTACCTTCAGCTCTTGGCCACTGGGTATGAGGTCAGCACACGGCTGCCTGGTTAAAATCTAGGTCTCTGCTGCGTCTCTCACGTATGTGGGGGTGTGATATCCGGTCTACTGTTGCGACTAGGCTGCGACAACACACTCTGCTAGGTTTCCTAGCCACACGACCAAGTTTTCTATGATTTTCTATGACCTACAGGGTTGCACTAGTGTCGGCAACGCAGGTCTGGGCTTAAATTATTAAAATAATGTCAAAAATGCATTTGGCCAAAATTGGCCTGAATGGCAGGATCTGAATCCCAGAATCGGCATCCGAATCGCCGAAGTCCGAATGTCTCGTTCGGCCGGCGGGCCGAAGGCTGAATGGCCGAGTTCGAGGACCGAAGTCGAGTTGGGCCGAATGGCTGGGTTTGGGTGGGCCGATTTGATCGTCCGAACACTGAATGGCCGAATCTCGAATTCGGAGGGGCTTAACTGCCAAAGCCCGAATGATAAGGTCTGAATGGCTAGATGGCCCGAAGGCCGAACTCCGAAGCCCGAAGGCCTTCGTTTGGGCGGGCCGAAGCCCGAAGCCCGAATGGCACGTGGTCGATGCCCTAAGGCCAAACACTGTCAAGATTGTGGGAGAGAAGGAAGGAGACTCGCTTGAAGCTTTCTTGCTTGCACAATGGGGGAAGACACACAAGGGTGGAGGCTGAAAACAATTTTCCTCTTCTTAGTTGTGTAAGCCAAAAGAACTCAAGTACAAAGAAATAGAAGAACCCTATATATGGGTCTCAAACCAAACTCAACTAACTAAGGTGGCATACTAACTGAGCCACGAACTAGAGTAGATAAGGATAGCTATCATGTAGCTATTATTCATGGGCGGTGTACCAACTGCGTCTGCAACTGACAAGTCGGTGACATAAATATACAACGGTCACCCTGGTGTATCACGAGTGGAGCTCGATATCTCAACACTCCCCCTCGAGCTCAATCCCAATTCCTGCACACCAAGCAGGTCTCTGAACTTGCGCAGCTTCTCTGCGCCCAATGCCTTCGTGAATATATCAGCTACCTGATCCTCTGTGCTGACATAAACTAGATCAATAAGACCTAGTAAAACCCTCTCTCGCACATAGTGATAATGCACCTCAATGTGCTTTGTTCTAGCATGATAGACTGGGTTATTTGCCAAGTGTATACTACTCATGTTGTCACAATAAATGACAACTGGCCCATCTGTAGACTGATGCATATCATAAAGTAGCTTATGCAACCAAGCTACCTCACATGCAGCCATTGCTGCACCCCTGTACTCAGCCTCTGTGCTCGACAAGGCAACTGTAGGCTGTTTCTTGCTGCTCCAAGTGACTGCAGCACTCCCAAAAGAGAATACATATCCACTGGTAGATCGTCTATCAGAAATACTACCAGCCCAATCAGCATCAGTGTATCCATGCAACTGTATCTTAACCCCAGTCTCATAAAATAGTCCATACTGCAATGTGGACTTCACATACCTAAGTATGCGTCTAGCCGCATCCAAATGTGGTTTCCTTGGAGCCTGCATAAACTGACTTACCAATCCAACAGCATAGCTCAAATCTGGCCTGGTAATAGTCATATAAATCAAACTTCCTACTATGCGTCTGTACATAGTAGGGTCTTCTAGAAGCTCACCTGCATCTGTGCTCAGCTTCACATTTTGCTCCAAAGGAACTGAAATAGGCTTACAGCCTGTCATCCCATATTTGGACAGCATGTCCAATCCATACTGCCTCTGCAAGAGCTGTATCCCACTTGGTGATCTAATCACCTCAATGCCCAAGAAATAACGCAGCTCTCCCAAATCCTTCATCTCAAACTTCTGCTTCAATAGCATTTTCACATGAAGGATATCTTCAACACTGTCACCTGTCATAATCAAATCATCAACATAAATGACAAGTAGCATAATACCTTTCTCTGTTTTTCTCACATAAAGTGAGAAATCTGCCTTGGAAATCTGAAAGCCAATAGTGACAAGATACTGTCCTATCTTGTCAGACCATGCTCTAGGTGCTTGCTTCAAGCCATACAAGGCTTTTTTCAACCTGCAAACAAACTCAGGATGAACAGCATGCACATAACCTGGTGGCTGCTCCATATAGACCTCTTCTTGCAAATCACCATGCAAGAAGGCATTCTTTACATCCATCTGATGTAAAGACCATCCCTTTGATGCAGCCATAGCAATGACTGCTCTTACGGTTGCCATCCTTGCAACCGGACTGAATGTTTCTTCATAGTCAATGCCATATGTTTGTGCATACCCCTTGACTACTAATCTTGCCTTGTATCTGTTTACAGAACCATCTGCATTGTGCTTCACCTTATAAACCCACTTACAGCCAATTGCATTCTTACCTTTAGGCAAAGGTACTAACTCCCATGTAGCATTTGCTTCCAAGGCATCCATTTCTTCATCCATGGCTTTCTCCCATTTTTCTTTTCCCATGGCTTGCTCAAAAGATGTGGGTTCTGGTTCCTGTATCACTTTGACCATATATGCATAGTGAATGGCTGTAAATCCATCATATTTCAACCTATCCACAGGATACCTAGCTCTTGTAGACCTGCGCAAAGTAGGTTCACTCCCAGGTGCTCTCAAAACATCCCTGGTCTTCCTTACTCCAGGTGTAACAATAGAAGGAATACCCAACTCATCATCAATGCTCTGTTCTGAGCCACTGGATTCACCATCCACATAAGAGTGACCTGCATTCACATCAAACATGGGCTGATCAACCTTCTCTTTTCCTTTTCGTGATACCTGCATACCACTATCGGCATTGCTTTGAGAAGATTCTCCTGATCTCAATCTGCCTGTCCATGGCGAAGAATGTGAACCACTGCTAGAGGACGCTCCAGGTCCACTAATATTTTGTGACTGCTGCTGTGAATTCTGTGTAGCATTACCATTTTGTGCATCTTCATCATCAATCACATTTACTGGTTTATACCAGCTACTCATCTCATCAAAAACAACATCTCTGCTCACTGTAAACTTACGAGTAGAAGGGTTATAGCATCTATACCCTTTTTGCTGCAGAGAGTAACCAATAAAGATGCACTTCTCAGCTTTTGGATCCAACTTGGATCTCAGCTCATCTGGCACATGTACATAGGCAATGCAACCAAAAATTTTCAAATGAGAAATATCTGGTTTCCTACCAGTATACCTCTCCTCTGGAGTCATTCCATGTATTGCTGCAGTGGGAGTCCTGTTCATTATGTAGACTGCTGTAGCAACTGCTTCAGCCCAATAAAAATCTGGCAAGTCTTTTTCATTGAGCATGGCACGAGATACCTCTCCAATATGCCTGTTTTTCCTTTCTGCAATTCCATTTTGTTGTGGGGTATAACTGCATGAATATTGCTGCTTTATGCCATGCTCCTGCAAGAACTTTGCAAACTCATTTGAGAGGTACTCTCCCCCTCCATCTGACCTTAGGCATTTTATCTGCAAGCCTGTTTCTTTTTCAACCATAGCTTTAAGAGTTTTGAAATGCCCAAAAACTTCACTTTTCTTTTTCATAAAATACACCCAAACTTTTCTGCTATAGTCATCAATAAAACTGACAAAATAATGACAGCCTCCAAGAGATGCAGCTTTAGTTGTCCACACATCAGAGTGAATTAATTCCAATGGCTTCTCACTCTCTTGAACATGTCTAGGAAATGGTTTCCTTGCCTGTTTTCCAAACTGACAGGCTTCACATACCTTATGCATTTCTGCAACCTTGAATTTGGGCAATCCTGCAACAATATTTTGGGCCTGCATTGATTTTAGTCGCTGTACATTAACATGACCAATGCGTTTATGCCAGATATCAATATCTGCAACTACACCGGTCCCATGTGCAAACATTGCTGCACTCAATTCAGACATGTCTGCATCCAATGTAAACATTCTGCCCTTCTTCTTTCCTTTT
This sequence comes from Lygodium microphyllum, assembly GCF_053477565.2. NCBI lineage: Eukaryota > Viridiplantae > Streptophyta > Polypodiopsida > Schizaeales > Lygodiaceae > Lygodium > Lygodium microphyllum. The sequence continues at coordinate 135,292,119 of NC_141144.1, forward strand.
GCTATCAAGCGACCTTTATTTTTCATATCCTCAACAAAGCATCCATGAGGATTAAATCTGACCTGCAAGCCCTGTTCAACCATTTGACCAACTGAAACCAGATTCTTGGTGATATTCGGGACATGAAATACATCGGACAGGTATTTCTTTTTCCCACCCTGCATAGACAAGGGAATTTTTCCAATCTGCACAATAGGATGTGCAGTATCATCACCAGTCTCCACAAATCCTGGTTTTTCCATTTTCCTTGCATCCTCCATCCATTCTGCATGACCTGTCATGTGGTTTGATGCACCTGAGTCAACATACCATACATCATTGCTTTCTTCTGCACTTGTCATAGAATTGTTCATGTGCTGCACCATAAACAAGTGCTCATTTCTGTCATCACCCTGTCTACTAGAAGATGCATAATTCCCTTGTTGCAGTTTTCCATTCATGATGTCATTCTGCTTTTTATAGCAGTCTTTAGCCATATGACCCATTTTACCACAGTAGTAGCATTCAACATTACTGTTTGCATTTTGGCCTCTTTGCCATCCACCACGACCTCTTTGGCTCCCCCTGCCTCTAGAGTTACCACGTCCTCCTCCATAGGACTGGTTTTCTTGAGTTTGCTGCATATTCTGATTTCTGCCACGGCCTCCAAATCGGCCTCCTCTACCTCTGCCTCTACCTCTTCCAGCATTTGAGTAGAAGACAGCTTCTTTTGAAGTTCCTCCTGAAGAAGATGCACCACCATTTCTCTGTTCCTCAGAAATTAGAAGAGCAATCAACTCCTCAAAATCAGGAAATCTTTCACGAACTGAAATGGATGTCCGAAACTGTGCATAATCCTTTCCTAGACCATTCAAGGTCACGGAAACTAAATCATCATCTTCCACTGGCGACCCAATGGAAGCAAGTGCATCTGCAATCTTCTTCACCTTCATGTGGTAGTCGTTGATGCTCATACTTTCTCTTTGCACATTATGCAACTCTTGCTTGAGCTGCATTTTCCTGGCTTGCGTATTTGTGCTATACATTTTTGACAAAGTATCCCATGCCTCCTTTGGCGTACTTGCATCCTGAATATGCACAATCATAGAGTCTGAAATACTGATAGACAGCCAATACATAACTTTCCTGGCTCTCTCATGCCATGTTTTAAATGCCTGCATTTGTTGTTGATTGGGAACATCAGGAAGAACTGGTTCTTCTTCATTTCCTGCAACAAATTCCCAATATCCTTTTCCCATAAGGAAATTCGTCACTCTAAACTTCCATGCCTGGAAGTTGTTCTTGTCAAGCTTTTCAGTGACAATCTGTGAAAGAGAATCAGACGCCATTACAGAATACTGCAAGAAATTCTGTCACTGCAAAAAACACAGCTTCACCCTCACAAGGGCAAATCTGCAAAACTGGCGAAAGTGGTATTTGACCACACAGTCACTTCCTAGTGACGATTTTGCATAAACAGGAACCAAGGATGATTCTGAAACTCCCAATGTCTCTGCGCACAAGCATATGATGCAATTTCTACAGTAACTTTTCACCGACCTGTAGAACAGTGGTCGCACAGCATAAAACTGAGCCTTTTCTTGAGTGCGTGCAGAAAACTTCCGTCTGCAAAACAGGCCCCGAAATGGCCTCAAATAAAAAAAACAAGGTCGCTAAGGGCTAAACCCCTCTCCCGCAGCATATACTGCCCTCTTGCTTCACCGCGAAGGGCGTCTCAACCTGAGACAATGCACTCCTGCAATTTCCGGCTGTGCTACCTGCAGAGATCTGCTCCCAAAACAGGAAATGAAAGCAACACTGCTCCTCTTACCAGACCACCGCGAGCTTGGCTTGCTTTCTTGAGCTCCTTACCACGAACAAGGCTCTGATACCATGTCAAGATTGTGGGAGAGAAGGAAGGAGACTCGCTTGAAGCTTTCTTGCTTGCACAATGGGGGAAGACACACAAGGGTGGAGGCTGAAAACAATTTTCCTCTTCTTAGTTGTGTAAGGCAAAAGAACTCAAGTACAAAGAAATAGAAGAACCCTATATATGGGTCTCAAACCAAACTCAACTAACTAAGGTGGCATACTAACTGAGCCACGAACTAGAGTAGATAAGGATAGCTATCATGTAGCTATTATTCATGGGCGGTGTACCAACTGCGTCTGCAACTGACAAGTCGGTGACATAAATATACAACGGTCACCCTGGCGTATCACGAGTGGAGCTCGATATCTCAACAAACACTGGACCCTAGGTTTGGGGCAGCCAACTGCCCAATTCTGGAGTTCGGACGTTCGAACGCGTTGGGGTCGGCGTACTTTCGACAATGAAAATGGTGCCAAATCTAGTGTTATGCGGATGATTAGCTATTCTAGGTTGTTAAATACACACAAGGGCATGCGAGGAAGAGATTTGTATACCTGTAGCACCCCGGAAGTGTGATCGAAGGGCGTCCGCTCCTCTCTTGTGCCTGTAGCTCTCTCACTCTCTCTTGCTCTCTCTAAGTCAGAATGCAAATTAGCTCTTCTCCCCTTGCCCAGCCTTACATAGCATTGCCCAACCACTCTCTAACCTTAGAGCCTTTTCTCGTTGCAATTTCCGCCTTAAAAAACACGATTTTTGCCTTCTTTTTCTTATTGCAACCAGGTTTACAGCAGCAAAAACCCTACTGATTCAGTTTCAAATCTTAATCCTATCCTACCTAATGCTAACAAAAAATCGCAAAACCAAGCATGGGTTGTATTTACCTACTCAAGCACTCATCAAAAAACTCAAAATACTTACTTGTTCCAACGATTAAACCTCTTAAATATCCTATCTATCTCAAGCACCGTTTCGGGCAAAGGCCCTACTCCTATGCTCGATTTGATGCGCACGGCCCTCAAGGCTTGATTCCATCTGTCCCGGCATCAACGGAACCAAAATGAAGGGGAGCTACGAGCTCTACCCTAAGACCTATGGACCGCTTATTGATCAAGTGTTTCAAGCTGAGCGGCCATGGCTACCTCTCACATAGCCGATGCACCATGCCTACCTTACGAGCTCTACCTTGAGACCTATGGACCACTTATTGATCAAGCGTTTCAAGCCGAGCGGCCATGGCTACCTCTCACATAGCCGACGCGCCATGCCTACCTTATGAGTGTAGTGAGATTATCTTGATGATCGATCGAGTACCCTCCTCTCTCTTGTACACCGATAGCTCCACGATCCTTGTGGCAAGCTCAAGCAACCTCAATCCCTCTCCCATGAGCTCCATCCTCCATAGCCACGCGCGAGACAAGGGAAGAGAAGAGAAGAGAAGAAGATGGAGAGAGGAGATGGAGAGCTTCTTCTCCACGATCCCTCTCTCTCACACACTCACTCCCTCACTCCCTTTCTCAAGCACAAGCAAGAAGGCAAGAAACAAGAGAAGAAGAAGAAGAAGCTTTAGCCACACACAAGAATGAGCTTCTCATTCACTTTTGAACTTTATATACATGCTCTCCCTTCTTTGGGTGGTCATCCCCTTTTTTACAAGGCCGGCCATTGGCCTAAGCCCATTTCTCATTTCCCACCATTCTAATTTATCCTATTCCCAACTAATGCATACAATTTGCACAGGAGCGAGCATGGCACTCTTTTACAAGGATTCGGGAGTGCTTCCACATTTAATGGTGCGCTTTCTACTCTTTTGCTTTCTCGGGGAGACACTGAGATTTTCTGGGGGTCGTGCTCGAACATTTAAATTTTTCGGGGCCTGGTTACCGGTCAAGGCGTCTTTTCCTTCTTTTATATTGCACCTTTTTTGCTATTTCCTTTTTTTCCATTTTCTCACTCCTCTACTCCATTTTCTTGCTCCGCTCCATTTTTCCGCTCCTTTGTGTTGCGGTAAACACAGTAAATAACCTTGAACATCCAAGAAATAGCACCTCCACCAAAGGTGAAGACATAGCCAGAGGTGGACTTTTTGCTATCTACATGTTATACATAATTAAAGTGAATATATCCTACAACTCGTGTATCCTAGCTAGCATAACATATGCACATAGCTGATGTGTCCTCGTGGCATCTCATGATATCATTTATGGTATCCCAATGCCATCTACCACGTGTAATCATATAGCTTACCACAACTCTTACTATAAATGCTATGTCAAGATGAGTGGATATTGTGGCATCAAATTGCCCATTGTAGATACATAAGGGACCTTGGCTATCTTGGCCTTCTAAACATTTGACTGTAGACAATTGGTCTAACTAACACTCATATGAGAAGGTGGAGGAAAATCAATAGGCTTACCATTTTGCATATTAAATCACTCAAGGACCTTCTAGATATACTCCTTTTATGATAGATAAAGGGGCCTCTTAGAGTGATGACACATGATGGTATCCCAAGAATATGTGAGACCTATCCCATGTCTTTTATCTCAAAGCTCTTCTCTCGAATTGAGTTTTCAAGGCATCCAGCTCATGATGTGATCTCTAGTAATAAGCATATCATCCACATAGAGTACCAAAATCATAAGGTTGCCATCACGAGCCTTCTTTATATATAAACATAGATCCATAGCACTATGGCTATATCCTTGTGAGTGCATGAAAGTATCAAACATATGGTACCATTCTGTAGGTACCTGATTAAAGCCATGCAGGCTCTTTCTCAACTTGCATACTAGGTGTTCCATGCCTTTTTCCCACCGGGGGAGGGTCCACCTTATAAAACATGTAAGATACAATGTGAGTTTAACAGAAAGGGTATTATATTTAGTCAAACTTATAGCATTATATTTATAAAATGGTTTTTAATTAAATTTAAAAAATCCATAAGTTTAGTAAAGTAAAAGGGGTCATTTTAAGGCTTTATAGCATGCAAAGAAAGGGTATTTCTTAATATCCCTTGAATGCATGTTATATAGATGATTTCTTATAGATGGACCCTTGGGATTTTTCCTCAAATCCCTTAGCTTACTGTATATAAATTTCATCATGCAAGCCGCCATATAGAAAATTCATCTTTACATCTATTTGATAAAGGTCCACCGAATGAAGCTAAGTCACCAATGCTAGTACCAACAAGCATAAGGTTGTGTCATTTCGACCATAGAAAAAACACTTCATTGATGTCAATGCCATATTCTTGCTTAAAACCCTTAGCTATCAATATGGCCTTATAAGTGAGATTTGGTTTTCCAAGGGTACTTTTTAACTTGTATACCCACATGCAGAGCAATGCCTTCTTGCCACTAGGCAAAGGAAAAAAATCCCATATATGGTTTGTTTATAAGGAGTCAAACTCCGATTGCATAGATCTATCCCATGAAAGGCTATCATCTTTGTGCATGGCCTCATCATAAAACAGAGGAACACCTATATTAGTCACCATAACATAATCCCTGGAGGGTACAAAGCGCTCATAGACTGATACCTAGCTCTAATAAAGTGTCTCAAAATGCAGGATGTCTAGCTTGCTATGTGGGAGTAGGAGGCTCCTCCTAAAAGATGACCCTACATACCTCAACTACTTGCTTAGGTTTCTTATGCACATTTTCTCATAGAAAAAGACATCATGGTTTTGGATAACCTTATGAGTGTATGGATCCCACAAGCCATAGCCCATCTCACTTGCATCTCGACCTTAACCAAGAAATATGCATTTCATGGACTTTGGATACAACTTACTACATTTGTCCTTATAAACATGGTAGAATTCCTCACAACTAAAGATGCAGAAATGAGCATATGATGGAGGTTTTCGAGTCTATACCTTCTCTACAAGTTGGAAATCAAGATCAATGTAAGGGGTCTACTTAATCAAGTGTAGAGTAGTAGTAACTACCTTAGCCCAAAAGTGTTGTGGTAAGCCTAGTTGGCTAAGCATACTGTGGACTCTCTTCTAAATTATCATGTTAATGTGCTCAATAATACGATTCTAGGGAGTGTAATAGGGGTGGTCAATTGATATTTAATGCTTCGCTCATCACAAAATTTCTCAAAAGCTCTCGATATATACTCACTCTTATTATTGGACCATAGGTATTTTGGCCATACCATGATTTGTTCTCAACAAGAGCAAGCCAATGTTGAAAGGTGAATAAGACATCTAATTTATGCTTAATAGGATAAGCCTAAACCATATGTGTGGAATCATTAATGAAGGTGACAAAGTACTTTACACTAGCTAGCGACTGATAAGGTATGGAACTATATATATCAGAATGAAAAAGACCCAAAGGCTCACCCATGTGCTTCATATCAAACTTCTTATGCATACAACATATCTATCTACTATATAAAAAATGATCACAAGACTCAAAACACTTATATTCTAGGGATGAAAGATACTACAAAATGATAAGCATTTTTATTTTTTTCAAAGACATGTGGCCAAGGCAACAATATGAAATAGATATATGTAAAAGTTCAACCACATCCAAAAATAGTCAACAAAACCACATATAAGTAATAAATAGAGGGTAAACTCCATATTCGGGATTTTGGGAATTTTCCATAAATATGGAAAAACCAAATCAAAATGGATTTCATGAATTTTGGAAATTTCATTAATTTGGAACTTGGTGCAATTGAACATATTGCTGCTTATGGTTGTTTCCAAGAGATTGAAAAAAACTAAAAAAGGTGGTGTTAATAAACACCTTAGTTTTAATATCCTTGAAAATATTCAAGGAAAATTTTCAGTCGATGGATTCTTGTGGACTTTCTTTAGCCTTTAATACAACCATTGGGGAAATTTTAAAATTTTTTGGGATATTTTCTACATTTCTTCATCCAAGAGAAGACAATGCTATCTATTGTTTCCCATCATTCAAGATCTTTTTTGTTGCACATCCAATATTTATCCCAACAATTAAAATACACCTCTGTATTTGTATCATTTTGACGACTATAAACTAGTGCCCAATATTGTATATGTACCTTGTTGAAGTTTTTGGAATTTCTATTTGTATCGACCTCACTTTGTGCAACACCAAGCCATATTGTATATACTGGATCTGAAGGTCTAACAAGCACAAAGTCGTCTTTCTTAACATCAAGCATTGGTTCAAATGCATGTTAAGGTCTTTTGCTTAGAGGACCATAATAGTGATCATTCAACTCTTCCAATCTATTACCGTGTTTCCCGCAGAGGAGCAAAAAATGGAAATAGCAAAAAAGGCGTAGGATAAAAGCAGAAAAAGGCGCCTTGACCAGTAACAAGTCCCTGAAAAATTTAAATGTTCGGGCACGACCCTCAGAAAGCCTCGGTGTTGGCCCGAGACAACAAAAGAGGAAAAGGTCGCACCATTAAAATGTGAAAGCGCCCCCGAATCTTTGTAAAAGAGTGTCAAGCTCGCTCATGTGCAAAGTATACGCATTAGTTGGGAATAGGATAACTTAGAAAGGTGGAAAATGGGAGAAAGGGCCTAGGCTACGGCTAGCCATGTAAAAGAGGGAAAAGGGGATGACCACCCAAAAAGGATTTAGGGCTTTGTATATAAAGTTGAAAAGTGAATGAGAAGCTCATTCTTTGGTGTGTGGCAAAAAGAGTCTTCTCTCCTTCTTGCTTGTGTGTGCTCTTGAGAGAGGGAGTGTGAGAGTGTGAGGGAGTGAGTGTGTGTGAGAGTGAGGGATCAAGAGGGTGAAGCTCTTCACCATCTCCTCTTCTCTTCTTCTCTTCTCTTCTCTTCTCTTCTCTTGCGTGCACGGCTATGGAGGATGGAGCTTGGAGATGGAGGAGGTTTGAGGATGCTTGAGCTAGCATCAAGAATTGTGGAGCTACAGGAGTGCAAGAGAGAGGAGGATACTTGATCGAGCATTAAGGTAAGCTCACTACACTCGTAGGATCGACGGCATGTCAGCTAGGTGAGAGATAGCCATTAGAGCTTGCTTGGAACACTTGAAAAAATAAGCAGTCCGTGGGTCTTGGCAGTCGAGCAAAGGTTCCCACATTTTGGTTCCATTGCCAGGACCAACGGATTCAAGATTGAGCACTTGCATGCCTCATATCGAGCATCGAAGTAGGGTATTCATCCTCGAAATGGAGCTTGAGATAGGTAGAAAGTTGGATATTTTTTATCTTCAAAACAGGTAAGTATTTTGGGATATTCTGGTTGTTTGATGATTGGAAAACATGGAGAAATTAGTTCAGTGTTTTGCTTTCGATTTATGTTGTGTTTAGAGTAGGCTAACAGTAGGAAATCACACCCGAGAGGCAGAGGGTTTGCTGCTGTAAAACAAGGGGGAAAATGGAGGAAATGTGCTTTTGAATGTGTAGGAATCGCTAGGAGAGTGATCTGTAGCATCCGGGGAATGAGCAGCAGGGTTATAAGTTCTGGAAGGGCAATAGAATTCTCATTTGCAACCAGCTAAGAGAGAGAGAGAGAGAGAGAGAGCTTGGGCGACCGTTCCATCGATCAGGGCACATCATGACGTTGCATTCAGTGATCCCCAGGTACGTAGATCTCTCCCCCACCACTCCAACATCATTATTGGTGAATTTTATGGTCTATAGTCATCGATATCTTGAGATTTTGGACGAATCCGTGCTCGAAAGTGCGTCGGGCTGGCGGAATCAGACACCCGACTTAGTGTCCGATTCCCAGAATCGGACGTCTGATTTTGAGAATCGGATGCTCGGACAACCGTCCGATCGGACCAACCCATCCGACTCAGACGTTCGGACTCGGACGCTCGGATTGGGACGCTCGGACTCGGATGCTTGGACTCGGACCCAACCCTGTCCGATTGGATGAATTAGGACACGTCAGCAATCGGACCACCCTGTCCGGTCCGATTCCTAGAATCGGACCAGCCCATAATCGGACCACCCAGAATCAAACACTCAGACCAACCCCATCCGATCGGACCACTTGTCTGATTTTCTAAAATTGGACACCGAACCCCCATCCGATTTTGAGACTCGGACTACTCAAACTTAGACCCAACTGGTTTGATTCCTAGAATCGGACTACTGGTAAATTAGACCACTAGAATCAGACCACTGGAATAGGACCACTAGTAGATCGGACGTTTGATTCCTAGAGCCGGACACACCAAAAGAAAAAAGGGGGGAAACATCAAAATTTGACTCCCACGAGCGACTGGAAGTGCAATCCGCTCCTGGACGACATGGTGAACGCCTTGTAGGCAGTTCCCGATGTAGGAATCAAGACCAAGGGATAGTGCTGGAGCACTCCCCAGCAACCTACCCCCTAGTGAATGGTAAGAAGCAGTGCAGACCCTAGAACCCACTAGAACGGCCAGGACTTGAGCAACAAAGCCTATCAGGCCTGAAATGAGAGAGAGTGAGTAAGACGCGGAGGAATTGCTTGCGGCACTCACATTGAATTTTCACACTTGAAGCACACTTAAAAAAGCTGAAAGCTTGATTGGGCACAAGTGCACGAGAAACAACACACTCACCGAGTGACCATAACTTGAGGTTTTTATTCAATAATCAAAGTAACTCACTCAGATAAATCACTCAAGGAACCCACCAATAGGAGAGGACCCAAGACATAGACAAACAAGTGAAGCGCAGGGTAGAATCAAGCAAGGAGCGACAACGACGAGGATCTATCACGACTATTCAACCTGATCGACAGCGCAGTTGGGTGCAAGAATTCAACCATGACGGAAGAAATCTCAGACCATTGGTCTAATGAGGAGCTCGATTTGAGTGTATTCCCAGATGCTATATAACAGATGGTGAGCAGTTATGACATGCACGCCCGGTACGAGCACCGTGGCAGGACAGCAGATGCAATCATTGCAGACCTAGAGGAGGAGAGAAGGCTAGCCCGCAAGGCATTGCAGCACATAGCTCATTATAATAGGGATCAATAGGCTAGGAGCCAAAGGCAAAGCATGGAGCTGCATGAGGTGCAGTGAGTGCTTAACTTGGCTAGCCGAAACCGAACAAACCATGAGAGAGCGCTAGAAGGAGACCTGACATTGAGCGAGCTCCTCATGAAACGACTGCTCGATAACACCACAATAGAGCAGAGTGCTACCGTACTAGCGACGTCTCTGTTTACAGGATTAGGGGCAAACCAGGGCTTAAAGAGCCAGGCCAAAATACCAATTGCTGCCAAGCAACTCGAGAAGTACCAACCGCATGACGATCCATACAGCTTTGTTGAGTAGTTTGAGCAAGTCTGCGAAGCCAACGGCCTCAACAACTAGACTCAACGTTTGCAAGCATTCGGGCTTTGCTTAGGCGACAAGGGTAGGACGTGGTATACAAGCCTGGATGCCGTGGAACGAGCCAACTTCAATAATCTCAAGGATCTCTTTGTCAAGAGGTTTGCCGAGTCCGGATACTCCGATAACCTCCTAGTACGCTTGATGAATGTCAAGCAGAAAGAGAAGGAGGACATCCACAACTATGTGACCCACATGAGAAGTCTCTTTAAGAGAATCCCTATAGGTGAGCGACGGACTGACAGAGCAGTTTCAACTATATTCATAAGTGGAATTAGAGATGAGGAGTTATATAAGGCATTGGTAGGCAATTCAAGCTTGCAATGGGATGTGGTGGCTAGAGTTTTTGAGGAAGCCATCAGAGTCGATGACCAACTGAAAGAGCGGAGCTCTAAAAGCTCAAATCTAGAAGAGACCAACCTGCGAAGCTTAGAGAGAACGTCAGCCTCTAGTGAGCGGTCAAACCCATCATCCCAAGATAAGGGGAAGGCCACCAAGACAATCCAAGGCTTGGCTGAGGTCAAGATGGAATTAGCCAAGATACAAGACATGTTGAGACGACCAATGCACCTGCACATCCACTATGTGTACTGTGGCGGAAACCACTTGCTGATCAAGTGTCAAGACCCTAGGTCAAGACCTTGCACTAACTACGGTAGGTTCGGCCACGATGTCGCACATTGCAGACTACCACGAAGACTTCCATACTCACAACCCTATGGCCAGCCTTATCTAACTAACAGGCCGCAGCCATTCTTTGGAAGGGGAGCCCCATTGGCTCTACCCGTGCCTAATGATATGAAACCAGCTGTCCCTAGAATGGACATAAATCCTATAGGCATTCCTAGACCGCTCGGTGCTTATGTGACCCACCCACCGAGCGACACTCCAATACACTACGTGGAGGAGCCGAATGATGAAGAGACCTACATATACCCTTATGTCTCACATGACGGCGAGGGCAACGGGGTCCTCATGGATTATTGACCCGTGTTGGTGATGGCATTAGGACGAGGATGGGGTAGAGGCCTAGGAGGGCAGCCATAGGATCCAGTCACCTTGGTCATGTCTCATCATGCTGCCCTGAAAGAGAGCAGAAAAATAAGGACAAGGCTGACCAAAGGTACGCAGAGTGCGGAATCACCCATCCTTTCATTGACTGCCCAAAGCGGAAGCCATCCTCTAGCTCACCTAATTTGCCATCCATCCCATTGGGGCTATTTGGTGTCGAAAACCCTGATGGGGAGGCCACACCTATTCCCTTGCGAGTTATGACCCGAGCCCAAACGAAGCAGGCCGGCATCTCTCTGTCAGGACCTAGCAATCTTGACGCAACCTCAATAGGAAAGAAAAGCCGCAGGCAGAAAAAGAAGAGATCAGAAGCTAAGATCGCATTAAAGACCGAGAGTGCTACGACTTTACCTACTGGGAAGAAAGTCTTAGATGCGGAGGTAGAGACTTCAGCCCCTAAGACAGCCGAAAAGAGAAGCGCTAAGATAGGGGAATACCCGCATTCAAAGCGACAATTAGAGGCCATAGAAAAGGTGAAGGAATGGGTGAGGGAGGCTCAATAGCATCTCAAAGATGCTGAACCCATCATAGAGGACGAGATCGATGATCTCTCCAGCATAAGCACGCCAATGTCACCGCCTTCGATTGAAGCCACTGTGCCACAAGTAGTGCCGCTGAGACCAAGCCGAGACGCAACAGAGCTGCAGATTAGCCGTGGCCATTGGCTCGGATAGTCTAGGCTAAAGGAAGGACGAGTATTTAACAATCTCTTGACCACGCTAGTGACCACCCCTGTAACACTTAGCCTGGGGGATCTGCTTAAGCAGCACCCTGCCCTATGGCAAGACCTTAAGCAATGGGTCGAGGGATCACAAGAGCAGGTCACGGCAGATCCTCTAAATCAGGATGCACAAACACAATTGCCAAGTTTGACGCTGCACTCCGTGCCTAAATCTTTGCACGTCAACGCCTTTTGGAAAGGCTCTGAGATGCACGCAGTCCTGCGGTCCTAGCCCTAGGTGACACAACAAGGAAGGGAATCGTAGACATGGGAGCCGTGGTTAGTGTGCTTAGCCACGCAGTGCTGTAGACTTGGAGAAACCCACCTGTTGAAGCTGCTAGGTTTAATGTCACGCTAGCAAATGGTATGAGAGTGAAGCCATTCAGGGTCCTGAAGAATTGGCCAGTGAAGATCGCAGGTGTCCAGTTCTTTGTCAACTTTATAGTCATGAAGGGACTGGACTACGATGTCCTATTAGGCCAACCCTAGATGCGCAACGCTAGAGTCATCGAAGATTGGGGTAACGGCTTGATCTTCCTTGGCAATAGAACTAACGCCGTAAGAATAGAGATGGACACTTGGAAGACCTCACCAGTCGACCTAGACACCATCTCTGCTATGCTCACAGGGAACACTCAGGGCAGGGAACCCTATGGGTCCTTGACCAAGTATATCCCATGCCCAGAGGATGAGCGGGATTGGATGCATATTCTCGATACAATTGACCTGCCATTCTCAAACCATGAGGCGTATAAGCAGGCCATCAAAATGATCGGCAAGACAAATGAAGCACTCTCTACACCAATCTACATGATGGCATCAAGCCTCCATGGAAGGCCTAAGCCTGTTACCTTCCAAGTGCCATCCAACAAAAGGGAACTCTAGGGGGTACTGGAATACCAACGGACTAGCTAGCAGGCAACCCAGCTGCCAACGTCAAACCACCTCAGGACCTCTTAGAGGATTCCAAGTGGCAATGGACCAGGGTGCACGAGTTGAACCTCATGTATAACTGGGCCCTGGTTCCTGATCAACGACACGGGGCATACCAAGCCCTAGGAGACGATGAGCAGTCGAATGACAAAGATATCTGCAATGAATACGAAGAGTGCAAATCCTTCAGTGATGAGAGCGAGAGTGAAGTGGATACCATAGAGTACGACACTGAAGGACAAGAAATTGAGCAGATACGAGTAGACGCCAGGCCGCAGAAAAGACAGGCCCTTAGACTGGAGCAAGGAGTCATGCGAATGAAATGTGATCGTGCATGGTTGGAATGTATAGGATCCATAGACCTTGAGCAAGCAGGCCTAGCCCAATCAGGAACGACGTCAATACTTAGAACCGAATCGCCATCCGAATTGCGGCCACCAGGGGAGACCACCTCTTCTAGCGAAGATGGAGGGTTTGACTCTCAATCAGAAGTTACTTCGGATAACGACCCAGAGATCCCTAGGCCGCCCATGACCAAACGCACCAAGGGGGACTTACCCGTCCACCTGAGACGCAGATGGTCAAGGCAGGATAGGGCAAAGCACCCCAGGGATGCACGATCAGAAGAACAGCGAAAGCCGCAGGACCTCCCTAAACACTTCACTAAATTCAAAAAAGGAGATAGGGTACTGGTTCTGCTAGGTGCCAAGCATCAAGGGTAGACGAGCAAACCAATCGAGCCAAGGTCAATGAGGTAAACCTACCCATAGAAGGGGAGATACCCTGACCAGTGTTCATTGCCGATGACTTGACTGGTGAAGAAGAGTTGAGTCTTGTCGCTCTCTTACGAAAGTACATAGACATATTTGCCTGGTACTTAGAAGAGCTATGGGGGGTAGATCCAAGTGTTGTGACTCACAAAATACCCATGACGTCAGACGCAACTCCGGTTAAGCAACGACCGTACCCCATGAATCCAAAACACGCTCATGCTGTCAAAGAGGAAATTGACAAGCTGATGAGAGCTGGATTCATTTACGAAATTGAGCACACATACTGGGTATCACCCATAGTCATTGTGATGAAGAAGAATAGCAAAATTCGAGTGTGTGTCAATTACAAGAAGGTGAATGCTACTACAAAGAGAGACAACTATCCCTTTCCGTACACTGAGCACATGCTTGAGAGGGTGGTAGGCAAGGAAGCCTACAGTTTTCTGGATGGCTCCTCAGGGTACAACCAGGTGCAAATGCATCCTGCAGACAGCCGCCTTTGCCACTAAGTGGGGCGTCTTTGCATACATAGTCATGCCCTTCGAGTTGACCAATGCCCTACCACTTTCCAACACCTCATGTGCACCATCTTTAAAGACATGCTTCACAAGGAGTTAGAGGTCTTTGTCGATAGTCTGTGTGTCCATTCGACCTGGATCGAACACTTAGACAAACTCCGCACAGTCTTTGAACGGTGCCACTTATATCGTCTCTCCTTGAACCCCTTGAAGTGTCAGTTTTGGGTGAAGCACGGATGCATCTTAGGACACATGGTGTCGAAGAACGGCATTGCCACTGACTTCTCGAAGGTTAGGGTTATCGTTGACCTTCCACCCCCAATAAATTACAAGGGAGTTCAATGCTTCTTAGGTCACACAGGATACTATCGGCGGTTTGTGCTGAACTACACGCTGATCGCCAGGCCATTGTACAAGCTGCTGATTGTCTTCAAGTGGACCGAGGCATGCCAACGGGCATACGAAGAATTGAAAAAGGCTCTGACAACAGCACCGATTCTACGAGCCCCAGGTTGGACCATTACCTTCCACGTACACATCGATGCTTCTAAATTTGCCATGGGGCAGTGTTGTGCCAACCTGGTGAGCATAACCTAGATTACCCAGTGAGCTTTGCTAGTAGACAACTCATTGAGACGGAGATGAATTATTCGACAATAGAAAGGGAGGGATTAGCCATGGTGTTCGCCGTGAAGAAGTTTTGGCATTACCTATTGGCCCCCTCTTTCATCTTCTTCGTGGACCATCAGGCCCTGCTCTATTTAATGAACAAATCTTGTGCTACAGGACGCATAGCTCGATGGCTCCTCTTGCTCCTAGAGTTCAATTTCTTCGTGGTGGTACGAAAGGGAAAACAATATTACATGGCTGATCACATGTCCCGTATACCCACAGGAGAAGCCGTTGGATAGGGCATCATTGACGAGTTACCTGACGCCCACTTATTCCACCTGTCCAGCGAGAGAGATCCATTTAAGGCTGATCTGACACCATACTGGGTAGACGACATAGTCCAAGTGCTCGAGCACGGACTACCTGAGCGACCAATAGAAAAGGCACGACTTAGGCGCTTGATCCTGAAGATCCAGCCCTACCGACTTATTGCAGGCCAACTCTATAGGCTGGGGCAAGACAGATTGCTGTGTAGGTGCATATGTGAGCATGAGATGCATGATGTGCTCTTAGAGGCGCACAGCGGCATTGTAGGAGGACACTTTAGTGGAGACACGACAACACGGAAGGTGCTGCAGTCCCAACTATGGTGGCCCACACTTTTCCGTGACGCTAAGCGATTTGTCAAGCATTGTGACGAGTGCCAACGGACAAAAGTCCCGATTCGTAAGGATCAAATGGAGTTAACCCCAGTTATTGCTCGCCAACCCTTCGAAAAATGGGGAATTGACTTCATAGGACCCATCAGCCCCGCGGCGCAGTACTCACAAGCCAAGTACATTGTGGTGGCCACGGATTACCTCACGAAATGGGCAGAGGCGAGAGCCACACAAAAAAACGATGCTAGGACGACTGCCAAGTTCTTATGGGAGCAAGTGATCTCGCGCTTTGGTTGCCCCATCAAACTGGTTAGCGACCAAGGCACACACTTCATCAACGAAGTGATAGCACATCTCCTATCCACCTTTCTTATCATCCATCGCAAATCCTCACCATACTACCCTCAGGCTAATGGCCAAGCGAAATCAACTAATAAAATTCTTACCAACGTCCTGACTAAAGTAGTCTCAGCCTCACGAAGTGACTGGGACAACAAGTTGATGGCAACCTTGTGGGCCTACCGCACAGCTTATAAAACAACCGTCTGACCAAACCCCCTTTAGGCTGACCTATGGGACTGAAGCAATTCTACCATTAGAATTCTTCGTCCCTAGCCTGAGAATAGCACTCCAAGAATGATGGGAAGGGAAGGAAGCATGGACGCAACACTTGGTCGAGCTGGAACGCCTATCAGAGACTCCTCTTTTAGCCACCCACGCGCTTATCTGCAAGAAAGCCCGATGCAAGAGCTGGTTTGACAAGCATGTCAAGCAGCACAAGTTTGAGTAGGGTGACTTAGTGCTCCTCTACTCACTTAAAGGAAATAAGCAAAAGATGAAATTCAGAGGTCTCGGACCCTTCAAGGTTTGGGCAATCAGTCGAACCGGTAATGTCGAGCTTGAGACCCTGCACGGTGAAGGAATAGGCTTCTCTAATGGCAGCCATGTCAAGAAGTACTACCCTCCCACTCATCCTTTGCATGAGCCACCAATGTTAGAACCGCTGGTCAAAATACGAGCAGCCACAATCACTGAAATCAACGAGGCCCGCCTACCTCCGTGTCACGGTCACTGCTAAGCAAACATGCTCCTTCAACGCCTTGATTGATGAGGGATCAGATTTCAATGTCTTAACACACAAGCATTGGATCCAACTTGGCAAACCACTACTTCAACCCAAAACTACCAAACTAAGCCCATATGGGGCTCAATCTTACGCACTTCTCGGCAAGTGCAGAGTCGCCGTTTCTATCGAGTCTGAGACTGTTCCAATGTTGTTTTATGTGTTGTCGAGTGCTACAGATGCAGGCATGGAGTCACTACTCGGGCGAACCTTCAAAAAGCAGACTCACTGCAATGTTGATTATGAGTCCCAGCGCATCCACCTAGCAATCGGCAACGTGCGCATTGTAACAGCCTTCAGCAAGGGCTGCATAACACCATCACCACTCGCAGGGCCACCGATAGAAACATGTGTAGGCAAGATTAAGGAGGGGGTAGTGCGCGTTTGCCGCTCCTCGATTCCCATAAACCACAGACTGCAGAAAAAACCAAAGTAAGGGCCCAACAACCTCGCTTCCAATGGGTGCCTAAACAACCTTGAGAACTGCCTAGGACTAGATGCGCCTATCTGCATAAGACCCACAACTCTAAATTTAGGAGGCCAAGACGCAATCATCAGAAGCGCCGCGTGATTAAGCAAATATGGGTCCCTAAAACCCTCTTGCGTGCGCAAGGCTACTATGAGGAAAATGCCTCACTGTGGATCCCTAAGGCCCCTACGGCCAAAGGCACTAGTCCTACGCCACCCTCAAGCTTGATCAGCCCACGTCCCCCAGTACCTCAAGACCATAGGCTGCAGTGCTCTCCAGAGCCCCAGCCATCCGACTCCTCTACGCTTTGGCCCAAGAGAGTCGCACAAACCTATCGGCCCAAGCAACGGCCACCGCCACAGGTGGCATCATCTGACCAAGTCAACCCGACTCTCCGCAGCAGTGATTGCAGCAGCCCAACTACTGCGACTGACCCTAACCCACCCACCTTGCAAACATCCCGGTTGTAGGCTCAAGGGGACTCCCAACCGCAACTATGTACTGTCAGGACCTCTAGTTCTAGCAAACCTCAACCACCCATCGGCCTTACGCCCTCCTATGAACGGAAGTCATTTCTGGTGCTGGGCCGCTGACCTTGCAGAGGACACCAGAGATGATGTGGTGGACTACATCAAACGGCTCGATGCCACCTTTGTGTTGCTAGCTCTCAACTATGACCGCTTGGACTTGGGTCTATTAGCAGAACCCTTTGCAACAAAAGTGTGCAATATGCCTTGCTCTTGGGGGAGACTTTTGAATTCACCTTTGCACAGGCTTCTCGCTCTACTGCTGAATTGCTCGCTTTAGCGAGGTCTCCAAAGAGCAAGCCATTAAGCAATGCCTCATCATGTCATATGATCCAGGGACCACTTTTGCTATCACTGACCAAGAGATTGCAAGGTTATCCCACCTTGCTGATACTGGATCACCCTTCTTAAGGTAGTGGTACGCTCTTAGGTTGCAATGGGAGGTTGACGGATGTCGCATAATGACCAACTCCAAACAACGCCGAGCCATCAAAATGGAAGAGTATGATCCCACCTACGTTGTGCCTACCTCGTATAGAGTGTTAACCACTCTTCAGGGTCCACCCATGGACAAGCATATCATGGGGCTTCGCTATCTTGACCGCCTCTTAACAGAGGAAGAGCTCCACATGGAAAGTCGAGTCGACTCTGGTGACTTCCTCACAGATGTCCTCACATACATCACACACGTAGGGATTCGACCCTTTGATTTGGACCGTGCCACTCAACTAGAATATAACTCCAACTTCTACGCTTGGCTCCTGCACAAATAGAGCGATGACCTTTCTACTAAAAGCCTTGGCCTCGCAACCTCCAATCCTGGGACGGATTCTTCTTTTCCAAAGGGGGAAGGGGTAATAAGGTGGAATGTAGTGGAATGTAAAAAATAAACAAAATAGAATCTAAAAAGTAAACCAAGTGTGAAACGTCTGTTAAATTTGAAATGCAAGGGTAAGAGGTGGTGGTAAAAGTCTGAAAGGCAAAGTTAAGGCTATGTTCAATAAAATCTACTATGCTTTTATTCTTCCAGCAAATTAGTTGTCAAAAGCACTAAAAGTGGAAATGGCTAAACATGAGGTGGCGATCATGGCAAGCTAGGACAAAGCGGGCAAGCTCCCCTTCTCGGAGGAGGAACAAGTAAAGGACAGCCTCACGGTGGAAATGAGAGCTTTCAACCAGTTAAAGTTCCACCACGTCTTCAACCTTGAAGACGTGGCCATCGAAGAGCCGGCGGTACCCCAAATCATAGAGCAGTGCCACTTGCAGAAGTACCTGGACGTAGTGGGCCGGAGGGTGGATTACACCCAGTGCACTGATTTCTTGCGCACCTTCAATAGGAACTCGGGCACCATCATGGTGCGTGACAATGAAGGCACCAGACAAATGCAGATCGAGCTGACCCCCGAGTTGGTGGAAAGGGCACTAGGGCTGCCGAATAAGGTGGAAAGGAAGCCGAAAATAGACATCTATGCCATGTTGGGGATGGACAAAGTGAAGGTCCACACCAATGACGGAATTAGCCTGGCGGACATCCCCAACCAAGAAATTCAGCTATAGGCAAAGATGGTGCACGCCTTGTTCTCAAGCCATAGGTACAACAACATAATGACCCGAATCAATGTACCTCTGCTTGACAGCATTGCCGCGCAATCGTTGGACGAGGTGAACCTTAATGGGTTCATGAGGAAGACAATAGAGGCTTCGGCTAAGGCCTTGGCAACCCGGAGGAAGAGTCGTGGGAGGGGAGTCCCTGTCGTCCCGATCGACCCGCAAGGCATCATCCTCCAAGGCCTCCACCATAGGGTTTGGAGGTGTCCTTACGGCAATTATCTAAGAAGCGCTAGGGTAGGGATGAGCAAGAGAAGACAAGAAGGGAGGCCACGAAGAAAGCAACGAGTCACTGTCACAGTCCCCGCCTCACATAGAAGAGCAGCAGAGGTCATCTGATGAAACGAAGATGGATGATGACGAAGAGGGAGAATCCCAGGCCACACCACAAAGGCATGCGGAACAATGAACCAAAGCCCTACATGGAAAAAGAGAAGAGGAGCGAAAGAAGAAAGAGAAGGAAGATCTGGAAAGGGCTCGAAGGGAGTCAGTCAAAGATGAGGAGGAGAGAAAAAAGAAGACCGAGAGGAGCTAAGAAGGAAGGAAGAGGAAGAAATAAAGCTGGCAACCCGTCGCTCCATCGAGGAGGAGCACAAAAGAGACGAGGAAGGCACAGAGGGCTTGCACCGAATGAAGGCACCTGGTCCGAGTACCAGCGTGTCGAAAATCGCACCCCTGCCCCTAGCAAAAGGAAAAGGAAAAGATCCGATGATGCCAACTCTCCCCCTCTCCATACCTCCCATGCCAGCCACTCCTATCATGACGACACCCCCTGCCACTGCCACCCAAGGTTCCACCCCAAAAGTCGACGAGAGCAACGTGGTCACTTGGCTACAATTCTTAGTGGAACGGGAGCTGGCAAGAGAAGCGGCCGTGGCCACCCCAGCATTAGGAGCCAAAAGGGCAGCCGGGGACTGAACTGGAGCCAAGACCGGAGTTGAAAAGGCAAAAAATAGAAGACGTCGTCACCACTACCACCATGCCCCACCCCCCACCTACAGCAAGCCAATACGACGAATATGTTAAGGAGTTGCTCTTGCAGTTGGAAAGGGTCAGGGAAGAAAGGAGGACAACCGTGGAGGAGCTGGCAGCAGAACGAGAATCACACGCTGCTCTTCAACTAGAGAGAACAAAGCAGATAACAGAATATCAAAGGGAGTTTACTGCGCTCAGGGAGGAAGCCAGCACTAAGGAGGCAGAGGACTTAAAGGCCCTGAAGGAACGTGACGCTGCTTGGGAAGGAAGGAGAAAAATCTTGATGGAGCATCTCAACAGGGAGAGGGAAACCAATGCCCACCTTCGGTGCAAGAATGATCAGCTATCTGCACTCAACCTGGAAGCACAAAGCCAGCTTGACAAGATTAGACAGGAGGCTGCAGAGCTAGACCAGTTAAGGGAAGAGCATGTGCGAAGGATGCAGGTGAAGCTGGACCAGCTCAATGTAGAGATCACTGATGAATGCTAGGAGCAGTCTCGCCTGTACCATGAGCTTGAGGCCCAACGGCAACAACTCATGGCAATGACCCTCCATTAAGGGGAGAGCTTGGAAGATATGGAAAAACGAGCAAAAGAATGCGCCGATCACAATGAGCAGAGAATACTGGACTTAGCATGCCGGCTAGTAAAAGCCGAAGGAGACAGGGTGCTGACTGAGAATCAGGTAGAGGTGGCCCAACTCTCCATGATAGCCTAGCAGCACACCTTCCTCAATACACTGCTCCACTCCACCAGACCAGAAGGAAATGAAGCCAATGATCAGCTGCAAAAGAAACTAACCATTGCACGCAAACAGCAGGCCTGCACGTGTCGCTGCAGCTAGGAGGCCCACCACAGAGCATAGAGGAGCAGAGAATATATCTTGCACAGGTAGGCCTTACGGCGCAAGAAATAGATGAACTCAGTTTCACAGAGGCGAAGGCACAAGAAGATGAGCAAGCAGAAGGGGGTGAACCGGAGTTCGATCTGGGACCTCAGGAGGAGGAATACTTCCCACCACCCCCTCAGCCACAACAAGCGGAAGTGTAGCCCCCTGATACATTTGCTGAGAGAAGAGCAGCCAAGGCCAACCGCAGGAAAGAGATAGTAGAGAAGGCAAGGAAAAGGTTGAATGTTAGAACTGTTCCAAGACAGCTTGCCCCTCTCCTACCGTGCCCTCAAGATCCCCCTGCTGAATTCCATCCCGAATTGATTATCTAGGAACAACAGGAATATAACCACAACCCCTTCGACTTGCGCTTTGAGTTTCCCGCTACCTTCAACAGAGTACTGCCCATTCAACTTGTAGAGGATGTCATCGCTATGGGTGCAAGGCTCAAGGCCAAGTGGTTAGCGGAGTGCGAGGCCCATCCAACTGCTTGGGGAGCTGAGGACCGCAAGTTTTGGCAATATAAAGTCCTCCAGGTGCCTAGATCAGTGGAAGGCTATAATTGCCAACCCACCTAGAGAAGACACATTTTTGACGTCAACCTTGACACGTGGATGGCATTTTGCAACACCCTCCCTTCTGAGAGAAACGACCCTACTTTTATGTCGTATCCTTGAAGGGTAGGGGTCGACTTTAATCGCAACTTTAATCCATCCATCCATGACAGGTTTGATTTTCCCATTATCTATAACACCAATAGCACCTCCCATAGGGATGCCCTTCTCTTCACCCTCCCTGATTTGTACAGCTCTATAGATAGATTTCTTAGCGAGTTCACCTCCTGTCCCGACCCCGCCTTCATAACCACTTGTAATTATCTTAGGCTAATTAGGATCCTAGTCCACCAAGAGCCCGCACCCCAAGAACGCCACCTCCCATCCCTCTACTTTGACCCCAACGCCATCGATAGCAGCACCATGACTCGCCTCATGATGAGTGCTTCTCTTTTTCCATCTTTCTGTGTTGCACTGCTCGAAGATATGAGCGACAACAAATTCACCCAGTGCAACCACCCCTTCCTTTCTACCACCACTCTCAAAACCCAACTCAACCTCAAGGGCTACTTGTTGAGTCGCAGATTCCTTAACAAGGCCCCTCGCCCTCTGCCATCCCCTACCCACCATTCAGATGACGAGGAGTAAACTCCCGTCATGCCCTTGTATCGCTTGTCTCCATGTATACGCCTTCTTATACTATTAAATTTAAATTTAAAAAAAGAAGAAAGAAGAAGAAGAAGAAGAAACAAGCACCACAATCACCGCACCTAGGGTTCTCCCTAGTCCCCTCCCCACTTCACACTTAGGGCACATCAAGGGTAGGACTTTCAGACTTGTCACCCTAAGACTTGCACTGCACCTCCAATGAAGCACAAACTGGTCCTCAAGTGTGGTACGTTACCAAGGGCTTGCCCAAGGTTAGACCCATCTCCCAGTTCCACTAGCACGGGCACCACACACTATACGGTGAGACAGACACACCCCTTAGGGAGTGCACAACTTTTCTTGCAAGTTATATTCACGCTTCAAGAAATGGCTACCCATGGAAGAGGATAGCCCACAGCATCCTTTAATGATCAAAACTTCTTTTCATGTACCAGCATCCAGCCATCTGCTTGCTGATGGCTACCCTGATTGAACCAAGTCAAGGTAGAACTGCCATTGGCATAGATCTTGGAACCTCATCGTCCAATGATCCATGCCCAACGCCTCAAGATCTACGGATCGCTTATTGACTCCACAAGCCTGAAGACCTTCAACTCAAAACTGAAGACCTTCTACTCAAAGACAAGGATCTTCAATCAAGGCCACGGGTTTTCAAGGCAAACAGTGTTCGGGGGGTTTCTCTAGAATAAATTCCTCCAATACCATCCTCCTAAGGGATTGCTTATTGCTTCAAGTGTTTTGGATACTCAAAAGACGACTGGCTACATAAGGGACACCACAACAGTGTGAAAGAAGCCGAGTATCTTCATGGAGCCTAAAGCACACCAGAATCTTTCTTGGTCATTGTCCTTAAACCCCATCACTTATCATTCACCCAACCACATTGGAAGCAGTGTCCACCACCTACCTTTTCCACCTAGCAGCTGACCTAACTAGCCACTACGTCCCACCGTAGTGCCATGGGACTGGCATTTGACTAGGAGGGGGATAATGTTACTATGTTTCCCGCAACATAGAGGAGCGAAAAATGGAAAAAATGGAAATAGCAAAAAAGGCGCAGGATAAAAGCAGAAAAAGGCACCTTGACCGGTAACCAGTCCCTAAAAAATTTAAATGTTCGAGCACGACCCTCAGAAAGCCTCGGTGTTGGACCGAGACAACAAAAGAGGAAAAGGGCGCACCATTAAAATGTGGGAGCGCCCCCGAATCTTTGTAAAAGAGTGCCAGGCTTGCTCGTATGCAAAGTGTACGCATTAGTTGGGAATAGGATAAATTAGAATGGTGGGAAATGGGAAAAAGGGCCTAGGCTACGGCGGGCCATGTAAAAGAGGGAAAAGGGGATGACCGCCCAAAAAGGATTTAGGGCCTTGTATATAAAGTTGAAAAGTGAATGAGAAGCTCATTCTTTGGTGTGTGGCAAAAAGAGTCTTCTCTCCTTCTTGCTTGTGTGTGCTCTTGAGAGAGGGAGTGTGAGAGTGTGAGGGAGTGAGTGTGTGTGAGAGTGAGGGATCAAGAGGGTGAAGCTCTTCACCATCTCCTCTTCTCTTCTTCTCTTCTCTTCTCTTTTCTTATCTTGCGTGCGCGGCTATGGAGGATGGAGCTTGGATATGGAGGAGGTTTGAGGATGCTTGAGCTAGCATCAAGAATCGTGGAGCTACCAGAGTGCAAGAGAGAGGAGGGTACTCGATCGAGCATCAAGGTAAGCTCACTACACTCGTAGGATCCGACGGCGCGTCAGCTAGGTGAGAGATAGCCATTAGAGCTCGCTTGGAACGCTTGAAACAATAAGCAGTCCATGGGTCTTGGTGGTCGAGCGAAGGCTCCCACACAATCCAATGAAGTCATCTGCATTATCTACATCTATATTGGTTACATCACTTTGTGTTCTTGACCAAAAATATATGAAAAATAAATCTTCTTGGACATTTAGAGTTTGAAGAGTGTAGATCATATATTTCGAATAATCAATCGCTGGTGTTATAAACTTTGTGAACTCTACTTCAGGTCCTTGTACATTTAACCATCTTTCCCAATACTTCAAATAATCTTTAACTCCACTTACTACTTCTTGATGATCCTTAATGTACTTAAACATGGGCAGCAACATTGGAACACCCTTTGGATGAGTAGGCTTTCTTGCAAGGTCTCTCTTCCATAATTAAATGCCACCTTCTCTTGGTAACCAGTCTAGGGACTTTGGATGCATCTTGTATTGCATGACAGGTGTATCTCCTTGTATATAAAACCGAAATTGAAGAGATTTTGAGTCACCAACAAGTGTATCTTTCGAATCACACAAATATCGCTCAATGTATTTCTTGAAGTCAGGCACATGTGTCAATAAGAAAGGTGTAGGACTTGTCATCTAGCATGATTGAAAATGTTCCATAAGATGAGGAAAAGCGAAGGTCATGCTCATCCTTAGCTTCTTTGAAAATTTTTTGAACATTGCATCGATGTCTTCATGTGTATGACCCACCACCAAGTTGGATCATCTTGAATGTTCCTTGTGCAATAAGCAATGATAGATATGCAAAGAGATAGCGATTTTTGTTTTCTGATCCACAATTATCAAGTTGAAGTACTAAGTTCTCTGGCAATCATTTGAAATGATGATGGTCATCCTGTGGTGTATTATCTTCCATGCATGATTTATTTCGTGCAACACCTTGATGGTGGTCTAGTGCTTTTTTCGAGTTGAGGGCATTTAGTAGCACAGAGGTTGATCTTGGCATTCCATCTACTTGTAGAACACCATTCACATGCTTGTGTAGTCGCTCCAAGTTCCTAAAGCACAATGACAATGAGGCAATTGTGAAGTTAGGATCATGAGGCCATAGATCGAGTGAGAAATGTCCATATCTACCTTCTCCATGTCCATGTGTAATCATGCCTGTTAAAGAAACTGGTAGTTGAGTAGATCTTTCAGACTCTTTTGATCGAAGCCTTAACCTAGGGATAGTTGTCTTTTGCTGGCCCATTTTATCATGTATAATGCACAAGTTTTTATCTCAATTTTAGACTCTTTTGATCGAAGCCTTAACCTAGGGATAGCTGTCTTTTGCTGGTCCATTTTATCATGTATGATGCACAAGTTTTTATCTAGATCTAATGCTGAGGCCAAGCACCAACTGTAGTATATGTTCCAACAACTTTGTTGCTGTAGCATGTGACATTGATGCTTCTTTAGAAGCACATTTCACTCTTGAAGAAACTTTGTTGCTGCAAGTTTGTCTTTGATCTCTGAGCAAATACTACATTTGGAGAACTCACTCGTCTTTGCTAAGGTTACATGCTTGAACTCTCTGTTCTAAATACGATTGAAGGTGGACAATGACATTTGCTTACATCAAATACCACTCAATGTTGTATTTACTTTTACCCATATATCTACCTGCTTGTAAACATGTGGAATGACCAATTGTGTCTCCCTTGATCCATCTTTCATTGTTCTACTCTTGTGTGGCATTTGCTCTGCATTCTTCTTAATAAAGTCTCTAAGGATGGCTCTTCCCATCTCTGTGTGATCCCAAGCTACTCTTATTATCCCCTTGTTTCCATGCATTGCCCTCCTCACGCCATGCTCAAATTGTGTTTTGTACCTATAAAAAGATGTCTTTGGGATTCCATGAATCTCACACCGGGCCCTTCGACATACCACTTGTCCATTCAAGATAAATATGTACTTCCTTGTTCCCAAGTGATCAATCCTGCATGATGATTCAAACTTTTCATAAACATAGTTTGTGTGGTCTTCAAATTGCAATTCCCAAAAGTATTTATGTAATTGTTGCATTGCTTCTCTATCAGCAAACTGACAACACTTTTCTTGGCAACAATCAATCATGGAAACCTTTAAAATGGAGTCCATAGAAGTCCTCAAGTTTGCACCTTTAGGGGCAATAATTCGAGGCTTTCTATTGACCATACAATATGATCTCTTCTAAACAAAAATTGATTTTTTTGTAGAAATATAATCTTGATTGGTATCTTCCATGTTTTTGGCACAAGCATTTGTAGAGATAAATTGCATGTATGATTGTTGTTGTAGCAGTGATGTTCCATCATCAAAGGTGACTTGTTTAATAGGCCATCTTTCCAAAGTGACACAATGGAGGTTGTCATCCATGTATGTTCCTATGGTTTGATCAAGGGCTTTATCTACCACCACAACAACATCCTCTTCCCCTAGCAATTCAAAGTTTATCACATCATATGGAAAAGCCAATAATATAACCCCTGTCCCAACACACACAATGTTGCCTTCTGTCCATAGCATCACTCTACGTTCTCTCCAACTTTCATGAATGCTAAGCACATCAATATCCTCAGAAGCTAGGACATATTTTGATTCGTAATCATCTCCTCTGTCATGAATTGTTATTGAGTTTGAAACAACCACCACATCTTTCTTTCCCCATTTTGCAAAACCACCTACAGCTTCATGAACCTTCATTGCATCAATTGTTGGGAATGGCAAACATGCTGCTACATTTAAACATTTATCAATAGCCACTGAAATGTATCCATCTTCAAGTGTTTCTCCATGGCATGTCTCATTTGGATGTATTGCATGCACTCTCCCAAGTGCAAAAATCTCATGATCAACTAGCAAATTCATAGTTTCTCCAAAATAAAATTCATTATTCATGATACCTGCACAAATGAGAAAATGGAGATTTATCATTCGTATGTTGTCACCTCTTAAAAAGAAGAAAATAGTAATGAGATTGCTAAATACAATGAAGTATCAAATTTCACTGAAACAAAAAAAGTACTTAAACATTAGATAGAATGAGTCCAACTTCCATAATAGAAAGTATTAATGGAAACATCATATAGAAAGGGGATAGTTTTGACCATATGGCCAAAAATAAACTTTCTCATGAACTATGCTACCCTAAAGTAAATAAGAAAATTTTATTCTATTATTTTTAGTTGCCCTTGATTTGACTTTATTTTATTAGCTACTCTTTGAGTAAGCAAAAACTTCATTGTGTATTGTCATTGGGAAATGATATAGCAGATGTTCAAAACTTGTACTATATCTATTCAACACGAGAACAATGATTAAAATTATTTATAATGTGTATAGGAAAAGATTTAGCTACATGGTCAAAATCCTATTGTATATATTCTATACCATAGCAAATATAAAAATTATTTGTGATCCCCATAGGAAAAAACATAGTCAAATGGTTGAAACCTTTGTTGTATGTATTTCACATGACAAAAAGGATAAAAGTTCATTGTGGTCTCCATAGAAAAATATTTAGCCAAATGGTCAAAACTCAAGCTAAATACATACAACAAGGATAAAAGTTCATTGTGATCTTTATAGAAAAAGATTTAGCTAGATGGTCAAAACCTCTATTGCAACTATTTTACACAAAACTTAGGATTAAAATTATTTGTGATATTCACAAGAAAAGATTTAGCCATATGGTCAAAACATGTATTTAACCGAGATGATAGCAAGGATAATAATTGTTTGTGATGTCCATGGATTAATAAGATTTAGCCAAATGTTCAAAGCCTTTATTGTATGTCAACAAGGATAAATAATCTTTGTGATCTCCATTAGAAAATATTTGATCAAACGATCAAAACCTTTATTTCATGTATTCCACATGACAACAAGGATAAATATATTTTATGAGAAACTTTGACCTTGTGCTTAAATGTTGAAACCACAAAGACCTTTAAAGAATAGGAGATTTCATTTCCTATGACACAAAGTTATAAAGATTGAGGAAATTTTACCATCAATTAGAAGCTATTTGAGAAGGAAAGATAATTTTTATCATGGTTAAATATTTATAAATCTTATACTACCTACTTGTTGATAATAGTAAAATATATCATATTATATTTTATTTTTAAGTTATACTATTTTTGTCTAAATCATGTTATATTAGTATATCCACTATGTGCATATTATGGAATATATTATCAATATATATATATATTATATATATAATTTAATAATAATTAATAAATATAATTTAAACATATTAAATCATATTTTGTAAGATTATGTATATTTAATGTATCTAATATATAATGTGTAATATCATTGAGGATTTTGAAGCCACCTTAGTGATAGTTCGAGAGTAGAATCTCTAGTAGGGTAGGATAGAGAGTATGTAGGCAAAATCTCTAGCTGTGGAAATAGGGGAAATATCCGAATGGTGGGTTCTTAAGAAGGGGCGAGGGGGAAGGAGCTGGTCTTGGAGAAATGCCCCTTGTGAGAGTTTGAGGGCAATGTCTTCCTCGGTGGAGGTTTGGGAGCAATGCCCCCAGTCGGGGTTTCAAGATAGTGCCCGTTGTAGGGATTTGGGGGCAAAGCTCCCAATGGGGGCTTTAAGTGGTAGGACCCCTTGGTGGGGGTATGCGGGAAACACCCCTAGTAGGGGATTGGGGGTAGTGTCCCTGATGGGGGTTTGGGGGCAATGCCCCTAGCGAGGGTCTGGGGGCAGTGCCTTGGTGGGGGTTTGCGGGCAACGCCCCCAACGGGGGGTCCGGGGGGCAGCGCCTCCTTGTGGGGGTTTGGGGGAAACGCCCCTAGCGAGGGTTTAGGGGCAGCTCCCCCGGTGGGGGTTTGGGGGCAATGTCCCCAACGGGGGCTCTGGGGGGCAGTGCCCCCTTGTGGGGGTTTGGGGGCAATGCCCCCAACGAGGGTTTTGAAAAAATCACAACTTTAAATATTTAACAAAATTACAAGATAGACACAAAAATAAGATCTAAATCTACTCGTATTTCATAACAAGTTATGGTTATTCGAATAGTGTGATACATTAAATGATCCATTTAAGATTGTCGATCTTTACAACTAATCATGACATTTTTCAAAATGAGTTTCTCTTCCTCTCCCTCTCTCTTCCACGCAACTCTCTAACCTGAGTGTTTTCTCTATTGTGTTTTTACAATTGCAGGTTTCGCATATCTGATCCTCTGCGTTTTTATCTCTACTCTTGTCGCCCCTCTCTTACTGCAGGTGTTGTAATCCTAATCTTTGGCAGTTCTATCCTCCTCCTCTTCTTTGACTGCTCTTCACTATTTCATTTTCTCAAACTGAAATAGATTGTGCAATGCAAATTCTGGTTCGAATCACGGTATTATGACCAAAACTACCTGTGTCTTCAAATCAGAAATCTTGCTCCAAGGCTTCAGCAATTCAATAGGGCAATGAATGATCGCCAATCCACACTGTGTCTGCTCTACTTTACGAGTGATTTTTGTTACGTTGGCACACATTATAGACCTACTAATTACAACAAGTTTTCAACTTTTCCCTACATTTCTGATTTTGAGTTAAACTACATTGATTATGACCATTTCAATCCATACAATTACTACAAATCACACTACTACTCTTTTGTATGATTAGTATTGAATAATATTAAGATCAAACACCAAAAGCATTTTCTAAATAAGAATCATGTATGAAAACTAAATGCAATATGTATTTCTGTAGCAATGAGATTAGGCACTCACTCTTAAGAATTCAACATCTTCTTCTTCTTCTCCATTGCTTGATTGATCTCCTTGAGTGCTTGTCTTTTTTATTGTCCAACCACTACCTTGCAAATGATAGCTTCACTCTACGTGAATATTGAAAACATGATTTCTTGCATTGTTGAAAATACTATTTTTGCTGTGAATATGAAATGTATGATTTGTGTAATGTTGAAAAAAGTCTGTTAGATGTGAATATGGAATAAATGGTTTATGCAATACTTTTATCAAAGAGTACTTTCAAAATACTAGCATTTCTTTCTATTCTGAGATGCTATATATCTTAAGATTTTGCCTCAAGGCTAAACCTAGTCTTATATTTCTTGTATCCTTCCGTAATGTTAGAGCATTTTATCAAGTTCTTATACATCATATTATAGTTTACTATATAGAACTTTCCATTATACTGTATTTTCATAGTAAAAGTATTATCATCAGATTTTATGGTTACACTCTTTATAATTTTGCAATAATCATATGGTTATACAATACTTACAAATACTCAATATGATTTTGCCATAGGATATAATTTGATCTTCTAACAACACATATCATGATCTTTCACAATCTATAGATTAGACCATATGGTCAAAAAATTTCTTGCAATATAAGAAGTACTTTTTGTTATTTTATTCATTACAATCTGAGATTTGGCCATGAGGTCAAATCTTTTCTTATAATATAAGATGTAATTTATGTTTTTTTTTTCCAATATACTGTGAGATTTTGCCATGCGGTCAAATATTCTCCTTAAGCTATCTCTTGGCCAAAATAAGGACTCTTGTAGTATCACAATATCTTGCAACAAATCAAGCACTTTGTTCATTTTACTACAAGAATAACATTTTTTCCTTTGGTCAAATGCTTTCTTATATTATCAACCCTTGCTTACTTCCAAAAGGAAATGCTAGTTTCTACTTAGAATTCCTTACTTTCTATAATTTGGCCATGTGGTCAAATCTTGTCTTGCAACAAACATACCACTTTCTTGAAATTTGATCCTAAAAAATTAAGACTAAATCTATGGTGGGTTCAATCACACAAATTTTGGGTATGCTAGATTTGGTTGTATGGAAAAATGTTCTAAGAAAACCATATTCTATATTATCTCCAAAAAGGAAGACCATGTTCTACTTGGAACTCCTTCATTACCTACTATATTTATAGGAAGTTTTGCCATGTGGTCAAAACTTGTCGTGCAACAAATAAACCACTTTGTTTCCATAATCCATTTTTGTCATTTCAATTTTTCATAACTTCCTATCTATATGTTCATATATTAATATTATATCATTTTGCCACAAATTAGCCACTTTTGCCATTCCACTACAAAATAAAAATTGGCCATATGGTTAAATTTTTCATTTCGTTATCAATGCTACCATCCAAGAATCCTCCATTGTTGTTTCGTTTGGCCATATGATCAAATCTAATCTCATAAATCTTGTAAACCATCAGACTACTTTTTCATTCCATTATAAAACAATATTTAGCTATATAGTCAAATCTAATTTCACAGCATGTTGCAACAAATGAATCACTTTCTTCATATGGTTATGAAACTAGATTTGGTCATATGGTTAAAACCACTTTATAGAAATTGTCTTATCTTGTAGGTTTCTCCACGAGGTCAAATCTCCACCTGTCAAGTGTTTTTCACTTTATCTTATATTGATATCTATGGGATTTGCTACATAGCCATATTTGTTTATATGTGAATCTCATATCACAATAAACCGTATCCTCTCTTTAACTAGCCTTTAAAAACCCTATGGTAAAAAACCATGGCAAAGTTTCTAATATTATAGATAAGTCTTATGACTAAATAGGATTTGACCACATGGCTAAAACCAATGAGGATGTTTCTACAATATAGCTTCTTTCAAGGGAAACTTACATGTGCACTAATTAAAATGTTAACTTTGGGCCAAATGGAATCGTGAGATTGCTACATAACCACATTGATATATAGGTGGATCTAATATTAGACTAAATCTCATTCTTTGATTAAATAGGATTTGACCACATGGCCAAAAATCTTAGCAAAGTTCCTAGAGTATGATCCTTGCATAGGAAACTTACATGAAGAAGAAATCCAATGTTAACTTAGGGACAAAATCATCCATGACATTTTCTACATAACCACAATGATTTTTCACTATATCTCATACCACACTCACACTCAACATTTCATTATCACTTGAGCATTTGGTTAAGCCCATGGTCAAGTCTCATTATTAATAGAATTTGATCTTCTCACCAAAGTCCATGGCAAAGTTTTTACTATATGATTCTTGCAGGAGAAACATAATTAATGCTAACTTAGGGCCAGGATAATCCATGAGATTTGATACATAAGCATACATATTTATGGTTGGATCTCATACCACACTTAATCTCAAATTTCAATATTTCATTTTATGGAAGAGTCCCTTTGGAGTACATTTGTCTTGTATTTTGTAAAATCTTGTGTTGTTGTGTTTTCAATTTTCAAATTAGAAATCTTATACATTTATTTGGGTTTTGTGAATTTTGAATATTTTTAAATCCACTTTTGTTTGACAACTTTTTCTCTTTGTAGAACTATTCAATGGCAAAGAAAGATAGCACATTCAAAAAGGAGACCCAAACCATTGATGGAATTAGTGGTCATTTTGTGTATCCATGGTATGTGGATGTTTATGATAGTCAAGGAAAAAGGGCTGACAATGTTCTCTTATTCACTTTAAAGAGTGATATTACATTTTTTCAACAAGATGGTGTCATAGGGAAGATAACAGATGGACGTGCTGGGAAAGAGGGAATACCATGTAATCTTGTTAAGATCAAGGGGAAAAATGTAGTACACAAACTTGATACTTTGTCATTTCACTTTGCCTATATTAAATAGGACGAAGAATATTCTTTGAAAACAATGGGATGGACCTTATTTGAGGAGGTAAAGGGCACAAAAGACATTATATTAGCATTCCAAGCTGTTCAAAATAGTGAGCTACTTTCCCTATCAAGAAAAGGTGATTGCCCCAACAAAAGAATGAAGCTCCAAGATAAACAAATAGACTTGAGATCTTCATCTTCTCCTCAAGAAGAAAATAATTCATGGAATCCCACAAGCTCAAAGTCAAAATCACCTCAACAAAGTTCCTTGTCACAAGCTCTTGTTGTTAGTATGGCTGCTAACACTACTAAGAATGATGCCACTTTACCTTCCATGCTAGAAGTTACACCGGCAAAGCCAATAATTTCTCTTGAGGTCAAGAGCGTAGAAAGAACATTTGATTTTGCTGAAATAGTTAAGAAGAAGGGAAAGAAGGAAGAATTAGGATTTCACATGTTTGAAAAATGCTTTCCATTTGGTCCAACAACACAATTTCCTATTCTCGTTGATAGGTGTTATGAGGCACCTCCTTTGTATGCTTATAGGTCACTATATTGGGATTATGTAGAGAAGCTAACCACGTCTTTCATAAAGAATCCCATGAATCCAACAACAACATCATATCTTATGCCTTTTGTACAAGACAACAATGAGAAGAGACCCATGCATCGTGATGAGGTGGATGCTAATAAGTTGGACACTTATAGTTATTGGATTATATCGGGGCTTCACTCGATTCATACATCAAAGATATATATTCAGAGTAATACTACATGTTGTCTAGCAACCAAGCATCTATACACCACAAGAAATGCTAGAATATTAGTTGATTGTCCTGTAGAAATGTGCATTGTGTTGGGGTAAAGGCGCCTCCGCCGTGCCGTCCCGTGTATTACTACACTGACAGTACCCGCCATTGCACACTACAGGTGGCGGGCGCCCGTCACGTTACTTTATTCTTTACATTCATTTTGGTGACTAGTAAATAAAGGAAGGCCCGGTCACACATTGTGACTGTTGGAGTTCCCATTTCTTCTCTCTCTCTTTCTTGCTCTTGCTCTCCCGCCATAGCTCGTGTGCAAGCTTCGATCCTTCTCACCTTTTAACTGGTATCAGAGCTTGGCTTCCTCTTGCTCAAGCTCAACTCGGTGCTTCTCTACCTTCACATCGACTCCCTTCACGCATTGGGTCTCCATCCTGGCAGCCATAGCCGATCTCCCGAGCTTCCAACACTCCCCCGGCTTCCCAAGCTCCCTCCTGGCATTGTTGGGCTTCTTCAGGGCCTTGCCCTTGAGGTATTGCATCAGAGTTTGAAGGGTTTTACTTCATTTCTCAGTTTTAAATAGGTGGAAGAAGAGGGGCAGCCATCATTTGAAGCTTCAAAGCTCCATATCTCCCTTGCCCTTTGTTTTCGGCATTCATGGCTTTGTGTTTGCCCTCTTTGGGGCCTCTTTGAGCCTCCCATCCACACCAACATTGCCACATGGAGTAGCCACTTCCCAGGACAGCATGTGCTGAGTTTGCGCCAGATTTCTACCTGCCTACTCATCACGTTTTCAGCCTATATGCCTTGGCTCCTAAATGAGCACTTAAACAATGGTTTCTAGAAGGCATTTGAGCTACTTTGAAAGCCTCTTTAGGCCTTGTGCTTGGCATTGAAGCTTTGGGGCTAACATTCTCTGATTTGGGACTATCATTTACTGTTATATAGTGCTGGAAACAGGGCAACCACACTTGGCATTGGCGTTTGATGCTTATACTCTACTCTGGTTACCTTGTTTGATGCCCGTATGCGGCCTACATGATGCCTAGTGCCTTGGGAATGTATGCACATGATTATGCCATGATTTTGGCCTCAAATATTGGCTGAAATTTCTCAATTCTGACAGTCAAAATTTGCTGTAATAACAGTGGGCTGAAGGTACTTTGGATGCTTTGTCACTTACCTATTGGTATTGGATGTATGCTTTGGGATTTGCCATCATGTATCTGACATTTGGGGACGACTTTGAGCTCATGTTTGAATCTATGGAATGCATTTCAACTACGCATAAGCTCTGTCTTGGTTGGTATTCATTGGCATTTGGACTGACTTGGCATGCTCTTGGACCGCTTATGCCTCATGTCTATGCTTGACAGTTAGGCTTCATACATTACATGCTTTGGTTCGTGATATATGCTGCTTGGTTCGTCTATGCGTTACCAACATTGGGATCTTTGCCTTGGATGTATTTGAGCATTTCTGACTCAGTTTGATCATTTACTTGGTTGCTATCGGATGTCATTCAGTTGACAAAGATCTTATTTTGGGATTATGTATTGCTCGTTGGTTGCTTCCATAAGTTGCTTCATGTATGTCATGCTCTTGGGATGCGTATGACGCATTGACTTGGTCACTTGTTTTCACTGGTACTTTGTCTTGGGTTGCTTGAGCCCTTGAGCTCGTTTGTATGCCTTTTGTGCCAGTGGGAGCATCTTGCATGCTTACTTGACCTTGAGCAGGGATTACATGCTATTGGAGCAGTTATATGTATTGGAGCAGTCTATGTCATTATAGATGTATTGAGACTTTGGGATCATACTCTGACAATTGGATGTTGCATTGAGTATATGTCTTGGTTCACAGGATGCTTATGAGCTGAGTCTCAATTTTGGATCTGCTTTCTTTTGAGCAGACACCTATTTGTGTCAGGTTTTGGCAGTTGCAGGTACACTTTGCCTAGATTGTCTAGGGGTGTGCCTCTTACTGGTAGATGCTATTTGACATCTCTCAGTGTTATGCTCATGTATTTTCACTATCATTTGGCTTTGCTTTGTCCTCTTTATGCCGGCTTTGGACCTAGCATTGTTTAGTTGACATTAGATCCAGTTTTGGGACAGTTTGCCCTCATTATTGCAGTTCTGAAATTTATTACAGCAAGCATTTATTGGTGGACTGAGCAATATTTTTTATATTGAAATATCCTGATTTGGTGTATCGCACCTAGTACTAAGTGGGCAGCATCTTTTGGCACACTTTTCTCGCCATTTGGAGCTCATTTCACTAGATATTGGGCATTTTCTGGAGTAAAATAGCAAGTAGTTTTAGATTGTTTGTGCATTTCCAGCCTGCATTATGGTGTCCTCTTCGACTGATAATGCCATATTTAACATCACAAAGTTGGATGGTACCAACTATCTTATTGGAAGAGTCAAATTTGGCAGGTCTTGGTGCAGAAATCTCAGATTAAGCCACTTCGGTTGAGTGGGCAGCAGCCTACAACTATGAACAATGACGACTAGCTTGAACTTGATGAGCTATGCAAGTCCACGATTGTATTGTCTCTCACTGAACAGGTACATTATAATGTATTTGAGGAAGCACAGAGTGCATGGGATCTATGGAATAAGGTCAAGAATCTTTATGATAAGAAAAGTCAGGCGAGTCAGATGTACTGGTTGAAGCAGCTTATGGATCTGCGCATGAAGGATAATGCGACTATGTCTGCTCACTTGAGCCAGTTCCATGCTATACTGAAGAACCTGACTTCGTAGGATATCACCTTTGGAGAGGAAGTAACTCCTCTTTTCTTTCTTGGGACTCTAAATGAGTCATGGGATGTATTCCGCACTGCCCTATGTGCCTCTAGTGCTACTCTGAAATTGAATGATGTTGAGAGTGCTCTTTTGCATGAAGAGGTTAATCGCAAAAACTTGGATGCCTCTCGTGTTTCACATGCTTTGACAGTTAGAGGCAGGAATGACATGAATGATCGTGGTCATGGCCATGGCCATGAGTCGCAGAAGGGTCGGTCTAAATCTCGTGGAAAGTCGCATAGTAAGTTGCGTGGCGCAACGCTAATGTCACTTGTTATCATTGTGGGAAAAAGGGCCATATTAGACCAGAGTGTCATGAGTTGCACAATGAGAAGCGCAAGGATAAGGGAAAGAAAAAGTGCAAGATAAGTCCTTTGATCGCAGCATAGTACCTGCGAAGTCTAGCGTCAAGATTAAGGAAATTAATGTCACGCAGACCGAGGATTCCAATGGTGGTGATGAGTTCATACTTGCAGCTAGTTCTTTTGATGCCTCACACTTGACTGAGACACCTAGTATGTATGCACAGTGCTGGTTATTGGATTTAGGTGCGTCCTTCCATGTGACGCCTTACCGTGAGTGGTTTCACTCTTATCGTACTGTATCTGGATCAAGCAGACTTAGAGATGACATGTCTCTTGATATATTGGGCTGTGGAGATATTCAGTTGCAGTTTTCCACTGTCAGTTTCTTTTTGCTCAGGGATGTACATCATGTACCTATGTTTACACGCAGTCTTATGTCTACAGGACAGTTGAATGATACAGGGTTTCATGTCTATTTTGGGGATTCTGCCTGGAAGATTACCAGAGGCAGACTTGTGCTTGCTAGAGGCACCAAGGCTGGCAGCCTCTATCCTCTTGTTATATCTGGGTCTTCTGTAGACCATGTTTTGGTAATGGGTTCTATCCCACATGTATCACTTTGGCATGCCCGTTTGGGGCATATGTATTTGAAGGGAATGAAAATGTTATCTGGTTTGCAGTATCTTCTACCTTTGGACTATGCATGTTTTGACTCGTGTGATCATTGTCTTTATGGTAAGCAGAATAGGTCTACACATAAGAAATCGGGTAGGCCATGCATGAGTGAGCCCTTGGCTTTGGTGCATTCAGATGTTTGTGGGCCCATGTCGTGTATGTCTATGGGTGGTGCAAAGTACTTTGTTACCTTCATTGATGATTTTTCTAGGAAAGTGTGGGCTTATCCCATAAAGCAAAAGTCCAATGTCTTGGCAGTCTTTCAGCGTTGGCTTGCTCTTGTTGAGAACCAGACTGGGTATAGGCTAAAATGCCTTAGGACTGACAATGGGGGAGAATATGTCTCACGTGCTTTTGAGCAGTTTTGTGATGACAAGGGTATTAAGCGTCAGTTGACCGCCCCTTACACCCCACACTAGAATGGTTTGGCTGAGCGCATGAATATGACTATTCAGGAGCATGTCCACTCTATGTTTAGCCATGCAGGCCTACCACAGAGCTTTTGGGCTGAGGCAATTAGTACGGCAGTGCATGTCATAAATTGATCGCCTTCTAGTGGATTGGATTTCCAGGTTGCAGAGGAAGTTTGGGCTAGTAAGCCACCCTCTTATGCGCATCTCCGTGTCTTTGGATGTGAGGCATTCTGCCATGTGCCCAAGGACAAGAGGAGTAAGTTGGATCCAAAGAGCATTAAATGCATCTTTCTTGGTTATGGTGATTCGGGAGAGATGGGCTATTGCCTATGGGATCCGCAGGCGCGGAAAATAGTACGCAGCCATGATGTAGCCATGAAGACAAGATGCACAGGCAGCCTGAGAAGGTGGTTGAGATCTGCAGAGTGATCTTTCAGAGGAGCCTAGAGCTCCTGCACAGCCTGTTGGATAGCCTACAGCAGCTGCAGCAAATGCTGATGGTCAGGGTGTTGGCCAGGCAGCTGGGCAGAAAGCAGAGCTTGCAGTGAGACGGTCTGCTAGAGATAGATGTCCACCTGATAGATTTCAGCCCTCTATGCATTATGTTTTGGTTACAGATGCAGGAGAGCCTTTCACTTATGATGAGGCTATGCACAAGGGTGACAGTCACTCCTGGGAGAGGGCTATGCAGTCTGAGATTGACTCCTTGCATAAGAATGAGACTTGGGATTTGGTTGCCTTGCCTAAGGGCAAGAAGGCTTTGCCATGCAAGTGGGTGTACAAGCTGAAAAGTACCCCTGGACACCCCAAGCCGGCATACAAGGCTAGATTGGTAGCAAAGGGTTTTAAGCAGGAGCATGGTGTAGACTTTGATGAGGTCTTTTCTCCTGTGGTTAAGATGACCATCCTGCGCTTGGTCTTGGCTTTGGTTGCTTAGCTTGACTTAGATCTATATCAAATGGATGTTAAGACGGATTTCTTACATGGGGACTTGCATGATGAGATCTATATGGAGCATCCTAAGGGGTTTGCAAAACCTGACAGGGAGCACCTAGTGTGCAAGTTGAAGAAAAGTCTTTATGGCTTGAAGCAGGCACCTAGGGAATGGTATCATAAGTTTGATGCCTTTATCAATCACAGGGCTACAACAGGAGTGCTATGGATCCGTGTCTTTATAGGAAGAAAGTCTGTGATGGTTCATTGCTTATTTTGGTACTCTATGTGGATGATATGTTGATAGCAGGGAAAGCTCATGATGAGCTAGATGCTCTTAAATCTCAGTTGAAGAAGAGCTTTGAGATGAAGGATTTGGGACATGCCTCTCACATGCTTGGTATGCGCATTAGACACGACAGGCATCAGGGACTTCTCTACTTGTCACAGAGGGAGTATATTCATAAAATCCTTGAGCACTTCCGCATGCAGGACGTAAAGCCTATTGGCTTTCCATTGCCTTCTTATGTGAAGGTATCATAGGCCGATTGTCCACAGACAGATGAGCAGAGGGCCGAGATGGCCCAAATCCCTTATGCTTCAGCCGTGGGTAGTTTGATGTATGCCATGAAAGCCACTCGTCCAGATATTGCCTTTGCAATTGGTGTTGTGGCACGCTATATGGCTACACCTGCCAGAAAACATTGGGATGCCGTGAAGGGTATCATGAGGTACCTGAAGGGCACAACAGATATGTGTATTTGCTATGGCAGCCAGGATAAAGGGGTCGTGGGGTACACTGACTCCGATTATGCAGGACATGCAGATAGTAGGAAGTCCACTTCTACCTATGTAGTCATCTATGCTGGAGGTGTTGTCTCTTGGATGTCCAGGGTTCAGAAGTGTACGGATTTGTCTACCACTGAGGTCTAGTATGTTGCAACCACTGAGGCTTGCAAGGAGGCCATATGGCTAGGCTGTCTAGTTGCTAACCTTGGGATTGATGCTATACCTACACTACATTCGGATTCTATGAGTGCCATTCAGTTGGCTAAGAATCCGGTCTTCCATGCGAAGACGAAACACATTGAGGTGAGGTATCACTTCATACGTGGTGTCGTGGAGGACAAGTCTCTTGACCTTGTCAAGATCTCCACTGACGAGAATCCTGTAGATCTGCTCACAAAAAGCCTCACTACTGAGCGCTTTGCCTTCCTCAGGAGATTGATGGGCGTTGGATGAGATGTTGCCTTTCCTCATCCCTTGTACCTATGTACAGTTGTATTGTCTTTTTTCTTTTCTTTTCTCTCTCACTGGGGCAGATTCACCTTTAAGTGGGAGGTTGTTGGGGTAAAGGAGCCTCCGCCGTGCCGCCCCGTGTATTACTACACTGACAGTACCCACCACTGCACACTGTAGGTGGCGGGCGCCCATCACGTCACTTTATTCTTTACATTCATTTTAGTGACTAGTAAATAAAGGAAGACCCGGTCACACATTGTGACTGTTGGAGTTCCCATTTCTTGTCTCTCTCTTTCTTGCTCTTGCTCTCCCGCCATAGCTCGCGTGCAAGCTTCGATCCTTCTCACCTTTCACATTGAGCTTTCACGAATGAAAAATATGGAATCACATAATGTTATGAAGAATGCCCCTTATGTTTAGCAACTTCAACAATTAAGAGATCACTTTGGCTAGCATTTGGTTCTCCACCAAAATCCCAACAAGGGCTTTCTAAGTCAAGCTCTCAAAGAGTACCATGTCAGGTAATCACATATAAGCTTACCTTCTCTTTTTGTGAAGATTAGTGTGATGCTCTTTCTTTTGTTCAATGGTCACTATTTTGATCTTTTTTTGTAGAGATTTGTGGCATACATTGGAGAAAATTGTGCATCTAGAGATTGCCATATGATTGTTAGCACCCAAGAAATATTTGATAGTTGGATCAAAATCATGAAGAGATAATCTAGAGGTGAAATTACATCCCAAGAGGAGAGTTCGAGAAAAAATGGAAGGCACCCTTATCCTGCTGCATTTCGTTGCCTTATGGGTTTAAAGGATGGATACATCCTTACACTACAAGAGGAGATCAATGAAGGTCGTATCCTTTTTCTTAGAAACAAATTGGATAAGGAAGATATGATTGACATGGAAACAAGGGCTAAGCAAATCAAGCAAGATAGGGTCCTAAAGGAGGAATTAGTCACTCTTTTCAATGCTTCAGTTCTAAAAATTAGCACTGTGATGAAGACTTGGGAAGAGCTTGTTGATGATTATGATATCAATGATGAAGTCTACATAAAGATTTTAGGCATTTGCAAAGATTGGGTATCAAAGAAACTCACACATGGAGCTGATGCATGGTCCTTACCAAATGGAGCAAAAGATATTGTGAACTTCTTAATTGGAAAAAAGAAAAATCCTCTTCAATCATCCACTACTTCCTCTTGGTGTGTATATTTTTTCGGATGCAATCTAGAAACCTTGATCTTATACATAATGTTTACAGAGATCCAATTACCATTGGGGTTGTTGTTCTAGATGCAGCACATGGGTTGAGGGAATGAAATGGGACTTTATAAAGTTTGGAAAGGTTGTATCTACTCTACTACAAATGACATGTGAACCTAAACAATTCATGTTGTTATCATTTCTTGATCGAAAGCAAATGGCAGCTTTAAAAAATTCTCTTGAAAGCATTTCTTGCAAGTATCGTGTGCTAGTTGTAGTGTTGACTTCCTACCAATGGATAGAATATTTGCTTTTGGATCTATAGATTCTTTTGTGGTTTTGACATTAGTGACCATGGAGAAAAGCTTCATCAATTTTGAGCGATATATAAAAAATGTCAACAAGCCTTCCATTTTGGACTTTGAAGGCTTGGACAAGGAGTGCAATAATGAAGATCTTGAAAAAGAACAAAGCATTGCAAAGGTTGTTTTGAGAAAGAAAATGAAAGTTATGGTAACTACAATCAAAGCATTCAATGATGCTCATGAGGTTGTATTTGATGTATATGCAAGTGGACTTGCATCTAAGGTGGCATTGGTAAATCATATGAAGACTATTGCAGTGGTTTGCAATGCTCAAGAGCAAAGAGAGGTTGAAGCACAATTGTGGAGTGTCCGTGAGAGTGCCAAAAAAAAGTCAAACTCCCAAGAGGTCCCTCCTACTGAAGTTCAAGTTCTTGAAGTACCACCTGAGGGCATAGAAGAATGAAGCCAAGATATAGCAAGTCTAATTATGAAAGAGAAATTAAAGGCTACTTCAAGTGTTTAAACTCTGCTCCTTCTCCTTTCTTCAAGGAAGACACATTGATGTAATTTTGACTTTTTTATTGAGAAGTTACTTCCATTAGCATTTGCAATAGTTTCTTTCTTTAATGATATTAATTAAAGAAACTATGTCTTTAGTTTTTTTATTTTTTACAAAAGGTACCAAGAATGTTTGGTTTGAAAAATCTATTTAAGTAAATATTTTGCCAAATTAGTATTAAAGCGCTCATTACAATTTATCATCCTTTGTAAGGATAACTGCTTAATTGTAATCTAGTGTGTAAGAAGAATACTTATCATAATGAAAATTTTGAGCTAGCTATGCAAAATTTACTTAAGTCTATTTTAGATATTATTTCAATTAAACTCTTAAATCTGTTGTGTTATGATCTTGTCATGTTAGTTTTGGTTAGATTTATCCACATAGTCAAATCTCTTATCTCTTATAGCCTCTTTTACTACATCACTAGTATGCATGTACCTTAGGATAAGAGATCCAACAATATATTGCACACCCAAAAAAAGATTCATTGCACCTCCCAAAGGAGTTTTACCTCAGTAGTAAATATTGCAATTAAGATTTCTCTCCAATGTATCTTTTGAGATGTGTATATGGAATATTAAGGTAAAATCATTGTTACAATTCGTGAGTTTAAATATCTATGGGATATAGCTAGTTCAAAAATAGAATGGTTAGTCCTTAAGAAGAAACTATGAAACTTATCCAAATAGAGTATAACTTATCTCAATTAAATTGTCATGTGACACTTATATGTGACATAGTTTTGGTCACATGGTCAAAAGTACATGTTTAAAATTTCTTTTAATAATTAGGACTAATAAACACCTTCTTTATACATGCCATTTTGAAAGCCTTTTTAGAAATTGAGTATGTTAAATATTATAATGATAATATAATTTGTGCAACGTCTAATTACAAGAATCTATTTTTAGTATGTCAAGTGTATTTATAATTAGCGATAAAAAGTAGGTATGGAAAAATGACTTTATTAGAATAGATTTTACTTCAAAAAAATCATCATATATATTTTTTTCACCTCATGATATTACTCTTGGTTAGATTTGACCACATGGTCAAATGTCTCTTTTCTTAAGACATCATTTATTAAGTAGTACCTATGTATGTGTTTATCAATGTGAAGTTAAATTGCTTTAGTGTTCTATGCCAGTTTATAGCTCAAATATTAGGTAGAATGATGAGGAAGTAAATGAATCTAATGTGCTTCTTTTTCTTCTTTGTAACTTCAACTAAGACATCTATGGTTGGATATCTAACAGATTCAACAACAGTAGAGCACGATGATGTGATTGATGTTTCCTTGATAAGAATTGTAACACAATTATGTGTAATACTTGATCTCAATGGTTTTCTTTTACAACGATGCTTTGCTAAGTCTAAAAAGTTTCAAAGCTTTCAAATGGGAAAGCAATGGCTTGTTCTTCAACTAGGATGTATGGAGTTTCTTGAAGCCTTATTTGCAAGATTCCAAGTGAGAGTTTAGTCAACAGCTTTACATAAGAATGTCATGGCAGTTATTAAGTGCTTGGAGATCCATGCAAAAATGAAGTATCCTTTCTTCATGATTTGGGGCCAAGAACAATGTCATAGACATCGACTCAAAATCATATATAGGCTAGATAAGATGGGAGTAGAAGCAATGTTCAAGCCTCTGAAGTATATACGGATCAATATGGAGATGTTTGTCAGCATAACAAGACTATTCTCATACATGAGAGTCCTTACAAAGGATGTCCAAATCTTGTTGAGAATTGCATTTATCCAAAAACATTTGATATTGATCGTGAATACTCTATCTTGATCAAAGAACTTCTACCATATGTGACTCGCTTAAGCAAATACCATGATGCATGTGAAGTCATCAAGTTTGATCGATATGGATAGGATCCAGTTCAATATGGACATGGATTGTATACTCAATTCAAGGTTGTCATTGATGAATGGACTAGAGTAGAGAATGATGGTATTTCATCTTCATCATCAGCACCACACGAGACCATGATTGATAAACATGGTATATATGTTCAACCTTCAATTACTTCTTGATTCAAAAGACCATCTATTATACAAATATCCTCAACAAATGCCTCACGTCATTTGTCTCTTACATTGAATAGCTCACAATTATCCATGTTGAAGCAGACTCCTTTAATCTCTACTTTGAAAGATATGGAAGCAATGCAACTTGCTCACAAGTTACGATATCACAACCATTTCATAAATGGTAGTGCAGCTAAACGTTTTATACAAAATCTACAAAATTTGTATTTTCCCAATTTACATGATGTAACAAGAAGGTGCTGACTCTATATGGACTAATTTTGACTTTCATAATAAATATATCCCTTACATTAAAGGCTTTTGCATGGCTATGAAATATATGCTTGTTAGAAATTTAAAGTGTTTTATGTAGTTACCTTGGTGTTTCTAAACACCACCAATATCAATGAGAGAATCTACTTGATGTTTTTTATTCTTTCAATAACATTAGTTAATTTTGTTGAAATTTCTTATAAAGTGGTTTAAATCCTATTTTGTACTTTATGAGAGTCTACTATACAAACATACTTAACAATGCCTCACATCGTCTATCACTTACATTGAACAACTCACAATTATCCATGTTGAAGTAGACTCCTTTAGTCTCTACTTTGAAAGATATGGAAGCAGCACAACTTGCTCATGAGTTAGGATATCATAAATATTTCATAAATGGTAGTGCAGCTAAATGTTTTATACAAAATCTACAAAATTTGTATTTTTCCAATATACATAATGTAACAAGAAGGCGCTAACTCTATATGGACTAATTTTGACTTTCATAAATAATATATCTTTTACATTAAAGGCTTTTGTATGGCTATGAAATATATGCTTGTTAGAAATTTAAAGTGTTTTATGTAGTTATCTTTGTGTTTTTAAAGACCACCAATATCAATGAGAGAATCTACTTGATATTTTTTATTCTTTCAATAACATTAGTTAATT
Source organism: Lygodium microphyllum (assembly GCF_053477565.2). Classification (NCBI taxonomy): domain Eukaryota; kingdom Viridiplantae; phylum Streptophyta; class Polypodiopsida; order Schizaeales; family Lygodiaceae; genus Lygodium; species Lygodium microphyllum. The sequence continues at coordinate 135,336,989 of NC_141144.1, forward strand.
GTGTTGAAATTTCTTATAAAGTGGTTTAAATCCTATTTTGTACTTTATGATCGTCTACTATACAAATATACTCAACAAATGTCTCACATCCTCTATCACTTACATTGAACAACTCACAATTATCCATGTTGAAGCAGACTCCTTTAGTCTCTACTTTGAAAGATATTAAAACAATGCAACTTGCTCATGAGTTAGGATATCACAAACATTTCATAAATGGTAGTGCAGCTATCTACAAAAGTTGTATTTTTCCAATATACATGATGCAACAAGACATTGACTTTATATGGACTAATTTTGACTTCCATAGTAAATATATCCCTTACATTAAGGGCTTTTGCATGGCTATGAAATATATGCTTGTTAAAAATTTAAAGTGTTTTATGTAGTTACCTTGGTGTTTTTAAACGCCACCAATATCAATGAGAGAATCTACTTAATGTTTTTTATTCTTTCAATAACATTAGTTAATTGTGTTGAAATTTCTTATAAAGTGATTTAAGTCCAATTTTGTACTTTATGTCTTAGCTAACAAATAAGTCTTAATTGATAATTAAAATTAATGTCTATTTCTTTGGAAACACAAACCATTGGTCAAAGGTTAAATCTTTAGTCTTAAAAAAATAATAAACTTCTAGCTTGGTATATAAATCTTCATTTTATGATATGAAAGTTCATTTAGCTAGTCAAAGTGTGAAGCTAGTTGATTTTGGCCAAAGCCAATATCCATCTTGTCCATATATTGTCAAGATAGATAGAAATTTTGAATAAAAGATATTTATATATCATGCATATACATACAAAAAATGTAAATGGGGTGAGTTTATTTGGCATACTTGTGTCTATTGGTTTACACAAAAAAAGAACCATCACATCATATGTTATCCAAACTTATTACTAGATCAAGTTATTAAACCACACCTAGTTAGTGGTGACTCTTTTAAGGTCCTAGTTCATGAAACTTATACATGTCACTTTAAATGATGTTACATTTAAAAGAAAAAACTCGTATTATAATATCTTCAAATCCATAACATTATACATTTTGGCCATGATAACATATTTTCATACAATGTTTAAGGCTCTTGTATTCTAAATTCTCTCTCCACTCCATCAAACCTTTGTATTCTTACATTAAACTTGAAAATTTCCTAGGTATATACTAGTTAAGCCTCCTTGATGTTTCCACCACCATAGTACATCATATTTTGTTAGTATGCTAGAAAAGATAGAGGTGAAATCCAAATCTCGTAACAGCCACATAGCTTACATTCATCATTTAAGATCTCAAGATGTGTGATCTCATATTTGTAACATACAAAGTATCCTTTAAAGATAAACATAAACATAGTGCTCTCTTTCATTCACAAAAGTAAGACATTCATTCAAAGTGAGACTTGGAAAATTCTCAAAATCTCTAATATGGTGTTGGTACTAAACCTAGCACCACGTACAATAAGATTTCCATGGGTAATCTTCTATGAGGTGATTGGAATCACCAAAAGAGATAACATAATTTGTATCATCCAAGATACTAGCATAGATAACGCTATTTGTAAGAGTGTTAACCCCATTGTAAGACAGAGAAAAATCAAGTTCTCTTGACAATTGATCCTCCAATATTTTCCCCCTTGACGCACGAACCAGTTGGATCCCAAACAGGGAGGAGGTGATGAGACAGATTGAGCAGATTTGGACCAGAGAGTGGGGCACGAGGAACATGATCGTAGAGAAGGTTGCAGAAGTCCTAGCTGAATTGAGCAGCATTTGCCAAGAGGCATCCATTCAGGCTAGGTAGTAGAGCTGGGAGGAGGAGAGAACACTTTGGCGGGACCTTGTAGCTACACAATATTATTACAAGAGACACTAGGGGATCCCACCCTCCAGGTGGCCCAGGAGGTGCGTGCACGAGTTGTCATTGCTAGCCTTGAGGACAGGTGTTCGGAGTTTTCCTTCCATGCCTCAACATATTTCTGGGCACGGAAAGGGGCACAATGTGCAAGGATTTTTTCCAAGTGCACCAGCCTTGCATCTCAGGAGTGTACATACGCAACCTTTGAGATGAGTATGGGAGGACTCATTCTAGCCCCCCAGAAGAGGTGATGGAGATTGATGCCTACTACTATAGGTACTTGTTCTAGTAGGAGATAGCCTCAGCTAGGAGACAACAATGTTGACATCAGGTTTGGGATCACATCCTGTCCCTCATCACAGAGAAGATGTCATGCTCACTCCTAGCCCCCTTCCACAGAGAAGGAACTCAAGAAGGCCTTCCATACACAGGATAGGCAGAAATGCCCAGGAGAGGATGGCCTCTCTAAGGCCTTCTTCACTACCTTCTGGGAGGTGGTGAAGGACCCCCTACCTAATGGAATTCCAAGAGATTTTCACCTTAGGATAGATGATAGGGAGTCTCTCGGCAGGCCTTATCAGTCTTCTTCCCAAAGGGGGAGACAGGTTGGAGCTTTCCTAGTGGAGACCGATCACCTTATTGTCATTGGCCTATGAGGCATTGGCAAACATGATTGGTAGGGGACTACGCCATGTGCTTTGAGACATTATCCATGACACAGAGACAGGCTTTGTCTAGGATAAGAGCATCCTCGACAATGTATTCACCTTCTTTGAGGCAATAGAGTGGGCCAAGCATAGTGGGCAAAGACTGGCCATACTACTCTTGGATTTTGAGAAAGCTTATGACATGGTGAACTCGAATTTTCTAGAGGGCACCATGTTGAGGTTGGGTTTTCCCTAGGCTTGGATTCATGGGGTCTCCGCACTCTATAGATCGGCCACCAATAAAGGTTCTCATAGGAGGTAGGCAGGGGAAGGAGTTTTGGCTGGAGAGATTAGACTGACAGGGTTGCCCCCTAGACCCGTACCTATTCCTACTCTTTGCAAAGGCGATGTCCCACTTCCTCAGGTCTTGATTGAGTGGATTACATGGTCTTCGCCTTCCTGTGAGGGAGGAGATTGAGTTGCTAGACTCAAAGTATGCAGATGATACATCACTCTACATTGAGGAGGATGTGTTGATGCTAGAGAGAGTGAGGTTGGCTCTTAAGGTGTTCTATTGATGCTAGAGAGAGTGAGGTTGGCTCTTGAGGTGTTCTGTTTTGCAGCGGGAGAAAAAATAAACTAGTGGAAGTCATTTGCTTTTCTCACAGACCCGGACTCTAGCATGGAGTGGGGCATCCACTTCGGATTCAGATGGGTGAGCAAAGGGTAGACTATCCGTTATCTTGGGTGGGACTCGACATCACTCCTACCCACCAACATTTTCTTCTAGCCCTCCACTCTATTCAGAGGAAGTGGATCTATTAGAGCACATCTTGCCTCTCACTAGTAGGCCGAGCCCTCGTGCTTAATCGGGTCCTCCTGGCGATGGCTTGGTACATTCCTCATGTTGGTGTTTCTTGTCATCTTGTGGAGGGCAACTTTGCTGCTGGTGGCATGGGCGACCATCATACGGCATTGTTTAGAGGGAGGGCTTGGGATCATAGACCTAGAGTATCAAAGTATGGCCCTCTTGGGAAAGCTAGTTGTCCGTGGTCTCACACCAGGAGAGTAAACTTGGAAGGTCCTACTGCTGGAGGGTCTTCAGGAGTGTAGATTGAGGCTCAATGGTGAGTGGAGACGGTCCCTGAGATGGATCTTCACATCAACCCAGATCACCCCCCCTAGATCACCTTTCCTACGTAGTTTGCTCCGAGTGTGGCAGGACCTCTGCAAGGCCCTCATATAGATCCCCCCACGCTATTAGGAGGAGATAGATTGTCATCCGGTGATCTGGAACCCTTAGGTCAAAGATCAAGATGGGGCTCATATTGGCGAGCACCCCCAAATCCAGTGGGTTGGTGGGTGGGAGGCCCGCCTAGCTCATACCATAAGGACATGGCGGGAGGTGTATAGGTTGGTGGACGAGGAGGTATTGCGGCGAGTATCAGGCTGCCAGAGAGGAGTGGAGCTAAGGAGAAGGGAGATAGATGCAGAAATTCCTCAGGACTAGCTTGCTCCCTCGATATGAGAGTCGATAGAACCTGTGGAGATATGAGCTACTAGGTTTTCTCTAGCAAGCATCCCCCTTCCAAGTGGCAAGGAGAGTGTGCGACGCTCCACCTAGGACCTTCTTCACGGTACAAGAGGGGGAGCATCTAGCTCTTGACAGGGGGCAACAAGATGAGGGGATTGCCATCCTCGCATGGAGGAGAATCTGAGTAATTGGTATGCAGAGGGGAAGACATGGAAATTGGACCCCTTTGTCTTCTAGGAGGAGTTCAAGTAGTCACACCTTTGGATCTAGGAGGGCATGCCACTTGATGAGCTGGAGTGGGATCTAGGGGAGTGTCTATGGCTGGCCACTACTGTCACCAAGAAGCCAGTGGGACTCCTAGAGTACACCCCTAGGATTGACAGACACATACCGACACCCCTTTGACTAAGCAATTGAAGAGTCTTTGCCCATGCTAGAAGAGAAAATCTGACCAAAACACTCACATTTGAGTAGTAGAAGATTTAATTGTGTGAAGAGACACAAGGAATGTAGTGTCAAATAACACTTGATAAGTATCAATAGATACTATGATTTTTGGTAGTTGAGTTTGATTTTTTTATGCTTGGATTTCTCCCCTCGCTGATTTGATGGGAAATGCGCTAGAAATAGCTTCAAAATGGATTCACTAGATTGAGATTAATTAGTAACCAAGTTGACTTGCAGTGTATTGAAAGACACAAGCAATAGTAGCATAAAATTTCACTATGCTTGATACTTGTACTTCAGTGTGACTGGGGGAGGGTCACTCATGAATATATGTATATATAATGTGAGTTCAAAATAAGGGGTTTTTAAAATACTATTTTTATACATTTTTTACATACAGAAGGGTGTCATATAAAGGGGTTACTTACAGATTGAATAGAAAAGGGTTGTGTTTTATTCAAGAAAATTTCATAGATTAGGATATTTATAAATAGGCCATGAACGCACGTTACATAGAGAATATATATATAGTGAACCCCCCGAGTTCAGTGAAAGCTTCAAATCTTCAAAAGCTTTCCAAGGCTTGCTTGTTGGATACTGACATCTTGCTGGAAACTTCAATTTTCAGTGGATCAGAGTGGTAGAGGTTTGGTTTAAGTGGCAAGAGAGAGAAAATGAAGGAAAAAATGAGCTTGAAGATAAGTGGCAATGGCTCCTAGTTACGGTTTTAGCATAGCAGCCTAATATTTTTGTTGTACTAGCTCACCCAGTGAACTATTTGAGTTGAAATTTCGATTTGAGGTAGCCCATATGATAAAATTCAAAATCCCTATGGTATCCCTTGACATTGTGAGGCGAGATGATGGCACCATTAGTTGAACAACAAAAGGATGGCTATGGCTTCTTGCAGTACCACCTTTGAGTAATCTTCTAATATCTCTCTATTGGAGTGGAATTTTCTGGTGCACAAATTGGTCGCTGTATGCACCCGTAGTGAGTGTCAAAAGGTCCCCAAGAACAAAAGAACTCTACTTTTTGCACACAAATCAATGAAGAAAGCTTGCACGACATGAACAAGAGACCAATTGGATGCAATCTCCCCCAATGCCTTGTGTGAGCGCTCCACAAAGCATGTATTTCATATATTATTCATCTTCAAGCTCAAATAATAGCCCAAATTACAAAATAGCACGCTTTAGCTTTTGAGTTTGCTTTTGTGCCAATAAAGAATTAAAGCTAATGGGCGCCCAAGAAGTCAGGCGGTACCCAAATACAATGTCCAATACAAGTATTTAAATCGTGCGCCCATGCGCATACAAAAATAATAAATAAATAAAAATATAGGCGCCATGCCTAAGATACGCGCCCATAAAAAATTGATGATAATTTGAATACACGCTATCCTCCAATGCTTCCCAATGCCACCGCTGCTTGCTCTACACATCAACTGAAGCATTCACAATTGTTAGAAAAATAATACAATTAAACCGACAAAAGTGAATACCTAGTAGTCTTTAGCTACATAAATAAATTGGTTAGAAATCAATCCTAACCTTAATATATCACGAGTGCGCACTCTAAACTCATAAATATTTATTAATTTAAATATGTATTTTGCAGAATCACCCGCTATGGAATCGCCCATGTACACACAAAATTAACAAAATGCCCGAAAAGGATAGGCGTCCCCATCGACTTCTCGCACAAAGAATCCACTTTGTGTATGAGCCCCGGTAATAAAATTTTATGGAATCCACTGCAAAACCTCACGGAATCCACCGTGGCATGGAATCCATCGTGAAATGTGCCTCCTGGCATCATTTTCAGAAGATCTCTTAGCTGAATTAAGTCACCTATATGACCAGAAAATTCCCTATGATAACTTGTAGAATAATGCTCACAATAGGGAGAGAGAACATGTCCAATTTATGGTAGTAAAATTTATACCATGACTGTGTTTTTCAACAATTTTGGGTTGTATGTGTAAAAATTACATGGCATAGTGAAAAGAATCTGAGAAAAAGATAGAGATAGAGAGTACAAAATAGATAAGAGGATAATTAGAAAATTTCTTTAGCTCCAAACAACTGATACAGAGATGGCTTTGTCCACCCATGTGCTTCCACAGTGAAGCTTAGATGGCAATCTAGATAGAGGATAGGTGAAGAGCTTAAGTCTAGCTGGAACAACTCTGACTAGGTGAAAGATAGATAATTGATGGTTGTGAAGGGGTTTAGCTTTTATAGCCCATGAAGGCGGTTAGGTTGGCACGATTGACCTACCATATGAGCCTCCACTAGTTGACCAGGGAATATTCCAGGGACCCCGGACCCCAAAATAGGGGCCCCTTTGAACTCCCTTACCCTGCAACTCGATGCAATGTGCCTCGAGTTGCTACCAGCTTAACTACTCAATCCAACCCAAAGATTATACCCACAATAGTCACCTTTTTGCCATTCATTCACATAGACCTCATTTGATATCTAAGTCAGGACTCAACCAATGCCTGTGCTCACATTTGGCTTCTCCTCATAATGAGGGCCTTACAACTTTGAGGACCATGGATCATTTGTCGCACCTTATGAGGGTGGGGCATTGAGCATATCTAATAGTATGTTGCACAATGTCATGCAATTTTGGGCTGGAGATATGCACCTTGACCTAAGAAACAAATGTCAAGAAGAAATCTTGAAGAGATATGGCCTAGATGAAGAAATATGGCTACTCCAACAGAGGTAGGTAGGTGGTATCTATGGCAGCAAAGAGAGATAGAGTGAAGATGGAGGTGGAAGATGAAGGGTTTATGTCAAGATGAGCTAACCAAGGATTGAGAGGAGCTGAAGGAGTGATTTGTAGAGTTGATCCATGCCTAAGTGGGCTCTAATACCATGTAGAAAATGTCAAATCTAGAGCATAGTTATGGAGGTTGAAAGAGGAAGAGTGAGCTCATGAGATAATAGACATCAAGACCAAATGTCACACAAGTGAGTTAGGTTCTAAGATGAAATCTTGGACTCACAAACACAATCTTGTGTAGTGGGTTGACAATGACATAGACACTTTGCTGGAAGTACAAAGGTAATATGACATTGCATTCAAAAAGAGAGCAAGTAGAATGCTTTACAGAAATAGACTAGGCTATACTTTCCACCACTGTGCATATGGGATTTTGTATCTTAAGCCCACAACACTGCTTCATACAAAGAGGCTAAGCTGAGTGTGGTTGCTAATATCTCAACACTTTTGAGCCTAATTGATCTTCCTCATGTATCTCTTTGGCATTTTTGTCTTGCGCAAATATCCCAGAAAGGAATGAAAGTACTCACTCATTTGGAGTATTTTCCACTATTAAGTTTTGGAAATAGCAAAAGTGGTAGACCCTAGACCCAACGAATTTAGAGCAAAGGAGGATTAGTATGCACTTATGGTTTGAATTAGGGATATCTCTAATAACAAAACTTCTATAGCACTCATGAGAGTTTGCCTCCTAGAGTTCATTGGTTACACCTCTTTTCCAAATCGATGCACCTTCATGCAATCAAATGTCTCAAATCTATCCACAATGATATCTTAAAACAAATTTTCTCTCTCAACAACCTTCATGCATCACAAAAATGGTTAATTTGTGAACTCATTTAAGCATAACATCGTGAGACCTTGAGAAGCTTGAAAATCTTCAACCTTTGAATTAACTTCTTTCATAAGAACGAAAGCCATGAGATCAATATTTAAATTTCAAAGATTCAATCAATGAGAGATTTTTATTCCAATTCAAATTATATTTAGAAAATCATTAACAACAATCCTCTAATCTCAATTTCCAAATAAACCACATATTGAGGAATTTGAAAAATTTCCTACATGAGATGTATTTTAACACCATGCATGGATTCATTTTAGTACCCTGCATCTACATTGCATGAGTGCTTTCTAACTTGTAGTTGTGATTATGAATTATGTCCTTTCTATCCTTTTTGTTACTCATATTGTCTTTTGGTTTCCGTTTTTATTACTTGCTTATACTGTTAATGTTGTTGTTGTTTTTCTTGGTTGTTTGATGCTTTCCATGTTTTGCTACTTTGGGGAGTTTTTATTAATTCATTTTTCAATTGAGATTACTGTAGGTGCAAATTATTTTTTCTTCTGTCAAATTATTTCAATGTGTGGTGCTTGATATGGTGTAATGCCTATTTGTGGTGCCTAGAAGTTTAAAATTTTTTGGTGTGTATTTTGCAATATAAAATTTTTCATTGTGCTAATTTTCTAATGTTTGGGCCCATTAGTGAGATCATCTCCCAAGGCATTCTAATGGTTCTTCCTCAAATACCTATCTCTAAGAGAGCAGGTGTTGCTATTCACATCCCATTGCCCCCTAATGCAAGGTGGTCTTACAATGATTATGGAGATAATTGCATTGAGTATGTTCCATACTCTCAAGTGGACTTCAGAGGATTTTCTTATGTATAGAGATACTAAATGAATTGTGGGATCAGATGGAGACCCAAACTGAACCTTCTCCTCCTCCTATAGCTACGCCTAATGTGGTTTCTAGTGCTACTCTTGTAGTAAATCCTTGTGAAATTTTTTTTGTAGACCCTCCTTCACCTCATGACACTACGACTACTCCATCAAATAGGTAGCAAGAGGGCTAAGGTGGATTGGGGTGACAATACAATAGAAGTGCTTTTGAAGCACTATGAGGAGATATATTGATAAAAGAAAATTTAAAAATAAGGATTTGGAAAAACCTCACCTTTGGCTTGAATAGAGAAATTTTGGGATCTTACAATGTAGATCAAGTTAAGAATAGATTTGATACCCTTAAGAAGCATTACAAGAAGAAGAAGATAAAGGTCACATATATTGGCTCTACTCCATCGGATTGGCCTTTCTTTGATTCATGTGATGCATTTTTGGCAATAAACCCAAAGTTTGTTGGCCTTTTTGGTGTCATGGATATAGACAATGATGCCACACCTAATCCCCTAGGGATATATGATGAGAGGAAGCCATAGAATGCATGGGAGAGGCTACTCAAACCGAAAGAGCAATAGATAATTTTCATGATGGGGTTGAGGGCCAAAGAGTGAAGAGCACAAAGACCGAAAAATGGGTGAACCCGAAGTTTGCTTTGTCACAAGTATTTACTCAAGGAATTCACAAAATGTGTTCAACAATGGAGTTAATTGAAGATAAACCAGCTAGCTTGGAGGAGCGACTATTCAAAATTCACCAAGAGGACGAAACAAAGAGACTAGAGGCCTTGGCAACAATGCAAACTTCAACTTGCTGAAATAATGCAAAGACCAAGGAAATAGTAAGAAATGTAATAATTTTTAACTTTAAATTTTTTTGGTTTTGTTTATTTGTTTTAATAGTAAGTTGTAGTGGTAAGATATGTTATGAGAAAGAGGGAGGAAGAGAGAATGAAAGGCTAGTCTTGGTAGAAAATAGAATGTAAATCATTGACTATTAGGTATAGGGTCTCATGGATGAGGAGTTGACATTCTCAATAATCACACTCATTATCCAACGTTACTCCTCTGGAGATTTTACAATTACCTTCTAACATTAGCCTTGGACTACTTTGGAGTCTTCTTACTAACACGTCCTATTTTGGCCACTAATAGTTTGTTTGGGTTATGAGTTAAGTAGCAATTGAGCACCTTCCTACTCTATCATGAATGCATAGGATTGTTTATCATCATATTCGTCGGACATTGCTTGCTATTTATGCAGGGGGATTAGCCACTAACCTGATGCACTTAGTGTAGGGACTAAGGAGCCCTTGCCCTTGGTCAATATTGTGCTTTAGTAGAGTCCTATCAGGACCAAGGGTTTCATTTAGAAATATGTTGCTGAATGGAAGTGATGTGAATTATCTCATTAGGCCACATGGCCATCTTTATTAGGTTCTAATGTTTTATTTCATAAGGCCAAGAGGGCCAATTTGCTGGTTGTGAACTATTATATTTCTTAAGGCCAAGAGGGCCATGTGTTTGTTTGGTGTGGGTATGTTTAATGGTTTTCCACCTCCTATCAACATTGTTAAGCATTGAAAGACCTGTTTTAGAAGGTAGTCCTAGTGACCCTATTCTGCTAGCCTGCTAGGCATCTGTTCTAGGAGTCCCTGCTAGTGTGAGGCAGTTAGAGAAGTCTGCCAAAATTAAAAAAAGAAGAAACTATGAATACTTGAATGATAAAATAATATAGAGCTATGTAAAAAGGGGTTCTAACCCCTTAAACAAGAAAAGAAAAAGAAAGCAAAATATCAAAGGTAGTTGAGTATTGCCTTGCAATGGCTTGATAGGTTCATGGGGATGAGAGAGACCCATGGCTGATGCCTTGTCTTCCTTGGGATAGCAACTAGATAAGATAAAGAAATAAGGAAGTTTGGAATGAAAATAAAAGTGAGTGGAATAGAAAAGGATTAAATGCCGCCTTGTGAGAGCTTGGTAGGTTCTTGGGTACCGAGTCAGGACTTGAGACCGATGCCCTGTTCTCCTTCGATCACTCTATGCTCAACTGCCTTCTTCTTACATGCCCAAATATGGAAATTTAGAAAAAAAAATCAAACAAAAATATGTGATGCCCAAGCTCTAGGAGTCCTCATCTAGTAGGAGTTTCTAGTCTAGTTGTCCTAAGTTCGATAGGTAGTTCAAGCCACAACTAGGATGACCCTTTGGTGATTCTTTTAGCTGCTCATGTTGAAGTAGTTGGCTAGTGATGTGCTCTAGATTTCTATCAAATTACAATGGGCCTAACCCTTGAGTACTTTCATGCCTTGGTTTTAATAGGGGTTAGGGTGAGAGCTATTCTTGTGTTTTGTTGTCTATTCTATTTTGTGACAGCTTGATGTTTTTTATGGTTATTTTTTTGCATATCACTTCGTGGGATTCAACAAGCTAATTCACTTTATTCCATGGTCCCCAATGAGAGAGCGGATTTTAGAGCCATATTTTGAAGTAGAAAAGAACTTGAGAGATTGTAAAAGAACAACTTTTCATGCAAAATGAAACGATTGCAAATCGATGAGTTGAAATTTTCCTGGATGGAGTGTTCAATGTGAGGAACCCAATGCAAGTCATGATTCATCGATCGAAGTCTATTTGACCCTCTATTTAATCCATGCAATGTTCGGTGCTATATAATACTTATGTGATTCGAAAGTTAGAAACTGCATGATGTTGGCCAAATTTATAGATTTTGATGTTGTGAAGCCATCTGACTAGACAGATCTTGAATCTGAGCTCTTGCCCCACTAGAATTGAAAAAACCACATTCTCCATAGTGTGAACAAGAAAGTTTGAACTAGTTTGTTTAGTGAAAAGCTAATAAGCTTATAAGAATGGAAAAAGTGCAAATCATGAAATAGGGGGGTGGGGGGAGCCGTTTGTTTTTGCGCCTCCATTTGATGATTAAGAAATTATTTTTGTTGCTATTGAAGATGGAAGAAATGCTCCAAGTCTTGAGATATCTGATTTCCTCACCCTCCATCGCAACAAAATAATATAAATTTGATGCATTGAGTAAAAATATATGATTTTAGTCTTTCTCTCTCCTCTCTCCTCTTGTGGTTTGTTCTCATGGATTAGTGTATAGAGAAGAGGGTGGGCTGAGGAGAAAGAATTTGACCATGTGATGATGCGTATAAAGAGACGTGAATCGAGGTTGGGTGCATTGTTAGCGGCCATTGAAGAGCGTCATCGTGTCTCCAACTTTCAACACCATATTAGAGATTTTGGGAATTTTCCAAGTCCCACTTTGAATGAATGTCTTTCATTTGTTTATCTTTAAAGGGCACTTTGTATGTTATAAATATAAGATCACACATCTTGAGAGCTTAAATGATGAATGTAAGCTATGTGGCTGTTACGAGATTTGGATTTCACCTCTATCTTTTCTAGCATACTAACAAAATATGATGTTGTATGGTGGTGGAAACATCAAGGAGGCTTAACTAGTATACACCTAGGAAATTTCCAAGTTTAATGTAAGAATACAAAGGTTTGATGGAGTGGAGAGTGAATTTAGAATACAAGAGCCTTAAACATTGTATGAAAATATGTTATCATGGCCAAAATTTATAATGTTATGGATTTGAAGATATTATAATACGAGTTTTTTCTTTTCGATATAGCATCATTTAAAGTGACACGTATAAGTTTCATGAACTAGGACCTTAAAAGAGTCACCACTAACTAGGTGTGGTTTAATAACTTCATCTAATACCATATATTAATAAGTTTGGATAACCTATGATGTGATGGTTCTTTTTTTGTGTAAACCAATAGAGGCAAGTATGTTAAATAATTGCTCATCCCATTTATATTTTTTGTATTTATATGCATGATATATAAATATATTTTATTTAAAATATCTCTCTATCTTGATAATATATGGACAAGATGGATATTGGCTTTGGCCAAAATCAACTAGCTTCACACTTTGACTGGCTAAATGAACTTTCATATCATAAAATGAAGATTTATATACCAAGCTAGAAGTTTATGATTTTTCTAAGACTAAATATTTAACCTTTGACCAATGGTTTGTGTTTCCAAAGAAACAGACATAAATTTTATTATCAATTTTAAGACTTATTTGTTAGCTAAGATATAAAGTACAAAATTGGACTTAACCACTTTATAAGAAATTTCAACACAATTAACTAATGTTATTGAGAGAATAAAAAACATTAAGTATATTCTCTCATTGATATTGGTGGCGTTTAAAAACACCAAGGTAACTACATAAAATACTTTAAATTTTTAACAGGCATATATTTCATAGCTATGCAAAAGCCCTTAATGTAAGGGATATATTTATTATGGAAGTCAAAATTAGTCTATATAGAGTCACTGTCTTGTTGCATCATGTATATTGGAAAAATACAACTTTTGTAGATAGTTGCACTACCATTTATGAAATGTTTGTGATATCCTAACTCATGAGAAAATTGCATTGCTTCCATATCTTTCAAAGTAGAGACTAAAGGAGTCAGCTTTAACATGGATAATTGTGAGTTGTTCAATGCAAGTGATAGACAATGTGAGGCATTTGTTGAGTATGTTTGTATAATAGATGGTTATAAAGTACAAAATAGGATTTACACCACTTTATAAGAAATTTCAACACAATTAACTAATGTTATTGAAAGAATAAAAAACATAAAGTAGATTCTCGTATTGATATTGGTGGTGTTTAGAAACACAATGGTAACTACATAAAACACTTTAAATTTCTAACAAGCATATATCCCATAGCCATACAAAATCCTTTAATGTAAGTGATATATTTATTATGAAAGTAAAAATTAGTCCATATAGAGTTAGTGCCTTCTTGTTACATCATGTATATTGGAAAAATACAAATTTTGTAGATTTTGTATAAAACATTTAGCTGCACTACCATTTATGAAATGTTTGTAATATCCTAACTCATAAGCAAGTTGCATTGCTTCCATATCTTTCAAAGTAGAGACTAAAGGAGTCTACTTCAACATGGATAATTGTGAGTTGTTCAATGTAAGTGATAGACAATGTGAGGCATTTGTTGAGTATGTTTGTATAGTAGACTGTCATAAAGTACAAAATAGGATTTAAACCACTTAGTGCCTTCTTGTTACATCATGTAAATTGGAAAAATACAAATTTTGTAGATTTTATATAAAACATTTAGCTTCACTACCATTTATGAAATGTTTGCAATATCCTAACTCATGAGCAAGTTGCATTGCTTCCATATCTTTCAAAGTAGAGACTAAAGGAGTCTACTTCAACATGGAAAATTGTGAGTTGTTCAATATAAGTGATAGACGATGTGAGGCATTTGTTGAGTATGTTTGTATAGTAGACTCTCATAAAGTACAAAATAAGATTTAAACCACTTTATAAGAAATTTCAACACAATTGACTAATGTTATTGAAAGAATAAAAAACATCAAGTAGATAATTGATATTGGTGGTGTTTAGAAACACCAAGGTAACTACATAAAACACTTTAAATTTCTAACAAGCATATATTTCATAGCCATGCAAAAGCCTTTAACATAAGGGATATATTTATTATGAAAGTCAAAATTAGTCCATATAGAGTCAACACCTTCTTGTTACATCATGTAAATTGGAAAAATATAAATTTTTTAGATTTTGTATAAAATATTTAGCTGCACTACCATTTATGAAATGTTTGTGATATCGTAACTTGTGAGCAAGTTGCATTGCTTCCATATCTTTCAAAGTAGAGATTAAAGGAGTTTGCTTCAACATGGATAATTGTGAGCTGTTCAATGTAAGATATGGATGACGTGAGGCATTTGTTGAGGATGTTTGTATAATAGATAGTCTCTTGAAGCAATAAGTAATTGAAGGTTGAACGTACATACCATCTTTATCAATCATGGTCTCGTGCGGTGTTGATGATGAAGATGAAATACCATCATTCTTTGCTCTAGTCCATTCATCAATGACAACCTTGAATTGAGCATACAATTCATGTCCATATTGAACTGGATCCTGTCCATATCGATCAAACTTAATGACTTCACGTGCATCATGGTATTTGCTTAAGCGAGTCAAGTATGGTAGAAGTTCTTTGATCAAGATAGAGTCTTCACGATCAATATCAAATGTTTTTGGATGAATGCAATTCTCAACAGGATTTGGACATCCTTTGTAAGGACTGTCATCTATGAGAATAGTCTTGGTATGTTGACAAACATCTCTATATTGATCCCATACATACTTCAGAGGCTTGAACATTGCTTCTACTCCCATCGAATCAGGCCTATATATTATTTTGAGTCCATGTCTATGATATTGTTCTTGGCCCCAAATCATGAAGAAATGATACTTCCTTTTTGCATGTATCTCCAAGCACTTAATAACTGCTATGACATTCTTATGTAAAGATGTTGACCAAACTCCCACTTGGAATCTTGCAAATAAGGCTTCAAGAAACTCCATACATCCTGGTCGAAGAACAAGCCATTGATTTCCCATTTGAAAGCTTTGAAACCTTTTAGACTTAGCAAAGCATTGCTGTAAAAGAAGACCATTGAGATCAAGTATTACACATAATTGTGTTATATTTCTTATTAAGGAAACATCAATCACATCATCGTGCTCTACTGTTGTTGAATTTGTTAGATATCCAACCATAGATGTCTTAGTTGAAGTTACAAAGAAGAAAAAGAAGCACATTAGATTCATTTACTTCCTCATCATTCTACCTAATGTTTGAGCTATAAACTGGAATAGAACACTAAAGCAATTTAACTTCACATTGATAAATACATACATAGGTATTACTTAATAAATGATGTCTTAAGAAAAGAGACATTTGACCATGTGGTCAAATCTAACCAAGAGTAATATCATGAGGTGAAAAAAAAATATATGATGATTTCTTTGAAGTAAAATCTATTCTAATAAAGTCATTTTTCCATACCTACTTTTTATTGCTAATTATAAGTATACTTGAGATACTAATAATAGATTATTGTAATTAGATATTTTTAAAATTATATTATCATTATAATATTTAACATACTCGGTTTCTAAAAAGGCCTTCAAAATGGCATGTACAAAGAAGGTGTTTATTAGTCCTAATTATTAAAAGAAAATATAAACATGATACTTTTGACCATGTGACCAAAACTATGTCACATATAAGTGACACATTATAATTTAATTGAGATAAGCTATACTCTATTTGGATAAGTTTTCATAGTTTCTTCTTAAGGACTAACGATTCTATTTTTGAACTAGTTATATCCCATAGATATTTGAACTCACGAATTGTAACAAGGATTTTACCTCAATATTCCATATACACATCTCAAAAGATACATTGGAGAGAAATCTTTGTTGCAATATTTGCTACTAAGGTAAAACTCCTTTGGGAGGTGCAATGAATCTTTTTTGGGGTGTGCAATATATTGTTGGCTCTCTTATTCTAAGGTACATGTATAGACATACACTAGTGATGTAGTAAAAGAGGCTATAAGAGATAAGAGATAAGAGATTTGACCATGTGGACAAATCTAACCAAAACTAGCATGACAAGATCATAACACAACACATATAAGAGTTTAATTGAAATAAGATCTAAAATAGACTTAAGTAAATTTTGCATAGCTAGCTCAAAATTTTCATTATGATAAGTATTCTTACACACTAGATTACAATAAAATAGTTATCCTTACAAAGGATGATAAATTTCAATGAGCTCTTTAATACTGATTTGGACAAATATTCACTTAAATAGATTTTTTAAACCAAACATGCTTGGTACCTTTTGTAAAAACTTAAAAAACTAAAGACATAGTTTCTTTAATTAATATCATCAAAGAAAGAAAGTATTGCAAATGCTAATGGAAGTAACTTCTCAAGAAAAAAATCAAAATTACAACAATGTGTCTTCCTTAATGAAAGAAGAAGGAACGGAGTTTAAACACCTGAAGTAGCCTTTAATTTCTCTTTCATAATTAGACTTGTTACATCTTGGCTTGATTCTTCTATGCCCTCGGGTGGTACTTCAAGAACTTGCACTTCAGTAGGAGGAATCTCTTGGGAGTTTGAATTTTGTTTGGCACTCTCATGGACCCTCCACAATTGTGCTTCAACCTCTCTTTGCTCTTGAGTGTTGCAAACCACTGCAATAGTCTTCATATGATTTACCAATGCCACCTTAGATGCAGGTCCACTTGCATATACATCAAATACAACCTCATGAGCATCATTGAATGCTTTGATTGTAGTTTCCATAACTTTCATTTTCTTTCTCAGAACAGCCTTTGCAATCCTTTGTTCTTCTTCAAGATCTTCATCATTGCACTCCTTGTCCAAGCCTTGAAAGTCCAAAATGGAAGGCTTGTTGACATTGTTTATGTATCGCTCAAAATTGATGAAGCTTTTCTCCATGGTCACTAATGTCAAAACCACAAAAGAATGTATAGATCCAAAAGCAAACATTCTATCCATTGGTAGGAAGTCAACACTACCAACTAGCATGCGATACTTGTAAGAAATGCTTTCAAGAGCATTTTCTAAAGCTGCCATTTGCTTTCGATCAAGAAATGATAACAACATGAATTGTTTAGGCTCACACATTTGTAGTAGAGTGGATACAATCTTTCCAAACTTTATAGAGTCCCATTTCATTCCCTCAACCCCATGTGCTACATCTAGAACAACAACCCCAATGGTAATTGGATCTCTGTAAACATTATGTATAAGATTAAAGGTTTCTAGATTGCATCCGACAAAATATACACGCCAAGGGGAAGCAGTGGAGGATTGAAGAGGACTTTACTTTTTTCCAATTAGGAAGTTTACAATATCTTTTGCTCCATTTGGTAGGGACCCTGCATCAGCTCCACGTGTGAGCTTCTTTGATACCCAATCATTGCAAATGCCTAAAATCTTTGTGTAGACTTCATCATTGATATCATAATCATCAACAATATCTTCCCAAGTCTTCATCACAATGCTACTTTCTGGAACTGAAGCATTGAAAAGAGTGACTAATTCCTCCTTTAGGACCCTATCTTGCTTGATTTTCTTAGCCCTTGTTTCCATGTCAATCATATCTTCCTTATCCCATTTGTTTCTAAGAAAAAGGATACGATCTTCATTGATCTCCTCTTGTAGTGTAAGGATGTATCCATCCTTTAAACCCATAAGGCAACGAAATGCAGCAGAATAAGGTTGCCTTCCCTATTTTCTCGAACTCTCCTCTTGGGATGTTATTTCACCTCTAGATTATCTCTTCATGATTTTGATCCAACTATCAAATATTTCTTGGGCGCTAACAATCATATGGCAATCTCTAGATGCACAATTTTCTCCAATGTATACCACAAATCTCTGCAGAAAAAAGATCAAAATAGTGAGCATAGAACAAAAGAAAGAGCATCACAATAATCTTTACAAAAAGAGAAGGTAAGCTTATATGTGATTACCTACCATGGTACTCTTTGAGAGCTTGTCTTAGAAAGCCCTTGTTGGGTTTTGGTGGAGAACTAAATGCTAGCCACCACCACTGATCTCTTAATTGTTGAAGTTTCTCAACATAAGGGGCATTCTTCATAACATTATGTGATTCCATATTTGTCATTCGTGAAAGCTCAATGCACATTTTCACAGGACAAACAACTAATATTCTAACATTTATTGTGGTGTATAAATGCTTGGTTGCTAGACAACATGTAGTATTACTCTGAATATATATCTTTGCTGCATGAATTGAGTGAAGCCTAGATATAATCCAATAACTATAAGTGTATAACTTATTAGCATCCACCTCATCACGATGCATGGGTCTCTTCTCATTGTTTTCTTGTACAAAAGGCATAAGATATGTTGCTGTTGCTGGATTCATGGGAATCTTTATGAAAGACATGGTTAGCTTCTCTACATAATCCCAACATATTGAGATGACAAGCTCAGCACATGCGGACATTGATGATGGACTGCCTGGTTAGATGGGTCCATACGTTATCGTGCTGCTGCGCATCCGAGCCGTATACACCTCCATTTCTTTTGTTGTGCATTTGTGTTATTTTCTACGTGTGATTCATTGTGTGTGAAATGCATTACGATAATCCGCATCCAATGTATATATTCCATTAGTGTGTGTGTATGATTTTGTTTGGATGCAAGATGTGTGTGTGTTAGAAAAATATGAAAAATTGATGCCAAAGGACATTATCAAGCTGATAATTTCAATGATGATCTCTAAGAAAAGTGCAGGGAATTGTGAAATCAAAGGAAGGTTTGAGGAAGCGAACATCTAAGTTCAAAAGGTTCCATGACATAGAGTTGAAGGAAGTCTCTCAAAAGCTGCTTAAGCGAGCAAAGATCTAGTGAAGCACCGAGGGAGTATTTTGCCACCCAATTTTCAAGGCCGAAGTCGAAGTTTATGCGTAGATTACTCATTGTAAAGCTAACTGTCAAAGGGGCAATGCATGACTTTAAAGATAAACCTCAAAGTCAAAATCAATGTTGGTGCTTAGATCTTGTAAGGGTGTAAAGAAACTATCTTGTAAAAGAGGAGGTTTTTTTAATCCTTGCTCAACTAAAAGAGAAGAAGGGGAGACTAATTTGGTTTTAAAAACCGTTTTTGGAGGGAAAAATCATCTTTTGTAAAAAAAAGCAAGGGGTTTTTCAGGCACCTTTGGGAAGAGGATCTCTCCGTGAGGGGAATAAAGGGAATTACTAAAAAGGGACGAAAAAGAAAAGAAATGGACGGATCTTTCAATGCTATAATGGAGCAGAAGGCTTTGTGTATGTCAGAATTGACACAGAAGAGAACGTCAAGGGAGGAATCGTTGCCTTGATACCAATGGGTCTTTTCTGCAATCCGTTGATCAAAGCTACCTGTGAAGCTTTCAGGCCTCCTAAGATCAACGAAATCAAAGAAAGACCAGCTTCTTGGATGTTATGGCTCTCAGTCTGGCTATGGCGGACGGTGAGCTTCCTTGAACGTTGCTTTCCCCACTGAGAGTGCGAAGATGAGCGTCTCTCTGACCGTAATGACCTTCAACCTCCACCGAGATTCAGGAGAAGAAGGCCCCCTATCCTGGGAGATGCGCAAACATCTCTGCATCAACATCATCTCTAATTCTACTGTCACAGTTGCAGGACTTGGAGCTCGCTCTACCAGGTTACGAACACTTTGGTCTTTCAAGGAAGGGACTTAGTGACTCTGCAGATGAACATTGCAGTATTTTCTACAATAAAGAGCAGGTAGAACAAACAGGTGGTGGCACTTTTTGGCTATCAGAATTCATCCTCTGTTCTGCGCTCAAAGATTGGCCGCCCAGAAGTAGACCGAGCCAGCCAGCGTACCGCTTCAATGTCTTCAATGTCGTGGGAGACAACAATGGCCATGTTGGCCTAGGTGTGAAGTGCAGCAAGGAGGTTGTGATTACAATTCATGGCGCCATCATCCTGGCTTCAAGATAGATGCAAATGTAATTGGTGAAGAATCAGATGGTGCAGTTGGATCCAACAGAAATCGAAATAGGACCTGCCATGAATACTCACCATTCAAGACATACAAAAAGAACTTTTACAACACTGAGTTGTAAAGTGAGATAAACCAGTCTATGGATAGTGATAGACTGATTGTGAAACATTTAGTTGAAATGTCCTGGTCAAGCAAAGAGAGAACTTACCTGAACCAGATCTGAAAGGTGCAATTGCCTGCTGAATCAAAAATTCGTCAGAAGACATCTGGAGTAGCAACTGTAAGGGATTGAAGTTTTTTTTAGATGGGATGGCTTTCTCAGTAACCAGATCAACTTCCTGATGATTTGACATCAGAATTTGAGTATCTATCTGAAATAGTTTATGACAGAGTAGAGTTCCAGCAATGAATGTTGGAAGAGAATGCAGAAATTGAACCCCTTTAACCTACTTGTAAAGTCTTGCTGATATCTATTCGGCAAATAATGGTGGTCTTGGCCTCACTATTGAGATGTTCCTTTGGATCTTCTGAAATCCTCTGCTAATCAGACAACTGCTAAGTTACAGAATGAGCATGCTGATGTGAAGAACATTTTTATTCCTATTGTAACTGTCATCATACACCTGAATGTAAACAGTTTATGAGATACTTTAGATTTTTCTGATCATGAACTTCATGTAACTCATTTGAGTTATTCTTGTTAGCCTCTACTCTTGCTGTATCTTGAACCCCGTGTTTTGCAGCCCTTGCATAAACTCTACGACAACATCTACACTTAGCACGTCAGTGGTCATTATGACTCTCACATGGCCACTGACTCATTACTTATTATATTCAGGTTATTACACCTATTTACAGCTGGCATAGTTATAGCGCCCAACAGTCGACTAGTGTAGTCGGTTATGCATTGTTTGACTTAGTAGGCCACTTTTCTTTATGTTGTATCTTATCTATACTTTGTGTATATTGTAAAGAGTGTGGAAGAAGAAGAAAAAACCAGCAAGAAAACGTTTTGGCCTCCATCTCTCTTCTTGTCTCTTGAGTGAGCTTCTCCTTGTGCATTCTGTGTGTGTTTGGCATAGCATCTTGAGCAAGTCCCCCCACCACGCGATTCTTGACATGGTATCAGAGCCGCACCACTGAGAGAGGCTGATTTCGAAGGCTGAAGAGAAGGAGAAGAATCAAGGTTCGAGCAAGCAAGCCACAGGTAAGAAGCTCTCCCATCCTTCCACTCTTTCTCTTGAATAGTGCCTGCGGAGGCACCGGAAGCAGGGCAGAGCAAAAATCTCATATTGCAGTGAGATTTGGTGTGCACAAAGAGCGTTGTGTATTCTAAAGATAAGCCCGTTAGGGTTTTCGTAGTTATTTTGGGCATCTAAGGCCGTTTTAGGCCCCGTTTTAGAGCCGCAAGGTTGCGGACAACTGTTTTAGGATACATTGTGATTTCGACTGTTTTGACCGAAAGTGGGTGCGCAGGTTACAAATTGCAAATCTGTAATTCTTGAGATATTTGCAGGAAGCAAACATAAGGTTTATCTGCAAATAGGTTGCAGATTGCATGTATTGTTGAGCAGACAGTGAAAAAAGGATGTCTGGTGTATTGCTGTGCACTATACAGGTCAAGGGTTGCAGAAGATTTACTTGCTGTTTGGTATTAGTTTTGTGATAATGGCAGAGAACAGTGGAAGCCCCATCATTGAGAAGCTCGACAAGAACAACTACCCTTCATGGAAGTTTCGTGTCACGAACTTCCTTATTGGAAAAGGCCTCTATGAGTTTGTTTTAGGTAAAGAAAAGGAGCCAAAGGTGAGTGATCCTCCAACTGCAGAAGAGATAAAGGCACGGAAGAAATGGAATGCAAAAGACAAGAAGGTCATGTATTGGTTGTCTGCAGTAATTGACAATAATATGCTGGGACATATTAGACATGCAGAGAATTCATATGCAGCTTGGACCATACTTGAAAGTATGTTTTCTGTAAATACAAAGGCACGAAAGATTCAACTCAAGCAAGAGTTGAATACATTGAAGAAAGGGAAGATGTCTATCAATAAGTATGCAGCACTGAAGGTAAGGAGCATTGTAGATGCATTGGCAGCGATTGATGCAATGCCCGATGATGATGATTTGGTGTCATCTACCTTGGGTGGACTTAACAATGAAAAGGCTTGGAAGTCTTTTGTAACTTCCGTATATGTCAAAAAGCCATTTTTAGATTTTGATGACTTAGTCTCCCTTATGATCACTGAAGAGATCAACATGTAGAGTGAGATATCTGAAAGAAGTGGTGAACAAGTCCAAGCTTTCTACTCCAGTTTAGGAAGGGGACGTGGTAGGTTCTCTTCAAGAGGCTGTGGTATAGGACGTGGTAGTGACAATCAGCAAAATAGATTGAATTAGCAATTTGGCGATATGCAGGTTTCAGGAGGTCATGGTAACTTTAGAGGCAGGGGGAGCTTTAGAGAAAGAGGTGGATGGCAAAACAGAGGCTCTAACAACTCTGGTATTGTGTGTCATTACTGTGGCAAAACAGGTCATATTGCAGCCCAATGTTATGTTAAGAAAGATGATATTCGCAGTGGTAAGTTGTAGCAAAGAAACTATGTATCGTCTTCATGAAAGAATGAAGACAAAAATGAACATCTGTTTGTTATGCAGCATATGCTGAATGCTGTTACAAGAAAGGGAACACATGATGATGTTTGGTATATTGATTCAGGTGCATCCAATCATATGACCAACCATGTAGAATGGTTTGGAGAGATGCAGGATTTGCAAAATGCAGGTTATGTGCAGATGGATGATGATTCATGCCACCCATTGGACATGCAAATGTACAAAGGCTGAAATTAATGCAGTCCAAAGGGTTGTTACATGTTTGCCTACATTTAGAGTTGCAAAATTTCATAAGGTATGCGAAGGATGTCAGTTTGGTAAGCAGGCAAGACAACCCTTTTCACATGATAGAGATGTAAGCAGAAATATCCTTGATGTTGTGCATACAGACATTTGGGGACCTACACAAAATGTATCTCTTGGAGGCAGTTCATACTTTGTCACATTCATTGATGATTGTTCTAGAAAGATGTGGGTATATTTTATGAAGGAAAAGAGTGAAGCGTTTGAGCACTTTAGAACCTTCAAGGCTGTAGTTGAAAGAGAAACAAGCTTGAAAGTAAAGTGCTTGAGGTCAGATGGAGGGGGAGAGTACCTCTCGAGTGAGTTCAGTGATATTCTGAGGTCTCATGGGATAAAGAGATAGTTCACATGCGGATATACCCCACAGAAAAATGGGGTTACAGAAAGGAAAAACAGGCATATTGCAGAAGTTGCACGTGCCTTGATGGCTGAAAAGAATATGCCTAAGTATTTTTGGTCTGAGGCTGTTCATACTACTATTATATTATGAATAGAACTCCCACAGTTGCAGTTCATGGTATAACCCCCGAAGAATGTTTTACAGGTAAGAAGCCTGATGTCTCACACTTGAAAGTGTTTGGCTACATTGCGCATGTTCATGTGCCAGATGAGTTGCGGAAGAAACTAGATTCAAAGGCTGAAAAGTGTGTCTTTATTGGATACTCTTTAGAGCAGAAAGGGTATCGCTGTTATAACCCTGTCACATGTAAGTTGAGAGTGAGCAAGGATGTCATCTTTGATGAAATGAGCAGTTGGTATGCATCTAGTGGTGATGCATTAGATGAAGATCATGATCATGACACTCATGTGCAGGCTGAAAAGCAAGAATCACGGACTCTTAGTGGACCAAAGACATCATCTGGTAGTCCTTGGTCTGGGAGACTAAGTTGTAGCTCTACATCTTTAGGTGCATCTAGTAGCACTACAGGTAAAGACAAAGGAAAAAGTAAAGTGTCAGAAGGCATTGATACACTTCTTGATGGAGACTCCAATGGCTCAGAGAGCTTTGATGATGAGCTTGGCATTCCTTCAGTGAGGACACCACGTGTACAGAGAGCTCATAATAATGTAAAGGCTCCAATGAGTGATCCGGTGGTACGCAGATCTAGCAGAGTCAGATACCCTGTTAAAAGATTTGGTTTTGAAGGTTATGCAACTCACCATTATGCTTATATAGTGAAACTAGTTGAGGATGTTGAGACCACTTGTTTTGAGGATGCTGTTGGTCATACTCATTGGGATGTAGCAATGGATGAGGAGATGGCTGCATTAGAGGCCAATAAGACTTGGGATCTAGTATCATTGCCGAAGGGCAAGAAAGCTATTGGATGTAAGTGGGTTTATAAGATTAAGCACAATGCAAATGGTTCTATTAGTAGGTACAAAGCTAGGCTGGTTGCAAAAGGCTATGCCCAAACATATGACATAGATTATGATAAAACCTTCAGTCCAGTTGCTAGGATGGCAACTGTCAGATGTGTGATTGCTTTGGCAGTAGCCAAAGGTTGGAGGTTGCAGCAAATGGATGTGAAGAATGCCTTCTTGCATGGTGCTTTACAAGAAGAAGTGTATATGGATCAGCCAGCAGGTTATGAAGATTTAGAGCATCCCACGTATGTGTGCAGGTTGAAGAAGGCGCTCTATGGGCTCAAGCAAGCACCTAGAGCATGGTCTGACTGTTAGAAATGCGGGATCTAGAGCATGGCATAACCGGAAGCTATGGAGGATGGAGAAAGAAGTGTAGACTCATGATGGAAAGGACAATGTTTGTTACACAAGTGAATTAGGTTCCAAGATTGAGACTTGGTCTCATAAACACAATCTTGTGTATGTGGACAATGACATTGACACTTTACTGAAATGAAAAGAGTACTATCATTGCATTAAGAAAGGAAGCAAGTACAATGCTTTATAGGAAAGTAGGAAACTGTAGTAGGCACCATTGTGCATATGGGATAAGTTAGCCTGCATGTCCTTGACCCTGAGACTCCATACAAAGAGGCTGTTTGAGTGTGATTGCTGATTCTCAACACCCCTCCTCAATCACAACTAGGAAAGGCACAAAGTGTGTAGAGGCTGTAATGAGAACCACCTGCAAAGTGTGGGCATACCACAGACATGGCAAAACACCAGAGGCTGTCGCAGAAAAAACTAAGTGTGGGTACCATAAACATGGTGGACATCCAGAGGCTGTAACAGGGGCCTCACAAAGTGTACAGGGACTGTAATGCCAAGTTACATAAGGAGTTTACAAAGCTTATGGCAGGAAGTATTAGGGCAAGGAAAATACAAGGCTATTAAAACAGTCTATCAGAATTATGAGAGTACAAGGACTGATGAGTCTTGTCCTTCCGATCCTGGTGGTCTTCATCTTCATCTTCTTCCTTTGCTTCATTTTCTTCTTCTTCTTTGACTGCGACTAGATAGGCCTTTTGGGATCTCTTTCTTGCGTGGCAGAACTTCTCGGTGTGTCCGGTCCTTTTGCAGAAGTCACAAAAGAGCTGATCCTTTTTGCCTTTGTACCTGTTGCCAACATATAATGCATGCTCATCTCTAGAGGTACTTGGTTCTTCTTTAGTTTTTAGCTTCTTTTCTTCTTCTAACAGTGATGCTTGGATATCAACAAGTTCAGGATTTGGCATGTTGATTAAAGTTGTTGATACATTATTATATTGAGGAGGCAAGCTCTTAAGTAGAACACCGATGCAAACATCTTCATCCATTTTAATGTTGATTCCTGCAAGTTGGGTTAGGAGTCCTTCCATGTAATTAAGATGTGTGGCAAGTGATGTGCTGGACTTCATTTCAAGCCTGAAGAACTCAATTAGGAGACCATACTTTGATGATTTAGATTGTGCACCGAACAGGGTGTCAAGTCTTTTCCATGTATCCTGTGAGGTCTCACAGTTATCCACATGATGGATATAACTGTCGTCTAGCTCCAATTTGATAATGGCCTAGGCTCTGTCATCATTCTTTTGCCAAGTAGTTGCAAGGTCCGCATCCCGAGGTTTCTTCTCTTTGCCATTTGTGATGGCCCAGAGACCCTTCTTCATCAGGATGAGCTTGATGCGGGTTTGCCAAGTGTGGAACCCGACTCCTTTGAATCGAGCATTTGGAGAGTCTTTGCCCATGTTAGATTTACGGGAACAGTAGCAAATCAACTTCAAACTTATTTGATTTGAGTAACAGAAGAATTGATTGAGAGACACAAGTGCTAAAAAGCACTAACTGAGTGTTAATGAATACCAGATCTGCAAAAAAATCTTTCACTCTTTTAAAATCCAAGTAATCTTCCCCTTCTTGATTTGATGCTGTTGCCTTCAGATCTGAGTGACAGTACTTTAATGAACTTCAGAGAGTATTGCTCAGTGATTAAAATCACTGTTGATAACTTCAGTGAAAGAAACAGTGAAAAATGTCAAGATTTTGAAGCTTTGGCTATGGTGGAATTAGGGTTTCTGAGACAGGGGCCTGGTTTTTTGCTGATTGCAGGAGCTACAGTGGATCATTTTCAAAACTTTTTATATGCCTAGGAAGCTGATTTCATGGGCTACAAAAGCCCTATCATGATGATCAAAATCGTGGTCAGTATGCAGCACGCAGACACATCGAACAGCAGCAGGCGCATTTCTGACAGGATTCCGCGATTTGCGCAATGCTGAAGCCAGGGAGCAGCAATGTCATCGATTATCATGCCAGGATGAAGCGCCTTGAGCAGAGGAACAACTTTCCAAAAGAAATCGTGGGCTGAAATGGCCTGGTTGAAGAGTTATGGAAGCTCCAAGCAAGGTAGGTCTTGTTTGGCTATGGCAGACACAGAGCAGAGATTGGGGATTTTCACAATGCTGAGCTCCAGATGGTCCAATGTCCTGGATTGATGTGATACATGAAGCTTTGTGAGTTGGGGAATACTTTTCCAGAAGGAAGCTCCAAGAGATTTGACCTGTGGAGTGAGATATAAGCAGTTCAATCTGACAGGGTGCTGCTGGGTATGGCTGCCATGGAAGCTTCAGTGAGAGTAGAGTTGGGAGATGAGGTCATGAGCTGACATTGAGCTAGACTGAGGTTGAAAGGAATCAAGAGAGGCTAGACAAGCAATGCCATGCCCAACTGGGCTCTGATACCATGTTAGAAATGCGGGATCTAGAGCATGGCATAACCGGAAGCTATGGAGGATGAAGAAAGAAGTGTAGACTCATGATGGAAAGGACATTGTTTGTTACACAAGTGAATTAGGTTCCAAGATTGAGACTTGGACTCATAAACACAATCTTGTGTATGTGGACAATGACATTGACACTTTACTGAAATGAAAAGAGTACTATCATTGCATTAAGAAAGGAAGCAAGTACAATGCTTTATAGGAAAGTAGGAAACTGCAGTAGGCACCATTGTGCATATGGGATAAGTTAGCGTGCATGTCCTTGACCCTGAGACTCCATACAAAGAGGCTGTTTGAGTGTGATTACTGATTCTCAACACTGACAAGATCAGAGAGTATCTTGTCAATATTGGCTTTTATGTTTCTGATGTTGATCACTCACTTTATGTGAGAAAGGGAGATGCAGGTTTGGTCATCATAGTCATCTATGTGGATGACTTGATTATTACAGGTGATAGTGATAGTGGGATTGCTAAAGTCAAGGACTTTTTGAAGAAGAAGTTTGAGATGAAGGATGTAGGTGAGCTAAGGTACTTCCTTGGCATTGAGGTGATTAGATGTGATGATGGTATATGGCTATCCCAAAGACAGTATGGTTTGGATATGTTGTTCAAGTATGGTATGACAGCATGCAAACCACTTTCAGTCCTGTTAGAGCAGAATGTAAAGTTGAGTAATGATGTTGGGGATGAGATAGAAGACCCTACTATGTTCAGGAGGATAGTGGGGAGTTTGATCTACATGACCATTACAAGGCCAGACTTGAGCTACTTTGTTGGTCTTGTGAGTTAGTTTATGCAAGTACCTAGAAAGCCACATTTGGATGCAGTCAGACGCATATTGAGATATGTGAAGTCCACATTACATTATGGACTTTTCTATGAGGCAAGTATAGATGTACATGTCTTTGGATACACAGATGAAGATTGGGCTAGTAGTATGTCTGATAGAAGATCTACCAGCGGATACATGTTCTCTCTTGGTAGTGCAGCAGTTGCTTGGAGCAGCAAAAAGCAATCTACAGTTGCTTTGTCGAGTACAGAGGCTGAGTATAGAGGTGCTGCTGTTGCAGCATGTGAGGTAGTATGGCTACAAAAGTTAATGGTTGATTTGGATGTGCAGATGGAAGGTCTAGTTGTCATTTATTGTGACAACATGAGCAGTATACAGTTGGCTAGGAACCCTGTGTTCCATGCCAGGACAAAACATATTGAGGTACACTACCACTTTGTGAGAGAGAAGGTACTAGCAGGTGAGATTGACTTGATGTATGTCAACACACATGATCAGATAGCTGACATCTTCACGAAGGCATAGGGTACAGAGAAGCTTCAAAAGTTTCGAAGCTTACTTGGAGTTGCAGGGATGCAGTTGAGCTTGAGGGGGAGTGTTGAGATGACAAGCTCAACACATGCGGACATTGATGATGGACTGCCTTGCTAGATGGGTACACACGTCTACACTTAGCACGTCGGTGGTCATTATGACTCTCACATGGCCACTAACTCATTACTTATTATATTCAGGTTGTTACACCTATTTACAGCTGGCATAGTTATAGCGCCAGTCGACTAGTGTAGTCGGCTATGCATTGTTTGACTTAGTAGGCCACTTTCCTTTATGTTGTATCTTATCTATACTTTGTGTACATTGTAAAGAGTGTGGAAGAAGAAGAAGAAACTAGCAAGAAAATGTTTTGGCCTCCATCTCTATTCTTGTCTCTTGAATGAGCTTCTCCTTGTGCATTCTGTGTGTGTTCGACGCAGCATCTTGAGCAAGTCCCCCCACCATGAGATTCTTGACACAATATAGTAACCTATAAGTATAGAAAGGAGGTGCCTCATAACACCTATCAACAAGAATAGGAAATTGTATTGTTGGACCAAATGGAAAAAAAATTTCAAACATGTGAAATCTTGATTCTTCCATCTTTCCCTTCTTCTTTACTATTTCAAGAAAATCGAATGTTCTTTCTTCTCCATTGACCTCAAGAGAAATTATTGGCTTTGCAGGTGTGACTTCTAGCATGGAATGTAAAGTGGCATCATTCTTAGTAGTGTTAGCAGCCATACTAACAACAAAAGCTTGTGACAAGGAACTTTGTTGAGGTGATTTTGACTTTGAGCTTGTGGGATTCCATGAATTATTTTCTTCTTGAGGAGAAGGTGAAGATCTCAAGTCTATTTGTTTATCTTGGAGCTTCATTCTTTTGTTGGGGCTATCACCTTTTATTGATAGGGAAAGTAGCTCACTATTTTGAATAGCTTGGAATGCTAATATAATGTCTTTTGTCCGCTTTACCTCCTCAAATAAGGTCCATCCCATTGTTTTCAAATATTATTCTTTGTCCTCTTTAATACTATATTTTTCAAAGGATCAAGTTTGTATACTATATTTTTCCCCTCGATCTTAACAAGATTACATGGTATTCCCTCTTTCCCAACACATCCATCTGTTATCTTCTCTATGACACCATCTTGTTGGAAATTTGCAATATTAGTCTTTAAAGTGAATAAGAGAACATTGTCAGCCCTTTTTCCTTAACTATCATAAACATCCACATACCATGGATACACAAAATCACCACTAACTCCATCAATGGTTTGGGTCTCCTTTTTGGATGTGCTATCTTTCTTTACTATTGAATAGTTCTACAAAGAGAACAAGTTGTCAGACAAAAGTGGATTTAAAAATATTCAAAATTCAAAAAATCCAAATAAATGTATAAGGTTTCTAAGTTGAAAATTGAAAACACAACATAATATTTTACGAAATACAAGATAAATGTACTCCAAAGGGACTCTTCTATAAAATGAAATATTGAAATTTGAGATTAAGTGTGGTATGAGATCCAACCATAAATATGTGTGCTTATGTATCAAATCTCATGGATTATCCTGGCCCTAAGTTAGCATTAATTATGTTTCTCTTGCAATAATCATATAATAAAAACTTTGCCATGGACTTCGGTGAGAAGATCAAATTCTATTAATAGTGAGACTTGACCATGGTTTTAACCAAATGGTCAAGTGATAATGAAATATTGAGTGTGAGTGTGGTATGAGATATAGTGAAAAATCATTGTGGTTATGTAGAAAATGTCATGGATGATTTTGTCCCTAAGTTAACATTGGATTTCTTCTCTATGTAAGTTTCCTATGCAAGGATCATACTCTAGGAACTTTGCTAAGATTTTAGGCCATGTGTTCAAATCCTATTTAATCAAAGAATGAGATTTAATCCAATTTGAGATCCACCTATATATCAATGTGGTTATGTAGCAATCTCACGATTCCATTTGGCCCAAAGTTAACATTTTAATTAGTGCACATGTAAGTTTCCCTTGAAAGGAGCTATATTGTAGAAACATCGTCATTGGTTTTAGCCATGTGGTCAAATCCTATTTAGTCATAAGACTTATCTATAAGATTAGAAACTTTGCCATGGTTTTTTACCATAGGGTTTTTAAAGGCTAGTTAAAGAGAGGATGCGGTTTATTGTGATATGAGATTCACATATAAACGAATATGGCTATGTAGCAAATCTCATAGATATCAATATAAGATAAAGTGAAAAACACTTGAAAGGTGGAGATTTGACCTCATGGCGAAACCTACAAGATAAGACAATTTCTATAAACTCATTTTAAACATATGGCCAAATCTAGTTTCATAAACATATGAAGAAAGTGATTCATTTGTTGCAACATGTTGTGAAATTGGATTTGACTATATAGCCAAATATTATTTTATAGTGGAATGAAAAAGTGGTCTCATGGTTTGCAAGATTTATGAGATTAGATTTGATCATATGGCCATACGAAACAAGTATGGGGGATTCTTGGATGCTAGCATTGATAACAAAATGAAAGATTTGACCATATGGAAAATTTTTATTTTGTAGTGGAATTCCAAAAGTGGCTAATTTGTGGCAAAATGATATGATATTTATATATGAACATATAGATAGGAAGTTATGAAAAATTAAAATGAAAGAAATGGTTTATGAAAACAAAGTGGTTTGTTTGTTGCAAGTTTTGACCACATGGTGAAACTTCCTATAAATATAGTAGGTAATCAAGGAGTTCCAAGTAGAACATGGTCTTTCCTTTTTGAGATAATATAGAAGATGTTTTTCTTAGAACATTTTGCTATACAACCAAATCTAGCATACCCAGAATTTGTGTGATTGAGCCCACCATAGATCTATTCTTAAAATTTTAGGATCAAATTCCAAAAAAGTGGTTTGTTTGCAAGACAAGATTTGACCACATGGCCAAATTATAGAAAGTAAGGAATTCTAAGTAGAAACTAGCCTTTCCTTTTGGAAGTAAGCAAGGGTTGATAATATAAGAAAGCATTTGACCAAATGGAAAAATGTTATTCTCCTAGTAAAATGAACAAAGTGCTTGATTGGTTGCAAGATATTGTGATACTACAAGAGTCCTTATTTTGGCCAAGAGATAGCTTAAGGAGAAGATTTTGCCGCATGGCAAAATCTCATAGTATATTGGAAAAAATAACATAAATTGCATATTGTATTATATTATAAGAGAAGATTTGACCTCACAGCCAAATCTCAGATTGTATTGAATAAAATAACAAAAAGTATTTCTTATATTGCAAGAAATTTTTTGACCATATGGTCTAATCTATAGATTGATGAAAGATCATGATATGTGTTGTTAGAAGATCAAATTACATCTTATGGCAAAATCATATTGAGTATTTGTAAGTATTGTATAACCATATGCTTATTGCAAAATTATAAAGAGTGTAACTATAAAATCTAATGGTAATGCTTTTACTATGAAAATACAGTATAATGGAAAGTTCTATATAGTAAAGCACTACAAGATATAGACCTTATAACGACATTTAAAGCGACGAAAATACAAACAACAAAATTTGCCCCCGTCGTCACAAAAAGCGTCGTTATTGACGACGCCATAGAATCGTCGCTATATCCGTTGCTATATGCCTCGCTATATGCATCGCATTTAGCGACTCATATAGCGACGCATATAGCGACGGTTGCAGAGTATTTGCGACGCTCATAGCGACGCCAATAGCGACGCATGTAGTAAATTTGCGACGCAAATAGAGATGGTAACATAGAAAAAACAAAATTTGTGGCAGGGCAACACATATAGCACTATGTGCTGTATGAGAGCCATACAAAATAGTTTCTGCACTGCTGCATACAAAGCGTTTGCAAACAAAAAGAATGTATACTGAAATCATAAAACTAATACATGATATCGCATAAGATGCGATTGGTACAATCATGAAACGATATCACTAATACATAGAAAATGTCTACATAGATCGGGCGACTAAAAACTAAAGGTATGTGAGCTCTTAGGATCCAAGGGCGAGCTACAAATCCTCGTCCCCCGAAAGCTTGTCCCGCTGCAAAGGAGCATCAAACGGATTTTGTAGAAAAAGAAACAACATATCAATCCACCATACAATAATGCATTCAAATATCTCATGGTAACTACGGACAAGAAAGATGAGTGACTTATAGGGCCGCCGCGTCTATACAATCGGTCGATCAATGCCCTGAAACCGTGCCTCTCTGCATATCGAGTCTCAAGGCCTTGCGGATCACGATTTGTAACGGAGTGCTGCAAAGAAAACAAAATGCTAACTGTTAGAAACATGATTGTCAGTACAAAGAATATCTCAAAAAAACAAATAAGCAAAACAAAAGAGAAACTTACAAAGTCCTCCAAATATGTCCTGTGGCCGCCACTCCCAAGATGATGTACCGATCCGGCCTCGATTCGTGCCCTCGCCGCCTCCCGCTGCTGCTGACTCCAACGTCCTGGCAAATTTGTAGCCTCCTCCCTGAGTCTGTGCCAGTCGTCTGCATCTAACCACTCAGGCTTTGGAGCCCCACTCTTGATTGCCTTGCGTGCATCGGATCGTCTATGTGACATGTATGCACGCATGCAATCCATCATCCAGCCTGTAGAGAATGTATCCACTGCAGCTGGCACCGGGAACTCCTCGTGCAAGGATGCTACTATGTAGTCCTTGCTCCCCTCCAGTATGTTCCTCCAATGATCCAGGACATTGTGCCGAAAAACTTGTTGGCACAACTCCCTCATGCGAGCCATCACCCTCCTCCCCTCATCATTCATGATGATGGCTCCTGACCTGCCATCCACTAGGTATCCATAACCCCTAGGAGTATGCCTAAGATGGGCCCTCTCCCATCTCCGTCCACGCTCCTGGGCATATCCAGGAGACCCCTGCACATCCGGTGTACCGACGGGGGTACCCTCTCCCGGAGTGCCACTCAAAGGGGTGCCACCAAAGGGGGTGCCACCAACAAGAGTGCCACCAAAAGGCGTGCCATCTGCCGACGGCTGCGCAAAACTGGAGTGGACGTCCCCACAGGTGTGACAAATCCTGGAGGTGACGCAGCTCCAGCTGAACGACGAGACGGAGACACACGTCCGTGTCTCCACAGCAGCACCCCCCTGATCCTCCTGCAGTCGCAGTCCCTCCCTCTGGCCCAGGTCACGAGCGTCGAGATCGTCTGATCGAAGCTGAAGCATCTGATCGTACTGAAGCTGATCTAGCAGAGCGCCCTGAAGAAGAACGAGATAGCTCCTAATCTGCCATCTCTCTGAATCTCGCAAGCTGATCTGGAGACATGCGTGCCATCATGTCCTGAAACTCCTAATCGCTCATCCCTCAACTCATCCTGAAAATGTCGATACCTGCACATATAAAAAATGATGTTAGAATAATCAATTTAAACTATACAAAGCACATTAATATAAATCATTTTTGAAAAATCCCTCTTAAAATGTGTATCTTATCTATCTTTATGGAAGATCTAAACAACGAATTGAGTAATACAATTCTCCAAGAATGAAGTATTCTATGGTCCCATGTTAATCTCGTGACACAACTCTGCATACACTGGAAGGTCGATAGACATGTCACCACAAAAGAACGAGTTTACCTCGTTCTCAAAAAATTCTACGACTTCTGTATTTCCATCATTGTTAGCCGATGCGGGCTCTAAGCTTGCAGTGGCCTCCACCCCTTGTAATATCGATCCCTCTATTTACATATTTTCTTTATCTATGCCTCGAACATCGCTTTGATCATATACTCTCGCACCTCGAGGAGTTGAAGGTATAACATACCACCATCGAGGTTGTCAAGGGTTTGGATAGAAGATTATCTGTTCACAAACACTTACAAAGCGACTTCAAACCATTGTGACATAAACCATGTCGTATTACAATTAGCAAGCAAATGACTATTTGTACCTGTTCACAATGGGCCGGCAACACAAAGGTGTCGCTCAAATCCATCCATTTTTTTTCAGAATCTATTTTGAGAAATCCAGATGGACCTCGTCGAACTGTTGCTCCAGCTCCTCCAAGTACCACTTTGAACCACTGCACATCGAATAGTATCATGGAGAAGCTACGGTAATCCACCGTAATATTACTTTGCAAGTTTCCAAAATACTTCATCTCATCCACAACCATGTTCGGATCCATTGCTCGTTGCGGGCTCTCTTGCTCAAACCTTGCCATGACACCACAGTCCATTGTGGAGCGCATTTGGTCAATATGCTCCACCCGAAAATGCCATCCGCGCGACCACGCTGCACTATATATTTTGTACTGCACATTGAAACACTCAAATTAGATGTAGCAAGCAAATTTAGATACGACTTATTCTAAACCCCTCATTACCTTTGGACTACATCCCCTCAAGAACTCCCACTCCTCCATTGAGACCTCTGTCCCTTCGCTGGATGCTGCGGTCAAGGCTCCATGCAACCATCGTGTAGACATAAACCGTGGCATCTCCTCCATGCCTTCGGGATATCGAATCGGTCGGTGACGCGTATTGCATCGGAATTCAGCTTGCGCTTCCTCTCGATCTTGCCTTACAATCTGGTACTTGGCGACCCACGTCTCCATGGACGCATGGTGCAACATACAAAAGTGATTCACCTTCTCTTCCATTGAGGCATCCATTCTTTTTTCTACCCCATTTCCAACCACCACATCTCCAGTCAGCCTATCATCGTCCTTCAGCGTCCATAGCATTTCATTGTTTGGTTCCACCGTTGTAGCCATTGTGAGATATGCACTAATGCCTCTGACACCAACCAACCTTCCGCCATGCTACCTTCCGGACAAGCTCGTTGTCGCACAAAGCCTTTCAGGGTTTTCATGAAGCGCTCCAAGAAGAACATCCATTGTATATGGATAGGT